>NC_143480.1:76339175-77539175 GCF_027475165.1 Benincasa hispida
TGTACTCAACTCATTTATAAGAATGGAATGTCTTTCTCTATATCTATTCAATCTCATTTATTTATGCATGAGTAGCTAAATTAGTTGAATGGGTTGAAAAGTAGTTAGCTAGCATAACGAGGGAATCTTCATCTTTGCGATTATCTTGTTTATGTATGCTTCATTCGTCTATTAGAGATAATCGAGAGGGTAGTCTAAAGACATGATCTAGACTTAGGAAGGTCAGGTCAGAATCTAGGTTTAGAAAAAACAGATTAGAACGCATAAACGGGAGATAGACGCTTAGGAATGAGCACTATTTGTTATTAATGCATCGTATGCATCTTAGCAATAAGATATGATTGTATGCGGTCACCTTGCTTTCATGCATTTTTCATCAACGCATAGGATAAGAGTAGAGACTTAGGGATAAGCTCTATGGACATTTTGCATTCAACACATGTGTCCTAGACTTAGGAGCATCGCATTTACATTGGGAAATGACTTGTTGTGCATGGTTGTAACATGATCGCAAGGTTTGACACATTCTCGAGTAATGCTAGCTAAAGATCTTCTCAACCCATTCATCGCATACTCATTGCATCTATCAACGCAACTATCTTTCTCAAATCCGCTGCCTTTATTTACTTCTTTTTCATTAACGCAACAACACACCCACACTTTATTTATTTACTTGGTTACCACGAAGTTTTCATAAACATTACCCACGCAACTATTTTCACAAGTCCCTGTGTTCGACCCTGGACTTACTAAGAAACTCATAGGAATTTACACTTGAATTCCATTGGGGAAACTTGAGTGCACAATGCAATCCATCAACACATATCATCCATATTTCCATTCATAAAATTAACGCATCAATAATCGTCGTATATTCTACTTAACATCCCTCATAATTCTAAATAGAAGGCCTATAATAACGTACATTTCTACCCGTCATCATACCCACAAACTTAGAATCATGCTTGTCCTCAAGCATGCTTTACACTTAGGAAATTCATAATTCACCCTCTAGCTTTCCTTTACGATGACCAGTCTCTCAGAATATAATTTACTCATACCTCTAACCTTAGCAGCAGCGCTATCCTCAACTCCGGCTACTTCTTCAAAGAAATCTTTTCTAAGCTTATATTAGGTAAGCCTCTACTCAAAAAAAAACTTTTTACCCATTTCCCGCAACTTTGCTTTTAGATTTTAACAATGCATTCATTTAAAACAATTCAAAGCTTCGCGATTTATTATTAGAATGCAGCGTTGAACTTGGTTACGCTCTTCGTTTTGGCTTGCCTCCACGGGTGTCATGCGGAGAGCCAACTTCGGTTGCGTGCCATATTCAACTCAACTCTTGCCTTGGCTTACTTTGGGCTTGCACCAGACAGAGGAGTTGCTCTTATGCATTGATCTTGGCCTCTTTCTTTCGTTTTGGCTTACCTACACGGGTGTCATACGAAGTATCCAATTACTGGTAAGTGCCTTTCACAACTTAACTCTTATCAGCTTGAGTTTCCCCTTTGCGTTGATAGTGAAGTTTTTATTATCGAACTTCTCTTCTCTTTTTTTTTATATAGCATCACAGTGTAGCGAATGCATTTTCCGGGACCACTGCCACCCCTAAACTTAGAGAGCAGCAGCACTCTCGCCGAAAAGCTAAAGACAAATTCATCAAGAATGTGGTAACAAATGTTTGAGCAGAGGTTTACACATAATAAAACTTAGACTGTCAAACCTTGAAGAAGCTATTAAAAGTGAGGTGAGCCTTGCGATGTTTAGTTAGCGGATGTAGTGAATTATAAGTACCATCACGGATGCTAAATTATCAACGCATAGGTAGGCAAGTGGACAAAAGATAATTTCAAAAGAATAACGCGTAGAAGATAACAAGAAAAGAACCTTCGAGTAGAATAACACTTGTGACCATGACATGAAGCGCTAGGCGATGGTGTCAAGCGATCATGTAGTTCTATACGATAGAGCTAAATGATCGTTAGCTGCGGCAGGCACTAAATGATGACATAAAGTGCTAGGCGATGGTGTTAAGCGATTGTGTAGTTCTATACGATAAAGCTAAGCGATCATTTAGCTGCGACAGACACAAAGTGATCGTGTACCTCTTCTTAACACAAGGTGATGGTGTTAGACGATTTCCTTTAGCGCTACACAATCGGCCTTAACAAGACTTTGAGGTTAGACCTAGAGCAGCCGGTTCGACCTGTTTTCTCAAGGTCTAATTTGGTTCAGTCTTAAAGGGTTTTTGGCTGGTTCGGTTTAGACTTTGTTGGTCTGGTTTAGACTCATCCACTCCGGTTCAAGATGCTTGGGTTCGATTTGGAGCGGTTCGAGCGGTTCAAAGACGGTTTTGAAGTTGTTTGTAATAGTTAGGCTTTTGTTTGCTTGTTTATGCCAAAACTAAAATCATATAAGTCTGTGTTTAATTATTTATGCATTTGATATATGTTATAATTAAATAAATCTTGTATGTGCATACAGTATGTCATTTAGATTTAAAATCCCACCATAAGAAATATGTTACATGCATTGAAAGTATGTTATAATCTGTTATAATATATAGTATGCATGTTAGGGTTTCTTGTATTTAATATAAGTGTTATATTTAATATTAAATGCTTTTATGTATGTTATGGATGTTTAGCATGCCTAGAGTTTTATAAGTTGTTATAAAATTGGGTTAGACATTTAAAATCCATTAACAATAGTTGCATGCTCACGTAGGTTGACCACCTGTTTTAATAGTTAAACTTATAATACTTAGGTTACAAACTCAACTGGTATATAATCCTGTCTAAGGCTGGGGATACTTAAGTTGACGATTTACAGAACACCTCCTACCTAGGGATTATGGCCGAATTATTGAGCGTTTGTAACCGGTTTTATGAGCATACGTGAGTGATGTGAGGTAATAAAATAGTTCACCTTGACATCGTAGGTTAAAATCCAATTATAAGAGTTATACTTGGATAAAACACATAGACTTAGGGTTGTTTTATTAGCCGAAAAGAACCTAAGTATATATCTACCAAATAGAACACTTCAATGGCAGTTTAATAACTTCTATATGATAGAGTTATTAGAAAACTTTATTGGGAGATTAATAACATATATGATACATTATTTTTAGCTCTCACGTCTCTAAGAGTTCACAATCCAGATTTAAGCGGTACTTCGTGTCACACTGGGAGTGACCTCCATTCGGAAAGTATTTTTTAGCTTAAATCTAGATTGTGGTGAATAAGGGGAAGTTGTTCAAACATAAGTCTATTATATGATATATAGATTTCAACTGCCACGTCTCCACATAGTTTACACCATGAGATTTATATGACGCTTCATGTCACCCTCAGAGTGACCTCCATTCGGAAAGTATTTTGTATGAGTCAATATCAAGGTAAATGGAGGAAGTAGTTCATCGTAAGTGGGTGAAGGATATGGGTCAATATATCCTACGGTCTCCTCCATTAGTCAGAACCATCAGATTTCTATGTTATGCCTACTGGTTAGCTTTAAGCTGCCTTTTGCTAGTCGTTTAGCAACGGCTATTGATAACAGGCAGAAATGCACATTATCATAGTGCTAATTTCTTAAACAATGTTGGCTTGCATTGATAAAATGTGTTAGATTGCGTCCAAAAAACATTAAGTTTATTACATTGCGGTCACATGCGTTCATCACATAGGAACAGTTGAAAGGCATAATTAATCGCGATGATAACGTTGACGCAAGGCAAAAATTGCGGTCATAGGAAATTTGGTCGAGCGCAACATCACCGCAAGGCTTTACGCTGATTGTGTTCGCAAACATTCGCTCAAGAAGGATTGTCGCAACTTGGTGGGCACATCTGGGTGAAAGGCATAATTAATCGCGATGGGACAAAAAACTGATGACGGTCGAATTCGAATTAAGTTGACAGCCGCGAACGATAACAAGTACGTTCAGCTTTTCGGTGACAAATATTCGACGCATCGGTCAGGGAATTAAAGCCATCCCATCTGTGCAATCATGAGAGAGAAGTCGCCTTTCATCCCAGAAGTCTTAAAAATATCGAGGGCACCCTTCAGAAAAGGGGTTCGAAAATTGATAAGTTCGGATCGCACGTCTTTGTTCATAGTTTTCCTTTTATTTTAAAGCAGAGCAAGAGAAGAGTAGTGATGTCAGAGATCGCTCAGGGCAACTCGAGAGAGAACCTTGAGGCATAGAAGCAGAGAGCGGGCTGACTCTCGCGAGAGTGAGAATATCTTTTAAACACGAGTAGACAGACAGTGTAAAAGCCTGGGTAGTAAGAGATTGCTACCAGGCTCTTTATTCTATTCTTGCATTGTTGTTTTGTACTTCATATTTATATTTATACAATGGAAGTTCTTATTCTACATCTGTTCACTCTCTTAGTAGCATGAGTAGCTAAACTAGTCGAATGGGTTGAGAAGAACTAAACTAACATGACCTAGGAAGTTCATTGTTTGCGATTATCTTGTGTTTGCCATGCAAAATATCCCTTTAGAGCCACTCAAGAGAGAGTCTAAAGAAATAACCTAAGACTCGAGAGAGCTAGGTTAGAATCTAGACTTGAAAGAGCAAGATTAGAACTGCATAAACAAGAGATAGGGTCTTAGAGATAAGCCCTGTTTGCCAACCTGCATCGCATGCATCCTAAAGATAGGAATGATATTATGTGGTCGCCTTATTTGTGTGTGTGTCATTTTTTCATCGCATAAATAAGAATAGAGGTTTATGTGTAGGTCCTATAGACTTACTGCATATATCGCATGTGTTCTAGCCTTAGAAGCCGTAGCATTTGCACTGAGAGGTGGTTTACTGTTGTATGCATGTTGCATGATCGCATAGCATGAACGCATCCTAGGAAGTGTTAACCAAAATTTTACTCAACCCGTTCACCGCATACTCATCTCATCTTCAGTTTTATCAACTCTTTTCAAACTCCGCCGTATTTGTTATTTTTTTTTATCATCGCAAACAACAACCTCAACAACTATTTATTTATTTGGTTACCGCAAGGTTTTCTTAAAAATTTCCAACGCAACCTATTTTCCAAAGTCCCTGAGTTTGACCCTGGACTTAACAGGAAACTCAGTGGGGTTTACACTTGGATTCCGCTGAGGAAACTTGAGTGCTCAACGAAATCTCATCATCGCATATCATCCATAATTCCACATCATAAATTTAAGCATCAAGTTTTTGGCGACGGGGACTTCGGCAAAATAGTGTGCTAACGGTAATTTTTCTGATTTCTTTACAGACTCTCAATCGCTGGCAAATTACGACCCAGAGATTGAGAGAACATTTTGACACAAACTAAGAGACAACCGCCAAAAACAAGAGAGAACACCAAGAATGGCAGAACAACCGGCAGAAAGGGCCACGAACGCAAACAATATAATGGCCAACCCCATCCTTCTGGCGAATGACTGCAATAGACCCATTCGGGACTATGCGTCGCCCAACCTCTATGATTTCTCTCCAAGAATCATGAGGCCAGCGTTAGATGGATCGAGGTTTGAAATGAAGTCGGTAATGTTGCAGATGATCCAGGCTGCTGGCAGTTTGGAGGAGGGCGTGGCGAAGACCCACACGCCCACCTCCGGAGCTTCATAGAAATCTGTAACACTTTTGTGTTCCCAAATATCTCAACCGAGGAAGTAAGACTCACTCTGTTCCCATTTTCCTTATGCGATCAAGCAAGAAAATGGGCATAACTTCGTGGGAACAGGTGGTGGAAAAGTTTATGAAGAAATATTTCCCACCAACTGAGAACGCTGGGAGAAGGAAACTAATGAGCTCTGAAGAGGACGTAAAGGAAATTTACATCATTTCAGGATTTGGGGTTGTCTAGCACATATGTAGGTGCAAAATCCTGAAAGGTTGGAACACCATTCAAAAGTATGCCTATTTGTAGGCTACCCAAAAGAAACAAAAGATGGTTTCTTTTATGATCCTCATGAAAATAAGGTATTTATATCGACAAATGCAACCTTCCTGGAGGAAGACTATGTAAAGAATCATCAACCTCGTAGTAAGCTAGTAATAGAAGAAATGTCCAGAGAAACGACAAATGTATCAACAAGAGTTGTTGATAGAGCAGGTCCATAAACAAGAGTTGTTGATGAAATTGAAACTTCACATCCTTCTCAAGAGTTGACAATGCCTCGTCGTAGTAGGAGGGTTATGCAACAACCTGACCGGTACATGGGTTTAACTGAAACTCAAGTCATCATACCAAATGATGGTTTAAAGGATCCATTGTCTTTTAACCAAGAAATGAATGATGTGGATAAATACCAATAGATTAGACCCATAGACTTTGAAATGGAATCTATGTATTTCAATTCTGTTTGGGATCTTGTAGATCAACCTGAAGAGCTAAAACCTATTGGTTGTAAATGGATCTAAAAGAGAAAACGAGACCAAGCTGGTAAGGTACAGACCTACAAAGCTAGACTTGTGGCAAAAAGGTTTACCCAAAGAAAGGGGTAGATTTTGAAGAAACCTTCTCTCCAATTGCCATGATAAAGTCTATTAGAATACTCTTGTCCATAGCCACATTTTATTATTATGAAATATGGAAAATGGATGTCAAGACAGCTTTTCTGAATGGCTATCTTGAAGAGAGTATCTATATGTCTCAACCAGAAGGGTTTATACAGCAGGGTCAAGAGCAAAAGGTTTGCAAACTTAATCGATCCATTTATGGATTGAAACAAGCTTCTAGATCCTAGAATATGAGATTTGACATTGCGATCAAATATTATGGCTTTGAACAAATGTTGACGAACCCTGTGTATACAAGAAAATCATTAACAAAACTGTCGCTTTTCTAGTGTTATATGTTGATGATATTCTACTCATTAGGAATGAAGTAGAATATCTAGCTGACGTTAAGAGATGGTTGGCTTCACAATTTCAAATGAAAGATTTGGGAGAAGCACAATATGTTCTTGGAATCCATATAGTTCGAAATCGCAAGAACAGAACATTGGCATTATCTCAAGCATCTTATATAGACAAGATGTTGTCTAGGTATAAAATGCAAAATTCCAAGAAAGGATTTTTACCTTTCAGACATGGAATTCACCTGTCTAAGGAATAGAGTCCTAAGACACCTCAAGAGGTTAAGGAGATGAATTGAATTCCATATGCATCAGAAGTAGGGAGTTTAATGTATGAAATGTTTGTACTCGTCCTGATATATGCTATGTTATGGAGGGAATTTGTTGCTAACAACCTTAGCATATAGAAATTATTTTTCAGTTTTGCTGAACAAATCTCAACACCATCTTTCTGAATAAATGCTTTATTCACTAAAAAGTTGAGAGTATATTTACATTCAATCAGACACTTTACAGAAATTAAGTTCCTTTTTATCTTGGAACAACATACACATAATTCAAAATGATAAATTTATTCTATAAAGTCAACTGAAGTCCTCCCACTGTCACAGCTGAAATGACGTGCCCGGTGCCTACTCGCATCGTCATCTCACCAGCCTCAAGCTGCCACTAAGATCTAAGCCTCTGAAAAGAAGAACAAACATGATTAGTGGCCCCAGAGTCAATAATCCAGGCAGGATCATCATTCTCCACTAAACAAGTTTCCAAAACTAGTAAATCATATTTACCTTGTTTTGCCTTGGACCTAGCCTTCTTCTTCTCCTTTAACCAGCGTGGACAGTTTCGCTTCCAGTGCCCATCCTGGTTGCTATGGAAACATTTTCCTTTTTTAATCGACGTTAGTCATCTACCCCGCTGTGCAGCAGGTTACGGGTTAGCAGGTGTCTTCCCTTTTCCCTTACCACCCTTCTTCTTCTTCCACTTTGTGTTAGAAACAGAAGGTGCAGACTTAGTTCCTGAGGTCGAACCTCGATGGAACTTCTTTGATGATGAAGCAACATTTGCCTCACCAACCTTCTTCTCCTTACTTTCAACAAGGTTTGGAATGTCTGCAACTCATTGAGGAGAGTTGTAAGGGTATAGTCAACTTTGTTCAGCAAAGCATCGCTGACAAAGTGCAGGAAGCTTTTTGGCAACGAGTGTAGAATTATGCTAACCCGGATGCCCTCATCAATGCGTGACCCTTTCATCTCTGCCAAATTGAAGTGGACCATCAAGTTTAGAACATGTTCTCGAATAGATGTACCCTCCCCATTTTGGAGTTGAAGATGCATTTCAGAGCTTCATGCTTGAGCTGTCAAGACGGTTGTCCGAACATTTCCCACAAGGACTCTATGATCTCATGCGCCGAGACCATAGGCTAATGCTTCTTGGCTAAAACATCATTTAGACTGATCAGGATATAAGCTCGGGCCTTCTCGTTCACTCGTCAATTTCTCATATACCTCCCGAACATTTCGAGTGGTAGTCTGAATCAGAATAGGAGGACACTCCTCTATAAGGACGAACCTAAGGTCATCGATGATCAAAATGGTATTTATCGTGTTTTTCCAACTAGCGTAGTTTTCACCAATCAGTTTATCGGCACTTAATGGAGCTAATGTGGCTCTAGCCATTTTATCATTGCTGAAAAACATGAACAAACTTAATAAGTCTATGCATTACCCACTTTTAACACCAATTTTAGTTTTAGCAAAATAGTTCTTATGTACCCTAAGTGAAAAGACATCTATTTTGCAATGATTCCCCAACGAGGCAGGACAAAAGTCACCAGTGAGATGATCAAAAGCCCCTTCACTGGGATGAGAGATTCTCAACCATTAGACATTAACAACTCTTGTAACTAACTCTAACAGTCACCATTTTTTGGTCCAGAACTGTTAACCTTTAACAATTCCGCGTAAGTGTAACCCCTCATTTTAGGCCTTAAAGTCCCATCCTAATGCGCCCATCGTAGAGAAAAAGCAGATTAGGACAAGAGACTAAAGCGGCCTTATCCTATACAGGAGATTACAAAACGTTATCCAATCTAATGAGAGAGACCGTGGGATATGTTGTCACACGTCTCGCTCCCACTTACTATGAACATTCTCTCCATTCACCTTGGTATTGACCTACCCAAACACCATCCTTTAGAGGGACACTTCTAGGGTGCCTCGATGCCTAGGATAGATCTCACGGTGTGAGCATTAGGGAGAAATGTGAAGAGGTTTAAGTGAAGTATCATATACCCCAAGTACCTCCCACTGAATATTCTACCTAAGGATTCATTAACTTAGACAATCCGGCTACTGATTTTATTTAAGTGCGAGTTTAATTTGCTAAAAAACAATTCTTATTTTTGATAATTAAACAAGTTTGAATTAAGTCCCATTAAACACTTTAATAGACTATCATCAAATTTGCATGCATGCAACAAATCTATCTAATTCACCTTTCCAGGTAGGTTCCCAGGTAGGGGTGTTCCATTTCTGTCAGTTTAAGTACCCTAGCTTAGACAAAACCCGCCTTAGATAAAAGATCCCTTATAGATAGATTTGGTACATTTTTAATCTTTTATTAGTCAATATAATCCTATTAAACTGATTAAAAGATTAACTAAGGTTTCTAATCTCATTAGAACCATGATCTTAGGTTTATCTCCATTAAATTTTAAAACATGATTCAAGCCTAAGTTTGCATGCATGTCTTTCTTATTTATTTAAATTCTAATTTCCAATATAACCCTTATAAAAGGAAACAACCAAAAAAATCCACATTGCTTAGCTATACTAGGTGTTTATAACTCTTATAAATTGAACCTATGTGTCATGCTTCATGCAGTGTCCATTAATTACTATATATAACTTTTATATAAAGAAGTAATGAACTAAGAATACATGCTTCCATACACCCTTATACTATAACACTTATAATATAAAGATGATGCATGAATATGTTTAATGCATGCATAAATATAACTCCTATATTATATGATGCATGAGCATGCTCTTAAGTAATTTAATCATGTAAACTACTGTATCATAACTCTTACAATATAGAGATGTTGCATGACCAATGTATAACCTATGGTGGGATTTAAAACTATATGGCATACTATATGATATATAATTAAACATACATCTAATGTACATTCACCAAAATTAATGGACCGGGATAATTAGCCTAAAAAAACGAAAATAAATCTATGTATTACATTAAACCATCCAGCAAACCTATTCAACAAGCGAATCGGGTCTTGAACCGCTCGAGCGGAGTCTTCTTCCTGATCGTCTAGGAAAGGGGGCGAGTAACCACGACTGTGTAGCAACAATTGAGTACCTTTGACTATGCGATGAAGCATGAAGGCCACTCGATCGTGCAGCGCACCAAGTTTAAAGCAAGTCTAAACGATCGTGTAGACGACTACTATGCTATGAAGCATGATCGTCTAGACAATTGAAGAACAAGGGCTAAGTAAAATTTATCAAGCGATCGTGTAGCCAGTAACTATGCGATGAAGCATGCTGGCCTACACGATCGTTTAGTGCACGCGCGTCTACCTTGCAATGAGTATCCCATACTCATCGATCGCTTATCCCCATCATTTAAATGATCTGACCAACTCATGATCTTCTTCTTCCTTTGAGTAATTTGTATCTCCATGCCTTGAAGCATCATCACGAGCAACTCGAACAGACTCAAACACTTTGAATAATAGACTCGATAACAAGTTAATATGCCTAAAAACACAGGGGCCCTTACAATTAACTTTCAAATGTAAAAGAATTCATTAACCAGAGGCAATCATCCCAAAAACTCCATTAATCTACATCCACAAACACATTTAACACTTAAACAGAATGTAGACATGCTTAACACCCACTATGAAAGTAAATGCAATTCAATACAACAATAGATTTGGAATATCAGAACCTGGCTCTGAATACCAATTGAAGAAAATCTTAATAGAGATCTCCATGAGTGGAAGCAAGATCTTTCTAAGTCCATTGTGAAAGAATAAAGGCATTCACAAAAATACAGAACAGTTATGCATTTTAGAACAAATTACAGCATGCTTAAAGAATCAAATATAGAAGGAAAGAGATACATACCCTTAAAGAAGTCTTCTTTTGGAATTCTCTCGCTCTCGTGATCACTAGAACAGCAATCTCTCACTGTCGCTACAATCGTCTAGCCAATCACTCGCTGTCACTCAGATCACGAACAAAACTGCTCCTCGAACAAGAACCCTTCAACACAACCACTCAGCAACCTTGGTATTCTCGGAGTGAGAATCTAGGAGCTGTAGGCTCTGTGTGAATTTGGTAGAGGGAAGGAGGAAGATATGATCGAACTACACAATCAAGTAAGTGGGAGAAGGTTATGTCTATCGCATAGACTGAGAATGCTTGATCATTTAGTAAATCTCGCTAGCACCACGATCGTTTAGTAATCTTGCTAGATTGTTTACACGATCATTTAGTAAATCTCGCTCTACACGATTTCTTAGTCTCTCACTATACATGATCGTTTTGTAAATCTCTCGTTGTCGTTTAGTCTCTCGTGAGGGCTATTGTGTAGGCTCTCGTGAGTAAATGATTAATGATTCACGAATTAAGCGATCTCTTAACAAAATGAAAACACTTTTCATTTTATCCTTCAGTTATGAAAACTAAACATAACCTTTCATCTTCACGGTTAGTGGAGAAAATAACCAACCACAATTATCACATAATTGTTTAATTATAAATGAATATAATAACCAACTTATCATATTATATTTATAACCTATAGTTTTAATATCTCATTATATGTAATATTTAAACCATAGTTCTTTCCTCCTTTATTTAATATAAATCATATTTATATCAATTCCTCCAATTAATGTATCTCATACATCATATCAATTATATCACATATAACTGAACCAATTTAATTATATCATATATAATCAAATTCCTCTTCTTAATTTGAACACTTCAAACTAACCTAAAAACTAATTCTCAATTTGAATCCATTGAGCTACCAAGGGGACCTTATGGACCTGAAGCCCCAATGGTATGTGAATAACTGACTAAACTCTTTAATCACGAAATCCACTATCCATAAACTTTCGGGCACTCCACTAAAGAACGATAGTTGCACTCTTCTCACTACAGATATATTTCTGTGTCCATTGGATATAACCAATCAACAGTATGATAACCCTTCACAGATTGCTCGTAAGTATAACTGGACAAATTTACCATTTTGCCCCTGTAGTTACATCTAACTTCTTAAGTACCATTGATTCCTCTAATGAACAATACATCATAGTCCTACTATGAGTGAACACCTCTCAGGCCATGAGAAAGTGTGTGGCATCACATCGTTCAAGCCCTGGAATCAGCCCTTAAGGGAGCAATCTATCTACTTACCCCTACTTCGAGAAATGAGTGAATTCCATCTTGTGTAGCTGAGTTCCCAGCTCCCCAATCAGATGAATCCCCAAAGTGATATGTTCAAGTCGACAATCTGGCCACTCACACCCATGCAAATCAAAGGACCACCCTCATAGGCAGGAGTTTCCAACTCACTCAGGATTAAGGTCATGTTATCTATGGTCATCCTAGTGAAATTAACGTCTCTTTCATGAACGACATTATATAACGAGATTAAACATTTCGTGGTCTGGTCTTATACAAACTCCTTTGTATAGAACACTCTCGCTCGCATGTCTCCACATGAATGATTAGGATCAGACCATCTATAGCAGTTTATAACGCTTGTAACATCTACAAGCGGGTCGTATCAATAGTGTCACTAGGATAAGGTTTCCCTCCTTTATTCATATACTATAGGCCATTTAGGTTATCACTTAAGGCATGATCCACCTGTATGTCTCCACATACATGCTTAAGTTACAACGATAACCAGGGATCTTAGTTTATTGGTTTGTGGTTAATGCAACTAAAATATGTCATATTTCATAGACAACAGTGAAGAAAATATCTCATATTATTACATCACAAGTGTTTGTTCATACAAGTGTTTACAAACTACAGGACCCTATGAGATTTAGGGCATCAACCCCAACAGATAGCTAAGGATATAGTCCTGCAAGATGGAATTCGCTCCTACCCATTTTAAGGTTAGCAAATAGGTTGTTCCCTTAAAGTATTGATTTTTGGTCTTGAACAAAGGGCCCCATCCTCTCATGGCTGAGAGAGACATGGTTTATTAATTGGACTATAAACCCATTGTTCAATAGAGGATCAGTGGGAGCTTAAGGAGCAAGATGTATTTATAAGGGTAAAACAGTGATTTTGACCTAGCTGTAAATACGAACAACCTGCTAATGATAAACTTACTAATTATGGTTAAATCAAGTGGACTGAAATATATCTACAGTGAGGAGAGTGAAACTATCAAGCTATAGTGGTATGTCTTGGTAGTTAACGAATATTGATTAATTCAATTTAAAGAGTTTAGCCAATTAATCTCAAATTGTTGAAGCTCATGATCTGTACGTCTATAAAGTTCCTCTACTAGTTCATAAAAGATTAAATATTGGATTAGAATATTGAGCGAATTTGAAGTGTTCAAATTCAAAATTAGGGTTTGAATTTAAAATGATCAAATTCAACTTAGGGTTTGGATAATTATATTCAATCTAATTACACATTTAATTTTATCAAAATTAAACGTAATTGGAGAGTTTAAAATAATGAAATATTGATTACATGAATAAGGATTCATGTTTAAATTAGATGTTTTATTAATTTAATATTTGATATTAAATTATTAATTAATTAATTAATTAAATATGTTTAATTAATTATTTATTTAAATAAATAAATTTTATTTTATAAAATTCAATTTAAATATTGAATTTTGGTTTTATCTAATTTAATTTTAATGTGAAACTAATTAGATTAAAATTCAAATTAATAATTGTTTTTAATTTGAAAGTGGGTTTACCCCAAAATTAAAGTGGATTAAACCATAATCCAACACCTAAGCCACTTAGTTAATGCATTTTGAAGTGTCAATTAGCTGAAAGACTAAGTGCTTGCATGCTTGAACTTGTTAAATACTTCAATTTTCAGAAATTGGAGCAGATTTGCATGCTGATTTTTGAAAGTTTTGGTTTTTGAAACTCTCTCAAACCTCTCCAATCCCAACCTTATTCCAACTTAATTTAGAGTTTCCATCACTTAGTCAAAGGCTATAAATAGTAGAGAAGTTTGTCTTGGTGGTCTACTAAAGATTTGAAGATCAAATACGTGGAGTACAACAAGGATCAAGAGGGAATCTACAAAGGTATACATTCTAGAAACCCTTTTTTATGAAAAACTATTTTTAGCATTCTTTGAACTCAAATTAAGTGTAATTAGAGTACTTAATGATTATGTTAGCTTCCGCATTTTACTTCTTTACTCTATCAATTGCTACCAGAGCATAATTCAAGCATTCAATTAGCGTTAATTTGAGTTTAGTAGGTGAAATTCTAGCAATGCATGTTTAGTGACTGATAGGGAATTTAAATCAACTTTGCGATTAGAATTCTCTTTGTTTCAGTTGTTAAATTTGTAATTGGCTCTTTATTGATGCGCTTTAATGTATGATTAAAGGTCTGTAATTTTATTGGAGCCGATATAGTTGAAAATAGGCTATAATTGAAGATTCAAGCAAACAATGTCAGTTGCAGAAAAATAGCCACTGCCTTCGCAGCATCGTGATTATATTCTTAGAGTGTCACGACACTATTCATCCTGAAGCCCAAGGCATTGCAATGCTAGGATGGAGCATTGCAACGCTACTCATCCCAATCTAGAGACGTATGCACACGAGGACCAGTTCGTGAAAGATGGTCGGTTCGACCGATTTTGGCTTCCTTGGGTCTGATTCAAGCAATTTTGGACCAGTTTAACCACTTTTGAAGCCTTAGAGGGCCAAAACAAGTTGTTCGAGTTAGTTCGAGCGGTCCAGAGGCTTCCTCAAGCCATTTTTGGTTTATTTTTGTAATAAAATAGTTTATAGCTTGCTTAGGATGCCAAAGTTGGTCCATATCAGTGTTATTTAAATATTTTATGCATGTGATTTATGTTATATTTAAATTAAACATGTATATGCATATTGTATGTCATGTAGATTTAAAATCCCACTATAGGAAAGCATGTTTCATGCATTGATATATGTTATAAATTGGTTACAATGTATATAGTATGCATGAGTAAGGTTTCATAAGATTAATATAATTGTTATAATAATGTGTGGAATTCTTAAGTTCATGTTATATTATGTATATAATTTTATAAGAGTGATAAAATGAATTAGACTTTTAAAATCTATAATAAAGATAAGATGCATGCTCACTTAGAGTAAACAACTTGTTTTAATAGTTAAAATAGGTCTTATCTTATAAAACTCGGTTACAAACTCAATCGATCTGAGTAATAGATTTACTCTTTCGACTAATCAAAAGAAAGGCTTCAACAGACCCCAAACGATAGAGATCACGAAGAGAGTCATTAAAAGCATGAACATCATTTGCATATCACATTTTTTTCACATTTTCCAACCAAGAGATTCAAAACTAGAAGGGAATAATCAATTTAAGCCTAAAGAGGAGATAAACTAGCTTCAAAAGCTTTAGAGATATTCTCATACATGGAAAAAGCCTCAACAAGTCTAAGCAATCATGTCAAAAGATAGTGGTGTTCCATAGCAAGCATACATCACCATTGAAGTCACAAACAATGGCACCACGAAATGATCGTTTAGAATTGCCACATCAAAAGTTCACCTGAAGGAACCATGAGGAGGTGTAGTCCAGCGATAGACACCCTCGGGGTACAAATGTAGAAAATAAAGCTAAGAGGAAGTTGAAGAAACAATATGAGAAAGTGTTGGCCTAAAAACCCTTTACAAGTCCCAAATACTCAAGATCACCGTTGAAGAGATGAAGAAATGACTCAAATCAGTTCTGCCAAATCCTCGATACTCGGAACTCGGCGCTCGACACCTTACTACTCGATCCTCGATCAGAATTCCCTTCTTCGTCTAACTGATCTCAGTTAAATCCTTGATGCAACTCGATGATAACAGAGTTAATACTCGACCGTACTCGATGATTCTTAAATGATGCTTGGTGCAACTTGAAGATGAAAATGGTGCACTCGGACCTACTCGATAGCAATAATTCGATGCACAAATGACTTGATAATTTGATACTCGATGTGATTTTTAATGTAAACGATTGGCACGTGATTTATAGTGAAGTATTACTCGATTGAAACAAGAAAGATAAGAAAGAAGAAAGAGACACAGTGATTTACATGGTTCGGCAAGGTTGCCTACGTCCGCGGGAAGATCTGAAATCTTTTACTAACTGAAGATTGCTTATAGATTTTTGGTTTGAAACTAAGAAAATATGATAACTCTCTATTTTTTAATTCAAAATCAGTGGTATTTATAATGATATACCAACTGACTGTTAAAAAAAAAGTTAGTTATAAACAAACTAAAAAATCTGAGGTATTTGAGTCAAACTTCTTCAAATTCTCCACCTTGACTCCAATGCCTGTAATCTTCATGATCTTCCTGATTTTGACCGGTTTGTCTACCCTGTGTCTGGAAGCTCAAAACTAACTTGTTCTAAACATTTAAACAATTTAAACTTTGTAACAGGTTTAGTTAGCATATCAGCTGCATTATCAGAAGTGTGGACTTTTAAGATTTCTATATCCTCTATCTCAATTTTATCTCTAATGAACTGATATTTGATATCAATATGCTTTGTTCTAGTATGGACTTGTGGATTTCGGGATAAATGGATAGCACTTTGGTTATCACGAGTAGAGTTTTACTACTATTTGATCTATTCCAAAGTCTTTCAGCAGCCCCTTGAACCACAAAGCCTCTTTGATTGCTTCAATTAGAGCCATATATTGAGCTTCAGTTGTAGATAGGGCTACTATAGGCTGAGAAGATGATTTCCAATTGACTAGATTAGGACCAAACAGGAAAAGGTAGCATGTTAAGCACCAACTTTTGTCCAAATCACCAACATAGTCAGCATCAACATATCCATAAAGCTTTAGTTTTGGTTCAACTGACCTTTGATAGACTAACTTAGAGTTTTTAGACCAAACTAGATACCTTAGGATCCATTTAGTAGTCTCACAATGTCTCTTACCAGGATTAGGCATATATCTACTAACTAAGCTTGCTGAATATGAGATATCATGCCTAGTAGAAATCACTAAATACATAAGGCTTCCAACAGCTTGACTATAGTGAAGGAAAACGAACTCGAGATTTCCATGAGTAGCGACATAGATCATTCCAAATTACAATCATGAATGAACATTACAATTACAGTCATACACAAAACATACAATTATGCAATCGATACTGAAATTACAGCATGAACAAATAAATAAACAAGAAAAATGCTACGAACGTTTGTCGACTCGTCTCCATGCTCCTTGCTCACGAATGCTCAAACACAGCATCCTCGAACGCTCGAACAATACGACCGCAACACTGCACGAACACTTCGTACTTGTCCTCAGTGATCACCTCGGTCACGAACACTCTAGCAACATAAACTGCCTCCACAAAACCTCGACGGTGTCAAGTTGAGTATGATACCACCAAGAAGGTTACCTTGGTATTCTCGATGTGAGAATCCAGAGGGTGGGCTCTGTTTGGACTTGGAATGAGGCAGATGAAAGAGGAATGAACAGTCATGTACACGATTGGGCAAGTGTAAGAAGACAGAAACCTATCACATAGGTCGATGCCTACTCGTTTAGCTAAAGCTAAGTGATCGTCTAGCAAAAGCTAAGCGATCGTTTAGCTCATCGCTTAGTACCGTGTCTGTTGCCTACAAAACACTACACGATCATTTACTTCACTCAAGCTGTCACTTAGTAAATCGATATTTACATGACAAGCTTCGTGAGTTTCTTTTTGCGAGAGAGAAAACTCAAAAACAATTTTTCAACCTTTTGAAAATACTTTTCAATACTTTCTAAAATTAGGAAAATAATTTTCCCTTTATCCCACAGTTACCTTGAACCACCAATAACCTCCCACTCAATTGGTTATTAGAGAAAAAGATTTAATTATCCAATAATTAATATTATTATAAATATAAATGATAACCAACTTATCATACTATATTTATAATCTATAGTTTTAATATTTCATCTCATGAAACATATAAACCATAATTCTTTTTCTATTTCATGGTACTTAATGTAAATCTCATTTACATTAATCCTCCACTAGATGTATCTCATACATGATACCAATTATATCATATATAATCAAAATACCTCTTGTCAATTTGAACATTTCACATCAACACCAAGAACTGATCCTCAACTGAATCCATTGAGCTACCAAGGGATCTTATGGACCTGTAGCTTGAATCTCCAATGGTACGTGAATAACTAACTAAAATCTTTAGTCACAGGATCCACTATCCATTAACTGCCAGGCACTCCACTAAAGACTGACAGTTGAACTCTCCTTACCACAGATATATTATGTGTTCATCTTAACCAATCAGCAGTGCGAAAACCCTTCACAGATCGCTCGTAAGTACAACTCGGCCAATAACTGTTATGCCTTGTAGTTACATCTAACTCCTTAAGTACCACTGATTCCTCTAATGAACATAAGTCATAATCCTACTATGACCGAGTCCTCTCTTCCAAAGAGAAGTTGTGGCCACTATGTTCAAGCCCCGGAATCACCCCTTAAGGGAGCAATCTCTCTACTTATCCCTGCTTCGGAAAAGAAGTGAATTCCATCTTATGGATTGAATTCCCAGCTCCCAGATCAGACAAGTCCCCAAAAAGGTAGGCAAGTTGGCAATCTGGCCACTCTCATCCATACTAATCAAAGGACCACCCTCAAAGACAGAAGTTCCCAAAACACTCAGAATTGAGGTCGTGTCACCTATGGTCGTTTAGGTGAGATGCAAGTCTCTAGTATCAACGACGTTATATACAGAGTCTAGTCATCTCGTGGTCCAGGTCTTATACAAACTCTTTGTATAGGACACCCCCACACGCACGTCTCCACATGAATGGTCAGGATCTACCATCTGTAGTAGTTTACAACACTTGCAAACCTCTACAAAGCGAGCCGTATCCGTAGTATCATCAGGATCAGATATCCCACCTTAATCCTTATACTACAGACCTATTTAGGTTATCACTTAAGGCATGATCCACTTGTATATCATATATACGTGCTTAAGTTCACATAAGATAACCAAGGAGCTTTGTTTATTGGATATGAGTAAATGCCAGAATTAAATAACACTTATTTTATTCATTAAACAATGTGTAGCTTTATAAAAAAAACAAGACTCCGGGAGAATTAGGACACCAATCCCAACATATAGGGTATGACAGCCGTCTATTTTAAGGATTTTCTCACAATAGTTGGACTGACTGATGCTTATAATAGACTCATTTTTGTTCCTATGAATCTCTATTCCTAGGACCTTGCTTGCTTCTCCTAAGTCCTTCATATCAAACTCTCTTTTTAAGAGGTTTTTAACATGGGTTAGATCTTCTTTAGACCTACCTGCCAGTAACATGTCATCTACATATATGAGTAGGTAAACTTTGTCCTTGTAAGAACTTGTGTTTACATAAGCACATATGTCAAATGAGCTTCTTTTTAACCCAATGCTAGAAATATAGTCATTGAATCTCTTATACCAGCATCTAGGTGACTATTTTAACCTATATATAGACTTATTGAGTAAGCAAAAGATATTTTCTTTTCCTTTAACTTCAAATCCTTTAGGTTGCATCATATAGATCATCTTCTCTAGATGTCTATGAAGAAAAGCAGTTTTGACATCTAGTTCATATAATTCTAGATTATTTTGAGCAACTAAGGATAGAAGAAATCTTATTGAAGTTTGTTTTACAACAGGAGAGAAAATCTCAGCATAGTCTATACCTTCCCTTTGAGTGAACCCCTTAGCAACCAATCTAGCTTTAAACCTATGCTTTTGATCACATGATGCTCCTTCTTTAAGTTTAAAAAACCATTTAGATGCAACAGGTTTATATCGTTTTGGTAGAGGAACCAAGGACCAAGTGTCATTCACTTTTAGTGAAAGCATCTCCTTATTCATTTCCTCAATCCAACCACTTGCATTAGCACAAATTGTTGCTTCCTCAAAGGTGGTTGGTTCTTGGCTAGTAGGAGCTACTACATCATTTAAAACCAGATTAATGTAATTCATCAGCATATCTAGCTGGAGGTGTGATAGTTCTTGTTTGTCTATCCCTAGCTAAGACATATTGACTTAAATCAGGTTGTCCACATGTTGTCTTCTCATGTTCCTCTACATTTCCCTCTGTTTCTTTTGTGTTACTAGTCTGGCTAGACTCATTTGGTTGCTCGGATGGTAACTCCACCTCGAAATTGGTATTGGTGACTCTTCTTCATTGTCTACCTTTTTCTCCTTTTGCATAAATATCTCCTCTTCCCTAAAGGTGATGTCTCTGCTCACTAGGAACTTCCTCTCAATAGGATGCCACATTTTGAACCCCTTAACACCCTCTGTATAGCCTAAAAACATACACTTGACTGCTCTAGCCTTTCACTTTCCCTTATTTTGGTGTACAAACCTTATACAACCAAAGACCTTGAGGTTATCTAGGTTAAGGGGATGTTTAGTCCACTTTTCCTCAGATGTAAGCAAATCTAAAGATGTGTGAGGGCACCTATTTATGGTATACACAGTATAGGATGTAGCTTCTACCCAAAAACTTTCCCCTAAGATAGCATCAGAGAGCAAACACCTAACCCTTGCCATTATGACTCAATTTAACCTCTCAACAATCATATTTTGTTAAGGTGTATACCTCATTATTCTATGCCTAGTTATACCATTCTCACTACAAAATTTACCAAAGTGTTCATTGCAGAATTCAAGCCCATTATCAGTTCTAAAGTATTTTAACCTTTTAGATGTTTGATTTTCTATCTTGGCTTTCCATTCTTTAAACTTCCCAAATACTTGGTCCTTAGTTTTAAGAAAGTATATCCAACTTTTTATATAAAAATCATCAATAAAGGTTAGAAAATACCTTGAGCCACTAAGGCTTAGTGTAGGAGATGGTCCCCATAGGTCAGAATGGACATAGTCCAATACTTTTTTGGTTGTGTACTAAGATTTTGTGAAGCTTTTCCTAGTTACTTTACCTAAAATGCAATGCTCATAAAAGAAAAGGTGCTCACTGATACCTTTGAGAAGGATTCCTTTCTTGGACAGAGCTTGCATCCCTTTTTCACTAATATGGGAGAGTCTTTTATGTCACAAGTCAGCCTCTATCAAGTTTGGTGTTGAAGCTGTGTAGGCACTTGTCATCATCTCTACTCTCACAATGTAAAGGTCATTGACCTTTTCACCAACCAACACAATTTTAGAATTCTTGATCACTTCAAGAACTCTACCTTTTCCTCTACATTCACACCCAATGGAGTCCAACATGCCAGAAATATCAAGTTTCTCTTGATTAAAGGTACATGTCTAACATTTCTTAGAAGCTTGATTGATCCGTCCTTTAGCTTCAAGGACACTAAACCAACCCCCTTTATCTTGCAAGCTTCATTATTACCCATGTACACTGATTCTCCATCTATTTCCTTGTAAGCATTAAACCAAGGTCTAAAAGGTGTCATGTGATAGGTGCATCCGGAGTCTATCACCCAATTATGCTTCCCAAGAGGACTGATCTGGTTGGTTTGATTTCTGGTGGAGGCTATGGCATTAGAGTAAAAGTAGAAACCTTCAACCACAGATGCTTCTGGTTGTTTCCCCTTCTGATCCTTCTCTTTTTCTTGGTTTTTCCTTTTTGGACTGTAGCGGTCTCTCATTAGGTGACCTTTCTTCTTGCAGTAATTGCATCTCAACTTGGTCTTTGGCTTATGCTCTTCACTTGACTGGTTTTTGTTCCCCTTAGACTGGTTCTACTTGTTCTTCCCCTTGGCAATCAACCCCTCTACATTAGAATGCTCCTTCTTGACTGACTGAAGATCTAGCTCTCTTGTTCTTAATGTTGAGATGATGGCATCAGTTGTGACTGATTCTCTGCCATTCTTCACCTCTTTATAGGCTTCGGGTGGAGAGTTTAATAGCAAAAAGCCTCATTCTCGTCACCAATTTTCTCACCATGGCACTTGAACTCTTAGACTATCCTCTTGAATTCATCCAAATTTTCTGAAAGAGGCTTGGCAGAATCCATCTTGTTAGGAAGATCCTTTGTAGCAAACAGACCTTCTAGTTTGACCCACATCTTGTAGACTATGCCTTGTTCAATTACTTGCCTCAGAATACTGTCACTAAGATTCAAAACTAGAGTCTCATATGCTATGAGCTCCATGTCTTCTCTTTTTTGTGCTGATGTGGTGGTTGGCAGTATTGATGGGACCAAAATGTCCTTGTGTACTCTTTGCTGTCCAAGAATGGCTTTGATTTTGGCCTTCCATAAGCCAAAATTTCCTTCCCACATAACTTCTTGATCTCATACCTTATAATGGCTATTTTTTAATCGAGCGACTATCGAGTCTTGATTTCTTGATAATCTTGAAGCTTCAAGAAAGATGACCTTGATGACCTTTAAGAGCTTTGATACCAATGATTGTTGGACTGAAGACCCTTTACAAGTCCCAAATACTCAAGATCATCATTGAAGAGATGAAGAAATGACTCAAATCAATTCTGCTAAATCCTTGATACTTGAAACACGATGCTTGACACCTTGCTACTCGATCCTCGATTATAATTTCCTTCTTCGTCTAACTGGTTTCTGTTAAATCCTTGATACAACTCGATGATAACAGAGTTAATACTCGATCTTAGTCGATGATTCTTGAATGATGCTCAGTGCAACTCGAAGGTGAAAACGGTGCACTCTAACCTACTCGATAGCAATAATTCAATGCACGATTGACTCGATAACTTGATACTCGATGCGATTTGTAATGTAAACGATTGACATGCGATTTATAATAAAGTATTACTCGATTGAAACAAGAAAGATAAGGAAAAAGAAAGAGACACAGTAATTTACGTGGTTCGGCAAGGTTGCCTACGTCCACGAGAAGATCTGAAATCTTTTACTAACTGAAGATTACTTACAGATTTTTTATTTGCAAGAAAACTAAGAAAAGATGATAACTCTCTATTCTTGAATTCGAAATCAGTGGTATTTATAATGATATACCAGCTGACCGTTACAAGAAAAAGTTAGTTATAAAAAAACTAAAAAATCTGAGGTATTTGAGTCAAACTTCTTTAGAAAGTAAGTGACAATCGAAAGTTTCCATTAAATCCATTGCATATTGGATAGGATCGTGATTGAGGGAGATGCGACCCTAAAAAATAAAGAGATCGCATCTGTGCTAGATTGTGAAAGCAATAAGCGAGAAGATCTTGATGTCTAAAGCATTTAAAATCTCATAAGCCCTACAAAACTTAAAAGCAACATCTAAATAATACATATAAAAAACATGAAAATTAGGAGGCCAACGAGACCAAATATGTTTACTTCCCTTATAGCCACATGGTTGAGACACTAGATTCAAGAGCTTGATAACAAAGAGAACAATCTCCACATGTAATGATGGATTGGCTAGCCAGTGTAGATCAGGTTGGGAGAGAGTTAAGACAAGCAGGCCACGGAAAGATTTTAGCCTTTTGAGGGACAGGGAGAACCCACAATGATTTCTAGAACTATTCCATGACATGATTTAATGATGACGAGGCTTCTTGAGCCAGATTTTGAGCCAACTTGTACCCATTTTTAACAGACTAACTGTCTTTTTTGTCATATTGCCAGATAGTATGATTATTATGTACCATATTCATATTCTATTGATATGAATGATATACCAAAAACAAACATATAATAGCAAACGAGGATGTAAACAGTTAATGATAGACACCTATCATCCATAAATCTCAATCAGTGATAGGATTATCAATAATTGATCTTATTGATAGGTCTATCAATGATAGACCTTACCTAGTGATAGACATCGATAAAAGTTAAAATTAATCATACTATACTTACAAATAGTTTTAGATTGTGCTAGATTTACTATTATTTTATGTTCAATTGCTACACATTCAATTGTCCCTATAATTTACATATTAAATTAGTATAGTTTGAATTTAAATAAAATTGTTGTGAGTTTAATTTGATTTTTTTCTGTAAAGGTATTTTATATTAGTTCCTATGTTACTTTTCTTTTTTTTTAAAAAAATAAATATAGAGCTAAGTTATAAATTTAGACTTTTGTACTTTAAAGAAGTAAAATAATCTTTTTAATAGGTTCCCAAAGTTTAAAAAGGGCAAAAAGATCCCAATAACTTTCATTTTTGAAATTCATGTCCCTAAACTTTCAATTAGTGTTTATTAGATCAATAATTTATAAGATATTTTTTATAATTTCATGGATCTATTGAACACAATTAAATTGAAAGTTTATGAACATTCTCGACACCTTTCAAATATTATGCCCTATTAATAATAACCTTTTAAATACAAACACTGAAACTTTAGTGATTTATTAGACATTTGTTTGTAAAAGATTAAAGACAAATTTAAATAACAGTGGAAATTTCAAAGACTAAAACTCAAATACCATAGTTTTATTAGCAAACTAATCTTGTTTTAAATTATATCTTTGTCCTTAACCCTTGAAAATTATTGTAATTTGCTTATCGAACATTTAAAATGTATATTATAATAAATTCTGAAGTTTTTTTCTATATATATATATATATATTTTAGTCCTCATATCTACTATAATTATTGATCTTTAAAAAAGTAACTAAGTAGGTTCTAATTTTTAGTTTGCTATTAATTCTTTTAACAAATGGGATAACATGACAACAAAATGTATACCAATAATGTGATGGCCAGTCATATATATACTGAGGTAACTCATTTTGTGACAAAAGAATGACAAAAATCAAATGTTATTTTTTAGTGAAAAAATAAAAGCAATTCAAAAGAGAGAAGAAAAAAGAGCTTGAGATTAAAATAGTCATATTAACAAAGGTAATGTTAGATAACAATATCGTTTTTATATTATTTTTTGAAATTTATATTTGTTTCCTCCCCTTAATTATTGTGATTTTTACCATTAAAAAACATTTGAATTCATGTCAAATTAAAAAAATTGACTTGATTTTTGTAAACATGGTATAAAATAGTAATATTATAATTTTAATTAAAAAAAATAAAATTGTAATTAAACGGGACTAGATAGATGATAAATTTAATTAAACACCAAAATTCAAATTAAACAAATCAAATATCTTTTTGTTTTAATGATTGAAGTTAATATATATTTTATACAATAATTTGATTTAAATGTTGAGATGGGTGAATAAGATCTAGGTTCATTCTACAAATCATTTAAATCAATTTGGCCGGCTGAATTTAATTTTCTTATTAATATTTTAGGTTGGCTATATATATATATTCTCCTTTCTTTTTTGGAGCGTTCTTGTTGGTTAAATATTAGATCCAAAAAGTTTTAGATAAGACAAATTATGTTTGTCTAATTCTTTAACATTATCAACATATCAATGTATAAAAGAGAAAAAGTAATATAAACATATATATATATATATATATCTGTTTAATTATCTAAAAATAAAATACATTGTTTTGAAGCAATATAAAACACCTGTCATTGAACTCCTACTCTCTCTCAATATAATTGGTCATTACTAAAAACTATATAGTTGCAAAATTCTATTTGACAATGATAAGATTTTTATTAATTTGATGTTAGTAGGAAGGAAACAAACAAATGAAAAGACAAACCCTAGCTAGCTTTGTGGACAAAAGTAGATTAATACATCAAACATTGGATTTCAGCTTCTTATTAAGCATTCTCCCCATCATCCAAACCACACAAATTACCCATCTATATATAGATAACTTTTATGTTTATACAACATTATTTTTTTTTTAATTTATTTATTTCTTTTTCTTGAGATGTCTGGAATGCATTTTCAATTGTTTGATTTAAAAAATAAGTATTGTCGTTGTAAAAATGTCTTTTGTTTGTTTGTTCTCAACAAACTATTAAAATGGCTTTGGATAATATGGAAAATGAAAATTATATGTTTATGTGAATTTGATGATGATTTTTGGTTCGGGAAGTTGCTTAATTAACCGTTTTCGACTATATTCAAATTTATAAAAGAAGAAAATACTTTTGATTAGGATGGTGTCCAATGAGAGCCGTTTAGAATAAAGAGTGAAGTTGATTAGTAGTTGTTAAAACTTGAGAGTTGTTTAATCATAGTCCCATAATGTAAAAAGTTAATAAGTCATGAAATTATTGTTTTTTAGTCATGGGTCCATCGATTCTTTGGGTCAAACAAGGAGCCGACTTAACAACTTCACTCCGCAACTCCCTACTACTTAGATCAAACATATCTTAATTTCTTTTAGAGACGTTAAAAAACTTTAGAAGACCAACCCATAGATAATTTGAGGTTTGAGTTGAGTTAGTGAAGTTTTTTTTTTTTTTTTGTACATCTTAATAATCAAGAGAATGGACGATTTTTAAGGATAGGGCTAATTGTTATTTGGTCAGATCAATGGGCTTTAGGCTGTTACCCCTCATTGGATTCATAGGTATAAAAAATCAATTGATTGTGACAAGTTAGTAAGTATGCCTTATTCCTCGTTTCTAGTTGGGTTATGTTTAAGTTCAAAAGATTTGTGATACTGTAAATAAAATATTTATTTTATTATTTTGATGTATATTGTATATTAAAATTAGCTTACTAATATAGTCTTCAGTATTAAGTCTGTTCCTACGAGTTTTTTTTTTGGGAAAAATGTGTTGCGGTAGAATTGAATTTATATTGATATAGATTTGATGTGGATGTGTTTCAATCTTTGGTACTTGATTCTCTGATTCTCTCAATTGAATATGTATGCTCGATTTATGAAAGTAGAGCACGTTGGCATTCTTGAAATTTGAATTTTGAAAATATTTTTTGTATTCAAGATAATTTCAATTTTTAAATATTATTTAGCTTCAAGAGTTAGGGAGTCTTAAAAAGAATTCTTTGTAGCTTCTATGGAATTTAAAATTCATGTTCTCTGATGGGCTTTGTGAGCTTGGAATTGATTGGTCTATAGACCTGATCCTTGAGCCCAACTAATGGGATTTGAGCTTTAATTGGTCTCTTGGTTAAATTAAGTCTATTGTTGGGCTCAATTCAACTTTAGCCCAAATCTTAATATTTAATTAGACCAAAATAAATAATTTAATCCAATGGTCAAGACGAAAACACATGACATCATAGGAATTTACCAATTTATATATTTAATTTTAATTGGGGACACATGTCAACTTTTAATTAGTCTCAAATTCAATCATTTGTAATTTTATCATTAATTTAGTAAACAATATAATAATTTGTGGTATATTGAAAACATATTCACATATTTATTTAGTCAATTTCGATCTAAGATAATTTTGAGGGACTAAAATTAAGATTTATTAAAATTACATAAGCTAAAATTAAACATTAAAAATTGGTCCGACCCGACTTTGTAAGGACACGAACTGACCCAGTTCGATTCTCAACCCAAACAGGTTGGGCTTTTTTATTTTTAATTATTTTCAATATGACCAGAACACTAATTATTTATAGAAAATTTGTGTAGAATGGCAGAAGTAGGAGATCGGTTTGATAAATGGCTAATTTTTTAATTTTCTTGTATATGGCCATCCCATCACGTAGAAGGGCCATGAATTAAACTTAATTTTCCTATTTTATCCCTAACCCCAACGGTTGCTTCAAATACTGAGGGTGTATATCTCTCCCCCAAATCGGTAATTTTATCGCCATATTTTGAAATTTGTCATGAAGATTTTTGGGGAGATTTTGTTACGGATTTTTCTTTTTTAAATATTAAGGACAGCTTAAAAACTCAGGTGGATGTTTGGATTCCCAAGTTGGATTAGATTGAGGGGTAAAAAAAACCCACCCATCGTTTGATTCACCAATTATTAAAAATATTTATTATCTTGTTGTTCGCATTAACTCACATTATTCATATTAATTCTCTTAATTACTCTCTTCCTATAATAATTATCAACTCAACTCAAAGAGCTTCTGCTCAATAAATTTCTCGATCTTCCCAACAATATCAACTTCATCTCCTTTATACACGACAACATGACTCATATGACACCTGTGCCCCTACTGCCTTGCTGAAGGAAGAGGCAGCGGCCAGAGTCCACATCTTGTTGGAAATTTATACTAAAATATAAATAAATACAAAAATCAAATTATATCTAAAAATTCTCACTTCTACATATTAAAATAAGAATCATAAAATTATCAAATACTAAAGAGAAGGAAAAAAAAAAAAAGAAATCGAAAATTATATTAATGCGTCCCAAATTCGAGATTACATTCTGTCTTCTGCATATAAATCTCTCCAAATAGTCCAATGCAAACTATTTGATTTCTTGTATGAGTATTGAATATCATGAAATTAATAATAAAAGAAAAATAGTGAAGAAAAATATCCTCTATATTTTTCTTTATATTTTTCTTCTTGCTGTCGACACAAAACTCACGAACTGCCGCTTCTACCGAACAACACTTACAATTTGCCGTCTTTCCCCCCCTTTTTTTTTTACACTTGTAGTCCCACCACATTCCCACTAAAACGTGTATATATATAAATAAAAGTGACCAATATACCTAAAGACAAAAGGGCCAAGCCCAACAATTTTGACTATAGTCCAAAAAGTTTGGACAAATTGAAAATTCCTACCATTTTGATTAAGGTCGTGTGTGATATTGAAGTGTGTCCGATTGAAAATCCACGTACGCGCGTGCACGTGTGTGTATATATGTAGGTGTGCATGTGTGTATACGTTATGTGTGCATATGCACACACGCACGTGCGTGTGCATATATATATTTTCTATGATTATGTGCTTTCATGGAATTTGTCTCTACAATCTCAATATTCTCCCATTTAGAGACAAAAGTACAATCTTGCCTCCCACTCCTAATACATCCTGTAGATATGTATTTTTATTCTTGTCCATGATATCTAATTTGCGTGAGGAGATGTTGTTTAGTGTTAGAAAAATCGAAGCAAATTCACCTATGTCCGACAAATTTCCCAATTTTTCCAACAATATCAACTTTCTATTTGTCTCTCTAAAATATAGTCAGATCAGTGTAAAAGGAGGAGTAGAACATATACAAGTGTAGAAAGAATTCAAAAGGTGAGAAAGTGTGTTTATAGAGGGAGTTGAGAAAACTTATTTGTACAGTTGTTCTTTCTTTATAAAGTGGATGTAGACAATGTCGAACGAGTGTAACTGACATGTGTACTTTTTTCATCTTCCTTCTCCTTTTTCTTGATTTGACGTTGTGAGTGAACACCTGATTTTCTTGTATGTGATTGAGAGAAGTAGAAAAGAGAGAGAGTCGTTGCAAAATTTGCATGATCGGAGAGAAAACAATAGATTAATTTTTGGTAAAGTCATTATAACATGTGGTAGGGGTGTACATCAAACTGACCCAATCGATCAAAACCGACCGAATTAAGGTTAGTCGGTCGGGGCTAAGAGTCGGTTGGTTGGTTTTTGGTTTTCCTAGAAAAAATTTGAAAACCGGCCGATCGACCAATGTATATATATTTGTTATTACCACCAACCCAAGCCCAAGCCTATTAATATTGATTTATTATTATTTTTTATGTTGCCTAATTTTCAAACCCATTAGATGATTTATTTAAATTTTTTCATAAAAATGATTGATTTTAAATTAAAAAAGTTGCTAATTTTATTAACCTTACAATAACACATTATCAATTCATCTTTCCTTTTCATTCACCTTGGCTTCTTTTAAAAAAAAACCAAACCGACCCAACGGCCCGACCATTGGTTGGTTTTGGACGCCGATTTTCTCCCAAAATCGACACCGACCGACCGATGTACATCCCTAACATGTGACAATTTCTTTGCTTCACATATTATTGACATCCTAAAGTAGTTAGATCTTTCTATTAAATTTTGGGCAAGTAGTTTTCATAATATTGACCTATTATGTTATTTTATTGATTAATAAGATGTTTACATTGAAGAATACAAATGGGTAAATATACACAATAGTAAGGAAAATTCAAGTCTAGCCTCTAAATTAACCAAAATTAGGGATAATTTACCACTCAATAATATTCATATATAGTAACATATTCCAATAAAAAAAAAACTTTAGATTTTAGCATAGGGATTATTTGTATATTGTTCAAGTTGACGTAATATTTTCATTTATATAGTTTGATGGAGTTTTTAGCTCTTACAAAGTATTTGTGTGAGATTTAAATTTCATTAGTATAAGGTATTTGATAAAATATGACGAAGATTTTAACTAATACAAGGTATTTGCATGAGTCATACAAATGAAGATTGAAGTTGTTTTTAACATGTGTGTCAACGTAAGACAAAGATTTTAACTTTTTTATCAGTAGAAGGCATTTGGGAGTAGAAGATATTTGTGGAGCTTAGAATGAGACAGACTTATTAGCTATTCCGAATACATTATATTTTGCCTAAATTTTGAGTTAAATTATAATGAAATATATTTTATTATTAACTTTAATTTTGAGTTTAGACGGTAAATAAATGTGTAACTTTTCTACTTTTCAACCATTAATTTCTAATTATGATTTTTAGATTTTATACTATTTAATTAAGTAGTTTTATTTTTTTTATTTGCTTTAGAATATGCATATTCAAAATTTAAATTTAGGAGATTTGGGTGGTTTAGTTTATTAGATCACGTCGTTAGAATGGTTTAAAATACACCACATTTATAGGGATTTGACAATAGGGGTATTTTTGTCAATTGACAAATTTTAAATAGTATCAAAATTAATTGTTTGGCCATTTTCATAAAGAAAAATCTGATTGATCATTTTTCTAAAATGCTATTATGTTTTGGTCATTTGTTTCATCACTCCTTATTTATATCGAACCGAAATGGTTCTTGTTTGATTCAAATTTCTTACATTTCTATCTCAAAGTACATGATTTAAAATGAAATAAAAACCACGAACACTCACATATGCGCATATATGTTTCCACATTATTGAGTGTATGTATAATGATTCCCCTTCAAGTGTTGATAGTCTGAATCTTAGATGACAAGTTGGTTGCCTTTTTGCTATCCAAAAAGAATTTTTCCATGATGAAGATCATGGAAGACCACTTAAGAACTAATGGGAATCGAGGAGTCAGAGATGATGGCTCTAGTGCCATATTTATAATTTTATCTTTTTGGGAACATTGCATCACTTTGTGAAAAATCAAATAAGTGGTTATGATTATGTTCATAGACATAACCATCGTACATAAGAGTACGATCCGTAACTTATAGTAAAATTAGACTAATAATACAATTGGTTAAATTTAAAGATATTAATTAATACATTTATTCATCATCGTATCTCAAAGTAGTATATCCTCATATTTACATTCAAACCAACCAAATAAAAATTGATATATATATATATATATATATATATTTAAAAAAAATAAAAACTTAATATATGATTTAACACTAGCAAGTAAAAAGTGTGAAATTTAATTCATTTGCTTTAAATATCCTTAACAATTCCATTTTAAAACTTAAAACATATTATATCCATAAGAAGGAAAGATTTCAATATTAATGAATCTCATGTACAAAATTAAAACCAAAATACACAAATAATTCATCCTTCATTAAATCCATCCATATACAAACCAAAGGTAGAATAACAATTTCATTCATAAACAAATGAATATCCTAATTCCAATCCGAAATAATATCCCTTATCATAATAATAACACAAACACAACCTACGAATAACATTTATTAGAAAAAAGAAAAGAGAAGAAGAACCAACCAGTGCATGCAACAGTAGTGTGAGTGGTAGTGTGTGACGGCGTGCGGAGATAGCGTGCGTTGGCATTCGTTGTTGGAGTGATAGCCGTTTGTGTAAAAAAATGGAGGGGGAAAGGGAAAATAATAGGGAAAGGAGGGGGCGAATCAGTGGGGGAGGAGGGGCGAAAAGGAAAAGGGAGACGAGGGGGGACGGAAGGGAAAAGGGACACGGGGGTTTGAAATCGGGGGGGGGGGGGGGGGGGGGGGGGGGGGGACGGAGGAGTTTGAATCGGGTGGGGTGGGGTGGGGGACGGAAGAAAAGAAAATTGGGGAAAAAGAAGTTTTTTAAGACTTTTCCCTACACATATTTTTGTCGGGAAAAGTTTCAATTTTCGTCGACATAAGTTTTTTTAAAAATATATGTACATTACTCTATTTTGGCCAATGCATTAAATTTTTGTCGAGATAAATACGCGTATACCAAGAAAAATGAATGCGTCTAGAAAAAAATATCGAAACAGGTAAAAATTCTTGTAATGACTTTTTTCATTTTCCTTCATTTTCATGATTTGACATTGTGAATGAACACCCGATTTTCTTGTATGTGATTGAGAGAAGTAGAAGAAGAGAGCTACTACGAAATTTGCATTATGTGAGAGAAAACAACAGATTAGTTTTTGGTAAAGTCATTATAACATGTGACAATTTCTTTGCTTCACACGTTACTGACATGCTAAAGTAGTAAGTAGATTTGTTCCTTGAAATTTTGGCCAAGTAGTTTTCATAATATTGATCTATTATGTTATTTTATTGATTAATAAGATGTTTACATTGAAGAATACAAATGGGTAAATATACACAATAAGTAAAGAAAAATTCAAGTCTAGCATCTAAATTTAAAAAAAAAATACAAAAAAAAACCAAAAAAAAAAAAAAAAAACTTTAGGTTTTAGCATAGAGATTATTTGTATATTGTTCAAGTTGACATAATATTCTCATTTATATGATTTGATGGAGTTTTTAGTTATTACAAAGTATTTGTATGTGAGATTTAAATTACATTAGTATAAAGTATTTGATAAAATATGACGAAGATTTTAGCTAATACAAGGTATTTGCATGAGTCATATAAATGAAGATTGAAGTTGTTTTTAACATGTTTGTCAACGTATGACAAAGATTTTAACTCTTTATTGATAGAAGTATTTGGGAGTAGAAGATATTTGTGGAGCTTGGAATGAGACCGACTTATTAGCTATTCTGAATACAATATATTTACTTATTATGTGCTAAATTTAGAGTAAAATTATAATAAAATATATTTTATTATTAACTTTAATTTTGAGTTTAAATCGGTAAATAAATGTGTAACTTTTCTAGTTTTCAACCATTAATTTCTAATTATGATTTTTAGATTTTGTACTATTTAATTAAGTAGTTTTATTTTTTTATTTGCTTCAGAATATGCATATTCAAAATTCAAATTTAGGAGATTTGGGTAGTTTAGTTTATTAGATCACGTTTTAGATTGTTAGAATGGTTTGAATTACACCACATAGGGATTTGACAATATGGGTATTTTTGTCCATTGGTAAATTTTAAATAGTATCTAAATTAATTATTTGACCATTTTCATAAAGAAAAATCTAACCGATCATTTTTCTAAAACGTTATTCTCTTTTAGTCATTTGTCCAATCACTCCTTATTTATATATAGAGAAATAAGAGAATATAACAAAGTTTTAAATTTCGTTTGGATAATTGACAAAATAGAAAATTAAAAAAAAAAAAATATTGCAAATAACCTATGCACCACGTGATTTCAATTTTTAAAAATCCTAAAACACCCTTTACAGGATCCAGAACAAATTTGAACGGGAAGAACAAACCTAACCATCATGGTAATACAAGAAATGAATTTGTTTGGAGGGAAAGAATAGGACTTGCAAAGGAGAAAACCTACACATCTGTGTGGTATTTGTCACAAATATTCTGATGATTAAGTCAAAGAGTGAGAATATGGAAGTTGGGGAGTTTGAGAGTAAAATTCAAGTTATCTTATATGAAGTCATAATGATGTATTAATAGAGGTGATTAATCTAGTTAGATTGTTTCGTTAGGTTCCAGAATCACTTTAGAATAATTATATAACCTATTAGACCAACTAGCATGCCTTGTTTCGTGTTTGACTAAGGTTGGCCTCAGCCTAGCATCTCCCCCTAGGCCCATTTTGAATCAAGGCATGGGTGGAACATGTCTCATTAGCTTTTTTTTACTAAGGTTGGCCTCAGCTATTACATTTCTTGAGGTCGAGGTTGAACATATAAATGTGGGCTTTGACATGAACTAACCTTCTCCCCAAGACCTATTTTAGGCCTAGGGTGCTAGATTTGACCAAATCTTGTTATTTTCTCAACCTTGTTGCTTCTATTCTTATTTTATGTCAATTATATCATTCGGTCCAAAATCACCCATAACATTAGCCCCCACTCCCAAGTTGGGCCTTGAGGTCTAGCTACTCCCAACTAAACATTCTTGCTCGACTTGGGGTATAATTTCTCCTAACTTATGTTGCTTCAATATCTTGATATAAATAGTTCAAGGCATCAAATATTAATTATGTTATATTTAATAATTTTGATGTAATCTTAGTATTTTCAAATTTTATCCTTTTTATGAATTATAAATAGGGTATTTTAGTCATTGTACTGTGAAGTGTGATGTGCCATTATAGTTTTCTTTGGTGGGAGACTATTAAAGTCTTTCCTTTTAAGTTGATTTGATCAATTTACCATAAATTTAGTTTTGGCCTTTGTGCTTCTTTCAAGTTTACACAACAGAGCTTCTTGAATTCTACCATTCAAGCTCTTGAATTCTACCATTCATGTGTTGAATTGCATGCCAAGAACATTCAAGTGGGATTGATCATCCTATCTTGTAGATTGTTCGAATCTTGGGCCAAAAAACATTGTTCTTCATTTCAAGAGCTTTGATCTTAAGACAATTGGTGTCTAACCCCATCCCTAGGTTGGAATCATATTGATTTGAAGGTTTTAGTGATTGAGAATTAGGGGTTCTCATATTCAAAGGGTTCTTAACTCCAATTCAATAGGGATTTCAGTTCATTTGGTATAAGAGTCTAGATGCCCTAGATTGGATACATCCCGTGAGTTTTATAATTTTGAATTACATCTTTAGTTTTAGTTTTTGTTTGTGTTGATCTGACAACAACAAAAAATTGCAACAAAATATTTGCTTCAATTGATTGCTGCAATTTGTGCTTTGGTTGAGGGGAAAAAAAAAAGTGAATTTGAATTTGAATTGCTAGAGATAAGTCGCTATAATCGATGAAAAGAGTGTTATCTTTTATTGCATTTTCTGTATATTGTACTTTACATAGCTAATAAAATTGATAAATATATACAGATGAATAGCTAAACAAGAAAATTATACCCTAATTAATATATGATTATAATCACCTATGTTACATACAAAGTCTCATAAATTACGATAACATCCTCCCACAAACTCAAGATGGTAGAGTACAGACCAACTGAGTTTGCAAAACTGAGTGAAGTGAGTAGGGGGGAGAGCTTTGGTGAAGATATCATTTGGTTGTTATGTGGTGGATATGGACTGTAAATGGAGGGTGGTGCTCTGAAGATGATGGCGAACAAAGTGACGATCATTCTTAATGTGATTCGTTCGTTCATGAAAGACATCATTGTGAGCAATCTAAATAGCACTACGATTGTCACAATGAAGAATAGTGGCAGATTGTTGAGGGGCTCCCATATTTGCAAAGAGCCAATGGAGTCATAGTAATTTTAAAGTTGCATTAGCTAGTACACGATATTCAGACTCTATGCTAGAACGCAAAACAACAGTTTGTTTCTTGCTCCGCCAAGAAATGAGAGAATCACTTAGAAGCAATAATATGAGGTAGATCTCTATCAGAAAGATCGTCAGCTCAATCAGCATCAGAGTATCCAAATAAGATTAGGGATGACTATGAGGAGAACTGTATGAACTAGAGTGCCTTTCACATAACGTAAAATGTGAAGCACAGTAGGGAAGTGGATAGTGTGAGGTGCTACCATGAATTAACTGACAATATGCACTGCATAAGCAATATCTGAGCGAGTCACAGCCAAGTAAATCAGACTGCCAACAAGTTTCTGATACAGGGTGGGATCTTCGAGAGGAACACCATCAGAAGGAGTTAGGTGAACATTTGAATCCAACAATGTTAATGATGTGGTAAAATCAGTGATACCAGATCGAGCCAAGAGATTAGAGGCATATTTTACTTGAGATAAGTAGTATCCATCAGATAGGATTAGACCTCAAGACCAAGGAAATAACTTAATGGCTCAAATCTTTCATCTCAAAGTTCTTTCCCAAATAACATTTCGAATCAAATATGGTTTGAGGATCATCACCTGTAATAATCATATCATCAACATATAGAAGGAGAAGAACAATATCATGAGGAGTATGACGAGTGAATAGGGTTGAATTGTGAGAGCTGGAGGTAAACCTAAGTTGAGTGATGGTGAAACTGAAAGTTGCAAATCAAGCTCATGGAGCTTGTTTTAGTCCGTATAGTGCACGACGAAAGACACACTTTCTGAGGTGGAGGAAATGTTCTAGGTAATGACTTCGTATAGACTTCTTCAGAGAGAGCATCATTCAGAAAAACACTTTTAACATCCATCTAAAGAACGGACCATTGTTTGGTTGCTACCATGGCTAAAAGACTACGAACAGGTCATTCGGGCAACTAGAGCAAATGTCTCTTCATAATCAATGTCATATTCCTAAGAATAGTCGTTGGCCACTAGTCGGCCTTTATAACGTTCAATAGATCTATCAGAGTGGGTTTTCATTTTACAAATCCTCTTACAGTCGGTTGGTTTCTTTCCAAGGGTAGGTTGACATAATCCCAAGTATAGGTCTTTTCTAAGGCCTGAAGTTCTTCATCTATTGTTTTCTATCACAAAGGGTTAGCACTGGCCTCCTAATAAGAGGAAGGTTCGGCCAAAGACATGATAGTGGCAAAACAATGATAATCTTTGAAATGAAAAGGAGTTTCTCTTACCTAGGTGGCAAAACAATGATAATCTTCAGGTTCAGCACAAGGGACAGATGGTAGATCCGAGAGCACTAAGATAGGACTATATTAGGTGATTCGAAAGCTTTTAATAGAGATAATCATCCCGAAAACATCCATCAACAACATCCACAAAACACTTAATATTTAAACGCATTGTAGAATACTTAAAACCCACCAAGACTGTAAACTTAATTCAATACAGCAATGGAATTTGGAAATCAGAACAACTTGGCTCTGATACCAATTGAAGGAACTCTAATTACAGAGGACCTATGAGTGGAGGCGAATCGTCCAAACTTCATTGTGAAAGAACTTATACATTTACAGTCATACTAAAGAGATTATGCATTAAATCTTAAATTACAGCATGCTTTGAATTAAATACAAACGATAAAGAGACAATACCCTTGAAAAAACACTTCTTCAAGATAATCCTTGATCGTTCACCAAAGCAGCAAACAACTCGAACACAACGAGCAAGATGATCTCCCTCAAACAACAACGAGTAGAAACTCGATCCTAAAAAAAATCGAACATAACCACAAAATAACCTTGGTATTCTCGGTGTGAGAATCTAGGAATGGTGGGCTCTGGCTTATGTTGGTTTGAGAGAAGATTTAGAGTGGAGGAGAAGACGATCGAGTAAACGATAACATGATCGTGTAGAAGATGAAGTCTATCGCATAGACTTGGTACTCAATCGTTTAGATAAGAACATTATCATATATTCACTCGATGTTATCGTGTAGTCACTCGATAATGAGACGTGTGAGATTTTGAAATCCTATTTCATTTTATCCCAAAATTGCCATAAAATCGTGCAACTACCCACTAAGGGTGGTTATTATGAAAAAGATTTTTAATTATCAAATAATTAATAAATATGATAACTAACTAATCATATTATATTTATAACCTATAGTTTTAATATTGCATCATATACAATATATAAACCATAGTTTTTTTCTTTATTTTATGGCATTTAATATAAATCATATTTATATTTATATGAATCTATAAATTTAATACATAAAAATTATATTTGAATCATATTCAAATATTAATTCATCCAATCAAACAATAATGTTTCAAATACATTATATCAATTATATCATATATAATTTAATTAATTTAATTATATCATATATAACCAAATGCCCTCTTATTAATTTGAACATTTCAAATTAAGCCAAAAAACTGATTCTCAGCTTGAATTCATTGAACTACCAAGGAGACCTTATGAACCTGTAGCTTCAAGCTCCACAGACTAAACTCTTTAATCACATTATTCACCATCCGTGAACTGTCGAACACGCGACTAAAGACCGACAGATGCACTCTTCGCACTACACATATATTTTTGTGTCCATTAGATATAACCAATCAACAGTACGATGACCCTTCACATATCGCTCATAAGTACAGCTAGGCCAAATTACCGTTTTACCCCTGTAGTTACATCTAACTCCTTAAGTACCACTGATTCCTCTAATGAACAATAGATCATAGTCCCACAATAACTAAACCCCTCTCGGGCCAAGAAAGGGTATGTCACCATATTTTTCAATACCCGAATCAGCCCATAAGGGAGCGATATATCTACTTACCCCTACTTCGGGGAAATAGTGAATTTCATCTTGTGTAGTTGAGTTCCCAGCTCCCCAATCAAACGAATCCCTAAAATGATAGGCTTGTTGAGTCGGCAATCTGGTCACTCTCACCCATGCAAATCAAAGGACCGCCCTCATAGGCAGAAATTCGTAGCTCACTCAGGATTAAGGTCATGTTACCTATGGTATCCTAATGAAATGAAAGTCTCAATTATGAACGACGTTATATAACGAGACTGAACATTTCGTGGTCCGGTCTTATACAAACTTCTTTATATAGAATATCTCCGCTCACATGTCTAATACACGAATGATTAGAATCAGATCATTTGTAGCACTTTACAACATTTATAACACCTACAAAGCGGGCCATACTCATAATGTCACCAGGATACAGTATCCCTCCTTATCCATATACTCCAGATCATTTAAGTTATCACTTAAAGCACGATCCACTTGTATGTCTCCACATACATGCTTAGGTTTTTGCTCAATACTGAAATGTTCAAAACAGCAACAACTGTAAAAAGACCAAGAATTTCTCTTAAAGAGAATGCCCATCTTTGGCATCTAAGTTTAGGTCACATCAATCTCAATAAGATTGAGAAGTTGACGAAAAGTGGACTTCTAAATGGTTTAAAAGAAAACTCTTTACCAGTATGTGAGTCATGCCTTGAAGGCAAAATGACCAAACGATCTTTTACTGGAAAAGGTTATAGAGCCAAAGAAACTTTGGAGCTTATACATTCAGACCTCTGCGGTCTGATGAATGTAAGAGCACGAGATGGGTATGAATATTTCATCTCTTTCATAGATGATTATTCTAGATTTGGGTATCTATACCTAATGCAATATAAGTCTGAAGCTCTTGAAAAGTTCAAGGAGTATAAGACTGAAGTTGAAAACTTATTAGGTAAGGAGATAAAAACATCTGATCGTGGTGAAGAGTATATGGACTTAAGATTCCAAAACTATATGATAGAACATGGAATCACGTCCCAACTCTCAGCCCTAGATACACCTCAGCAGAATGGTGTATCAGAAAGGAGAAACAGAACCCTGTTGGACATAGTTCGGTCTATGATGAATTATGTTCATCTTCTAGACTCGTTTTGGGGATATGCAGTAGAGACTGCAATTTATATTTTGAACAACGTTCCCTCAAAGGGTATTTTTGAAACACCTTTTGTGGAGAGGTCGTAAAGGTAGTTTATGCCACTTAAAGATTTGGGGATGTCCAGCCTATGTGCTTATGGAAAACCCCAAAAAGTTGGATCCTCGTTCAAAAGTATGCCTATTTGTAGGTTACCGTAAGTAAACAAGAGGTGGATACTTCTATGATCCAAGTAAGAATAAAGTGTTTGTATCGACAAATGCTACCTTCTTGAATGAAGAACACGTGAAGGATCATAAGCCACAAAGTAAACTTGTTTTAAATGAGATTTCTAATGAGACTATTGAGACTTCAACAAGAGTTGTTGAACAGGCTGATAGATCAACAAGGGTTGTTGATGTCAGTTCATCTAGTCATCCATCTCAAGAGTTGAGATTGCCTCGATATAGTGGGAGGGTTATGAACCCACCTGTACAATACATGGGTTTAACAGAAGCCCAAAACATCATATCTGATGATGATGTTGAGGATCCATTGTCTTATAAGCAAGCAATGGAAGATATTGACAAAGATGAAAGAATTAAAGTCATGAATCAAGAAATGGAGTCTATGTACTTCAATTCTGTCTGGGAACTTATAGATCAACCTGATGGGGTAAAACCTATAGGTTGTAAATGGATCTACAAGAGGAAAAGAGGTGTAGATGGAAAGGTACAGACCTTTAAAATTAGACTTGTGGCAAAGGGTTATACCCAAGTTGAGGGAGTGGACTATGAAGAAACTTTCTCACCTTTGTCATGTTAAAGTCTATCAGGATTCTCTTATCCATAGCCACATATTATGACTGAGATATGGCAAATGGACGTTAAGACTTCCTTTTTGAATGGTAATCTTGAAGAGACCATCTACAAGATTAAACCAGAAGGATTCATTGAACAAGATGAAAAGCAAAAGGTTTTCAAGCTTATTCGGTCCATTTATGGACTGAAACAAGCATCTCAATCTTGGAATATAAGATTTGATACTGCGATCAAATCTTATGGCTTTGATCAGAATGTTGATGAGCCTTGTGTTTACAAGAAAATCATCAACAGCTCTATAGCTTTCCTCGTGTTGTATGTGGTGTTGGGATTGATGCCCTAAATCTCGTAGGATCCTGTAGTTTGTAAACACGTGTATGATCAAACACTTGGATCGTGCTTTAAGTGATTTATAACATGATATATTTTATTCACTTCAGTCTATGAAATATGAGATATTTTAATTGCATTAACCACAAACCAATAAACTAAGATCCATGGTTATCATTGTAACTTAAGCATATATATGGAGACATACAAGTGGATCGTGCTTTAAGTGATAACCTAAATGGTCTAGAATATATGGATAAGGAGGGATACCTTATCCTGGTGATGCTACGAGTGTGGCTCGCTTTGTAGGTATTACAAATATTGTAAAGTGCTACAAATGATCCGTTCCTGATCATTCGTGTATTAGACATGTGAGTAGGGATACTCTATATAAAGAAGTTTGTATAAGACCGGACCACAAAATGTTTAGTCTCGTTATATAACGTTGTTCATAATTGAGACTTTCATTTCACTAGGATGACCATAGGTAACATGACTCTAATCCTATGTGAGTTATGAACTCCTACCTATGAGAGTGGTCCTTTGATTTGCATGGGTGAGAATGGCCAGATCGTCGACTCAAACCTACCACTTTGGGGATTCGTCTAATTGGGGAGCTGAGAATTTAGCTACACGAGATGAAATTTACTCCTTCTCCGAAGCAAGGGTAAGTAGATAAATTGCTCACTTAAGGGTTGATTCTGGGGCTTGAACAATGTGGCACCACACCTTCTCTTGGCCCGAGAAGGGTTTAGTCATAGTGGGACTATGATCTATTGTTCATTAGAGGGATCAATAGTACTTAAGGTGTTAGATGTAACTATAGGGTCAAAATGGTAAATTGGTCCAAACTGTACTTACGAGCCATTTGCGAAGGGTCATCGTACTATTGATTGGTTATATCCAATGAACATAGAAATATATCTGTAGTGCGAAGAGTGCAACTGTCGGTTTTTAATGGAGTGCTCGACAGTTAATGGATGATGGATATCGTGATTAAAGAGTTTAGTCAGTTATTCACGTACGATTGGAGCTTCAAGCTACAGGTCCATAAGGTCCCCTTGGTAGCTCAATGGATTCAGGTTGAGAATCAGTTTTTGGGTTAGTTTGAAATGTTTAAATTAACAAGAGGGAATTCGATTATATATGATATATATATAATTAAATTATTTCAATTATATATGATATAATTGATTTGATGTATTTGATTAATATAAATATGATTTATAATGCCATAAAGTAGAAAAAGAACTATGGTTTATATGTTACATATGATGCAATATTAAAATTATAGGTTATAAATATAATACGATAAGTTAGTTAATGTATTTATTTATAATTTATTAATTATGAGATAATTAATTTTCTTTTTCTCTGATAACTAACCTTGGTGGGTGGTTTTAGATGGTTTATGGTAACTGTGAGATAAAAGGAATATAGTTTTCCAAATCATTCATTTTTTTATTCGAAATGTTTCACAGAAATACTATCAAATAAAATATGAGTTTTACTACACAATAGCCCAAGAGCCTAAACAATCGAGTAGACAAGTCTATACGATAGACTTCTTCTTCTATACGATTGGTTATCGCATACTCGATCATCTACTTCCTCCATCCATCTATCCAAATTCATACAAAGCCGATAACTCCTGAATTCTCACACCGAGAATACCAAGGTAACTGATGACATGCAGAAATGCATGTCATCTTAGGCCTTTTATTTAGAATTATGAAGGTTGTTAGTTAGAATATGTGCCGATCATGATAAGAATTCACAAGAATATGAGCTTGCGTCGATCAGCATGTTGAATCTCAGCTAACCCATTATTTTGCGTTAATTATGCGTTCAATGTTCTATTTTTGTAGCCAATGTAGGAAATGAACGCAAACGCGGAAACCGAACCATCACGTAGACGACCACATGCGGAGAAACACTCCATCGCAAGGCAAACACATCGATCAACACATAGATGTTGCGAGAATCAGCCGTATGCGTCCATCGCATGGGAGTTGCGCTTGTCAAGTGATTGCGGTCATCATGTAAAGTTGCGGTGTTAAGCGAATGCGGCCATTGAATGATTGCGGCTACACGCAACGCATTCTAAGGAGATCAACACAAGGTAGGTGGAATGAATGCATCAACACATCTACCTCGAGAAAATCCAAAGCTGATGTTGACATTTCACCTACCACGCCATTAGTGGTAGAGGTTCAGACAAGGACTAATGCGCCGAACGTCAGACTTAAGGCAGTCTAATTAATGTTGTCAGTGATCCAAGCTCTATAAATAGAGGCCGGAGAGCTGAAATTCGATCATCCGGAGATTATCCCTCAACTAGGGATTTTCCCCACGATCCAGATAAACACGTGAGAAGATGGCTGAGAGTTCTTCACCTCCTTCATCCATTCCGAGTGACGACCGGAGCCTTCGACCGGAGCTAGATCTCGAGAGAGTCAGCTCTTCCACCCATCTATGGCAACACTGGTAGCCTTCACGCTCATCCGCTGGAAGCAAAGGCTTGCTTCCAGCTGGTCATTTCTTTTTCCTTTCTTTTCCTATATTGTATTGTATGACATTTTGAATTAAGAAATTAATACAATGTGTTTTTCAATGCATTTCTCTATTCCTTCGACTTCATCTCCATCTTCTTGCTTAGCATCATTGCTTTCATTGCCACACTTAGTGGGATTGCGTGGATATTGCATACTTAGTCATATGGATTAGGGATATGAAACATGTAGCAACCCGCCGAGAGGTGTGCGTTGCGCGAGTGTGTGAGTAACCTTATTTGCTTAGTGTGAAGCTGCTGCAACGTTGATGCATTATTTTATGAATGAAAATATGGATGATATGCATTGATGGATTGTGTTGTGAACTCAAGTTTTCCCAATGGAATTCAAGTGTAAATTCCACTGAGTTTCCTGGTAAGTCCAGGGTCGAACATAGGGACTTGTGAAAACAGTTGCATTGGTAATGTTTATGAAAACTTTGTGGTAACCGAGTAAATAAATAAAGTGTGGGTGTGTTGTTGCATTGATGAAAAAGAAGTAAATAAAGACGGCAGATTTGAGAAAGATAGTTGCGTTGATAGATGCAATGAGTATGCGATGAACAGGTTGAGAAGATCTTTAGCTAGCATTACTCGAGAATGCGTCAAACCTTGCGATCATGTTATAACCATGCACAGCAAGTCATTTCCCAATGTAAATGTGATGCTCTCAAGTCTAGGATGCAGGTGTTGAATGAAAATTTTCCATAGAGCTTATCCCTAAGTCTTTACTCTTGTCCTATGCATTGATGCAAAATGCATGAAAGCAAGGTGACCGCATACAATCATATCTTATTGCTAAGATGCATGCGATACGTTAATAACAAATAGTGCTCATTCTTAAGCGCCTATCTCCCGTTTATGCATTCTAATATGGTTCTTCCAAACCTAGATTCTGACCTAACCTTCCTAAGTCTAGATCCTATCTTTAGACTACCCTCCCGAGTATCTCTAATAGATGAATGAAACATACATAAAAAGGATAATCGCAAAGATGAAGATTCCCTCGTTATGCTAGCTAACTACTTCTCAACCCATTCAACTAATTTAGCTACTCATGCATAAATAACATAGAGTGAACAGATATAGAGAAAAACATTCCATTCTTATAACTGAGTTGAGTACAAAATGACAATGGAAAGTAAAGGTAGAGAGCCTGGTAGCAATTCCTTGCTGACCGAGACTTTTTATACTGAATCTCTATTCTGATCTACAAATGTTCCTGCTTCCGCAAGCGTCGGCCCCCTCTCTGTCTTGGAGCTTTCGGTGCTTTCTCAAGCTTCTCGGAACGATCTACCGGCACACCTTCTTCCTTGCGTCCACCTTAAAAATGGAAGAAAACTATGGACAGAGGCGTGAACTTATAAAGTGATGAAGTAATCGGCTGCTTAACCCCTTCTTTGAAGAATGCACTTGGTATTTATAGAGTTTCCATGGTGAAAGGTGGCTTCTCTCTCCTGGTTGTACAGATGGGACAGATTTAATTCCTGACTGATGCGCTGGATAATTGTCACCGATAAAGCTTAATGTACTTCGTGATCGTTATCGGCTGTCATCTTAATTTAGATCCGACTCTCGTCAGCTTTCTGTGTCATCGCTCTTAATTGTCCTTTCACCTAGATACGCCCACCATGTTGCACTGACCAAGTTGCGGTGATTCTTCTTGGGCGAATGTTTGCGAGAATGATCAATGCAAAGTCTTGCAGTGAAGTTCTGCTCGACCAATGAATTCCTATGATTGCAATCTCTGCATTGCGTTAACGCATTTTCTGCACAAAAATGTAAAGTTCAACTGCTCTAATGCGTTGGACGCATGTGACCGCAATATTATAGAATTTATGCTTAATGGACGCAATTTAACATATTTCATCAATGCAATCCAACATTGTTTAAGAACTTAGTACCATGATAACGTGTATTTCTACCTATTATCACACCCCCAAATTTAAACAATGTTTGTCCTCAAGCATAAGCTAAGTATTCCTTTAGCAAGTTAACCGCAAAGTTTTCTTTCCCTAGATTTCTCAAGGATACTTCGTTCAAATTCTATATGCCAGAATTTCCTTAAGTCTTATTCAAGTCTCTTCCAAAAATATTTCTAAGACTTAGGAATTGCAAGCTTAACTTTCAAAAGGACTTTACTAAATTCTAGAACATTGCATGATTTATTTTAAAAGAAAATTTTCTTCCAGGGTGTCAAATGATTTTATCTTTCCACAAAAATTTTCTTCATTGCTATTTTTTTCTGACCTTGCGCTGATCCGAGTGTCTTGCCTTCGTTTTGGCTTTCCCCCACGTATGTCATGCGGACATCCAACTACGAGCAATGCATTCTTTCTCAGACTAAACTCATACCGATTTGGCAGTGGAGTTGAGGTCACTGATTTATGCGTTGATCCTGGTGACTTACTTTCGTTTTGGCTTGCCCCCACGTGTGTCATGCGGACATCCAACTACGGGTAAGTGCCTTTCACAACTTAACTCTTATCAACATGGGTTTTCCATTGCATTGATAGTGGAGTCGTTATTCTAAAAAAGGAATATATATATATATATATATATTATAGCAAGGTCGAAAATAAATACCTCACCCCCAAATTTAAAATGCGGCAATGTCCTCATTGCCAAAAGAAATTAAAATAGGTCATGTGATGGTCATAGAATGCTTGTAAAGAGAGTTTAAAAGAAAGCTAGCAAACCCCTAACTTCTAGAAATATTTCATGAGGTGACTATTTTAAGACTAAGTTGACTCTAGTGTATACGAAAGAAATAGAAGCATATTTTTCATTATTGAAATCATACTTGGCAAAGAAACAGTATGCGGTGAACTACTAAATTTATCTACTTGGCAAATGATTGCAGTAATTAAGGAGGATGCGGTGATAAAACTTAAAATGCAATGGGATAGCGCAAGATTTGAAATGATAAGGAAGAGTACACCCCCAAATTTTGCGTTGTCGCCCGCATTGTGTATTGATGCATCCATCCTTGCTGCGATCTTTGCTCCTATGGATTGCGGTAATGGAATGAGATCATTTGCTTCTTCGCAATCCTGTGCCTTAATCCTTGTAAACAGACAAAGAGAGGGTCAAATGATTTTAAAACAAAACAACAAGTTTTTTTTTTTTAGAGAAATAAATGAAATACTGATAATAGTAAAATGATGAAGAGTTAAATGTTCAAGAGTTGAGTAAGGGATAATCTTGGTTTTACAACATTGTGGAGACTATTTCTGGTTGGAAATCTCCTCCACAATATACCTTTATCCGTTGTCCATTAACTTTAAATGTTTGACTGCCATCCTCGGTGATCAGTTCCACCGCACCATGTGGAAATATTGCTTTGATAATGAAGGGGCCGGACCAACGCAATTTTAATTTTCCCGGGAAGAGCCGCAATCTCGAATTGAAGAGTAAGGCCTTTTTCCCGACTTGGAGGTTTCTAGCACATATGCGTTTATCATGCCAGCGCTTGGTGCACTATTTATAAATCTTCGCATTCTCATATGCATTGACCCTCCATTCTTCTAACTCGACCAGCTACAGTTTTTGCGCTTCCTCTACTTTCTTCAAATCAAAATTCAATTTCTTGACCGCCCACAATTCTTTATACTCCAGCTCCAACGGTAAATGACACGCCTTGCCAAATACCAACGCATAGGGGGACATACCTGTAGGTGTTTTAAATGCGGTCCGGTATGCCCACAACGCATCATCAAGCTTCATCGCCCAATCTTTCCGTGAAGGTTTTACCACCTTCTCAAGAATTAATTTAATTTCACGATTGGACACTTCAGCCTGGCCATTTGTTTGCGGATGGTATGCGGTGGCCACCTTGTGGAGGATATTGTACTTGCGCAGCAGCTCCTTTATATTATGGATGACAAAGTGTGATCCTTCATCACTTATGATGGCACGGGGAATGCCAAAACGAGTGAAAATATTTTTCTTCAGGAACTGGAAGACTACCGCCGCATCACTTGCGGTGCATACAATTGCCTCTACCCACTTGGAAACATAATTGACGGCCAATAAGATATAATGCTTGCCATGCGAAGGAGGAAATGGTCCCATGAATCAATCCCCCAGATGTCAAATAATTCCAGCTCCAAGATAGTGTCCATTGGCATTGCGTTCTTCCATGAAATGTTGCCGGTGCGTTGACACCGATCACATTTCATTACGTAGTAAGCAACATCTTTAAATAATGAAGGCCAAAAGAATCCACTTTGCAAAACTTTGGCTACAGTACGTTGTCCTCCAAAGTTCCTTCCATATCATGAATCGTGGCATTGTGATAATATGCGTTCTTGAGCAGCATTTGGTACGCATAATCGAATGATTTAGTCACACCTCTTCTATACAGATTCGGCTCATCCCAATAATAGTGTTTGCATTCATGCTTGAGTTTTCTCTGTTGATGGTAGGTGTAATCTTTAGGGAATTGTTCACAAGCTAAATAATTAACGATGTCCGCATACTAGGGAAATTCTTTTATATGGAACAGTTGCTCGTCTGGAAACACAGCACTCACTTCAGATTCATTGCAGTCAACCTCAGGATTCTCCAATCTGGACAAGTGATCCGCAACTTGATTCTCTATCCCATTTCGATCAATTATCTCGATATCAAATTCTTGAAGGAGGAGAACCCATCTGATCAGCCTTGGCTTTGCATCCTTCTTTGTCAATAAATATTTGATTGTCAAGTGATCAGTGTGAATGAGTACCTTTGTTCCCAACAGATATGCCCTGAATTTCTCCAACGCAAAAATCACAGCCAGGAGTTCTTTTTCAGTGGTGGTATAATTGATTTGAGCAGGGTTCAGAGTTTTACTCGCATATGCGATGGGGTGCAAAATAGTTTTCTTCTTTTGTGCTAATATGGCTCCCATCGCATACTCGCTTGCGTTGCACATGATTTCGAACGGCAGTGTCCAATCCGGCGTAATTAAGACGGGCGCAGTAATCAGTGCATCTTTTAAAACTCAGAATGCGTTGAGGCAATTGTTATCAAATTCAAAGTTTCTGTCCGCCTCTAACAGCGCACTCAGTGGTCGTGCAATCTTAGAAAAGTATTTAAGAAATCGTCTATAGAATTCAGCATTCCCCAAGAAGCTTCGCATAGCCTTCACGCTGGTTGGAGGTGGAAGCTTTTCAATTGCGTCGATTTTTGCTTTTTCCACCTCCAACCCTTCCCAGGAGACTTTGTGTCCCAACACTATACCCTCTTTCACCATGAAGTGACATTTCTCCCAGTTGAGCACCAAATTCGTCTCTTCACATCTCTTCAGAATTTTCTCCAAATTGGCTAGGCAGACCTCATACGTATTCCCATAAACGGAGAAGTCATCCATAAATATTTCCACTGAGTCCTCGAGATAATCTGAAAAGATCGCCATCATGCACTTTTGGAACGTGCTCGACGCATTGCAGAGGCCAAATGGCATGCGATGAAAAGCAAAGGCAGGTGAATGTGGTCTTGTCTTGGTCTTCAGGAGCTATCATGATTTGATTATACCCGGCATATCCATCCAAGAAGCAATAAAAATCGTTCCCTACTAATCTGTCTAGCATTTGATCGATGAATGGCAAAGGGAAGTGATATTTCTTTGTGGCCACATTCAATTTGCTGTAGTCCATGCAGATGCGCCATCCAATGATGGTCCTTTGCGGTATTAATTCATTATTCTCATTTGGGACTACCGTCATTCCGCCCTTCTTCGGCACACATTGCACGGGGCTGACCCACGTGCTATCAGCTATAGGATAGATAATGCCCACATCCAGCCATTTGATAATCTTCTTTTTGACGACCTTCTTCATCGCAAGGTTAAGTCTGGGTTGATTTTCAATAGTTTCTTTGTGGTCATCCTCGAGACAAATGTGGTGCATGCAGTACGCGGGGTTGATTCCTCTAATGTCAATGAGTGTCCAGCCAATTGCTTGCACATGTTTCTTGAGAATGCTCATTAACACATTCTCTTGATCTTCGTTGAGCACAGAGGAGATTATCACTGGCAGCTTCTCATTCTGTCCCAGAAATGCGTACTTCAAATGTGTTGGTAAGGTTTTCAGTTCAAGTATTGGTGGTTCCACGAGGGAAGGTTGTGTTGTTTTTCTTTCTTCTTTTGGCTCTTCTTCTTGTGTTGCGATCGTTTCTTCTTCTTTGTTTGTTTTTTCTATGATCGCATTGCAGGCAGCTATGGATGCGTTGGCATCCTCTTCTTCACACTCTTCATTAGACTTTTCTTTTTCAATCAAATTCAGGTCATCATCAGAATCTTGTAGGCCTTCCTCATCAGGGAATTTCATGGCATGAATTATATTAAATTTGAGCTTCTGTCCATTTATGCTCAAAGTGATTTTTCCCTTATGCACATCAATTTGAGCATGACCCGTTGATAGGAAAGGTTGCCCAAAAATGATTGGTATATCCTTGTCGGCCTCATAATCTAGGACGATGAAGTCAGCTGGAAAAATAAATTTATCAATCATGATCAGCACATCCTTCACCTTACCTTCTGGATGAACAGAGATCTATCAGCCAATTGGAGAGTCACCGATGTGAGCACAAGTTGCCCCATATTTAATTGTCTAAAAATTGACAGCGGCATCAAATTTATGTTGGCCCCCAAGTCACATAGGGCTTGCCCAAAATAGAGTCCTTCTATGGAGCAAGGAATAGTGAAGCTCCCAAGATTGCTCATCTTCTGTGGAATAATAGATTTGGAACTTTGCGTTAATGCCACCATAGCAAATTTTCCAATGCCTCTTTTCTTAATTACCATGTCCTTCAGAAACTTGGCATAGGCAGGCATTTCCTCAATTGCTTCACTGAAAGGGACGTTAACATGTAATTGCTTTAACATAGATAAGAAGTATTGGTACTGTACCTCTTCGTTTTTCTTCTTTCTTAGCCTCTGAGGGAAAGGTGGTAACTGGAATTTCACGATTTTCGTTTCATTTGACTTTGAGGTCGACGCAACCTCAGGTTCCACTGCTTCATTTTCTCTTTCTTCTTCTTGCGTTACCGCAATCTCGGGCTCAGTTGCAATGGAAGTTGTTCTACTCTGATCCTTCTTTTCTCCCTCCACAGTCTTTCCACTGCGCAATGTCACAATTTGACATTGCTCCTTACCTGATCTCCCTGAGTTGCATGGAAGCTCGTTTGAACTTGGCAACGCCCCTTGCAGTCGACTCTTCAGCTCATTCGCAATCTGGCCCATTTGCAATTCAAGGTTGCGGATGGACATAGCCTTACTTTGAAGCACTGTCTCGTTTTTCTCTGTATATTGCTTCAATAGGCTCTCTAGAGAAGAAAATTGTGTTGGTTGTTGTGAGCTACTTGCTTGGTTGCTCTGCTGATCATTGTTACGTTGGAAGAATCCTAGTGGCCCTTCTTTTTGCGCCACAGATTGAAAATTTTGTTGTTGATTCTTCCAAGCAAAATTGGGGTGGTTTCTCCACCCGAGGTTGTAAGTGTTTGAAAAGGGATTATTCTTTACAAAATATACAGACTGTGGATTTTGCGAGCAATCTTCCATCGCATGCCCATCATCACAAGTCGCACACTTTGCGGTGTTTTGACTTATTGCGTTAATTTTCCCACCTTGCGGTGTTCGGCTGCTGATCACCATTCTTTTAATCAAGTTCATCATTGTGGTTATTTGGTTTTGTAATGAAATAATGGCACCGTTATTTTTGTCAAAATCTTTGAGTCTTAATCTCTGGTCACTCTCCCTCTAGTCTTCATGGTTCTTGGAGATGCGGTTCAGAATATTCTTTGCCTCCTCGTAATTTTTGTCAAGCAGACCACCAGTGGCTGCCGCATTGGTAGTAGTCTGCGAAGCAAGATTTAAACCGTGATAAAAAATTTCCATTTGAAGGCAGTCTGGTAGCCCATTATGCGGACAATCTTAGCCAACCTTTTAAACCTCGCCCAAGCATCGCTGAGCGATTCGTCCATATCTTGTTCAAAATTAGTAATAAGCTTTCTTCGTCTTGCGTTCTCGGTAGGTGGAAAATACTTTTTCATGAATTTCTTCACTACTTATTCTCAAGAAGTAATCTCTCCTGGTTCGAGTGAATAAGCCCATTTCTTAGCCTGATCATAGAGAGAAAATGGGAACAACGTTAGTCGAACTTCTTCAGCAGAGATGTTCGGGAACACAAAAGTATTGCAAATTTCAATAAAACTTTGGAGGTGGGTGTGCGGATCCTCGCCATGCCTTCCTCCGAATTAACCTGTAGTCTGGATCATCTGTAGCATCACTAGTTTCAATTCGAATCTACTTCCGTTGAGAGCATGCCTCATGATTCCCGGAGAGAAATCATAAAGGTTTAGCGATGCATAGTCCCTAATGGGCTTATTGTGATCGTTTGTCAACAGAATCGAATTCACCATGACATTATTATCATTTGGTGTTCCACCTCCAGGCTGCTCCGCCATTTCTTCTTTATCGAATTGTGGTTGCTGTCGGTGGTCTCATAGTCTCCTTCAAAATGTTCTCTCAATCTCTGGGTCGTAGTTCGCCGGAGATTGAGAGTTCTACAAAGAAATCACAAAAATTACCGTTAACAACTATTAAGTCCCCGGCAACGGCGCCAAAAACTTGATGCGTTATTTTTTGAATGGAAATATGGATGATATGTGTTGATGGATTGTGTTGTACACTCAAGTTTCCCCAGCGGAATTCAAATGTAAATTCCACTGAGTTTCCTGGTAAGTCCAGGGTCGAACACAGGGACTTGTGAAAACAGTTGCGTTGGTAATGTTTATGAAAACTTTGTGGTAACCGAGTAAATAAATAAAGTGTGGGTGTGTTGCTGTGTTGATGAAAAAGAAGTAAATAAAGGTGGTGGATTTGAGAAAGATAGTTGTGTTGATAGATGCAATGAGTATGCGATGAATGGGTTGAGAAGATCTTTAGCTAGCATTACTCGAGAATGCGTCAAACCTTGCGATCATGTTACAACCATGCACAGCAAGTCATTTCCCAATGTAAATGCGATGCTCCTAAGTCTAGGACGCATGTGTTGAATGCAAAATGTCCATAGAGCTTATCCCTAAGTCTCTACTCTTATCCTATGCGTTGATGCAAAATGCATGAAAGCAAGGTGACCGCATACAATCATATCATATTGTTAAGATGCATGTGATGCATTAATAACAAATAGTGCTCATTCCTAAGAGTCTATCTCCCGTTTATGCGTTTTAATCTGTTTCTTCTAAACCTAGATTCTGACCTGACCTTCCTAAGTCTAGATCCTGTCTTTAGACTACCCTCCCGAGTATCTCTAATAGACGAATGAAGCATACATAAACAAGATAATCGCAAAGATGAAGATTCCCTCGTTATGCTAGCTAACTACTTCTCAACCCATTCAACTAATTTAGCTACTCATAAATAACAGAGAGTGAACAGAAATAGAGAAAAACATTCCATTCTTATAACTGAGTTGAGTACAAAATGACAATGGAAAGTAAAGGTAGAGAATCTGGTAGCAATTCCTTGCTGACCGAGGCTTTTTACACTGAATCTCTATTCTGATCTATAAATGTTCCTGCTTCCGCAGGCGTTGTCCCTCTCTCTGTTTTGGAGCTTCCGGTGCTTTCCTAAGCTTCCCGAAACGATCTAACGGCACACCTTCTTCCTCGCGTTCGCCTTAAAAATGGAAGAAAACTATAGACAGAGGCATGAACTTGTAAAGTGATGAAGTAATCGACTTCTTAACCCCTTCTTTGAATAATGCACTTGGTATTTATAGAGTTTCCATGGTGAAAGGCGGCTTCTCTCTCCCGGTTGTACAGATGGGACAGCTTTAATTTCTGACTGATGTGCCGGATAATTGTCACCGATAAAGCTGAATGTACTTTGTGACCATTATCGGCTGTCAACTTAATTTAGATTCGACTGCCGTTAGCTTTCTGTCCCATTGCTCTTAATTGTCCTTTCACCCGGATGCGCCCACCATGTTGCGCTAACCAAGTTGCAGTGATTCTTCTTGGGCGAATTTTTGTGAGCACAATCAACGCAAAGTCTTGTAGTGAAGTTGCGCTCGACCAATGTATTCCTATGATCGCAATCTCTGCATTGCATTAATGCATTTTCTGCGCAAAAATGTAAAGATCAACTACTCTAATGCATTGGACGCATGCGACCGCAATATTATAGAATTTATGCTTAATGGACGTAATTTAACATATTTCATCAACGCAATCCAACATTGTTTAAGAACTTAGTACCATGATAACGTGCATTTCTGCCTATTATCAAACACCTGTCTATAGGCTAACGCATTGCTTGTCTATGAGTGAAGTCAGCAACAATCAACTGTTCGGGAGGGTAGCTGGTTGGACGCATTAAGCAAGGTATGTGTTGTTCACTAGTGATAGTAACAATCTTGCGTCAACCAAGTTCATGTGTTTGTCTTGTCTTATGTTGTGCCTAACACCCTTTTAGAGCTACTCGAGAGAGAGTCTAAAGAAAGAACCTAATGACTTGAGAGAGCTAGGTTAGAATCTAGACTCGAAAGAGCGAGATTAGATCGGCATAAGCAAGAGATAGGGACTTAAAGATAAGCTCCGTTTGTCAACACTGTATCGCATGCACCCTAGGAATAGGAATGATGATATGTGCTCGCCTTGTTTGTGTATCATCGCATAGACAAGAAATAGAGGCTTATGTGTAGGCCCTATAGACACCTCTGCACATACATCGCATGCATTCTAGCATTAGAAGCTGTAGCATTCGCACTAGGAGGTGGTTTACTATTGTATGAGTGTTGCATGATCGCATTAATTTGTGTTGACTAGGGTTGCCCTTGCGGTCACTCTTAAGAGTTGCAAAGAAAACATCTCCGCATTTTATCCATTTTTCCATTCATTTATTTCATGTCAAGGTTTGTCGCATCTCTACCTTTCATGCATATTCTCATCTGATAAATAGGAGAAGGAGTAGGATTAACATAGCAACATCCCCTCCATTCTTTTATTCAAACCGCATGCACATCACCGCAAACATATAGTTACAAGTCCCTTTGTTCAACCTCGAATTACCCGAGAAACTTGCATTCATGTTATACTTGCGTGAATGCAAGAAAACTTGTGGCAGGACGCATGGTCATCGCATACATTCATTAACGCATTATTCACTCCAACGCATGACCATCGATGCATGATTATCAACGCATATATTAGGAACATGCATTGCATACCACGTCCTAGGGAAGTTGGTTGTCGAGTAAAATTGACTTCCAATTTCCCATCATCAGTAACTTTGTGGTTATGTTGAGTTCTGTTCAAGGATCGAGGATCAAGTTGTACTCGCTGGTGATCGAGGATTTTTTCAGTTGCTCATTGTGTTCGTGTTTGTTTGCTAAGTTGCTAAACGATCGAGGAAAATACATGAAGAAAGGGTTTTTCAGAAGTATTGTTTGCTCGATCCTTTGTATGTTTGTTAATAAGCATGTTGTAATTTATCTTAATGCATAATTGTTTGGAATGACTGTAAATGTTTATGTTCTTTCATAATGGAGTTTGGAACGATCTGCGTCCACTCACTGGTCCTCTAGTTTTAGAGTTCCTTTATTGAGAATGATGTAGGTTTTCTGATTGATGTTAAGAAATGGCTAGCAGCCCAATTCCAAATGAAAGATTTGGGAGAGGCACAGTTTGTTCTAGGGATCCAAATTATAAGGGATCGTAAGAACAAAACGTTGGCCTTGTCTTAGGCATCATATATTGACAAGATGCTTGTCAGATATTCAATGTACAATTTCAAGAAGGGTTTATTATCTTTCAGGCATGGAATTGTATTGTCTAAGGAACAGTGTCCTACGACTCCTCAAGAGGTTGAGGAAATGAGACGGATTCCCTATGCATCGACTATTGGTAGCATTATGTATGCAATATCGTGTACTAGATCTGACATTTGCTATGCAGTAGGGATTGTCAGTCGATATCAGTCCAATCCAGGATTAAGTCACTAGACAGCGGTCAAAACGATCCTCAAGTATCTTTAGAGAATGAGGGACTATATGTTGTGTATGGAGATAAGAATTTGATCCTTACAGGATACATAGAGTCTAACTTTCAGACTGATTAGGATTCTAAAAAATTCACACTAGGGTCAGTGTTCACTCTGAATGGAGGAGTTATAGTATGGTGAAGCACCAAGCAAGGATGCATCGCAGACTTCACTATGGAAGCCGAATACATAGCTGCTTGTGAAGATGCTAAAGAGGTTGTTTGGCTTAATAAGTTCCTTACTGATTTGGAAGTTGTTCCAAATATGTCTTTGCCCATCACACTTTATTGTGATAACAGTGGTGCTGTGGAAAATTCTAAAGAACCTTGAAGCCACTGAAGAGGCAAGCACATAGAACAGAAATATCATTTGATACGGGAGATTGTGCATCGTGGTGATGTGATTGTCACGAAGATCGCGTCAGAGCATAACATTACTGATTCGTTTACAAAGGCTCTCATGGCTAAAGTGTTTGAGGGTCATCTAGAAAGTCTGGGTCTACGGGGTATGTGGCACATTGTCTAGGGCAAGTGGGAGATGTTACTATGGTATAGTGTATGCCTTAGTTTATTGTATTTTGTACTTTATTTGTATTGTACATTAGCCTCCCTAAGCTTTAAGACAAGTGGGAGATTGTTGGGAATGATGTCCTAAATCTCCTTGTAATCTCGTAGTTTGTAAACTCTTTATAAACATATTGTTGTTAATAAAATAATTGTAATTTTATAAGCATATACTTAATCCAATAAATGAAGATCCAAAGTTATTTCATGTAATTTAAACAAGTATGTAGAGACATCCAAGTGAATCTTGTTTAAATGATAACCTAAATGGTCTGTAGTAGATGGATAAGGCTAGGTACCTTATCCTGGTGACACTACGGATACAACCCGCTTTGTAGGTGTTACAAGTGTTGTAAAGTGCTACAAATGATTTGATCCTGATCATTCATGTGGAGACATGCGAGCGGGGGTATCCTATACAAAGAGTTTGTATAAGACCGGACCATGAAATAATTAATCTCTTTACATTAATAATAGAGACTTACATTGCTTTAGAATGACCATAGGTGACATGACTTGAATCCTGAGTGAGTTGTTAACTTCTGCTTATGAAGGCGGTCTTTTGATTTGTATGGGTGAAAGAGGCCAGATTGCCAACGCAACAAGCCTACCATTTTGGGGATTCGTCTGACTAGGGAGCTGGGAACTCAGCTACACAAGACGAAATTCACTCCTTCCCTGATGTAGAGGCAAGTAGATAAATTTCTCCCTTAAGAGCTGATTTCGAGACTTGAACATAGTGGTCACACCCTCTCCTGGCCCAAGAGGACTTGGTCATAGTGGGACTATGACTTATTGTTCATTGACGAATCAGTGGTACTTAAGGAGTTAGATGTAACTACAGAAGCAAAACGGTATTTTGGCTCAGCTATACTTATGAGAAATTTATGAAGGGTCATCATACTGTTGATTGGTTATATCCAATGGACAGAGAAATTTATCTGTAGTGCGAAGAGTACAGCTATCAGTCTTTAGTGGAGTAACCAGCAGTTAACGGATGTTGAGTAATTTAATTAAAGAGTTTAATTATTTATCTGAGTATCGTTTGAGCTTCAATCTATAGGTCCATAAGGTTCCCATTGTAGCTCAACAGGAATTTAATCGTTGGATTAATTTGAAGTGTTCAAATTAGTTGAGAGAATTAATTATATATGAGAGAGTTAATTATATATGATATAATTAATTATAATGTATTTGATACATTATATATGAGAGGAATTTGAATATAAATATGATTTATATTGAGAGGAATTAAAATATTTGGATATGATCCAAATATCATTTATATGGATGAGATTCATACACATGGATTTAATATAAATGTGGTTTATATTAAATGTCATGTATAGTTGAGAGAGAATAAAATCTATAATTTATGTTGTATTTGATGCAATATATGACTATAGGCTATATGTTATATTTGGTATAACATATAGTTTATATATGTAATAAAGTAGTTATATATATATATATATATATATATATATATATATATATATATATATAATTTTATTAATTTATTTTAAATTAATAAAAGGGAAGGAGTTATAACTCCCTCCCCACATTCTCTCAAAGAAAACTAACAAATGATAAAAGAAGTTGAGAGATCATCTTCTTCAAGCATTCAAATTCACGCAGAGAAAAGTTCTCTGAGAAAACTTCCCTCTCATCCTCTCTTTCTCCTTCCCTCTTCCAAGAATTCAAGCAAAGCCCACAACTCCTGCTTGAATCCTTTAATCCCAAAAGAGAATTTAGAGGGTTCTCGCTTGGTAGTATCAGTGTGTGAAGAAAGAGATCCACGAAGAAAGAGTTCTGTTCATGGCTAGTACGAGAGATTACTTAAAGAAAGGTTCTTCAAAGGTGAGGTTTCTTGAAACCTATTTACTTTGTAAAAGCATGTTGTAATTTAACCTTGAATGCATATCTATTTGTATGTTTGCTATAAATTTTGTATTCGATAATTAATGAAATTTGGATGATCCACTTCCGCTCAAGAATCTCATCATGTCGAGATTTCTTCATAGAGATAACAATTATCTGATGAACGCATACCTGTCATAATAGTCTTGTCATCTGGAGACACCACAAGGCATTTGTCTTGCTAAGTTCACGATTGACTTATGCTTATTAAGTTCACGGTGAATCCTTCAACAAGGAAAACATTTTCTAAAGAAGGAAGACCAAGGTAGAAAAGCTTACCTTTTTCTATAACTTTACCGGTTTCTCCATCCCCAAAGGTAACATGACCAGACCCACAAGGTTGAATATTCTTAATAAAAAATCCTACACCTGTCATATGGCTCGAGCAACCACTATCAAAATAACAGTCTTCTTTAAATGATGCTCAAAGGAAAGTAAAAACAACGTGATATTTGGCATCTGAAGGATCAGGACTCTGTTTAACTCTCCACACTGATTTGGGCTTCTGGAGATACCCCTTGGAGAAGAGATCTCGAAATGACTCCACCAAGGTGAGTAACTCTGACACCTCAATAATTTATAACAGAAAGGTCGAATATGGCCTTCCTTTCAACCGTGGTGATAACTTCACGGATTTTTAACTAACTGATCATGAACACATAAGGGTCCTTTGCTTGACTTAGACGAAGGATTAGACATCAAAGTATCTTTGGATGGAACAAATCTTTTAAAGAGAGAAGATTCTCCTTTGAAGGTCTACTTCATGGAATTTCTAAATCCAATGCCTTGTTTGTTAGTGACCTTTTTCCTTAAGGACAAAATTTTATTCAGATCATCCGTGCTAGAGCTGAGCATACGAACATAGTCTAGGTCACCTGATAACACAAAAAATGTGCTATTTTCCTCTTCTTAATTCTAGGTTGTTACCATGTTTAATGTGTTTATTTAGTGATTTTACAGGCATTGAACATCTTGGAGGTAGAATCAGTCGTTATGAGCTATTCGAGGTTGATTTGGATTGATTAGGAGCTAATTTGAGCAATCGGGCTTCAAAAGGGCGTGAAAGGATGAAAATGCCCTTGGACGAAGCATTGTGCAAAGCTATTAGGTAGAAGCTCCCTTTTGTGCAAAATAAGGCAGCATTGCAATGCTATAGAGTGGAGACAGATGTGCCTGTGAGGCAGGGCAGTGTTGTAATGCTGCTTTGTAGTATATATATTTGTCATCTATTTAGGGCAGAGGATATCACCCATAATCGGTCTCCAGCCAATTTTCCCCTCCCTTCTCTCTTTCACTTGTTCTTTGGATGTTTCTTTAGTAGTTAATCGAGTAATGTCGGATTATAGCTTCTAATCCTCCATGGGAAAGTAAGATTTTGGTTTCTTAGCTTAGGGATTTGGAGGAACTCAATGTTATTTTGTGAGACTTCGATTTTATGATGTATACGAACTTGTTTATGGGTTTTAATCCGAATTTACATTTATAAATTGCATGATTTTATTATTGACGATTGATGATTTTGTTGTTTAATTTAAATGCTTAGAGATAACTTGTAATATGTAACATTTAATTATAGGTCAATCTCAATGGAAGCAATAGGTTAGTTAGGCTTGCAATTCGTTGTCTATAATGAATAGTATTGTTTCCATCAACCTAGAGAGAAACCATAATGAATGTTTAATTAGATGTTGGAAGTTAAATGCTCATCTTAGCGTCAACCCTATAACTTAATGCAATTTGTCAATTTGTATAGAGCGGATTCGTTTTCTGTGCATTTTGATTAATTAGATAATTAGGACCATTGGTTGGGATTCTAATCAATTGAGCTAAGCATAAACAAGAAGATTAAGTCACAAGTCGGTTCAATGATCTAAATTATATTGGGTGAATCTATTCTTCTAAGCTAGAACATCTCGATTAATTGCGTTTCTATCTTCACTTTTCTTTCACTTTATTTTATGCACTTTTCTATTTCATCCACCCACTCCCCCCCATTTACCACTTTAACTGATAATGAGCTTCGATGTACTAATCTTCCGCGCTTCCTTGAGGTTCGACCTCAGACTTGCCGTTTGTACTACCAGTTAATATAAATAGTTTGTTCGATGATTTATAAATATTATGTGTGTAGCAAGGGTTTACAAGCGACGGTAAACTCCAGCTCTACCATCACCTTTGGTGGCATGCAATTCTCTTTTAACCTCTAAAATGGTGCTTAACAGGCGACAGTTGTCATCAATAAGTTTCTCAATTCTTTCTTTTAAACAGCTAAAGCTTTAGAATCTTCAACCCACATCTAATAGATCTCCTCATAGGACAACTTGTCTGGAGTGGTAGAAGTTAAGATATATAAAGGCTTTGAGTTAGGATCATCATAACTGATTGTGGTACTGTCTTCAGAACAGTCAAGGAAGAGGCTCCCTACAAGAGAACGGACTTCTTTATCTGACTCACTACCTGAGTTAGTTTCCTCATCAGAGAAGGTAGCTAATAACCCTTTTTTCTGTCTTCTGAGAAAATTAGGGCATTTTGCCTGAAAATGTCCAAACCCTTCACATTCTCGACATCTGAAGTTTCTTTCACGAATGCCTTGTCCATTACTACCTTGTTTGTCATTCTCATTTTGCTTGTTCATCTAATTTGCCTACCTTGGGACATTATTTATGTTGGTGTTACTCATGTCTTTGACAGGAGAAATATAGATTTTGCAATATTTTCATCATAATCTTTGACCTTACATATTGAGTTGTCATCATCCACAAAGGATTTGAAAGCAATGCCCTTGACCTTATTTTTTGTTTTGTTACCTAAGGTCATTTCAAACGTTCATGGAGAGCCGAACAATTCATCAATTTTCATGGTACTGATATCTTGCGCTTCTTCTATAGTTGTAACTTTCATATCAAACCTTTTGGGGAGAGTGCAAAGAACTTTGCGAACCAGCTTCTCTTTAGACATGTTTTCTCCATAAGAAAAGGATTCATTTTCATTATCAAAGAGACAAACATTAAATTCATACACACTCTCACCATCACGCATTTTAAGAGATTCAAATTTCATTGTCAAAAGTTGCAACCTTGACATCTTTACTTTCAACGTTCCCTCATGAGCCACGGCAAGAATCTTTCATGCTTCTTTGGTAGTAACACGTGTTAATTAACCTGAAAATATTATGATCAAAACCATCGAAGATAGCATTTAAAGCTCGTGAGTTCCCAAGCACTTAGTCTTCTTCTTCAGTCCAATCCTTCTCAGGTTTTTGAATAACAACATCATCGTTGTCAGTCATTGTTGGGTGTGTCAAGCCGTTGAGAACCACATTTCGGGTTTTCTATCTATGGATTTAAGAAAAGAAGTCATACGAGCCTTCCAATAAGAGTAGTTTATCCCATCAAATTGGTGGTCGAGATGTAGATCCACCTTCTTTGATTGACTCCATTGAGAACAAAATAAAAGGCAGTCAACTCGTTCTAATACCTATTGAAATAAAAAGGGTGCATCAAAAAGATGTCACAAGCCAGGAAAGATGTCACAAACAAAGGAAACAGTAGGAGGAGAGATAAGAGAGAAAGAACACAAAGAATTGTTAACCCAATTCAATGTAACTACACTTAGGTTTAGTTCTACAGCATACACTTCAACTAAAATTACATAAAATCAGCTTACACATAACTAAATTACTAGTGAGCAAGTTAGGCTCCCCCTAACACGAATACTACGTTTAAATGAGTCTGAGATTTAGGCTCCCCCTAAATCTATTATCGTAGCAATGAACTCACCTTCTCTTCACCTATCAGATGAATATCCACTCACCTAATGTCTCAAACAATTCTACTAACAAACTGCTTGAACAAAACAAGCTTCACAAATAACAGTCACCCTACTTCACGAAGATAACCTCGCATACAGTCTCACAGTCTTCGTACAAAACCTTATAGAACAAGAACCTCTCATGAGAGGCAAAAGACGGCTTGCCTGAGAAAAACCAAAACCAACCAATAAATACAAACCAATCAATGAAAGGAGACCAACACTGGAAACAAGAATAAAAGAAAAAGATCTCCCCAATAAATCTGCCACCACTAAAGAAAGAATAATTCAACCATATCCAACTAAAATAAAAGAAAATATTATCTGCAAATCTCAGTAATAACATTCTTCTATATCAATGTCTTGAGAAGTGCTAGAACCTTCTGCTCCTTCCTTATTGACACTTTTTGTTACCTTTTTTGTAACAGTATGACCCTTTTTTTTTTTAATATTTCCTCTTTGTTAAGATAATTATCCCACCAATTGTTTTAGTAAACTCTATTGTTATGTAGTTGACTACTAGATGATCTATGTATCCTCTGGCTTTGTAGGCACTAGCCACCATTAACATTTCATTTAGAAAATTGAGGATTAAGTATTATGTCATTCCATCAATATTTCATTCATGAACTGCTTCTCTATCATAAATTGCTCCTCTGGGAAGTTTTTTCTCTTCATATTGAACATCCGCAAATGAAGGTCTTGGGTTACCAATTGAAAGTTTTGTGAAAAATCTTTCTATTAAGCTATTGGACCTCTTCAGGTCTTCCAAGTTCTACAATAGATAAAGTCCTCTGATAAGTTTAGGGCTCTTAGAATTTTATTTGAGGCATCTTAGTTGATAAATTATTGTCCTAATTGATTTGATGCTTGATGATTGGTGCTTGAACTAGAGTAGGGGAAAAATAAATTGAGAGCCATATAAAATCATTTTCAGGTTGTTGGGCTTAATAAGAAGGGTTTTGAACTCACTAATACACGAATAGGTCTTGAATTATTCTTGAAATGTGCATCATTGATTGATTGTAATTGAAAACTATTGCAAATTGCAAGTTTAATCCTAAAAAACTATTAAGATTTGAGTAATAGACCTTTCAATTGAGTGAGCATTATCTTGTATGATTGTATGTTTTATTCTACCTTGCTCAAGAACGAACAAGAATTAAGTTGGGGGGTGTTTGAGAGCAAAAAAAATGTGCAATCTCACTCCTCTTAATCCAAGGTCATTACTTGGTTTTATGTGTTTATTTAGTGATTTTATAGGTATCGGGCATCAAAGAGGTAGAATCAAGCGTTGTGGGTCGTTTAAGTTATTTGGAGCAATTAGGAGCTAAAAAGAGCAACCATGCTTTAAGTAATGAGAAAATTATTGAAATGCCCCTAAGAGTCTTGACGCATCGACGTCGCTAGCCACCACGCATGACGCACGTTCCAGAAAGCACACTATGGGCTAGCGTTACGGTGTTGCCCTATGGTCGGCCGCCGGATTTACCGACACCCGTGAACCCGCACCTACGGAAACAAAATTTGTATGCATTGAACTAACCCCTTATACTAACTAATAGTACAAGTAGAGTTGCCTGAGGTCAAACCACAGAGAGTCGATTTGGATTCCTCAAAAGTTGGAACTTGTAGGAAGTAACCGGGGGGGGAGGGGGGGGGGGTTGTGAAAAAATGTGAAATAAAATTGATAAAACAAAAAGTGCGCAATGGAAACGAATGTGTGAATAATAAATTGAAAAAAATACTTAGCTTGGGTATCATTCCTCATCAATTCTATCATACATTGTTCAACAGATGCGTGAGAATATTCGAATTAAAACTTAGCCTACTCAATTAGAATCTTAACCGGTAGTCCAAAAAATCAAGTTAATTAACAGAAAAGTGAGAATCCTCAACCAATCAATCAACAAGCATTGAGATTTAAGGCAAAGCTAAGCCAATTAATCGATTTCCATCGTCTAACCAATTAATTGAGCGAGATTTATCCAAATTAGAAAGTAAATGCTTGCTAAATGGAATCCCAATTTAACATAACAAACTAACTTAACTCATGCTTTTAGGTGAACTACCTAACGATTACAAATTAGGACCAATTCAAATCAATCAATTAAACATACGTAGCTAATTTGTCAGATTATCCCATACATTAAAATTGAAGAATATGCTCAAGATACAATCTCATAAATTCATAATAAACTCACAGAATTACAATACAAGTCTCAAGAATCGAATTGGAATAAAATTAAACTAACTAACCCAAGCTAAGTTCTTACCTTTTAGCCATGAAACATCTTCAAAATCGATACAATTGGCAAAAGGGAAGAAATTTTTACAAAATTTTGGTGCAAAAGGGAGCTAAAACAAGGCTGGAATAGAGTGGTGGTGCTCAAGATCGAGTGTCGGAATGGTTGTCCCCTCGACTAACCCCTAACAATTCCTTTTGTAGAACTACCGTAGCATCGCAACACTAGGGAGAGCGTTGCAATGTTGCGGCACATAATGGTTGAGCGTTAGGCGGGCGTCACAGTGCTCGCCTTGATGCTGTGTTGCACGTGCGCTAAGGTTGATCGTCTGTCCAACTACGTAGCATTGGGAGAGCATTGCAATGCTGCCTATTCTGTCTGAAAGCATTGGAGTTGTAGCATTGAGCAACAGTGCGACGGTGGCGTCGTGAAATCTCTGAAGCATTGCAACGCAATGCTGCCCTGCATCTGAATGTTCTGTCCAATAGCATTGAGCTAGCATTGGACTTAGGTTTAATCATAGCGTTGCGACGCTCGGCAAGGTAGCATCCTTCATTCATTCGTCATTGATCAATTTAGCTCCTAACTTCATCATTTTAGCGTGTTTTTGTCCCAAAGGCTTAATCTAACTGCTTGTACACTCAAGACGTGAGAGAAAGAACCTCTTGGTGGAGTCCCCTCGAGCCGAGGACTGAGTAGAACAACCTGCATTTATATTATAGATGTAGGAAGATCAGTTTGGGAAGTAAGAAGCCCTCTTGATCGACAAGTCTTGGGCGGAAGAAGACCCCGCCTTTTGAAGAAAAGATAGACACAAGGAAACCCAACTATCAACCTAGCCATTCTCGGCAGTGGATTGTGAATCCACCACGTGCGGGTTCAATCCCTACAAAATAATCAATTTAACCAAATTAAGTAGCTAAACAACTCTGAGTTAAGCGAAAGAAAATAGCACATTTCCAGTGGTATCACCCTGTGGTGTCGCAGTGTTGCCTTGCTGATTTGTGCACGAGAAGATCCTCCAGCATCGCAGCACCACCCCAATGTCATGGCATGGCGTTGGAGGCAAAGGGCATTCGAGGGCACAGTGCCGCAATACTACACAATTTTTATAAATATTCTCCTTTGATTAAAGGGTTATATAGGAGAATTTTAGCCGATTTTGAGAGCTCTCAACTCGATTCTTGCCACCCATGAAATTTCTTTTAATTTTGAGTCATAATCAACATGATGGCTTCGTGATTCAAGTTTTGATGAATGACTAAAGCCTCAAACGTCGATTTTGAAGTTTATTAGGCACTTTTCTATGGTTTAATGAGATTTCCATGGATGTTCTTGGGATTTTCAATTTCTTCTTATTTCCTATTCCTTGTTTGAATATTTAGAATGAACATGTTAAGTAGATTAAATTGAAAACTTAGTCATGAATACATGTATGTTCCTTCGCCCACGCTATGCATGTTGTAGTTATCCGTAATTGTAACCATGACATGCTTAATTTAAGTAGCAATAGGTTTTAGTTATAATTATGGTTCGACCATTAATTTTTCTAGGGTCACCTAGTAGTGAAAGATTATGAAACCGAAGGAATGGAAATTGTTATTGTTTAATTAGCATGTAAAATTTCTTTTATTTGGATGTTGGATCTTTTCTAGTTCACTTCAGTTTGGACTATTTGGTTTTGTTTTGGAATATTCCATTTGCTTACCTTTTTGGTATTAATGTTGGTTAACTTGTCTGTCCCTTATTTTTAGAAGTTGTTATAAAAGGAAGTATTAAAATCAGATTAAAGGTAGCTTTTTATGGACAGAAGTTGTATCTTCTTGTGCAGTTGTTGCAAAAAGTGAAATAAGAAATGTTGCTCAGTTTTCAGAAAAAATGTGCGACTCTTGAAAAGAAGCATTGAGTTTAGGGGAAGCCTAAACGTGCAAGATCAAACAAGCTGAAAGCTTCTAACTCAGAAGGGGCCTGAGTTGTGAGAAGATCTTGAGATAGGTGAGATCAAGTTTACAAGGAGTCTAAACAAAATACCTATCTAAGGTTTACTGTATTATATGATAATAGTTCTATCAGATAAGTGTTCTTCTTTGTAAACTTTTTAAATATTATTATCCTTTTTTTTAGTGGGTCTTGAGCCCCCCAGATATAGGTAAAGTTATATCGAACTGGGTTAACATGATGTGTGTTATTTTTCTCTCTATTTATCTTTATGTTGGTCAAATTGTTAGCATCATTGTGTCTATCAACACTCTTTTTATTTTGACTACTTGTACATCCTTTTTTCAATTGGTATCAAAGCAGGTTCCGCCATTATACTATCGTTGTTTAGTTGCAATGGAACCAATCAGAGAAGGTGGATCCACTACCAAACCTCCAGTGTTTTATAAGACTAATTACTCATACTGGAAGGCCAGAATGACCGCGTTTCTAAAATCAATTGACAGTAAGACCTAGAAAGCTGTTGTGAATGGATGAACTCATCGTCAAGTCACTGATGAGGATGGCAAAGTCTCTTACAAACCAGAAAAGGACTGGATAGAAGTAGAAGATGAGGCTTCCTTAGGAAATTCTCGCACACTAAATGCAGTTTTCAATAGGGTTGATAAGAATATTTTTCATCTTCTCAATACGTGCGTTTCAGCCAAAGAAGCTTGGGAAATTTTGGAAGTTGCTCATGATGGTACATCCAAAGTGAAAATGTCTTGGCTGCAGATTCGTACTTCAAAATTTGAATCTCTAAAAATGTTGGAGGATAAAACAATAGCTGACTTCAATGTACGTAATTTGGACATTGCTAACGAATCTTTTTGCCCTTAGTGAGAAAATGTCAGAAGAAAAATTGGTTTGAAAGATCCTTTGCTCTCTATGAAAATGATTTGACATAAAAGTGACCATCATTAAAGAAGCAAATGATATAGCCATCATGAAAGTAGATGAATTGTTTGGGTCTCTACATAACTTTGAGTTGACATTTGATGAAATAATAGACAAGAAAGGTAAAGGGCTAGCCTTGTAATCATCTGTGGCTGAGGATCAAGCTCTAAACAATGGGAAAAACAGTGAAAAGAATCTTGCTGAACACTTTCTCTGTTAACAAAACAATTTAGCAAAGTTTTAAAGCATCTGAACAAGCATCCTTGACAGTACAACCCTCCCAATGTTAGAGATAATGGTGGTAACACCAATTATAATATGAATAAGGATGCTAAACCTTTTTATGGTAAAAAGGACAGTGAACGAGGGTTGAATAGTAATCAAAGTGGCAAGGATTGAAATTTCAAATGCAAAAAATGTGAAGGATTTGGCCACTTCCAAGCTGAATGTCCAAACTATTTGAGAAGACAAAATAAAGGACACTCAACAACATTATCAGATGATGAATCAGACACAAGTAATGAGTCAAAAGATGAAATTCATGCCTTGATTGGTTGTGCAACTATTAATGAATCTAAGATAGTCAATAGTGAAAAAGTGGAAGTAAATGAAACATGTTGTGGAAAGTTATACTGTTCCTCAGTTTAGAAATCTAACCATTGAAGAAGTTATGAAATATGGGATGAGGATTTACTTGCATTAGAACAACAAAATATCGCATTTAAAAGCTAGTTGAAGATAATCATCGGCTCTTAAGCACCATATCTAAATTAAAGAAGGAGTTGAAATCATCTCAGCAACAACTGGATTTAATGTCTAAGTTTGTTCACATATTAAATTATGGTACATATGATCTTAACAAGATTCTCACATCAGGGAAGCGAGCTGCTAATAGAAAGGTGTTGGTTTCAGTAGTCGTGGGAAGTTTGTTTGTCAACATACTTTTCTAAAATTGTTTTTGTTCCTACTCAAAATCCTCACATGTATGGACTAAAATCTAATGACACCGGACTCATGCCTTACTCTGAAATCAGTAGGCCTAAGAAGAAATGAGTGTGTCATTACTTTGAGAAGGTTGTTCACATTCGTCCATTCTGCTTTTACCTTATTGGCAAAAAGGAGTATAAAACATTAAGACATCCTCATCGAGATCAAGAACTATAAGTCATGAAAATAAAAGAGTCTTTTCAAGAAATTTGAATGGCATACCAAAAGAGATAAATATTAGGAGAGTATGCCCTGCAATGTGGCCTTTACCACTCTACACACCTCAACCAAAGAAGATTGGTCCTTTGACAGTGGGTGCTATAGGCACATGACAGGTGAAAAATCCTTCTTATCTGATCTAAAGATATGTGGTTCTGGGCATATAAACCTTTAGAGATGGAGCAAAAGGAAAGATATTGGGTAAAGAAGACTTGTTAAGATCTGGACTTCTCGCCCTTCGTGATGCCATGCTTGTTAAAGGCCTAATTGCTAATTTAATTTGTATTAGTTAACTATGTGACTAGGGATATCAGGTGAGTTTCTCTAAACACAAGTGTTTAGTAGAAGATGATAAAAACATGTTAGTTATGGCGGGTTCCTGTTCATGTTGGGATTGGTGTCCTAATTCTCCTGGAGTCTCGTTGTTTTGTAAAGATACACATTGTTTAATGAATAAAATAAGTGCTATTTAATTCTGGCATTTACTCATATCCAATAAACAAAGCTCCTTGGTTATCTTATGTGAACTTAAGCATGTATATGTGATATGCAAGTGGATCATGCATTAAGTTATAACCTAAATAAGTCTGTAGTATAAGGATTAAGGTGGGATATCTGATCCTGGTGACACTACGGATACGACCTACTTTGTAGAGGTTTGCAAGTGTTGTAAACTACTACAGATGGTAGATCCTGACCATTCATGTGGAGACGTGCAAGCGGAGGTGTCCTATACAAAGAGTTTGTACAAGACCTGGACCACGAGATGACTAGACTCTGTATATAACGTCATTGATACTAAAGACTTGCATCTCACCTAAATGACCATAGATGACACAACCTCAATTCTGAGTATTTTGGGAACTCCTGCCCTTGAGGGCGGCCCTTTGATTAGTATGGGTGAGAGTGTCTAGATTGCCAACTCGACATGCCTACCTTTTTGGGGACTTGTCTTATCTGGGAGTTGAGAACTCAATCCACAAGATGGAATTCACTCATTTCCTGAAGCAAGAATAAGTAGAGAGATTGCTCCCTTAAAGGCTGATTCTGTGGCTTGAACATAGTGGCCACAACTTCTCTTTGGAAGAGAAGACTCAGTCATAGTAAGACTATGACTTATGTTCATTAGAGGAATCAATGGTACTTAAGGAGACAAATGTAACTACAAAGGCATAACGGTTGTTGGCCCAGCTGTATGTACGAGTGATCTGTGAAGGGTTTTCACACTGTTGATTGGTTAAGATAAACACATAATATATATGTGGTAAGGAGAGTTCAGCTGTCGGTCTTTAGTGGAGTGTCTGGCAGTTCACGGATGGTGGATCCCGTGACTAAAGAGTTTAGTCAATTATTCACATACCGTTGGAGCTTTGAGCTACAGGTCCATGAGGTCCCCTTGGTAGCTCAATGGATTCAGTTCAGGATCAGTTCTTGGTGTTGATTTGAAATGTTCAAATTGACAAGAGGTATTTTGATTATATATGATATAATCGGAATGATGTATGAGATACATCTACTGGAGGATAGATGTAAATGAGATTTACATTAAATACCATGGAATAGAAAAAGAACTATGGTTTATATGTTTCATGAGATGAAATATTAAAACTATAGGTTATAAATTTAGTATGATAAGTTGATTATCATTTATATTTATAATAATATTAATTATTGGATAATTAGTTCTTTTTCTTTAATAACCAATTGAGTGGGTGGTTATTGGATTTTCATGGGAACCGTGAGATAAAAGGAAAATGGTTTTCCTAATTTTAGTAAGATTTACAAACTGTTGAAATTTTTTCATAAAAAGTTTTGGAGATTTCTCTCTCGGCGAAAAAGGATCTCATGGAGTCGTCAAGTAAATATAGATTTACTAAACAACGGCTTGGGCGAGCTAAACGGTCGTGCAGTATTTATCAAACAATTGCATAGCTTTTGCTAGACGATCGCTTGCCCAAAGTAAACGATTGTGTAGTGTCTGTAGGCGATCGATCGAGCTAAATGATGAGTTAAACGATCACATAGCTTTTGCTAGATGATCGCTTAGCTTTAGCTAAACGATTGGGCATCGACCTATACGATAGGTCTCCGCCATCTCCCACTTGCCCAGTCGTGTACACGATCGGTGTTTCCTCCTTCGTCTTCCTCATTCCAAGTCTGAATAGAGCCCACCCTCTAGATTCTCACACCGAGAATACCAAGGTAGCCTTGTTGGTGGTGTCATACTCAACTCGACACTGTCGAAGTGCTATCAAGGCCATTCTTGTTGTTGTTAAAGAGTTCGTGGCTGAGGTGATTGTTGAGGACAAGTGCGAAGAGTTTGTGCTGTGTTTCGGTCGTATAGATCGAGCGTTTGAGGTTGCTATTGTTCGAGTGGTCGTGCGCAACGGAGCGTAGAGACACATCTGCAAATGTTCATAGAGTTTTCCCTTTGTGCATTTGTAGTTATTCATGTTGTAATTTCTCTATTAATTGTATAACCACTTGTTTGAAGTCGACTATAAAAGTGTTGTTCATTCATGATTATGATTTGGAATTATCTTATTTCCACTACTCATGGAAACTTCGGAGTCTGATTTCCTTCAGTTCAATGGACAATTGCTATCACTGGACTCTTGATGTCTCCATTAATGTTTGTCACTCTTTCAAGATGAGTGAGGTTGAAGTGTGGCACAAGCGGCTTGGTCACATAAGTCTATGATCACTAAGAAAAGCCATCAATGTAGAAGCCATTCTTGGGATACCCTCTTTGCACCCAGAATCTAATTCATTTTGTAGAGAATGCCAAATTGGTAAACAAGTCAAAACCTCTCACAAGAAAGTGAAATAATGCAACACTAGAAGAGTTCTGGAGTTACTACATATGGACTTGATGGGTCCTATGCAAGTTGAAAGTTTGGGAGGAAAGCGGTATGTTTTTGTCTATGTGGATGAATTTTTCTCGTTTCACATGGGTGAGATTTAACAGAGAAAAATGCAACACCTTCAAGGTATTCCAGACGTTGTCTTCAGCTTTAACGCGAACAAGAGAAAAACATCATTCATATTAGAAGTGATCATGGGAAGAAATTTGAAAACGGATCAAAATTTTAAAATAAAGTCAGGCTAGTTGCCCAAGGCTATACTCAAATCGAAGGAGTTGATTTTGATGAGACTTTTGCTTCAGTTGCACAGTTGGAAGCTTCTAGGAATCTCATGTTTGCTCAAGTTCAAATTGTTCCAAATGGATGTCAATATTGTGTTCTTGAATGGGTATTTAAATGAAGAAGTATTTGTTGATCAACCCAAAGGGTTTGTTGATCCAACATGTCTTAGACATGTGCATAGACTTCATAAAACACTCTATGGTCTAAAGCAAACACCACGAGCTTGGTATGATAGATTGGTAGTCTACTTAATTAAGAATGGGTATACTCGTGGAGGAATAGACAAGACCTTATTTATAAAAAAGGTCGCTCAGAATTTTATTATTGCTCAAATCTATGTGGATGACAACATTTTTGGGGGAATGACTCCAAGTATTGTAGATACCTTTGTTGATCAAATGAAAGGTGAGTTCGAAATGAGTATGGTGGGAGAGTTGACATACTTCCTTGGTTTACAGATTAAGCAAATGGAAGAGGGGATTTTCCTATCTCAGGAGATGTATGCTAGAAATATGATGAGAAAATTTGGGCTTGATAAGGCTCAACCCAAACGTACTCCAACTGCCACTCGTGCCAAAGTCACTCAAGAATTTGAAGTTGAATGTGTTGATGAGAGCCATTATAGAAGTATGATAGTTAGTTTGCTATATCTAACAGCTAGTCGTCTTGACATTGCTTTTGTCGTGGGTGTCTATGCTCGGTATCAATCCAACCAAGAACCAATCATATGACCAGCATGAAGAGAATCCTAAAATATGTGTATGGTATGATTGACTATGGTCTTTTGTACACTTTTGATACAAATCCTATTCTAGTGGGGTATTGTGATGTTTATTGGGCAGGGTGTACTGAAGATAAAAAAAAAAGTACATCAAGTGGATGCTTCTACTGTATTGCAACAACATGAACACAATAAATATTTCAAAGAATCTGGTGCAACATAGTCGAACAAAGCACATCAACATTAGAGTACATCATTTTATCCACGAACTAGTTGAAAATAAAGTCATCTCTCTTGAACATATTAAAACAAATAAGCAGATTGTAGACATTTTCACCAAACCCCTGGATTCTGTTACATTTGAATCTTTAAGGGCAGCTCTTGGGTTGTAAGCTGCCATTATAGCCATTAATGTTTGTTATGATGTATTGGCAGATATGGACCGACGGTTGGATTTCTACCCTTTGATTGATGTCCCATTTATTGAGGGTATTAAAATGTTTGTGTGTTTCTATTTAAACCACGTAGAGTCTTCACAGGGTCTCATACTTGTCTCTCTCGGCTGCCTTCTTCCTTGTGATTTTGGGTCTTCTCCTTTGAATTCTAGGTGTAGTTATCTTGTATTGGGCTTTCAGGTTCTCTATGTCTTCATCATGGTGGATACAAGAAGTCGTGCTCATAATACTCGCACGTCTATAGTAAACCCTCACAAGTCGATAAAGTATCCTTGCAATGTTAAATCTAATAATTTGACTTTAAGGGTTAATGCTTTTGGGATCCGAATGAAAGGTTCTACTTCCTCTTCCTCTAAATGGAGTCGTTCAAGTCCTCTCCATTCTCCTACTTCAGTGGACTTGCATGCTGATCAAGGTAATGCTTCAGCTATACGTACTGAGATTCCCATGCATGTATTTGATCCTATCGAAATTGATGAAATTGACCCTCTTTGTATTGTGTCTTATGTTGGTTGTCTTGATTCTACTCTTTCTAATGGTGTTAATGGTTTTTTAAATGTGAAACTATTGCCATCTGATTTTCCTAAGCATTGTCTTGTCTCCTCTACTTGCATGTGTTGTCTAGGCCTTATATTGTCTCTGAGGATCCTGGTATGCCTTCTTTTGCTACTATTGACTCGTGTGTGAATATCTCTCCGGATACTTATACTTCTGGTAAGGATGAATAAAGTATTGCTCAGGATATTGTTGGTGTTTCTTTCGCCATCGGTAGCTTTTCTGCTTTGATCTCTCAGCCTGTTCAAGATTCGAAAGTAAGTGCAACAGATGACTCTGTTCCTACTGATAAAAATGTTGGCATAATGATCTTGTCCCTATTGATAATGTTATTGGTGGTCCCTCTCTTCCAGAGAAATTGCTTCTTAAAACCCTAACGTTGATGCTGGTCAACATGTGTTTGACAAAGAGATTTCCTTTGATTCTTCTGATGATCATGTTGTGCTTGCTGAACTGGGCAAGCGTAAAAAGAAGAAAAATGTCATATTGTCATAGAATCCTGGTCCCTCATTCAGAACTCGCACGAGACTTCCTCCCTCATTAGAGAAACCTTCTGATTATGTGTCTAGTGCTCACTCACATTCATCTTCTGATAAAGTAGATGTTATTGGCCCCTAAAAGAGTCACTATAAGAACTGGTCGAAGAAAGATTCCTCTGAATATCCTTTCGGTTCCCATGTATTGAGTTTCCTTCCACTGTGAAGAGAATGTTCAAAAATGGAAGTATGTTGTTCGAAAAAGAATTGTTGATGAACAGACTGTCTTTGACAAGACTCAGTCTTGTGTGGCCGTTGCAAAAAGTGAAAGAAAGAAACGTTGCTGAATTTTCAGAAAAATTGTGTGATTCTTGAAAAGAAGCATTGAGTTTAGGAGGAGCCTAAACATACAAGATTGAACAAGCTGAAAGCTTCTGACTTAGGAGAAGCCTGAGTTGTGAGAAGATCTTGAGATACGTGACATCAATTTTAGGGGGAGTCTAAACAAAATACCTATCTAAGGCTTACTGTATTACATGATAGTAGTTATATAAGATAAGTGGTCTTCCTCATAAACCTTTTGAATATTATTATCTTCTTTTCAATTGGGTTCTGAGCCCCCCATATGTAGGTAAAGTTATATCGAACTGGGTTAACATATTTTCTGTTAATCTCTCTCTGTTTATCTTTGTGTTGGTCAAATTGTTAGCATCATTGTGTCCATCAATGCTCTTTTTTATTTTTACTGCTTTTACATCCTTTTTTCAATATGTTAGGTTAGATTTGGCCAATTTAATTTAATTTTTTAATCAATCCAAGAGCTTACTGTGATTACCTAAGTAAATAGGCTTGCATGACAATACTTAGTTAATTTAAGAATTGAGATCCGCATTTGTTTCCTTAATGGATTCTGTCTAGCTTTTCTAGATAGTCGACTAGACTAGAAAAACAATTAACCCTTGAACCCAAGTTACATGATAACTCAATGAATTAATCTATAGATAACCCAATAATCTCTTAATCGGCGAAGGAAATCTCATGCATCATTTTCTCTCTCTCAATCTATCTTACTTTCTACACTTTAATTTTTTGCATTGAGTTTTTTTGTCAACCCAAACTCAACCCCCTCCCCCTCCCCCTCCCCTCCAATTTTCACTGTTTTCTAAAGATCAACTTAGCGTAAAGAGATTTTATCTTAGGCTCTCTGTGGTTCGACCCGGTCTTGCAACTAAGACTACTTGTTAGTTGAAGTTACAAATTATTGTTCTATAAATGTTATTTGATAGATAGAAGGCATCGAAAACCTTCTGTTCATCAACTGTCACCTTGAGTACTCCATTTTCTGGACATAATCCTTCACCTTTGATGTCTATACATAGACTTTTGTGGATATGTGGATCTTTAGAGACACTACATGATTCGGATAGCAGTTGAAGTAAACTGGATCTTCTGCCAAATTTGATTGAATAATTCCTAGTAGGGAATTTGAGAAGTCGAGATGACTTCTATCTTTAAAGGCTGTTATAATAGAGGTATTAAGTCCCATTATGAACATTGGCTTTAGAGCTACTTGTATAGCTTTTATATTAAGATAGTTGAATTCTTCTCTTTGTTTGAGGATATCAACTCTTGGAAATAGGTAGACAAAATCTACTTTCTTATAACTAGGATATTTTGTTAGATGTATTTAAATAATAATATGTTTAATTAAAGTATAGGTAATGGATTAATAATTTATCACATTGGATTATTTTATTAGATTGGGTGACTAATTAAGATCCTAGATTCCTAATTGAGTATGGACTTAATGGGTAGAAGCTCATTCCTAGTTAATTAGGGTTTAATGGAACCCTAATTGAACTAGTATATAAAGAGGGCTATGGTCCCCTATATACCAAAACAATAAACATCCAGTCTTTCTTGAATCCCATTTAGAGAAAGATCTCACTTTAAGGCATTTGGAGTTTTGGTTGAGGAAGATAATAGTCGTCTTATAATTGTCATTAATTTTGCAATGGAATCTAGTGTGTTATTCTTGACAGTTTAGCCTGAATGATCCTAGGGTTATATCTATCCAATATAGATCTAAAGTATTTATGTTAACAAATGGTATTAGAGCATGAATTTTATGTTGGATTAGTGGTTTATATTTTTTTTTCCATTGTTATTGTGATTTAATTTTGTTTTCGGTAAAGATGATTAAGAAAACCCTCCTCCTTCCGTCATGGTTCCGACGTTAATAAAATCCATGGATGGTTTTTTTTTTCTCGTCACCAGAAATTATATATATATGTGTGTGTGTGTATCGGTAAAGATTCCTCTAATCTACTTGGACCCATTCACTGTATTTGAGATTGCGTTTTCACTGCTATTCAGACTTTGGAAGGAGGTTTCGGTGTTGTTTTGGCTTTTAATATAGCTTGAATTCGATGGTTTTTTAACCTTTTCTTAAGTTGATGAATTCGATGAAATTAAGTGCAATGTAGAAGTTTGTGTGGGTTTTGATTTAATGAATTTTGTGAATTTAAATGGTTTTTATTGATGATTTGTTGGTGGTTTTTTTTATCTATAATTGAGTAAATTTAACTCTAGTTTTTAAATTAATCATTTGTGAATTTTATGTTTAAATTTAATTGATCACAAATTTAAATTTAAACTTGATTAATGATATTTGGTGATATTCACATATTTATGCTGCTTTAATTATATTATGTGTATGCAATTATTGGGTGAATTTTGATAAAGAGACTATTTGATGTTTTCTTCTCATGGTTTTTTGTACAATAATGTTGTTATATTATTGTGTCTTATATTTTAGATTGGATTGGTCCAAATAATATGTTACCAAAGTAGCTTATCTTATCTAGATTAATTTAATTATAAAATATAAAATGTGCATATTCATGAATTTATGCAGATAATTATCAACTCAAAGGGAGATAATTATTTGGTCAAATTGTGGGTACACATGTGTTAATAAGTATGTGACAATTATAAGGATTGCTCATGTGAAAAAATAGCCGATCCAAAGAAAGGCTATTTTCTTACAGAGTTTATTGTCAGAAGGAACAGTCAATTCACATGTGTCTGATGATCATTAGACATTCCATTCTGGAGTCTTTTCGGGGCTCTATCACAAAAAGTGAAAATTTCAATAAGTTCCTTGCTCAAATTGAGAAATATTTTGCTAAAAATGAAAAAAGAGGAACAAGTAGTTTTTTTTACTTCTTTAACTTCTATGAGGTATAAGGGCAATGGAAACACAAGGGAGTACATTATGGAAATGTCCAATCTCGCAGGTTAATTAAAGCTACTTGATATCGAGATAAATGAAAATTTACTCGTGCATCTGGTACTTATCTCTCTTCTTGCACAATTCACTCAGTTTAAGATAAACTATAATACTCAGAAGGATAAATAGAGTATTAATGAGCTTATCTCACAATGTGTGCAAGAAGAAGATAGGATTAAGAAAAAAAGGATAGAAAATGCTCATTTGGCAATTGACTCTCGTGATAAGAAGAAAAGGAAATTTGTGGATGTTATAGACGGGACATCTCAACATAATAAAAACAAGAAACAAGCTACTGAAAATCCTTTTTTTTTCTACAAAAAGGAAGGTCACTTCAAGAAAGATTGTCCTGAGAGCGAGATCAACGAGATCGTTTGTTGAACGATTGAGCTAGATGATGGGCGTTGGGCACTAGATGATACGAGGGATCTCGCTAAACGATAGAACTATACGTTGGACGATAGCGTTAAGCGATGAGGCATTGGCACTGCACGATCGGCATCAGCGCTAAACGATAAGCTGCACGACATGCGTTAGACGATAGACGTTGAATGCTAGACGATAGGCGCTAGGCGTTAGACGATGGAGTATGCGATGCACGCTAAATTTATATTATGAGGTGAAGGCCTAACATGGGTTATGAAGGAAGGGAAGGAAAAATAAATTAATTGAAGAAACTCACTAATGGGAATTGGCCGGAAGCACTGAGTGCTGGATGAGGTGGCAGTTTAACCCTTGAACAGGGGAGGCGAAAGGAAGTATAAAAGAGAGAGAAACTTTAGAAGCTTGGTTTTGGAAAATGACTTGAGCAAATTAAGTGAGATAAGTGTCGTTCGAAAGCTGGGAGAATCTAGTTTTTGAGGTTTTTTTGTCGAGAAAGATCTCACACGGATAATAGCAAAAAGTGAAGAATTTGCAGAAGGGGCAGATTCTCGGATTAATCAGAGGCCAGAGTGAAGATTGGAAGTTTTAAGACAAACTACAAGGAATTTTTTACTGATATTTTTAATGTAAGAAACTTAACTCAATTCTAAACAAGTTTGTAGAAGGAAGTTCCTTAAAAAAAGTTATGGATTTTGAGTTATGAATTTTTGAAGTTAGAATAGGGAATCGGTGCGTAAGCAGGTAGCTGCTTGGGAAGAATAAGCAAGCAGCTCACCATAGTGAGCGAGAGTGAGGGAGAGATAAGAAAATAAGAGAGAGTAAAAGCAAGATAAGAAAATGAGCGAGAGCGAGAGTGGGTTAAGGAAGAGAAAGATCTCGCTAAGATGAAGATCTCGCTGGTCTGGCACTGAATCTTGCTAGAAGTCACAAATCTCGTTGGAAAGTCACAAATCTCGCTGAAAAGTCACAAATCTCGCTGGAAGTGGAAAGTCTCGCTGATGAGGATGATCTCGCTCATGATGATCATCTTACCAGTAATGTTGTTTTGTTGGTGAAAGTTTCATTAGTAAGCGAGCTACCTGAAGCATTTTGCTGAGAATTCTAAGGAATCTAATCGGGGATTATGTCCTTTTAGGCCAATAAGAGCTAGAAGAGGCATATAAACCGTTTAAGAGCCCCGACGAGCTGTGAGTGACTAATGTTTCTAAATGATAAAGTTTATGCTTTGCAAAGTTATTCTTATGCTAAGTTTTATGTGATTGCAAGCAACTTATTTCTATGATTGAAAGCATGACCAACGCATGATGTTTACTAATGTATGAGTTTTCTAAGTATGTTTTCCATGTCTAACGCATGCTAATGGTTTTACAAGCTAGTTCGACATGATTTAAGCCAACTTATTTTACAAAGTATGAAGCATGTGTTAGGATTATAACTAAGGTTGAATGAAGCTTAATGTACTATGTTTTAAATACCTAAGGTTGTCAAAGTATATGCGTTGGTATTACTAAACACAATGAAAAAGGATACTGAAGGTAGGGAAGGTATCCTAAAGAGATTTCTATGCTATATTTGAAAACTATTCTTTTTAATGCTCTTCGAGAACTTGATAGCTTAAGTGAGCCGGATATTGAAGGTAAGGAAGGTATCTGAGTAAATGTACCTAAGGTGTTGACGGTACTTAGAAAACTTCATGTGCACGTAGGTAGTTCAATAAAGAGATTGACGTAGGGGTCTCTCCTAGCCATAGTTCTGAATGAGAAGCCGAAGTATGGGTCTCCTAGGCCATATACCAACAAAGGGAGGCTGAAGTATGGGTCTCTTGGTCGGTAATACACATTGGGAGCTAGAGCGATGTATGCTCGTTCTCAACTAAGGAATAAGGATGTTTAATGGTGTTTAAGAGTAGTTATCAATGTTTATGTTTAGAGGAAGTTGCTTGAGATGCCCATCAGTATATTGAAAGAGATCGAAGTAGGGGTCTCATCTAGCCATGGCTTGGCATTGGGAATTAGAGTGATGGTTGTTCATTCTCAACTAAGATTCAAGTTTCAGATACAATAGTTTTAAAAGTTTAATGTACACGTTTGCTAAGCATATTTTAGTTCTAGTATTATGTTTTCAAGCTTTCAGTTTAAGCACGAGATTTATGTTTTATTAAGTCACTCACTGGGCTTCTAGCTCATGTTTTCAAATGTTTTCCTTTCAGGTAGTGGTCAGTTCCCAAAAGACTTTTCTGTTTTTGCTCTACCACTCAAAGAAACAGGTTGAAGGAAGCGTAATTGAAGACCTATAATAGTTAGTACACATGTGTCTGTTTAGTGACTAGTATTCTAGATGGGCTCACTAAGTTGTAATATTCATGTATGAACAATGCTGCGAAATCCTGTAATGTAAATGTGTTAAGTTCTGAGTTAATATGTTCGTATATTAATGATATGTACATATTCAGGGTTTGAGCAAAATTTAACAGTTTAAATAGGCAGTAAGTGCCAGCAAAAGGGTTGGTAACTGTTGCAGTCACCTTTCTATCCAGGTTAAGAGGGTAATCTGGAGCGGGATGTGATATTGCTAACTCAACATGCCACCTTTTTGGGGACTTGTCTGATCTGGGAGCTGGGAACTCAATCCACAAGATGGAATTCACTCCTTTCCCAAAATAGGGATAAGTAGAGAGATTGCTCCCTTAAGGGCTGATTTCAAGGTTTGAACATAGTGGCCATAACTTCTCTTTGGAAGAGAAGACTCAGTCATAGTAAGACTATGACTTATGTTCATTAGAGGGATCAGTGGTACTTAAGAAGACAGATGTAACTACAGGGGCATAATGATTATTGGCCCAGCTGTACTTACGAGCGATCTGTGAAGGGTTGTCACACTGCTGATTGGTTAAGATGGACACATAATATATCTGTAGTGAGGAGAGTTTAGCTGTCGGTTTTTAGTGGAGTGCCTGGCAGTTAACGGATGGTGGATCCCGTGACTAAATAGTTTAGTAAGTTATTCACGTACCATTGGAGCTTTGGATCTACAGGTTCATGAGATCACCTTGATAGCTTAGATTCTGTCGAGGGTCAGTTCTTGGTGTTGATTTGAAATATTCAAATTGACAAGAGGTATTTTGATTATATATGATATAATCGGTATGATGTATAAGATACATCTAGTAGAGGATTGATGTAAATGAGATTTACATTAAGTACCATGGAATAGAAAAAGAACTATGGTTTATATGTTTCACAAGATGAAATATTAAAACTATAGGTTATAAATATAGTATTATAATAATATTAATTATTAGATAATTAATACTTTTTCTTTTAAATAACCAAAGTAGTAGGTGGTTATTAGATCATGGTAACCGTGAGTTTAAAAGAAAAGTGGTTTTCTATTTTGAAAAGAATTTTTTTACAAAAGTTTAAAAGAATTTTTTAGTTTTCTCTCCGCGAAAAGAAACTCACGTAAGTCGTCAAGTAAATACAGATTTACTAAACTACGGCTGGACGAGCTAAATAATCATGCAGGTGCGAGCTAAACGATCGTGCAGTGTTTACTAAACGATCGCATAACTTTGCTAGACGATCGCTGGCCCAAGGTAAACGATCGTTTAGAGTCTGTAGGCAATAGACCGAGCTAAATGATAGAGCTAAACGATCGCATAGCTTTTGCTAGACGATCGCATAGTTTTATCTAAATTATTGGGCATCGACCTATGAGATAGGTCTCCGACTTCTCCCACTTGCCCAGTCATGTACTCGATCGTTGTTTCTTCCTTCGTCTGCCTCACACCAAGTATGAACAGAGCCCACCCTCTAAATTCTCACATCGAGAATACCAAGGTCGCCTTGTTGGTGGTGTCAGACTCAACTTGACATCGTCGAGGTTTTCTGGAGGCTGTTCGTGTCGCTGAGGATGAGCGCGGTGTTCGTTCGTGTTGCAGAGGAGTTCGTGACCGAGGAGATCGTTGAGGACGAGCGCGAAGTGTTCGTGCAGTGTTACGGTCGTGTAGATCGAGCGCTCGTGGTTGCTGTTGTTCGATCAAAGTCACGCAACGGATCGTGGAGACGCTTCTGCCATTGTTTGTACAGTTTTCCCTTTGTACTTTTGAGACGTTCATGCTGTCATTTCTCTGTATAATCGCATAACCATTTGCTTTGAAGTTGACTATAAATATATGTTGATTCATGATTGTAATGTGGAATAGTCTTGCTTCCGCTACTCACGAAAATCTCGAGTGTCAATTTCCTTCAGAATTGTCCCGTAATACACTATACTAGGCAAACCTAGCATGAATGGTGTAGTAGAAAGGCGAAATAGAACACTTAAGGTTATGGTAAGAAATATGATTAGTCATTCTTCTCTACCAGAATCCCTATGGGGTGAGACACTAAAGACTGCAACATATATCATTAATAGGGTACCTAGTAAAGTAGTAGTTAAAACCCCTTATGAGTTGTGGACAAGAAAGAAGCCTAGTATTAGGTATCTTCACATCTTGGGTTGTCCAGCTGAAGCTAGGTCTTACAGGCCTAATGAAAGAAAATTGGACTCAAGAATTATTAGTTGCTATTTTGTTGTGTATTCTGAGTGCTTCGAGATTTCAAGTTTTATGATCCCACTTCTAGATCATTGTTTGAGACTGGAAATGCTAGATTCCTTGAGGATGTTGAGCTTGGGGTGAAGATAACATAAGGAAAGTTGTCTTTGAAGAGAAATTAGTTCTTTTCCTAATGTGGTTATAAATGATGTTCAGGCTCCAATTTCTGACTTCACTATTGAACCAGTTATAGAACAAGACAACATTGAAGTCCCCGTTGTTGAACCTAAAGTTCAAACTCAACAACTTCAAGAAGTGCCACTAAGGAGATCCACTAAAGAAAGAAGAAGTACAATTCCAGATTATTATATTGTATTTCTTCAAGAACATTAGGAGGATATGGGCGTAATGGAAGATGATCCAATCAACTTCCAACAAGCTCTGTTCTAACTCTCAAAAGTGGATAAATGCTATGGAAGAGGAAATAAAATCCATGAAAGACACGTTTGCGCACTTATCGAATTTCCATCAGGGGTGAAACCTATAGGTTATAAATGGGTATTTAAAACCAAAAGGGATTCACATAGCAATATCAAAAGATATAAGGCTCATCTTATTGTAAAGGGTTTCCTCAAAAGGAAGGCATTAATTATGAAGAGACTTTCTCTCCGGTTTCATCGAAAGACTCTTTTAGGATAATCACGATATTGGTAGCTCACTTTGATTTAGAGCTACACCAGATGGATGTAAAAACTGCGTTTCTCAATGGGAACATTGATGGGATGATTTATATGGTGCAACCAGAAAACTTTGTGTCTAGTAATTCAAAGTCTATGGTGTGTAAATTGAAGAAATCCATCTACGGTCTAAAGTAAGCTTCTCATCAATGGTATCACAAATTCCATGAAGTGATAACCTCCTTTGATTTTGAGGTGAATATAGTGGAAGATTGTGTATATCACAAGTTTAGTGAGAGTAAATCAATCTTTCTTGTGTTATATATCGATGACATACTCATAGCAAGTAATGATGTAGGTTTATTGCATGACACTAAGAAATTTTTTAAAAAGAATTTTGAGATGAAGGATCTTGGTGATGCTTCTTCAGTATTAGGAATTAAAATACTACGAGATCGTTCTCAAGATATCTTGAGATTGTCACAAAATAACTATATTGAAAAGATTTTGAATAGATTTGACATGAAAGATTGTGCATCAGGAGATACCCCAGTTGCTAAAAGTGAAAAGTTTCATTTAGGTCAATGCCCCAAGACCACACTCGAGACTAAGGAGATGTCAATGGTTCCCTATGCATCGGTTGTTGAAAATCTAATGTATGCTCAAGTATGTACGCATCCAGATATTGCGTTCATAGTTGGAGTGTTAGGCAGATATTTGAGGAACCTGGGGATAGATCATTGGAAATCAGTCAAACGAGTTATGAGGTATTTACAAAGAACAAAAGATTATATGCTCACTTTTCGAAGATCAGTGGGTATTCTGATTATGATTATGCTAGATGCCAAGACACTTTGCGATCCACTTCAGGCTATATCTTCATATTGGTTGGAGGAGCTATATCCTGGAAAAGTGTTAAACAAACACTTATGACTTCTTCTACCATGGCTGCAGAGTTTATAGCATATTATGAGGCGTCCAATCATGAAATATGGTTGAAAAATTTTGTCACTAGGCTGTGAATAGTGGTTGGCATAGAAAGACCAATAAAATTATGTTGTGACAATAAGTCAGTAGTGATGTATTCTAACAACAACAGAAGTAATACGAAGTCAAAACATGTAGACGCGAAGTTTCTGGTTATTAAAGAAATGGTTAGAATGGTCAAATTTCGATAGAACACATAGGAACAAATTCTATAGTGGTAGATCCATTGATGAAAGGTTTACCACCTAAAGATTTTCATGAGCATGTTGCTCACATGGGCGTTAGTCACTTTTCTAATTCCATGGTTTAGTGGGAGTTTGTTATTGAGAATGTTCTTTGACCTTATTTTGTTTATTTTTTATATATAATAAAGTTGATGATTTATGTTTTATTATCTAAACTTGTTTATCATGCATGCAGTTTGGCATAAAAGTTTTTAAGAATGATCTCACAAAGGAATTTAGACCAGTTGAAAACAGACATGATCTAGATCACTTTGCATGTAGTTTCCATGCTATACATCCATACTTGATCGATATCATTGAATGTACTAGAATTGGTGATCAAGGAAAGTTTAGTTACAAGGTAGTGACGAAAGCTGCCTTGATTCTATGATAGCACAGAAGATGGATCAGATTGAACTAAAGGGGAAATTTATTATTGGAATAACCTGTTTTATGTGCGCTTAAGGTTTATGTAATTTTAACTATATCAGGTACACGACATAGTCCAAGTGGGAGAATGTTAAACGTATTTAAGTAATAATATGTTTAATTAAAGTATGAGCTATGTACGTAGATTAATAATTTATCACATTGGGTTATTTTATTAGATTGGACTCTATTGATCTAATTAATTAAGGTCCTAGATTCCTAAATGAGTATGGACTTAATGGGTAGAAGCCTATTCCAAGTTAATTAGGATTTAGTGAGAACCCTAATTGAACTAGTATATAAAGAGACCTTAGGGCCATGGTCCCCTATATATCAAAACAATAAGATCTCGACCTTTCTTGAATCCCATCTAGAGAAAGATCTCACTTAGAGTCTTTGGAATTTTGGTTGAGGAAGACAATAGTCATCTTATAATTGTCGTTAATTTTGCGATGGATTTCGTTGTGTTATTCTTGGCAATTTAGTATGAATGATCCTAGGGTTATATCTATTCAATATAAATCTAAAGTATTTATGCTAACATATTTCTCCCTACGATTTTGATGCAGATATTTTGAGTAAAGTTGAAAGTATTGTGTTGGTATATTAACTTTGGATTAATTACAGGAAGATCTTAGCTTTGAAGATATCTTTTCATCTTTGCAATCTTGATTGCCTCATTAATATGTTTTGTATGTGGCTACTGACGGTGATCTATGTTAATCATTTATTTGTTCTCTTTCTTTGAGATTAATTTTTTCAAAAGTCTTGATATTATTGAAATACTAAAAATTTCATTTAGAATAAAAGCTCAAATTTTCAAATAATTTCTTTGATTCAATAAAATTACAATTCCAAGAGACTTTCTTCAAGCACTCGTTTGATTTGGTCGGATTGCAACTAACCCAACGATCCTGAACCATCAATCAAACTGGTCGAACGAGCAGATGTAAGGATAGTGAAGAAGTTGTGATCTCAACGGCTATTTTATCAAATTTATAACAGTCTCTAAACAAACTTGTAACAGATCTACTACATATATAAGTAGCTCTTTTCGAACATTTATAGATACAAGTTAAAAAATTTGTAAAAGGAGAGTTAAAAAACCTATCTTGAAAGAATTAATAAAAGTTCTTCTTCCCTTCCCTACATAGGCATTTTCAGGCTGAACCACGTACATGAGAGGTTCATCTTCTTCTTCTCCTTCTTCATCATCAATTTCATGCTAAAGAACTTCAACTTTTACCTTACAAATCTCATAATAAACGAAAGAGAGTCAGAGAGAGTAGAGTCGTAGAGAGAGAAGAGTTTTGGCCACAATAACTTTTTTGTAGTTTGATTAATTCCACACAGTAGAAGAGAAAAAGAAATCAGCGCACGTGTCCTTCATTCAAGACCTCATCGTGGTCTCTTCTCCATCAAGCATTTTACCTACCTCTCTTAATAAACTGGATCAATTTCTTCAAGTAATTGGGCCTAAAGCCCAACAGATAGATCTCTTTTGAAATATGATTTTAATAAACAAGAGAAATAATTTTAGAAAAAAACTTTAATTCTAATTGAAGCTTAAAGTATTACCTTAATGGAAATCAAAGTTCAAAATACGTAAGAAAATAAACAACAATTAACTTCAAAATAAGTATGAAAACAATAAAAACAATATAAATTTGTTTTTTTAACAAGAAATGACACTTTTCTTTCATACTAAAGGGAATGCTTAAAGATGGGCTATATCAATTAAAAGATGCAAAAGTTGGTTCAAGTAAAAAGGCTATAGAGAATAGAGTTCCATTGTAGTCAGTGCACAAAAATAACAATATGTCTGCACTTGCTATATCTAATAGAAATATGGTATCTAAGACAGTTTGGCATAGACGATTTTTGGTCACCCATCATTAAGAATATTAGACTTTGTTGTTAAGAACTGTAATCTCCCTATAATAGTTAATGAAGATCTTCAATTTTGTGACTCATGTAGATATGGCAAGACATACTCTCTAGCTTTTCCTAATTCTAACTCAAGAGCCTCTACACTATTTGACCTCATACATACTAACTTATGGGGTCCAACCCCTTTATTACCTACTGATGGCTATAAATACTATGTGATATTTGTGGATGATCATAGCAAGTACACCTAGATTTATCCTTTGTGATTGAAAAGTGATACCCTAGTTGCCTTTCATTACTATGATAAAAACTCAGTTCAATGCCACAATCAAGTCATTGCAGTCTGACAATGGTGGAGAATATGTAAAGGTACATCAAGCTTGTCATCAACAGGGTATCTATTCACAATACGTATGTCCCTATACTTCTGCCTAAAATGGGAAGGCTGAACGAAAACATAGGCACATTGTGGACACTGGCCTCACCATGCTAGCACAAGCATCCCTTCTATTGTGTTACTAGTGAGATTCCTTCATGTACTCCACATTTCTTATCAACGGCCTACCCACACCATTACTATAAGGTAAGTCACCTACTGAATTGATGTTCAAGAAGAAACTTGAGTTTGAGAATCTGAGAATTTTTTGTTGTGCTTATTTCCCTTGTTTGAGACCATATAACCCCCATAAATTGAGCTATCGTACTGAAAAGTGTGCTTATTTAGGGCCTAGTATGAATCATAAAGGATATAGATGCTTGAGTTCAACTCGTAGGGTGTTTCTTTCTCGACATGTTGTGTTTAATAAAGAAGAATTCTCGTTTAAGACTTCCTTTGCAGAAAATAGGGTAAGCATGTCACATATGCCTTCTTCACCAACGAGTCCCATCAGTTGGCTTCCCTCAATCTCACATATACCACCTCTACCTTAGTACCATGCTCATCCATACTATCTCCCTCTCCCACTGCCATTGAAAGTCACCCCTACAACTAGCACACAACAGTTCGAATCCTCCAACTGCATTAGCCTCACCTTTCATGAGTTGTTCAGACCCAGCCAACATGTCACCTATTCACAGGTCACCTCAATGTCAACAATCACAACCTTCATCACCCACCTCACCACAATTCACTCCTGACCACCACGAATAATGCCCCTCCCCCCCTCCTACCCACAGTAGTGCCCATCCCAGACCCACGACCTACACTATAACTACCTACTCACCCAATGGTCACTCGAGAAAAGGCAGACATATTTCAAGCCTAAAGTTTTGGCTTCTCGTGAATCAAAAGATTAGTCTATTACTGAACCTACAAGAGTAAATGATGCCTTGAAGACTACTCAGTGGAAATAGGCAATGTCGAATACATGGCCCTCATGAAAAACAACACATGGACATTAGTTCCTCCATCACCATCTCTGAATATTATTGGAAATAAGTGGATCTTCAAAATCAAAAGGAATCCAAATGGCTCTGTCCAATGTTATAAGGTGCAGCTCGTGGCTAAAGGCTTTCATCAAAGTCATGGTATCAATTTTTTTGAGACATTTAGCCCAGTAGTCAAAGCATCCACTATTCGTGTTGTAAGCAGCTTAACAGTTTCAAAAGGATGGGAACTACGTCAATTGGATTTTAATAACGCCTTCTTGAATGGAATCCTTGATGAAGAGGTCTATATGCGTCAACCACAAGGCTTTGTTGATCCTAACCTTCCACACTATGTCTACAAACTAAATAAGGCAATTTATGGCCTTAAACAAGCTCCAAGGGCTTTGAACAATACACTTAAGAAAGCCTTAACAAATTAGGATTTCAAAATGCAAAGTCTGATACCTCTCTTTTTATCTATCGAGATGAAGCAGCCTTGATTTTAATACTGGTATACGTTGATGATGTTATCATCACAAGCAATGACAAGCTATTAATAATTAAAATAATCAGTGTGTTGGACTCCAAATTTGCCCTTAAGGACTTGGGCATCTTAAGCTACTTCCTAGGTGTGCAACTTCACTATCTAGAAAATGGGGTAATACTCAATCAGGAGTGGTTGATTTACTCAACAAACTTGAACTTCATGATCTCAAACGAGCCCCTTCCCCAAGTGTTTTGAATAAACATTTGTCCATTACGGAAGGCACACCTCTCAAAGATACCTTCATTTATCGAAGCACAATAGGAGCCCTACAATATCTAACAATAACACAACCTGACATTACATATGTGATAAATCATCTCAGTCAATTCTTGAAGCAACCAACAGATGCTCACTAGCAAGCAGTCAAAAGAGAGCTTCGCTACATAAGTGGTACAAAACATTGTGGCATTTATATTCAACCTGGGCCAGATCTGACTATCTCTGCCTTCTCAGATTGCAAGTCCGTCACGGTTTATTGCATATTTGTTGGAGAAAATCTTGTCTCATGGTCATTGAAGAAACAGTCAGTTGTAGCAAGATCAAGCATGGAGTTTGAGTATAGAGCTTTAACTCATGCCTCAACTGAAATAATTTGGATCCAACAACTCTTCGGAGAAATTGGAATGCGAACAGAGTCTATCCCAATCCTGTGGTGTAATAACTTAAGTGTTGGGGCACTAGCTGTCAATCTGGTATTCCATGCTTGAACGAAACATATTGAAATCGACATCCACTTTGTCTGTGATCAAGTTTTGAAGGGACACCTTGATATAAGATATGTACCATCCTCAGATCAAGTCGCTGACTGTCTTATAAAAACATTAACATGCACTCAGTTCTTCAATCTACGATCCAAACTCGAAGTTGTTGCATTCCCCTCTCATTTCCGGGGGATATTAAGGAAGACCAAGTAGATTGCCAAGTCACCAAGTCAAATATAGTCAATAGAGACATGTCATCAACATTCTAGAATAATCATATAACAAAAGGGAATCTTATTTGTTAGAGCTAGACCAATCCTATCCCACCATATGTATTTGTAAATGTGTTATTTTATTATTTTATTATTTCTAAATCAATCATATTTTATTATTTGTAAATGTATTGTCTTTGTTAGAGCTGCAAAATACCATTCTTGTGTGCATTATCTTTCTTCTTCAATGAGAAACATTCAACCTTCCATGAGGAATTCTCCAACACTAGCAGCAATATAACCCTAAACCCAAGAATGGTATTTTGCACTTTGTTTTTTTTTTTTTTTTTAGAATTCTAACCGTTTTGCAAATAATAAATAAACAATATTTTATATTCAAGCCTGATTGATATTATGAGTTTATAATTAAATTTGGTTAGATGGATTGAGAACTTATTATTAAGAAAGATATACATACTTAGAAAGGTTTTTCTAACATCCTCAACCTTAGGTGATTAAAAATGTGAACGAAAGGCGGGAAGAAATCAAAACTATATATATATATTCAATAACAATCATAACTACGTTCACGATTTACATAATACTAACGACAATCATGATTACGTCCATGACATTAACAAACAAAAGAAAAAGAATGACAACTTTATTTCATACTTCAACATCCGAATCATCAATCCATGCACAAAGTTTGAGTTTGAACAAACAACACATTGGGAAATAAATCCTCTATATGAAGTCATGCCAAGACAAAAGAATATATAATAGAGAAAACAAAATTGTAATTTGCATAAAAAATGATGAATGTTATTTGAGTCTAACTTAGAAATATCCATATTTATAGCGTGAGAAAATGAAAAGTCTATGTAGCTTGAAGAAGATCAAACATTTAGAGAGAGAGGAACAATTACGAATAGATATAGATTAAGGGTGTGCAACAAGTTAGGCTGATTTGGCCGAATAGATATCGATTATTATGCACTATAATTTGAGTTATTTAGAGTGTCTGAAAATAGACTCTGACATCCTTTAGGTAGACTTAGAGTTAATTATTTTAAAAGTATTGAGCTTTATTTTCATTTAACTTTGATGTTTAGAGCCATAAGATAATTTGAACTCATTGATAACAAATTTGATCTTTGGATTTAAATGGAGGAAAGATTTGGGATTTATATAGATATTAAAGTGAAGTTAAATATAAATAAATAATAATTAAGCTCGATTTCACGATTTACAACGCGTGAATCCCACTCTCTCAATTCGTGATTCTCCTCTCTCGCAAACCCTCCACGCTCAGTAGCAGCCGCCAGCCCCTCACGAAAATCTCCCTCCCTCCCTCGTTCTGTAGCTCCAATCGCCGCCGTCTCCACCACACGCTAGCAACAACCGCCAGACGCCCTTCGTCGCACAAGCACCGCCTTCCTCCGTTCACTCGCTGACCCTCGCGCCTCCGCTGGAAGTCCTTTCTTTTCTCTCTCTCCAGCCCGTGTTTGCTAGACCCACAGTGTTGGTGCCCCTTGGCTTCCACTAGTCAGCTCTTGCCGCCGCCGTTCGCTGCCAGTTTCCGCCGTCGGAGTCCATCGTACCTGTACACCATCCTTTAAGGCCGGATTTTTGTGGCTAAGTTTCCTTTGTATGAGAAGTTTTTGGGTTTTTTTTTAAGTTTTTGGAATATCCAATGAGTTTGGACTATGTTATTGGCCTACCCATAATGAATGGATGTTTAGGTGGGCGGATGCTTACCAAATTGTTTTGATAATGTCTATGATATGTATGTTCATTAAGCAGGACTTTTTATTACGATGGAATATGTCAATTTTGATTGAAAAGCCCGTACACAAAAAATAATGAGTTATTTGTCCACAGTGGGCACGAATTTTTTTTTTAATGAAATGAAATGGGAAACGTTAAAGGTCTCACATTGCATATGTTACATGTCTATTTGTGTGTGCATGATTTCATGTCTGACCCTATTAGAGGGGCTACTTATAATATTCAATCTTTTCTAAAATCTTTTTTTCAGGAACGTTTAGGGCACATGGCAAGATGGTTTGTTGATGGTGCTATAGGCTAGTGATGTTATGTTCCACATATGGTTGTTAATTGTGATGTTATGTTTCACATATGGTTGTTAATTATCTTGTAAAATTATTTTAGCACTTTGTGGTGTTTTTGTACTGAAGTTTTTTTATTTAAGTAGTGTGAAGAACTTGATTTTGTTTTTACGTATGGTATGGGATCCCAAAATAAAAGTATTTGTTTCTTTTTAAAGTGAAGAGTTTTATGTGTGATTCTCTTATTTACCACTATATAAAGCTAAAGTATTTTAGAGGTGTTCTATTTTAGTTGTCATGCATGAAGTAGTGACCCTAGTTGGGGGTCTTAGAAAGTCAGTTTGTTACGATTTAGGCCATCTATGTTGTCTACTTTTCCAATCCAAAACCATGTAATGATTCTTTGGGGTTCCAAACAGGGGGTTCGCGCCATTTATCAATACCTAAGGAAATAGAAGTGCCGGAAGAGATAGTTGCATTAGGCTGTGTGTTGGGATTTGGCGATGGGGAAGAACGACAAGATGGGGCTAGGTCGGGCTCTTGTGAAGCAACATAACCAAATGATCCAGCAATCTAAGGAGAAGGGTAGATTCTACAAATCTCAGCAAAAAAAGGTTTTGGAGTCAGTCACAGAGGTCAGTGACATTGATGCTGTTATCCAACAAGCAGATGAGGCGGAGCGCCTCTTCTCCATCGATAACCCTGCTCCGAACTTTCTTATCAACTTGTAAGTTCCTCTAGCTTCTGGTACCTTTGAGGTTATGGATTTACAGTATTTGATTGAAAGTGTTGATCCCCGAGCTGTAAAGTTTGATTGGATTTCAAACATAGAAAGTGGCAATAGTTTGTTTGAGTTAGATGTATTTCATGGACGGATTAGAAGGGTATTTATTATGAATGAAGTTTTGCTAATGGATTTTGTTATTGGGTTTATGCTTTGTTTGCTATTAGGGATGGAAGTTCAAGCAGAAGTGAAATGACTCCTGTGGAAAGGAGAGAGCAGCAGAAGATAGAGGAGGCTTTGCATGCCAGTAGTCTACGAGTTCCACGTAGGTTTGTCTATTATCCTTACCAAATTTATGCAAGTTTTTCTTTGGAAACTTGGTTGGGCAGCTAGTTAATCTCTCTCTTGTTTTAGGCCTCCCTGGAGTGTTAGGATGTCTGCAGAGGAGCTTGATGATAATGAGCGACAATCTTTCTTAATATGGCGTCGGAGCCTTGCAAGGTTTGCTCTGACTGAGATGTTCTTGTTTCTTTTTGATTCTTCTGGTCTTAGCACATAAACTCATATATTTAAATTGTTCTCAAGTATTCTTGTTCATTGATAGCATTCTTATGTGTTTAAGCTTACTTGTTTTAGACTTGAGGAGAATGAAAATCTTGTTCTTACGCCATTTGAGAAAAACCTAGATATATGGAGACAGCTTTGGCGGGTTGTTGAACGATGTGATTTGGTAAGGTGATGTTTACCTTTTGATGATGACTGATATAATTTTCAATTTTCATTCAAACCATGCTTCTTAAACTAAACATAATTTGTTGTTACCATTATTGTTCCTCCATACAAAAAGAATAAAGGCATTTTCTATGATCAACAATCACAAATCATACAGAGGGTTAGATAATTTACACTTTATCACATGGGCATCTGCTAGAGTTTGGGAGATTCCTTTGGTGGTTGGGTTCTCCAGAGGAGGGCTTGTTATTTTTTTCTTCTCTTATTCAAGTCGAGTAATTTGCCCATTTCTGGAGTTGATATGTTAAATCTATAGGCTTCGTTTCTTCTTTATCTTGTAAGAATTGTTTTTAGTAATTTATTATTTTCTTTTTTGTTTGAGAGTGGCTCATCCTTTTCCCTATCTGAGTGTGGTAAGTTTAGAGTAACAAATCAATGTATCAGTGTAAAGTTTACCATCTGAAAGTTTCTTAGTTTGAACTTACAATAAATAAAAAAACTACCTTGAGTTCCAGTGTGGCAGTGCAGCAATTTTTGTCCTAAATTATTATTTCATTACCATGCATATTGATATAACTCGATATGAAACTTTAGTATGACATTATTCATATAACTGTTGGAGTGTATTCTACTTTTCTTATAAAAAAGCATTTTATTTATTATTTATTTTACAAAGGAAATGATGCTCTTTATTGAAATAATGAAAAGAGACTAATGCTCAAAATATAAAGAAACATCCAAACAAACAAAAAACTAAACTACAAAACATAAAACATCATAACTACGCAGGAAAAACAAATGCATTCCAATTTAAGCTCAAGTTCTGAATGGAGAAATTGGCAAAGAGCTAAGAGAAGGTTAGAAAGAGAACATGAAGTGGAGGCATTAATTCAAGAGGCTTCAAAATGATCTAAGAGACCTTTTTTTGAAAAACTCTCTGATTTCTCTCAAACCATATTTTGGCAAGTAAGCCTTTTACTGCATTTAACCATAACAACTGATATTTAGGCTTCAAATAAGGCCCAACAAAAAGCTGAACAACATTTATGAAATTTATTAACTGGCGTTGTAGTTTCCGTTTTAATAACATCTAATGTACATGGAAACTAGGAAGTGAATATGAGCTAGCTACTATATATGTTTCTTAAAAAAAGTTCCTCAAGTTTTACAGAAAGCAATAATTGATTCCAATAACCAGCTAGCTCTTAAATCTTCCCTTTTCAATAATTGTTTTAGTACCTCCCTTTTTGATTGGCATGTACAATCATGTTAACTGTTAGTTCATCCTCCATCACGATATTATTTTATTTGTTGTAATGCTGATTTCTTGTTCCTTTACAGCTTGTGATGGTCGTTGATGCTCGAGACCCTTTATTCTACCGCTGCCCTGACCTGGAGGTGAATTGTATTCTTTATTTCTTTTTCTACTATAATGTTCTATTTTTCTATTTATATTCTGATTGAGTTTTATGCTGGAGAATGTTTAACTCATTTATATGGAGTAAGGTTTATATTTTATACCAGAAGAGAAAAAATGTCAATTGAAAGTTCGATTCTTCACAAAAAAGACTTAGAAAAGAATGAATGAATGAGCTGTGAACTAGCTAATATATTGTTTTTGTTTCCTTTTTTGTTTCTTTTTTTTTATAAATATTTTATTGCCAAAATAAATGAATGTTTGTGTTGCACGCACATGTCTGACTAAATTTTAGTATCTGAAATATGAGTACCCCTTTGATACCATGACTCTGTAACACATGCTGTACGTCTAAGTACTCCAACAGAAGTTATACACTTGGTGTGAAGATCTTATGTAATTTTTGTTAGTTCTGAAAAAGAATATGAAGTACTTGAATGAGAAATATTTAACTCTTTTTTGTTATATATTCTTCCTTTTCTTCCAATCATATGATAGTCCCTTGTGAGGTTTTAAGTTTCTCTGTAGGCGTCCGTGATGAAATCTTTTTGTAATTATTTTTTTAGGTCTTGTTCTTCATTGGAGTCCTTTTCTTTAGACAGAGGCAGGTTTCCTTTTGTGGTTTTGGTTTTTTGATGCCCTTGCATTTTTCATTTCTTCTCGATGAAAGTTCAATCTACTATTGAAAAATTATATGATAGTATATTATGTTTCAGTTGAAATATTTTATATTTATTGGACTGTTAATCATTTACTTGATTTTTAATCTCTTTATAACATTTTGTATTTCTCTACTTCGCAACATTTATCTGGCATGTTATGTTCATTAAGTTGTTTTTTTACCTTTGAATATTTGAATAAAAATGGCTACTAACAAGGATGAGTGCTGACTTAAACATCTTGTCCTCTTTATGATTCTAATGCTTGTCTTAGTTTGCAACATATCTCCTTTGTCTGTTCATGGTCTGATTTTGTTGTTACGTCAGGCATATGCAAGAGAGGTTGATCATCACAAAAGGACAATGCTTCTTGTGAACAAGGCAGATCTGCTGCCCTACTCTGTCAGGTTAGTGATCACTAGTGGCATTTTTGTCTTTGTTTTAGTGCAGTCTTTTAACATATAAACATTCCATGTTAATTCTTATGAACAGGAAGAAATGGGCAGAATTTTTCAGTCAGCATGAGATATTATATCTGTTTTGGTCTGCTAAAGCTGCTTCTGCCGCTCTGGAAGGGAAAAAACTTAGCAGCCGGTGGAACACAAATGAATCCCAGAATGGTGGTGTGGATGATCCTGATACGAAAATATATGCTCGGGACGAACTTCTGGCTCGTTTACAGTATGAGGCTGAACAGATTGTTGAGAGGAGGACAACATCAATCACTAATTCTACAAGCCGGTCAGACAATCTTTCTGTAGGAGGAAATATGAATGAAAAATCGACAGGTAGTGTCATGGTGGGATTTGTTGGGTATCCAAATGTTGGAAAGAGCTCAACAATTAATGCTTTAGTTGGCCAAAAACGAGCAGGAGTTACCTCTACTCCTGGGAAGACAAAGCACTTCCAAACATTGATCATTTCTGACAAGCTTACGCTATGTGACTGCCCTGGCTTAGTGTTTCCTTCATTTTCAAGCTCGAGATACGAAATGATTGCTTATGGAGTATTGCCTATTGATCGAATGACAGAGCATAGAGAGGCTATTCAGGTTGTTGCCGATCGAGTCCCAAGGCATGTGATTGAGGATGTGTACAAAATCAAATTGCCAAAACCAAAACCTTATGAGCCACAATCTCGACCACCCCTAGCATCAGAACTTTTGAAAGCGTATTGCATCTCTCGTGGTTATGTTGCATCTAGTGGGCTGCCAGATGAAACTAGAGCTTCCCGCCAAATTTTGAAGGATTACGTTGATGGAAAGATTCCCCACTTTGAATTGCCCCCAGGAATGTCCAATGAGGATCATATTCAGGTAGAAGATGCTGGAACTCTCGAGCTCTCCTATACACATGATTCAGACTCAGATGATGTTGAAGATTCAAACGTGGATGATGAAAATGCCCCTGGTTTTGAACAAGTGGTTGATTATCTTGATTCATTTGACCTGGCTAATGGACTTGCCAAACCAAATATCAATGAAAAGAAGCCTAAGGCATCTCATAAACACCACAAGAAGCCACAGAGAAAGAAGGATAGATCATGGCGGATCGGAAATGATGGTGGCGATGGTATGCCTGCAGTGAGAGTCTTGCAGAAGCCAATAAACTCAGGCCCCCTGAAAGTAGTTCCATGAGGTTAGTTGATGTATCTATATGAACTTTCGAGGCTGAGTTTTGCATCTTATTAATTTAGAAACATTCAAGGGAAAGAGAAACAAGTCAACAAAAATGGAAATCACATAAACAAGGATTTGTATTTTTCTCAAGTTCAACCGTGTGTATATTATTACATCTTTCACGGGTTGTGAAATTTATTATAGGTCATACGAAGTTTATTTTTTTATTTTATTTTTTTTCTTTTTTGAATGTTACACTTTTAATAGGTTTTTTGTGATCTCTAGCAATTTTCTGGATGAAGAAAGAGCTCTCGCTCTCTCTACTTTGAAGGAAGGAAAAACATTCCCACTTTTTGGAGGGGATTCTGAGGATGATGAGTTTTCAAATTTTTATTATCTATTTGAATGTTTGTTTAATCAAAAGTAGTTTGGAAAAAATATGTTAAACGTTTGTGTTAAGAAATTTTGGTCGATTATTAATTGTCATATCATGGCAGTTTCATTATTAATTCTGAATCACTTGAATATGTAAAAAATAAGGTAAATTTAGATAATTCTGAGTTGACATTATGACTTTGATTTCACAATCTTAGATTGGTCAAATTGAGTCATATAGCAATAGGACGCTCATTATAAGATCCTCACAAGTTTCATTTGAGGTTTTATTTTTTATTTTTTATTTTTATTAGACTGACATTTTCATATTTATGAGTTTATTGTTACCAGATGAATCGATGTTTTCATTATATATAAAGAAAAACAATTGGGTATGAAAAAAAATATCAACATAATATCTTTTATGATTTTTTATATTCAAGATTTGTTTCAATATCCATCGACATCAATATTTTATCAATATTTCGACATTTTTAGCAAATAGTGGGTCACCTTAAAATCCTACTTTCATAAATGTTCCAAGTTTTTCTTAAAAATGTATTAGATTTTGATATATATTTTCTTACACTCTCCATGTCAAATACCTTGATTCACTCCATTTCTCTCCTATATTATATTTAATTTCTGGAGATTTTTGAAACATTCGGCTAAAGAGGTCCATAGAAAACCATGATTTCAAAAATGCCCCAAACCTGGAACTTCTACATATGGGTAAGGGCAAATATATCAATCCGTCTTAAATTTTTTGGTGTTAGATGACACTAAGAAAAATTGTAAATATAACAATTTAAATTCAGCTCTTGAAGTCTAGTAATGTAGGTAATATCACTAATAGGAATCTATCATTAACACGAATCTATCAAGATTTTGTTATATATATAATTCCTTAAAGAATGTTGATATACATTTAGTTATTATCTCTAAAATTGTTATCGGTGTAATTACCCTAATATATAATATATAGTATTATTTATTTTTTGAAAATGTGAATTTATATAATATTTGATATTACAACAACCAGTTTAAACTAGGCAAATCACCATTTTCTTGCATCTTCTGATATTAACTATCAATTGATTTTGTAAACTCTTTCCTTTTTACAAGTGGAGCATTTATGGTGTTTTGATGGTAAGTAATAAAATCCGAAAATGCCTTAAAAGAATTTGATATTCCAATGGTCTGTTTTTGGGTAGAATGCCCGATTGTAGGTATCCTCCTTTTCTTCTTCTCTGGGTTGATTGGGGCACCAATCAATTTTTAATTATAACTAAGTTATTATTATAATGAATAATATAATAATAATTATAATTAGTGATTTTTTTTATTATTTTGATTCTAAAATTTCTAATTCTATAATGTATATATTCTATAGAATATTTACATTCTATTATTTTGTTCTAGATTCTAGCTATGTGATGATCATCTTAGGGGGACCTTTAATATTAATATTATTGTTTTCAAAACTTATTAGAGAAATATTGTTGTTTTGAAACTTATTAGAGAAATATTGTTGTTTTGGGATTTCGAGGCTAGAAGTCGAGGGTTGAGGATTCGACTAATGTAGAGGTCGAACGTTGAGAATTAGACAAACAGAGAAAAACATGGAAACAATATGTAAATTAGGGTCGACTTCAACCCTCGACAAGGAAAAGAAAATCTCGCTAATTTTGTGATGAGGATCTCGCTCTAGAAGGGAATCTCGAAGGAATCTCGCTTGTCGAAGGTTGAAGTTTTGGCATACATAAGTCGAAACTTCAACCCTTAACAAGGAAGATAAGTGGGTGAAGCGGATTGTAAGAGAAGGAGATTGTAGGAGAGAGCGAGATGGAAAGCGAGATTGTAGGAGAGAGCGAGATTGTGAGCGAGAGCGAGATTGAGTTTGCCACATGGATTAAACGACCAACCAGTCAGCTGACGTGGTCTGCCACATGAAAATCGTCTTCACTTTCTTTACTTTCCATAAGTCTGAAAAAGTGCATATATATCACCAAGCTGCCCCTACTCCAATTCCCCTGCACGATTCCCTGCATGCATTGACGTTATCCGATTCCCCTGCTCCGATTCCATGCATTCATTGACGCATTCATGCCCCTCTGCCATAGCCTTAATGCCTTTTCAACCACCCTAAACCCGTGGGTCGAGTGTTCAACACTCGACCTACATCCTTTTAAACCACCATCCTCTTCATTTTTCCTCAATCACTCCCTCGATAATTTTTGAAGACTCACTGCCCTTGATTTTGCTCACTCCTCTCCCCTTGATTTGCTCACTGCCCCTTCATAGCTCACTACCCCCTCACTACCTTCGAAAATAAGCCTTCGAAATCATATTCCTCTCCTCCCATTTCCATTTCCATTTCTCTTCTTGTATTTTGTTTAATACAAATTATTCTCACACAACTATACTGGTTCTTTACTCTACTAAATTTATATTTTTTAAGAATAATTATAAATTTTATTTTTGTTCTTATATTATTATTTTATTTTTTTTTAATTTTTTTGTAATTGTTGTCATATAACAAATAACAGGAAAAAGGGCGAACGTTGTCACTTTGAAGGAAAAAAGAGAATTACCGTCGAATCTGTGAGTTGAACTTATGATATTTGAAAAGTTTGGTTTATTCTTATGATATTTGATTTATTTAGTATTAACTTTGATGTTTATAGTGTTAAAATGTTTAGTTTATTGTTATGTTTAAGAAGTTGATATTTATAGTTTAATACAAAATTATTGTGATAGTTAAGAAGTTTAGTATAATTTCAAAAGTTTAATATAGTTTGAAAATTTTAGTTTATTCATATGATATTTGATTTCTTTAGTATTAACTTTGATGTTTATAGTGTTAAAATGTTTAGTTTATTGTTATGTTTAAGAAGTTGATATTTATAGTTTAATACAAAATTATTGTGATAGTTAACAAGTTTAGTATAGTTTCAAAAGTTTAAATAGTTTGAAAATTTTAGTTTATTCATATGAAAATTATTGTTGTTATGTTTATTGAGATAAGTTGATATTTTCTAGTATTAACTTTGAAAATATAGTTTAAAATAGTTTGAAAAAGTTTAATTTAATTTAATTTTTTATTTTGTATTAAATTTGAAAAAAATAGTTTTAAAAAGTTTACCTTATTTTAATTTGAAAAGTTTAATTTTTTGTTATTTTTAAAAATAGTTATAAAAAGTTTAATTTATTGCTTATGTTTAAAAATAGTTATAAAAAGTTTAATTTATTGTTATGTTTAAAAAGTTGATGTTCATCAAACTTAAAAAGTTTATGTTTATAAACTAAAAAATTTAATATTTTTTAATATACTTCTTATAAAAAATATAATACAAAAAATTGATGTTTGTCTTTTTCTTTTTTTTTTTAGAAAATGGCAGGCAAATGCTTGGGACTTTTGTTGTTTACAAATGGTAATATGATTGATGGTATTGATGGAGTTGAGTATGACCAACCACCAAGTGGGAGTTTTACCATAAATGTGAACAGTGGAATTGTATTTAAACAATTCATTCAAATGATTGGGACGTTACTTAGTATAGATATGGGAGCAAATCAGATAGAAATAATATATAGACATCCCAATCTAGAACCACTAGGATCAATAAGATATATGCCATTCTCTATTTCGAATGCACAAGCTATGAACTTGATGTTCTCAATGGCAATACCAGTGCCAAATGTAGTGCATTTGTATGTAAATGTAAATATGATAGGGGTGAATCCCGATACATCATTTAACCAGTTTGAAGATCCAACTCAATGTATCGATCCTGATCCGAAGTCAATTGCATCGCCATGTGATAATGAAGATATGGTGGCTAACAACCTGTACAGAGACTTCAGAACTGAAACGGATGACGAATTTGAAGAGTTGGATTTCGATGGTCATGAACATGAGATGCTTTCAGATACATTCAATGATTTGGATATGAATGTATTGGATAGCATTCGAGAACATGACCCAATTGTAGCTCCTGTGGACGGTTGACAATATGCAATTGTATAAAGGAATGATTTGTCAAGACAAGGAAATGCTACAACACGCGGTCAAATATTTTGCTATAAAGTGTCACGCACCATACGAGGTTGTTGAATCTACACCGATGATTTGGACAATTCGGTGTAAGAAGTGGGAGGAAGGTTACAAGTGGAGACTTCGTGCAATAAAGAAAAAATCGCATGGCTTGTTCGAGATCACTAAGTATGATGAGCAATATACATATTTTTATTCAGAACTAAGTCAAAGTCATGTGTAATTGGATTCATCAATGATTGCACTGGAGTGTTATGACGCCGTAAGAGAAAAACCATCTATCAGCACAACTGCACTCCGACATCAAATCAAAGTTTGGATGTCATGTTCTTTACCATAGGGTATGGGAGGGAAAAAGAAAAGCATTGACTAAAGTGTTCGGTGATTGGGATAAGTCTTACAAATTGTTGCCTAGGTGGTTATATATGGTTAAGCAGACCAATCCCGGAACATGAGTAGAGTGGAGAGTTAAAGAAACGCTTACTGAAGGTCATGTTATCCTAACTTCTGTATTTTGGGCATTTGGTCCTTGTATAGAAGCTTTTAATAAATGTCGGCCGATCATTCAGATAGATGGTACACACTTGTACGACAAATGTAGAGGAAAACTGTTGATTGCTACATCAGTTGACTCAAACGACCATCTACTTCCACTTGCGTTTGCCGTTGCTAATGAAAAGTCCACAGACTCATGGGGGTTCCTGAAACACCTGAGAGAAATTGTAACACACGAAGAGGTGTGTTTAATTTCAGATCGACATGCTGGTATAATTGCAGCAGTGAACAACCCAGCAAATGGTTGGACGGGATCGAAATGTCACCATCGTTTCTGCTTACGACATATCGTCAGCAACTTCAATAAAAAGTATAAATTTAATTCATTGAAAAATTATGTTTATCGTGCCGGGTGTCAATTTCAAATTCGAAAGTTCAACAAAGCAATTGAAGATATCAAAGGAATAAATCGGAGCTGTCTGAATTTTTTTGACAACATTAGTTTAGAGCAATGGACTCAAGCACATGTGGAGGATTCAGATATGGGTGGATGATGAAAAATCTATCAGAGTGCATAAATGGAGTCCTCAAAGGAGCTCGAATGTTGCCTATAAATGCTCTTGCTCAGATAACATTCTTCAAATGTGTGAACTATTTCAAGAAAAGAAGAGAAGAAATAAGGGATGCATTGGAGCGTCAAGATAAATACACCGGTAATATTATTATTATTATTATTATTATTATTATTATTATTATTATTATTATTATATATATATATATTTAATAATTTATTTCAAACATATTTTATAATACTAAGTGGAGTCAAAATCCAGGTATACACACGACAAAATAAATAAATGGGCTGCACGATCTAGTAAACATGAAGTACAATCATACGATTGGTATGAAGGTGTGTTTCATGTGAAGACCGGACGTCATAGTCTCAATACCAAAGGAGGAAACGTTCAAATATTGAGGCTAAACAGGTCCGACCGGTACTGTTCATGTAACAAGTGGCAAGCATTCGACATTCTATGCTCGCATTTTATGGCCGTTTGCTCACATTTTAACATGAACTACGAAGATTTTATTGAGGACTACTACAAATTGTCAACGTATGCTGAATGTTACTCTCCTCAATTTCAACCTATACCGCATGAAGATTACTGGATCACGCACCCTAATATGCCCGTCTTACATCCTGATCCATCGTTGTTGAGAAAACCTGGTAGACCGAAAAGTTCACGTTCTCACAACGAGATGGATTGGACAGAACCAACCACTTGACAACGATGTGGATTTTGTAACCAGTTAGAACATAATCGAAGGAAGTGTCCTTCGTTACTAAGACGGGCTCTAGATAGTTAGGGATTAAAAAATAAATAATTTTGTTATTATATATTCATTTTAGTGTATATTCAATTTTTTTATTATAATTTATTGTATATTCAATTTTTTTTTATAATAATCTATTGTATATTCAATTTTTTTTTTTATTGTAATCAATAAAGTTTTACATTATTCTTTACCCTCACACTTTTCTCTACTATTCAATTATAGTTAATTTTAATATATATATTTTTTTCAGATCATGGCTTTAAACCCAGGACCTGTTGATCCCGATGTTTTGTACGACCAGTCCATTCATCGATCATATGTTGTATGGCGAGATCGTACTATAGAAGAAATATCTTGCAGACATCGAGAGACAGTTCTCCAGCGCACTATGGCTAATTTTTGTAAGAATGGTCAAAACATATGGCGATCAATGAGTCATCTCATATGTTTTCACATTGGTGAGTGGCATCTTCCTGACAGGGTGATGAGACAAATCGGTTTTTAGTAGGATATCCCATCGCCTTATAATACTGAACCCGTACTGCATGATATTGACCTAAGGACTGGAGATTGGTCCGAAAAAGTTGCACATTTGGTAGTGCGATGGCACTATCGTGCAAGGTTTATTACAGTGGGGGTTTCTCTTGAACAACACAGATGTCACACCAGAATATATTCATTGGTATAATAATATCACAAGGCGCTACGTCACTCGTCCGGGAGCAGCTGTGGGTCATCTGGTAAATGAATGAATATTATCTAATTTTTTTAATTTAAATTTATTTTAAATATTGTCTAATTATTTTATAATTCATAGAGATCGAACAACAGTAGACTCCGTGAGGTCGCGAATGATCCGAATCAGGTTCTTGCTATATGTAGTGACAACAAAGCTATATGAAGGAAATTCATTATATGTACAATATACCTATTGTTCCTCCACCAGCTCCTAGACGTAGAGGACCTGTTCGGGAAGAGGATGAGTTTGATGAGGTTGCACATAATGTGGAAGAGTTGCCCCTTATGATGCAGACGCAGAGTCAAACTGATTATGTTAGTCTGATGATGATGATGCCAGCATTTGGTTCAGGACATTATGAATCAAAGGCTGGTCCTTCGTCTTCATACATGCATGGACATGGTCGGGGTCGTGGAGAGCATAATGAATATTTATATTATGAAGCGCCTGTAGAGATACTAGAGCAACATCAAGAAGAACACGAGCAACCTCAAGTTCGAAGTCGACAACGACAACCAGCTCGAAATCGACGACGTCCGCCTTGTGGGACGCATTGATTTTTGTAATAATTTTTATATAAATGAGATATTTAATTTATATTTTTTTATTTTTATGAGTTATTATTTTTAAATATATTCTTTTTAAAGTTTAAATAAAATAATAAATATTTTTAGAATTTTTTTTATAAAATAGAAAATTAAAAAAAAAAGAAAAAAAGAAAAAAAAGAAAGGATTAGAAAGAAGAAGGTGGAATGTGTAATAATTAAAAAGGAAAAAAAGGGAAAAATTTGTACGGTATTCTCACTCTCTATCAAAATCTCGCTTTCTCAAAATCTCGCTGTCTCTCTTAATCTCGCTCTCGAATTTGATTGGGAAGTTCAGTGGCAAAAACAAGGAGATTCATTAGCTCGTAGTCAGACTTGCTAAGATAAAAGAATCCGTAAAAATTATTCAACAAGCTTTGGAAGGAATACTTAATAATAATGTTAGGAAGGGCAAGGTCGAGGGTTCAAAGTTCGACGTACAAATGAAAGGAAGGTCGAGGGTTCAAAATTCGACCTATCTAGGTCAAATTTTCAACCCTCAACTTATTTTTTAAAAAAAAACAATATTTTTACAAATAGTTTGAAAACAACAATATTTTCCTAAATAGTTTCTAAAAGGACAATATCCTTTTAATTTTCCCCATCTTAGGGTGATCCTTTTGTCGACGAATGCTCCTATTACACTCGTAGTCTTTGAAGAATAAGAACCAACTATGTAACATCTACATCGAGAATTCAAGTATTGTATACGTCATTAGTCCGATCCTTTGTAGGAACTACCTGTAACAGCGAACTTGCAAAATGAATATGTTTATCATAAAGAGATTTGTTGTTCCTAATCTTGTTTCACCTTAATTTGTATTTGAACAAGTAAAAAGTTACCGAAGATATATTTTCAGATACCGCTATACAATTACAACCCGTCTTTGATCAATGGATACAAAATACCCATGCTTTAGCACTTAGTATAATGGCCCCCGGTGCAACAATAGGCACTAGGTTAACCTGGGGGGTGGTGATCTAGTGGTAGTGGGTGGCAAAGTTCCTTTGTTACCTATTCCGTTAGGAACCACAAATTTTTTGTTACATCATATTTATGCATTAATGATTCATGTAACGGTATTGATACTCCTAAAATGTGTCTATTTTCTTGTAGCTTGCGTCTGATACCAGATAAAGCAAATCTTGGTTTTCATTTCCCTTGTGATGGACCCGGAAGAGGGGGTACTTGTCAAGTATCCACTTGGGATCATGTCTTCTTAGGGCTATTTTGGATGTACAATTCAATTTTGGTAGTAATATTCCACTTCAATTGGAAAATGTAGTAAGATGTTTAGGGTAGTATAAGTGATCAAGGGGTAGTAACTCATATTACGAGAGGAAACTTTCGCAGAGTATAATAGTTCACTTAACATTTGAGACATGTGTTAAGGTTAAGGATTATTTTAGCCTATCCTTTTGCTACGATACCATTATTTACAACTCTGTGGTTAAAATAACTAACTCTCCCTCCTATTAATGTTTCCAATGACTTCACTACTTGCCTTTCAAAGTGGATTTTGACTACACATAAATAACCTAAGGATTAAGGAAATCGATGGTGAGTTATTGAAGTGTCCAATAGTTCACCTGCAACTCGTCGCAACAATCTAGTTCCTTTCTTACTCTACGATCGTTTAGCATTTACTTAAGTATCGTTTACACGACTGTGCAGTTCCTATTGCATCGTGTACACGATCGTTTAGCTCCGCATCCAATCATCTAGCTCTTTAGCTTTCGTCTATACGATCGTTTAGTTCTAATCAACTGTCGTCTACACGATCATCTAGCGGTTTGTTCTATTGTTTATATAATTGAACTATCTGTAGGAATGTATCAACAACAGTGGAAGCAACAAGGATCATCTAAACACTCTAATTCATTAATTTTGGCAAAATATAAAGCATGCTCTTGTAGAAAACAAATAAGTTTCATGACATACCTTTGTAAAACCTCTTCAAAGCTTGTTCTCTAGCTGCAATCTTCTCCGGATCTTGTTGCAGACCACCTCAAGATCTTCCCCACTATACTCTTGGTGTTCTAGATTGAGTTTTGCGACTCAAAACAAGCTTGAATTAAGGGATGATAGAGAATTGCTCACAACAGCAATCTTGTTGAAGAACACTTTCTTTAGCACGAAATTTCTCTAAAATTCTCTCTTGATTTCATCACCAAAATTCACTCCAAACGCTTCAATATATTGTAGATCATCATGCAAAGAAGAGAGTTGCATGAGTTGCAGCTCATGCTTGGAGTTATTGAAGAAGTGGAAATGGAAAATATGTGAGCATGAAGAAGATGGATAATGAAAAAACTTGTTTTTCCACTTGTGTTTTGTTTTTCCAATATTCCAATTTTATCTCAAATTCAAAACTTGATTTTTTAAAATCCATTTTGATTTTAGAACCGAAAAATTTAATTTTATAAAATTAATTTTTAAAATAAAACTTAAGTAATTTAATATCAAATATTAAATTAATTTTTACACATATCCATCTTTATATATTTAAATTATATTTAAATATAAATTCTCCTATTTCGTTTAATTCTCAAATTAAACACGTAATTATATCTAATATAATTACTAATTCCCTTAATTTTAATTTGAACGTTTCGAATTAACTTATCACGCAATTCTAGAGCTAGTCCAATACGAGCCAGTAGGGGGACCTCGTGGACCTACAGATCATGGGCTCCAACGATCCGAGATTAATTGACTAAACTCATTAGACCAGATTAATCCCCATTCATTAACTAATAGGTCACTCCATTAAAGCCCATAGTTGCACTCCTCTCACTGTACATATATTATGTCCACATGATTTTACCATAATCAGCAAGTCGACCCTTCACAGGTTTTTCGTAATAACGGCTAGTTTAAATATCTGTTTTACCCCCGAGATTACGCCTTATTCCTCAAGTTCTTACTGATCCTTTAATGAACAACTAGTTTGTGATTCAATCACTAAACCAAACTCTCTCAGCCCAGTGAGGGGGTGGGGCCCCTTGTTCAAGACCTGGATTCAGTACTTGAGAGAATAACCTTTCTCCTATCCCTAAATCGAGTAGGCGTGAACTCTATCTTGCACCCTATGTGCCTAGCTATTTATTAGGTCTTACCCCTAAATGGGAGGCTTATTGAGTCAGCGCTATTGAGCCAACCCTCACATATACAAATCTAAGGATAATCCCAAATAAATAGGAGTTCATAGTTAGCTCAGGATTAAGATTGAGTTACCTAGGTCATCTAGGTGAAATAGTCAGTCTTATACAGTAAACAACGTTATAAAGTAAAAGTGACTATTTTCTTGGTCTGATCTTATGCAAACTCATTGCATAGGACGCCCCACTCCTCATGTCATAATATGTACGAATTAGGATCACATCGTATGTAGCACTTTATAACTCTTTATAACAACTACAGAGTAGGCCGCATCGAATAATGTTACCAGAATAAGGTACCCTACTTTATTCATGTACTATAGATCATTTTGACTATTTATTCGAACTTGGTCCACTCTTATGTCTCCACATAAAGTCCAAGTACTCATGTAATAGTCATGGGTCTTAGTTTATTGGATTTAGACTTTCATACAATTTATAAAATTGATAATAAGTTTATTGATTATAGAAAATATATCATTTTATAAACTACGAGTTGTAGGACATAAAACCCAACAATACTCCCACTTGGATTAAAAACTAAAACTCTAGTGGATCAATATATACAATGTTGAGTTTACATGGAGAGAATAAAATGTATAAATACAATAAACTAGGGCATTACAATACCAAAAAGTTCTCCCACTAGCCCTAGTGATACAAAACTCGTAGACCTAGTCCTACTAGGTGACTCTTGAACACTTTAGTTGAGAGGACCTTTATAAATAGATCAGCTAAGTTGTCTGGTGAAACAATCTGGGTGATGATTACGTCTTCTCTGTGTACAATCTCCTTGATGAGATGGTACTTTCGTTCGACATGCTTTCCTTTTTTATGGTTTCGTGGTTCCTTTGAATTTGCAACTGCTCTATTGTTGTCATAATAGAGAATGGCAGGCAGGTGCATATTTGGAACTACTCCCAGATCTGTCAGGAACTTTCTGAGTCATACTGCTTCTTTCACTGCTTCACTTGCAACTACATACTCAGCTTCCATCGTGGAGTCAACAATACAACTCTGCTTGATGCTTCTCCACACAACTGCTCCTCTATTTAGAGTGAATACTGACTCCGAAGATGATTTCCTAGAATCAATATCAGTTTGAAAGTCAGAATCAGTGTATCCAGTAAGGATCAGATCCTTAGCACCATACACGAGCATATATCTCTCGTTCTCTGAAGATACTTGAGAATGTTCTTAACAATAGTCCAATGATCATATCCAGGATTGGACAAAAATCTGCTGACTATTCCTATGGCATAACATATATCGGGACGAGTACACAACATTGCATACATTAAATTCCCTACTACTGATGCATATGGAATTCGATTCATCTCCTCGGCCTGTTGAGGTGTCTTAGGACTGTGTTCCTTAGACAGGTGAATTCCATGTCTGAAAGGTAAAAATCCTTTCTTGGAATTTTGCATTTTATACCTAGACAACATCTTGTTTATATAAGATACTTGAGATAATACTAATGTTCTGTTCTTGCGACTCCAAACTATTTGGATTCCAAGAGCATATTGTGCTTCTCCCAAATCTTTCATTTGGAATTACGAAGCCAGCCATCTCTTAACGTCAGTTAAATATTCTACCTCATTCCCAATTAGTAGAATATCATCAACATACAACACCAGAAAAGCGACTGCTTTGTTAACAATCTTCTTGTATACACAGGGTTCGTCAACATTTTGTTCAAAGCCATAAGATTTGATCGCAGTGTCAAATCTCATATTCAAGGATCTAGAAGTTTGTTTCAATCCATAAATGGATCGATTAAGTTTGCAAACCTTTTGCTCTTGACCCTGCTGTATAAACCCTTCTGGTTGAGACATATAGATACTCTCTTCAAGATAGTCATTCAAAAAGCTGTCTTGACATCCATTTGCCATATTTCATAATCATAAAATGTGGCTATGGACAAGAGTATTCTAATAGACTTTATCATGGCAACTGGAGAGAAGGTTTCTTCATAATCTACCCCCTCTCTTTGGGTAAACCCTTTTGCCACAAGTCTAGCTTTGTAGGTCTGTACCTTACTAGCTTGGTCTCGTTTTCTCTTGTAGATTCATTTACAACTGATGGGTTTTACCCCTTCAGGTTGATCTACAAGATCTCAGATAGAACTGAAATACGTAGATTCCATTTCAAGGTTCATGGCTTTAATCCATTTGTCTTTGTCCACATCATTCATTGCTTGGTTAAAAGACAAGGGATCCTCTAAACCATCATCTGGTATGATGACTTCAGCTTCAGTTAAACCCATGTACCGATCAGGCTGTTGCACAACCTTCCCACTACGACGAGGCATTCTCAACTTTTGAGAAATATGTGAAGTCCCAGTTCCACAACAACTCTTGTTGATGGACCTACTCTATCAACAACTCTTGATGAAGGACCTGCTTTATCAACAACTCTTGTTGATACATTTTTCGCTTCTCTGGACATTTCTTCTATTACTAGCTTACTGCAAGGTTGATGATTTTTTACATAGTCTTCCTCCATGAAGGTTGCATTTGTCGATACAAATACCTTATCTTTCTGAGGATCATAAAAGAAACCACCTTTTGATTTTTTTAGGTAGCCTACAAATAGGCATACTTTTAAACGATGTTCCAACTTTTTAGGATTATGCACCAACATATGTGTTGGATAACCCCAAATCCTGAAGTGACGTAAATTTTCTTTACGTCCTCTCCAAAGCCCGTAAGGTGTTTCAGAAACACCTTTCGAGGGAACCATATTCAAAATATATACCGCGGTCTCAACTGCGTATCCTTAGAAAGAATTTGGTAACTGAGCATAACTCATCATGGAACGAACCATGTCCAATAAGGTTCTGTTTCTTCTTTCTGCCACACCGTTTTGCTGAGGTATGCCAGGGACTGTGATTGAGACTTGAATTCCATATTCTATCAAATAGTTCTGGAATTCTAAGTCCATATACTCACCACCTCGATCTGATCGAAGCGTTTTAATCTTTTTACCTAATTGGTTTTCAACCTCAGCCTTATACTCTTTGAACTTTTCAAAAGTTTCAGACTTTTGGTGCATTAGGTAAATATGCCCATACCTGGAATAATCATCTATAAAACTGATGAAATATTCATACCCTCCTCTTGCTCTAACATTTAGAGGCCCACAATGGTCTGAGTGAATCAGCTCTAAAGGTTTTTTGGCTCTAAGATCTTTTCTAGAAAAAGATTTTTTTGTCATTTTACCCTCGAGATAGGTTTCACATAGTGGTAATGAACTGTCTTCTAACTTATTTAGATCATCGTTCTTAACCAATCTCTCAATTCTATTAAGATTTATGTGACCCAGCCTCAAGTTCCAAAGATAGGCATTTGGAGAAATCTTCCTTTTCTTATGAGTCCCAGGAGTTTTAAACATCTCTATGTTCATTACAGCTTTGACCTCAGTTGGTTTAACATATATAAGTTATTTTCTAATTTTGCAGAGCAAATCTGTTTACTTCCTATATTGATGAACACTTCATCATTTTCGAAATAAACTTTATAATTTTGTTCTAGCAAACAAGAGATAGATATTAGATTCCTTTTCATAGAAGGAATATAATATACATTTTTCAAATAAATGTAGTTATCTCCTCTAAATAACTTCATATCTCCCACTGCTTTAGCTGAAAAAATCTCTCCGGTCCTTACCTTAAAGATTGTTTCACCTTCTATCAACTGTCTCTGAGAACTTGTTTCCTGTGAGATAGTACAAACATGCTTAGCGGCACCTGAATCAATTATCCAAATTTTATCGTTTTCTACTAAACATGCTTTGGTAACAAGTAAATCATATTTAACTTGTTGTTCGAATTCTGCATTCTCATCTACATAATTCAAAATTTTAGATGAGTTGGGAGATAAAGGACAATCTGCTGTTAGAACTCTTTTGGTGTAATCAACCGCTAGTAATTTGTTTATTGATTTGATTTTACTGTTATTTAAATTGGAAGTGAGTATTCTAGAAGAATTTGACATGCTGATAAAATTCAAACAAATTCTAATTAGCAATTTGTAACTAAATTCAAAATCAAGTTTCAGCAAAAAGTAATAATGTACCTATAATCAAAATATGTGCTACCGAGGGGCAGTCAGATACTCCTTCACTAAAGCAAACAATTTTGACTAAACACTATATATGGAATAACTCTTATTCCTATTGTCTCCGGAATAACTCTTATTCCTATAGTCGTTTAGTTATCGTTTTCGGTCAAGATCTTTACTAACAATTTAGTAATTCTTGTAAGTGTGATCGGCCATTTCTAGATCTTATAGGACAGTATGAATATGCCTCCGAAATAGAAGACAATATCCAAGATGAAACTATAAGACCCTATTCATTTTACTGAAGCATGGGTTGTTTCGAATCCTATGTTACAACATTCCGTGGGGATAGCCGTTGCTAAACGACTAGCAAAGGGCCGCTTAAAGCTAACCAGCAGGCGTAACATAGGAATCTCACGTTTAGACTAATGGAGAAGACTGTAGGATATATTGACACATATCCTTCACCCACTTACTATGAACTACTTCCTCCATTTACCTTGTTATTGACTTATACAAAACACTTCCGAATAGAGGCCACTTCTAGGGTGACACGAAGCGTCATATGAATCTCACGATGTAAATTATGTGGAGATGTGGCAGTTGAAATCTATATATCGAATAATAGACTTATGTTTGAACAACTTCCCTTATTCACCGTAATCTAGATTTAAGCTAAAAAAAAAAAAAAAAAAAAAAACTTTTCAAATAGAGGTCACTCCAGGGTGACACAAAATACCACTTAAATTTGGATTGTGAACTCTTAGAGACGTGAGAGCTAAAAATAACGTATCGTATATGTTATTAACCTCTCATTGAAGTTTTCTAATAATTCTATCATATAGAAGTTATTAAACTGCCACTGAAGTGTTCTATTGGGTAGATTTATACTTAGGTTCTTTTCGGCTAATAAAACAACCCTAAGTTTATGTGGTTTATCCAAGTATAACTCTTATAATTGGATTTTAACCTACGATGTCTAGGTGATAAACTATTTTATTACCTCACACACGTATGCTCATAAAACCAGTTATCAACGCTCAATTCGGCCATAATCCCAGGTAGAAGGTGTTCCATAAACCGTCAACTTAAGTACCCCTAGCCTTAAACAGGATTATATACCAGTTGAGCTTGTAACCTGGGTTTTATAAGTTTTAACTATTAAAATAGGTGGTCAATCTACGTGAGCATGCAATTGTTGTTTATGGATTTTAAACGTCTAACCCAATTTATAACAACTTATAAAAACTTTAGACATGCTAAACATCCATAACATACATAAAGGAATTCAATATTTAATAGAACACTTATATTACATACAAGAAACCCTAACATGCATACTATATATTATAACAGATTATAACATACTTTTAATGCATGTAACATGCTTCCTATGGTGGGATTTTGAATCTAAATGACATACTCTATGCACATACAAGATTTATTTAATTATAATACATGTCAAATGCATAAATAATTAAAAACAGACTGATATGGTTTAAGTTTTGGCATAAACAAGCAAACAGGAGCCTAATTATTACAAACAGCTTCAAAATCGTCTTTGAATCGCTCGAATCGCTCCAAACCGAACCCAAGCATCTTGAACTGGACTAGATGAGTCTGAACCGGACCAACCAAAACCACTTTGAGGCTGAATTAGATTGGACCTTGAGAAAACCGATCGAACCGGCTGCTCTCGTCCAACCTCAAAGTCTTGCTAAGGCCGATTGTGTAGCGCTGAAGGCAATCGTCTAACACCATCGCCTTGTGTTGAGAAGAGGTACACGATCACTTAGTGTCATCTGTCTAACGCATAGAGCAATTGTTTAGCTCTCGAGTAGAACTAAACGATCGCTTAACACCATCGCCTAGTGCTTCAAGTCATCGTTTAGTGTCCGCCGCAACTAAATGATCGTTTAGCTCTATTGTATAGAACATCATCGCGTCGTTCAGCATCGTAGCTAAACGATCGTTTAGTTCCATTGAATAGAAATTTTAACGCATCGCTTAGCACCGCATCTAGACGATCGCTCAGCTCTATTGCATAGCACTTCATCGCTTCACTTAGCACATGCCACAACCACACGATCGTGTAGTGCCATCGTATAGAAAATCCAACGTATTGTTTAGTTCCCACGCAAAAGCTAAACGATCGCGTAATGCTATCGTATAGCATTTGTGAACATAGTTGAGCTCCTGTAGGTACACGATCGTTTAGCGTTCAACATCACAACGAATAATGCCCATTGCTATACAATCGTCTAGCTTTTCTTCACATCGTGTAACACCTGGAACTAGACGATCACTTAGCAACTGAACCTCAACAATGATTTTGAGCAGAAGCTGAAAACTAGAATAGCAGCCTGACCTCCTTCACTTGTTTCTTCAATTACATCTTAATTTCAACTCTAATGACTCCAAATAAATTACAGACTCTTGCTAACACATAAAAGCTCATCAAACAAAAGCCAATTACAAATTTAAATGAGAAATTAAAGAGAATTAAAATGCAAAACTCAAAAAACCATATCAGTGCATCAGTTTCATATAACCACCCACCACACCAAAATTAAACTGAATTGAATGCTTATATGATGCTCCGATACCAATTGTAGGAATGTATCAGCAACAACAGAAACAACAAGGATCATCTAAGCACTCTAATTTATTAATTTTGACAAAATATAAAAACAAGTAAGTTTCATGACATACCTTTGTAGAACCTCTTCAAAGCTTGTTCTCCAGCTGTAATCTTCTACGAATCTTGTTGCAGACCACCTCAAGATCTTCCCCATTATTCTCTTGGTGCTCTAGATTGAGTTGTGGGATTAAAAACAAGCTTGAATCAAGAGATGATAGATAATTGCTCACAGCAGCAATCTTGTTGAAGAACACTTTCTTCAACACAAATTTTCTCTAAAATTCTCTTTTGATTGCATCACCGAAATTCATTCCAAACTCTTCAATATATTGTAGATCATAATGCAAGGAATAGAGTTGCATGAGTTTCAACTCATGCCTGGAGTTAATGAAGAAGAGGAAATGGAAAATGTGTGAGCATGAAGAAGATGGATAATGAAAAAACGTGTTTTTCCATTTGTGTTTCGTTTTTCCAATTTTCCAATTTTATCTTAAACTCAAAACTTGATTTTTTAAAATCCATTTTGATTTTAAAACCGAAAAATTTAATTTTATAAAATTAATTTTTAAAATAAATTTAATTAATGTAATATCAAATATTAAATTAATTTTTACACATATCCATCTTTATATATTTAAATCATATTTAAATATAAATTCTCCTATTCCATTTAATTCTCAAATTAAACACATAATTATATCTAATATAATTACTAATTTCCTTAATTCTAATTTGAACATTTCAAATTAACTTATCACGCTATTCTAGAGCTAGTCCAATACGAGCTAGTAGGGGGACCTCGCGGACCTACAGATCATGGGCTCCAACGATCCGAGATTAATTGGCTAAACTCATTAGACCAGATTAATCTCCATTCGTTAACTAATGAGTCACTCCACTAAAGCCCATAGTTGCACTCCCCTCACTGTAGATATATTATGTCCACATGATTTTACCATAATCAGCAAGTCGATCCTTCACAAGTTTTTTGTAATAACGGCTGGGTCAAATATCTGTTTTACCCCCGAGATTATGTCTTATTCCTCAAGTTCCTACTGATTCTTTAATGAACAACTGGTTTGTGATCCAATCACTAAACCAAACTCTCTCAGCCCAATGAGAGGGTGGGGCCCCTTGTTCAAGACCTGGATTTAGTACTTGAAAGAATAACTTTTCTCCTATCCCTAAATCGAGTAGACGTGAACTCCGTCTTACATCCTATGTCCCCAGCTATCTATTAGGTTTTACCCCCGAAATGGGAGGCTTATTGAGCCCGCGCTATTGAGCCAACCCTCACCTATGCAAATCTAAGAATAATCCCAAATAAACAGGAGTTCATAGTTAGCTGAGGATTACGATCGAGTTACCAAGGTCATCTAGATGAAATAGTCAGCTTATACAGTAAAAAGCGTTATAAAGTAAGAGTGACTTATTTCTTGGTTCGATCTTATGCAAACTCATTGCATAGGACGCCCCTACTCCTCATGTCATAACATCTATGAATTAGGATCACATCGTATGTAGCACTTTACAACTCTTTGTAACAACTACAGAGTAGACCGCATCCAATAGTGTTACCAGAATACGGTACCCAACCTTATTCATGTACTATAGATCAGCTTGACTATTTAGTTGAACATGATCCACTCTTATGTCTCCGCATAAAGTTCAAGTACTCATGTAATAGTCATGGGTCTTAGTTTATTGGATTTATACTTTCATATAGTTTATAAACTCAATAATAAGTTTATTGATTATAGAAAATGTTTATCATTTTACAAACTGTGAGTTTTAGGACATAAAACTCAACACTATCGTCTAGTTCTTGGAGCTTTGTCTACGTAATTAAACTGCCATCAGGTAAACGACAAAAGAGTTTTGAAGCCTCAAGCATATAGCCTCCCCTGACTCTTGAATTGTTCTTGACCGTTAATTCTGAGTAATTTGTGATTGCAAACGAGAAGATCATTGTTATCTAAGACAACAAGTAGTATTAGAGATCAAAGAATAGTTCAAGACAGATCCAAGATTTGAATTCTTGCATACTTCAAATCAGATAAGTCAATCTTGAAGATCAAGAATGACAACAACCAGATATGAAATTGAGAAGTTCGATAATAAGACAAACTTTAAACTATGGAAAGCAAAGATTAAGGCAGTCTTGGGACAGTAGAAGGCACTACTGGCTATTACAGACCTTGCAAAATATCCTGAAGCACTCACTGATGCAGAGAAAGAGACAATCGAGGTAAACACTTATGGAACCATTATCTTAAATGTTACAGACAATGTTTTAAGGCAGATTGTTGACCAGCCTACTGTTTATGCCCTCTGGAACAAATTGAATGAGATTTATCTCAACAATACCTAACAAAGCTTTCTTGAGGGAAATATTTTTCACATACAAGATGGATGCTACAAAGTCTCTCATTGATAATTTGAACGAGTTCAAGAGACTGTCTTCTGAATACAGATCAATAGGCGACAATATTGGGGAAGAAAATGAGGCTTTCATATTGCTTAACTCTCTACCAGAATTATTCAAAGATGGAAAGACAGCCATGAAGTACGGTAGAGAAAGAATCATCACAGAAGCAATCATATCAGCAATAAGAGTCAGAGAATTAGAGTTACAAATGAGTAAGAAAGATCAATAAGGAGGTGAAGGCTTATTTTCAAAGGGGAAAACAAAGAACAACGGGAAGAGGAAACAGAATGGTGGTGACGAGTCCAAGATTAAGTGCCATTTTTGCCATAAATGGGACACATGAAGAAGGACTGCTATGCTTTGAAGAGGAAGTTGAACCAACAGAACAAGGGTGGAAAACAGGTCGAGGCTGCTGTGGGGGAGAATTCCCTTGTGTATTCAGATGCATTGGTTGTAATTGAAGAAGGTGGAGAGAATAATACTATGGAGACTCAGGACTAGATGATAGATTATGCCTGTTCAGTCCATATGACACCATCTAAAGGACGGTTTTGCACCTATAAGAAGTGGGATGGAGGGCTGATCTACATGAGAAATAACAACACCTACAAAGCTGTTGGAATAGGATATGTATCTTTGAAAATGCAAGATGGTTCAGTGAAGTTGATTAGGAATGTGATGCATGTTCCTACATTGAAGAGAAATCTCCTATCTTTGGGGATGTTTGATGCTATTAACTATGAGTATAGAGGTGTTGGAGGCACCTTTGAAATAATTAAAGATTCAAAAGTAGTATTGGTGGCAACCAAGGTGAATGGCTTGTATGTCATCAAAGATTTGCAAATGGCACATTCGGCCTTGATGACAACTGATGAAGAACCCACAGAAGATGAGTTATGGCACAAAAGACTTTCTCATATCAATGTGAGAAGGCTGCAAGTACTCTCAAAACAGGCTTTCCCACAACATTTCATGCACAATCCATGAAATGTCGTGGAAAAAATGCACGACTAGCATTGTTGATAGAAACCATCCGATCAAACACAAACACCAGATTATCGAGTTCTCCGATACTGCATTTCAAGTTCAATATAAACTATTTTCATGATCGATCGGTTTCATTGTCTACTATTGCATATGCTAGTGGGTATAATTGATTGTTCTCGTCTATAGAAACTACAACCAACATGGTCCTTTTGTACTTTCCTTTCAAGTGCGACCCATCAACAATTATCATAGGCCAACAACTTATGAAACCTCTAATACAAGGCTCTAATGCCATAAACATACACTTGAAATGCACATCATCTTCAAGTTCGTTAGGATCTAAAGGCAACACTAGGGGGGTGAATAGGGTTGACTACCATTTTTAAAAATAATTTTATCTTCAAACAATGCTCAATAAAGTTAACCCACTAATTTGATTAAAGAAAATTTATGCAAGACAAAACTTAAATCATGCAAGCTATGATAACTTCAAATTTAAAGACAATTTAATCAAGGATAAATTTAAATAACACACTAAAAATTAAATCATGCAATTAAGAAAGATTAAAAAATAACCAAGACAAGAAGCAAAAAATTGAAAACCAGAAATAAAAGAGAGAGAGGAAGAGAAAACACCGAGAATTATAGTGGTTCGGAAAATTGCCTACTCCACTCTCCAAGACTTCTTCTTGGGTATTTCACTAAGTTATCCTCTTGCAGATGAGGACCAAACCGACACACGACCCTCTTTTTCTTAGGCTAAAGAGAAACCCAAGATACTTTTTACTAGTTTAGGATCAAACCAATTTCTTTTTCTCACAACCCAATGTGTACCCACACCTTAATACAATTCCCAAAAATTAAAAGAAAACCTCACAATATTACCTCTTGAAGGCTAAATACACAAGTTGAGCACTAAAAAAAACTCACAAAAATAACTCTAGGCTAATTTAGGAGCAAGGAGGACAAGAATTTGAGAGTAGAGAGAATTGGGAGCTTAAGACTTGATAGCTTTTTGGTGTGTCAATGAAGAGTAAAATCAAGTTGAATTTATAGGCGAGGGGGATAAATTTTGGCCATTGGATATGTTTGCAAATGAAGGGTGGAGATTGAATAAAAATAGAAAAGGAAAGGATTTGTAATTAAGAGAGGAATTGAAAAGGAAAGGATTTGTAATTAAGATAGGAATTGAAAAATTGGAATTATTGAGATTTGGAGAATAAAAAAGGATTTGAAGGATGACAATTTAGGAAGGAAATCAAATTTGAAAAGGCTGAAAAATCTTAAACCGCGTCACGTGTTGCCATACTATTGATCCGCAGTCAATTAACGATTTCTCCTCCTTTTCCTTTTTTTTTAAATATTAGCTGCCACTTGTCATTATCTTATTCGTCCACAGTCGCCACGTCACTGCCACATCATGTGCCACGACATCAAAAAGTGATCGATTGGAGCGTCACGTCATCTGCTACGTCATCAAAATTGACCGTTTGTGTGCCACGTCAGTCGCCACGTTGGATGTCATGTCAGCAAGGTGCCACGTGTCACTGCCACGTTAGATTTTCTCTCCAATTTTTTTTTCTTATAACTTTCTCGTTTGAACTCCTGCGTTGGAATCATCTTTCCGAGCTCTACAAGATAGTAACTCTGAAATACTAAAAATGTTAGTACAAAAACTTTGAGTTTGTTATCATCAAAATACTTGGTTTGATTGAAGCCCTAAAGCTAACAGTTCGATCTCAAGCACTGTACCCAGATTCTCTATTTTTAACGCTTCCTTATAAGCATGTAGTATGGAGTAAGAATATTTTGGAGTACCTCTAGTGAGATCATATGTGGTTTCCTTTGCACGCCACGCTTTATTATGTTCACGCCATAATCTCTCCTCATATCTTCAAAGATATGACAAGGTTTGTAAATACGTCCTATGTCTGTAAACTTATCTTTAATCAACTGACCAACAACCGTAGTAGTTGCTTGTCTATGGTCGTGATTCAGAATTTCGATGGAACATGCGTGCGAACTACAGTACTTTGTGATCTTGAATATATCAGATCCTTCCATTTTCACTGCACGAAGGCTTCACTTACAAGTCTCCCCAATACTTTGACAGTGAATAAAGATTTGGTTGACTTCCTGACCCTAAATTCAAAATTTTTATTGATGGACAAAATAGATAATCGCATTTTCAAGTCCTTTTTACTCAAAAATAGTTGACCAACTTCAACGTCTATCCCGGATGAAGAGGTACCAGGCATAATCAACTCTCCCCTATGACTTGAAGACACAGATGGTGGAACCACTGAAGCTACTGTAGAACAACGTACATCTCTATGATCACGATCTATTTCATTCAATCCTATTGGTTGCTCATTAACATCCACTGAAGGACCACAACGTTTCTCTGGATGACCACAATCTATATAATCAAATCTAGATGATCTCACATTACCAATAACTGAAGTACAACCTCATTCTATATCACCATAATTCATTGAATTCAATCAAGCTAGATTAGTGCGGTCGTTGTCTAGTAATAATGTTGATGGTACAGTGTTGTTAGACAATGGAATATCATCTTCTTCCCGACGAAACTCATATGATTCCTCGTATTGTCTATCCACAGTCGTATCATCATAACTCACATTTCCAAACCTCATTCTAATATTTTCGTTCTGATTTGATTTTAGCGTTACAAATAACTAAAGTCTAATAAGCTCTTCTCGGAAAAGAATGAAACAAACATCATCATCATTTCTTATGTATTGGGGAGGGGCTTCATATTCAAGCTTATATTTAACTCTCATTATAGGATCAAACTCTGAAGAACTGAAATTTGTAACCCTGTAAATGTGAGATTTAAGTTCTTCATACTTTAATGTAACAGGCACAATGATTCTTGTCAACTCTCCCCCAATATACGAACTTTCATTCTCATCTCAATCACCTCCATACCAAATAAGTAGACACTTTTTTGTCATCCTACAAAGCAAGAGAATATTTTTCATTAAGTTGTACAAGCAATTGAAGTGTACTCTCGCTTTCTCTTAATCTCGCTCTCTCTCTTAATCTCGTTTTTTCTTAATCTCGCTCTCTCTGAAGTGTACTCTCGCTTTCTCTTAATCTCGCTCTCTCTCTTAATCTCGTTTTTTCTTAATCTCGCTCTCTCTCTCTTAATCTCACTCTCTCTTAATATTGCTCTCTCCCAAACTCTTGCTCTCTCTCACACTCTCGTTCTATCTCTCGCTCTTTCTCTCCCAATACAAAATTTTGTAATGCTCAATTTCTACCTTTCCAGAAATAACACAACAAAATTAATGAAACAAACTCAAAATAATGAAACACCGTTCTAAAAAATCTATTCCATTTTAAAAAAGCCTCATCTTAGAAATCCCCGTTCGAAAAAACTCCGTTCAAGAAAACACCATCGAAAACTAGAGAAGTAATCACCATTGGAATGGAGTTTAGAGTTTAAAGACACCATTGTATTGTATTTAAGTATTATTGATTTGAGACTTTAGTCGTGAAAGTTGTCCAATCATTCGTACACTGACGAGCAATCACATCAAACTAGGGAGTTTAAAGTGAAAGCGAGAGTGTTTAACCAAACGACAGCGAGACTTATAACGTGAGGCACTTATGAAGGCAATTCACATAATTTGGTATGTTAATGATGTCAGCAAAGGATCAATTAACATTATATTTTAAGAATGAGTCAATTGACATTTTGGACTCAAAAAATGGATAATCCGTACAAATTCCCCTTAATTGAAGATAGGTGACATGTATTTTTTTTTTAATTTATTTTTTTCAATAAGAGATAGGTCATGTTATCAGGAGTCCAAACTTTTCGAGTCATTTCCAACAAAGAGCATACTTAACTTGCATCCAATTATATTATTACAATACATTAATCCAAACACTTTTTGTTAACAATTTTACTATGATTGGAGAATTTCAAAAGATAATGAAATGATAAAGATATCGTCTTTACGTAAAAAAAACAAAAAACAAAAAAAAACAAAAACAAAAAACGAAAAAAAAAAACAATAAATAAATAAATATGCACAGCCATTTTAGTTGAACATGATGATAAAGCATGCGTATAAAATGTTTCTTCCATTGGTTGTACCTAGACTATAACTATATGGATATACCAAAATTAACGTTTTGTTTTTCCCTATGGTTCACTTCATTGGATTTTCACACTACAAAACATTGGAAAAAAAGGAGTTGTACAAAATTATTCAATATTTTTCTTTGTATATCAAAAGAGAGAGAGAGAGAGAGAGAAACTCAGAAGGAACCCCAATCCAACCCAATAATACCTAAAATAATGCACATTTACATGCCATGAGAGCTGCTACTCAATATATCTCTTGTGCCATTGCATTTCTTCTTCCATCTGCTTTATTTCATATGCTATGAATGCCTCAAACAACACTGAAAGCTGATTGTAATGTAGAGGAGAACTGAGAAGCAATGGTCTGAGTGGCAAATTGCTGAAACTGCTTCTTGGCATCTGAATATAGTACAAAAGTTGCAATAATTTTAGTCAAAATCGGAATATCTTCTCCATGCGTAATAAGTCTTTTAGAAGTAAAATGTAAGGAAGAAAGGTGAAAGGTAGTAGTAAACTGTATAAGAACTCAAAATTTGAGTCAACATAGAATAACTAACTGTACATGGGAATATCTTCTCCAACCCTAATCAGTCTTAGAAGGTAATGTTTATTTCCTTGAAAATGTAATCCATCAATGGTAATCTAAAAAGTTGACCCCATTTGATTACATTTGTTGTTGTCTACCCGTGTTCTGTAATCGTAATGAAAAGTGTGGCCCATAGCCAAATATGTAATCAATAAACACAATCCAATTGCAGAGCTAAGGATAATCAATCTAATTGCATTTGAAAATTACATGAGATCTACTAGTTTTTTAGATACTTTTGAACGATTTTCCAATTTTTTCCCTTCGTTACTATTACCGTTTTAGATACGATTACTATTATAGTATTAAAATTATGAATATATCACAGTTATTCTTACCATTACCAGTTGACTCTAAACGGTATTGGTCACGGTAACGATAAGAATACAATGATACCAATCAAAGCAAAGTAAACAACCTCAACCATAATCAAATTATATTTGTAAAATGCCCAAGTAAACTTCATCAAAAGCAATCCAATTACATTTGCAATTGATGCCTATCACAATTGATCCATCAATGGAATCCCATTATGATTACACTAATTTTGAATATAGATTGGTAATCATGGCCTAAAATATAAAGAAGAAAGGGGAGGGTAAAGTAATATAATGCATTAGTACAAAAATTTGAGTCAACATAGAAAGTTTATATAATGACTACTGTTGGTAACACCATGAGCCCTATGGCTCCAAATCATGGTGATGATTAGTGTAAGAAAATACCCTATGAACTTCCCGATGCCAATAACCCCGTTTGAAAGTTGTTTCACATCAATGCACAGGCACATATTTTCCCCAGTGTAATATGAACAAAAGTATGAATGAAAGAGTTAATCGTGGGATGGAGGTCTTTTGGCATTTTCTTTAACTTCAAGCTGCTTGAAGCTGCCATGCCCAGAAGCGTGGAGCTGCTGTTCATCTTTTGGTTGGTCTTCCTCTTATGTTCAAGGATTAAAAAGTTCTATGGCTACATCGGATTTAAATTATTTTTGGGGAAGTGTCTGGATTTGGAGATCCTTTTGGGGATTTATAGGATTTTATTATTTGTGGATTCCTCATAAGATTCCTTGTCTTAATTTCTTTGTAATCATCAGATTATTGTCCTTTAATCACACACTTTTAACTCAATGCGATTTTACCTCATTTTAAATGTTTCATACTGTCCAGGCAACTCGTTATGCTTCCTTATAGAAAATATAATTGTTGAGGGGTTCATTGAAGAAGTCGATGCATTGGAGATATTAGGCTCTAACCATATATATATTAGTTTTTTTGTATCAACATGTATATCTATGTGTCTAAGGGCCACACTACAAGTTACTATGGCCCACAAGCAGCATAAAGGTCAAAATGACAAACAAAACAGCGATACCTATCAACTCATATCCTCACATGCTGGTATACAAAGACTACAGTAAGTATCCTTTCCATGACGAAGATTAAAGCATCAAGTAACTCAATATATTCTAACAACCATCAAAATATAAAAACACTGAACAAATTAACAAACAGCAGGCAGGGTTTCACAATGGTCTATCTATGATTCTATCTCTTGAAGTTTAAAAACAAATTTCTAAGGCCCGTTTGGTAACCATTTTTTATTTTTTGTTTTTGGTTTTTGTTTTTGAAAATTAAGCCTATAGACACTACTTCCACCTCCAAATTTCTTCATTTGTTATCTACCTTTTACCAATGATTTAAAAAATCAAGCCAAAATTTGAAAACTAAAAAAAATAGCTTTTAAAAACTTGTTTTTTTTGGGAACTTGGCTAACAATTCAACAATTGTAGTTAAGAAAGATTCAAATCGTTGTAAGAAATGGAGAGGAAATAGGCATAATTTTTAAAAACCAAAAACAAAAAAAGACGAAATGGTTACCAAATGAGGCCTAAAAGCTTCAAAATATGTCAGAAGCTTTTTCTTAGAAAAGAATTCAGAAACTATTACCGACAGAGAGAAAACGACAATAAATCAGGTTTTTCAGTGCTTGTACAACAAACACTATAGGATTTTCATAGCTCAAGGAACTTATTACTTACCTTTACGACATTTTGTAAAGCCAATGATGTTTGCAACGCTCAAAGTCAAACAAACTCCTACGACAAGGAGATAATCAGCTTGAAACTTTATCAACGAGAATATGCCCAGCAGAGTCCATGCAACTGCCTGTTATTTATAGGTTCAGAAGTATGAGGTACGCATGAATATTGAAGATCATAAGAGAATGATGGAACTACGAAAAGGACAATTTAATCCACTGATGAGCCAAAAAATAATAATAATAATAATGGAACCAAAACACCGATCTTTGTCGGTGAAGATGTGGTAGTTCCTCTCTAACCATAGTGACCAAAGGAAAGCCCATTTAGATTAGCCATAAAACCATAATGAGCAAAGCACAGTCCATCCTTGATTTTCTTTCTTTCTTTCTTTCTCTTTGCTTTTCCCTTTTTCCTTTCTTTTATCTTTTGGTTTTCCATATATTACTTTAATATGGAAATGTAAATACCTCTTGCATGGCATAAAACATATACGCTTTTGAGACTTACGGTGATGACCCTACAACATTTATTCAAATCTATCAGTTCTAAGGTAAGTGACTAAATTTTTCTATATTTGCTTCTTGGAATAAAAGTAAATTCCAAAACACAATTATTTTCTAAATAACAAAATTCTTTTACAAGTTATTATCGAGAAAGAAATGGCTCAAAATATTAAATCTTTTGAATCCAACTATTTTCCTTCGTTTTGTTTTATTTTCTTTTTCTTTTTAAGCCCATTGTTCATGTTTAGCAAGGAATGGCATTTCTTCAGTGCAAAATAAATAAAATCCACAACATACTTTGAGGGAAAACCAAAACAAAAAAATTGGTTTTTCTCGAAAACACTCAAATAATCAGGAGTAAGTAATTACTTTAATTCCCCCACCCTGCCACCAACAAAAGATAACATAAAATTAAAGTGACTGGCCTGCCTCAAGATTTACTAAGCTTTAGACATGTATGTTAACTCTTAACTGCAATGAATAAATCATTATTCTCTTTCAGGAATCATGCCTGCTGACATTCATTCGTGTCTGTAGGATAGAGTATATTTCTCAAAATCATCTATAGCTTGTTTGATAAATTCTTGCAAACACATAATCAAATCATCACAATATTTGGGATCATAATACTTTCTTACCGTGAGGTACAAGGTCCACCAGAACAGCCAGGAATCTTTTTTGTTCATCCGAGACAATGACTAAAAAATAACAAGGGATCCATGTTCATTAGAAGCGAGAAATAAGCATTTAAATGTTTCCTGGTACATAAATGAGAAGCAAATTCTGAAAACGTCAGAACTAAACACTGACCTCTTGATCAAGGCTTTCAAATTTCCACACACTCTCACCCAGATCATTTATTTCATTCCACCACCTTAAACCAACCAATATTCGCCCACTTACATTCTTCACGACCCAAAAGTCGAGAGCAGCAAGAAAAACAGTCACCACAAAAATGATAACAAAACTATTGAAAAAGAGAGAGGAAAGAATGTAGAAAGCCAATGCTCCAGCCTGAAAAAGAAGAAGCACGATCACATAAATCCCAGAGATCATTCAAGAATGAAGTCTATTAATATCATAGTAACATAACCTTACCTTAAAAAGAACATGAAAGAAACAAGTCCTCGGGTTAGCATAATTTTCCACAGGTGACTGCAAAAGAGGGATCACATGAGTCAAACAATAGCAATAACTCTGTTATAGACCTTCCCAATCTAGAAGCCCAACGGAACCCCAATTCATAACTCATGCATCACAAACTAATACCCAATAATGCGCTCAATCCTATGCTTCAAGATAAAATGTGGGGAGGTTCTAATTTCATTCAGCGAAAATCTAAACCAGTTGAAATTCAACCATTGCTAATTTGAAAATCCTCCATAATCTGCTTATCGTCAGCTCAGATCTTACATTAATCACGAATTTTGTTCGTTCAACAGATGTGAACATTACCCCCAGCCGGAAGTTTCCGATTGGATCTAGCACTGAACAAGGGTAAGGAAGCGAGAAAATGCCTTACCCAGAAGATTAACAACATTTCTAAGCCAGAAAAGATGAAAATTAAAGAAATTGAAGATGGGGAAGGTCTAAAAATGCTGAAATTAGTGAAATGAACCTGGTTCGGATCCATGATCGGGAAATTGGGGAGAATTTGCACGAAGGAATTTGCGGGTAAGTGTAGAATTTGGCTGATTTGTTGCAGAAATAAAGCGAAAACGCCACCCCCTCCGTCGCTATGCGCTCGCCGAGGGAAATTGTACCACCACCAGAATCAAGAAAATATTTCACACCTTCGTTTAATTTGATTCGATTTCGACTCCATTTTCCGTGAAAATTTTATTTTATTATTGTTATTACTATTATTTTAATTTCTTAGTCAATTTAATTTCTCTAAGCACAAATGAAAATAGTAAAACATCTAGTCAATTTTTATCTCCTAAAAAAATATAGAAAATTACTAATATATATATATATATATATATATATATATATATATATATATATATATATATTCAAATATAACAAAATTTTACCATCAGTTTGTGATAGATACTGATAGAGTATCAACCACTGATATATGTTTATTAGCGTTTATCACAGTCTATCACAGACGGTGACATTTTGTTATATTTGAAAATATTTTCAGTCATTTTATCATTTACAACAATCAACTAACTTTAAATTTTATTAAATTAGAAATCAAAACCTAAAACGTTTGAGTTTTCGATTTTTTAATTAAAAAAAACTGATTTTTCTAATCTCTATTCTAGTTTTTTCAACATTTATTTTGAGGGCTCACATGTGATGTCACAAAAATACTCCCGAGAAAAGCAAAGAAAAAAAATCTTGGATTGTTTTTGTAACGACCGATTTTTCGAGATCTCTAAGTGGGTTATTACCAGTTTCAAAACCAAAGCTAGGTCACTATTTCACCTTAAAATAAAAATTTTCTAAATCAACAATAACTTTAACAAAACCATTTTAATAAAACCTAAAACCAATATTTAGTTCTGGATCCCTAAACTTTTATTTAAAATGAAACGTTTAAATCGAAAACTACTTAACACAATAATTTTAATTTAAACATTCAAAATATGTTGAAAACACGACTCTAACAAAAGCATTGTCTCTATTCCCATGACATAGTCAGCAGATCTCCTCATTAAGTGCCTCGGATATGTTCTTGCCTTTATCTGAAAAAAAATATTTTAAGAAGAGGTGAGTATTTAAAATACTCATTAGGTAATTCTATTACTAGGGCTAGACAATGCAATCACATGCAACTGAATATTTGCAATTAGCCAAACCTAATCGATGTACTAAAGTTGAACATGGATGGTCATCTAAGTAAACAATTGAACTCATTCTACCATAGGTGAGATGTACTCACACAATCTAGTGAACTCGAAGGAGCACAAACCTCTATCGGGTGACCCTGAAAGAACACAAACATTTAGTGAATCTGAAGGATCACAAACTTTTAGTGAACCTAAAGGAACACAAACCTCTAGTGAACTTGAAGGAACACAAACCTTTATCTCGTATACACAATAATAGTCACTAAATGAACTAACATTTGTCATGCATAAGGGTCCCACAATAGAAAATCATAGCATAATACCTCAAAATAATTCATAGCATGCTTTACAAAACTTGTTCAATCATGAAAATGAATATCATATGACTATCTTAAAATTGTTTGGCAAAATTAAAAATATTTATTTATTTTTTCTACCATATTAGCGTTCTAGTAGTAGAGTTACTTACCTCAAAATTAAGACTAAATATTATTAACTAAGTACATCAACCTTCTTTTGATTTAGAGAAACCTTGAATCAAATCATAAACATGAGCCAAATCAACCTTTAATCTTTAGGCCCAACTCCAAACTTAAATTCATTACAAAAGTTTCTAAATAACTTACCCAACATATAGCTTGCTCCAATGGGTTCCAACTTCACTAACAAAATTGAACTTGTGCATTACCACAATGAAGGGTTATAAACCCAATTTAGAGTATCATTAACCAATCTAAAAGGAGTTTGAAACCTTAATACACTAGAATAATTGTCAAAACAATCCTAATTTCGTTAGACAACAACACGAAACCTTAAAAAACTTCAATCTAGCATCCAAATTTCATTGATAAATTAAATTTAGGCCAAATTCTTAATTGGTAATACAATAACCTCCAAGAAAAACCCATAAATCACTCAATCTTATCCCAAAAACCAAGTATTTGGGTTGTTGAGCTATGGGTAAAAGTGAGTGTGGTGCGGTGTGGTGACTTGGAGGCTACTAATGGAGATGAGTTGTGGGTCTAAATTGCATAGCACAACTTGTAGTGTGTATGAGAGAGAGAGACCCATCAACAACTGGGTGACATGAGCTGAGGAAAATACTGCTTCGAGAGAGAGCGGTACAGAAAGTGATAGTAATAAGAATAAATAAGAAAGAGAAGAGCTAAGATTTAGGAAAGGAAGTTGTTTCAGTCAAACTGGGCTACTCAAACTCTTAAACAAGCGGGACATCTCCACATCGTCTTGCTCCGATAGAGTATGGTTTTGGACTGATCGACCTCTAGCTATCACGCTCTTTTGGACCTGAAGAAGGGACGACGAGTAGGGCTTGTGCCCATAAGTCTGGCAGAAGACCCTATTAGGACACCGATTGGAAAGGCGTGGTATGCTTAATCTACACTCATCTTCTTTATTGAATAGATCTACTTATACTTAGCTTCGGTATCGTACTCAAGAGAATCGGAAACAGAAAAAGTACCTGGACCTGGATCGACGTTTAGTAGTGGTGTGGATGAAAGTGACGAGTGGTGGTGACAGAATGAGAGGCGGTTAACGGTGGAGGTTTTGCTGGCAATGGACAGCGTGAGGTGAGAGAGATAAGTCAAGGGGAGGAGAGTTTGTGCTATTAGAACTTCAAAATTGAGGCCTTGTTTTATTAGTTTTCTCTTTTTTCTTTAAAACACATGTGTATGCATGCAAGGATGTTATAACTTCACTCATAATTTCAACAATCCCTCATTTCTTCTCATAAGCCGCTTTCTTGAAAACTTCATTTCATTCATCTATAAAAAAAAAAAAAAAAAAAAAAGTCTATCGCTTTCCTCTCCTTGAATCCATTTGCTTTCAATTAGAATTTCAATCAACATAACTTCGACTTCTACAAAGGTATTTCGCTTAGATTTAGGGTTTTTTTTTTAAAGTCTTTTACATTTGATAACGAAATGCTTGCCTTTTCTACCTTCAATTATATAAAGGGTTTTTTGTATGATTTCTGGTAGAACCATGGGGAAAATTTTGTTTTCAAGTGGATTTGAAATGGAAGGAACACTTTTTGAAATTCACCTAAAAATCTTGTCAGGATTCGACTTCAAATGAGAAAGCTCTTTTAAACAAATGAGGCTAAAATTTGGTAAATTTCTTAAAGAAGTAGGAGACAAAAATTTGGGGAAGCATCATGGTTTCCAAAATATTGCAGGAAGTGCTTGTTGAATAACTAATGATGTGAAAGTGCACACATATAGTTTAAAACGGTCTTGGCCCAATATCATCCTCAGGGATTTAATTTGATTAATCTTTTAGCTACTTAAAGACTATTCCAATGTTATTTAAGGAATCGACTGAAAAGAACTGAAGAGTGGGTGTTGCAAACCTCTCTCCGTCAATCAAATAATATTTATAAATCACTGAGCAAACTACTTATACTAATTAATAGTACAAGCAGCAAGTCTGAGGTCGAACCACAGAGAAACGTGGAATATTAGTTCATCAAAGCTCATTTTTAGTTAAAGTGGTAAAATGAAAGGGATTTGGTATGGATTGGATAAGTCGAAATGCATAAAAAAATAAAGTACAAGTAAAGTAAAAGATAGAAATGCAATTAATAGAAATGACCTAGCATAATGAAATTGGAATTCCTCAATGTAATCTTGAGCGTCGAATTGCTTAATGTAATTTTAGTTTCTTAACTATGCCTAGCCCAATTGATTGGACATCCAACCAACGGTTCTAATTACCTAATTAGCTAAACATGCTCAAATGAATCCATATTAAATAGGATTAACTAACCGCATTAAGTTCTAGAGCTTACGGTAGGATGAATGTTTAATTTCCATCATCTAATTAAACACTTACTATGGTTTTCTCTAGGTTGATAGGAACAAGATGATTCATTTTAGACAATGAATTGCAAGCCTAACTAACTCATGGCTTCTTATGGACTCACTTGTCACATATTGCTAGATAATCCTAAGCATTTAACCGCAAATCCTCAAGTAGTTTGTCAGACAATCAAGAGAAAATGCAAGAGATTAAGCAAGATAAACAAAGGTAAATGTATAGCCAAGATATGAAAATTATAATTAAACAAAACTCCCAAAATTACATTGTTCCAAAATCCCTAAACTAGAGAAAACCCTAAAACTTACCTTAACATGGGATGAAGAAGACAAATTTGAACTCCATCTCAACTAATTACATGATAAGAAAGAAGAAATTAGAGAAAAATACAAATGGAAGAGGTGAAAGATGAAGAAATCGGTTGGAGGTCGATTGGGGGGGTTGATCCTTTGCCCTAAAACCGAAGAACTGCTTATAAAGCAATCGCAGTGGTGCCGCGACGCTAGGGACAGTGCCCCGACGCTAAAACGCACGCGCGTCCATCAAAATATGTAGCGTCGTAGCACTGTACCAAATTCAGGTGCTTCTAGAAAAAGTGTCATGATCTGGGGTAAGTAACTCTACTACTAATTGCTCCAAATTAACCTCGAACAACTGGTAATGACCGATTTTACCTCTTAGGCACGCGAAACCTACAAAAACACTGAATAAACACATTAAAATACAGTAACAACCTAGAATTAAGAAGAGGAAGATAACACATTTTCAGTGCTATCAAACACCCCCAACTTAATTCTTGATCATTCTCGAGCAAGGTAGAATCACACATTCACACAAAAATATGCTTGCTTAATCAAAAGGGTCGTTACTCTAGTCTCAACAGACTCCCAAGATAAGATTTGCAATCAAATATGAAACCCGATTACAATCAATCAATGAAGCATGTTTAAAAATAATTCTAAACCTTCCGTGCATGGATGAGTCCAAAGCTCTACTAGCTAAGCCCACACAACCCTTAACGGTTTTATAAGGCTCTCAATTCGCTCTCCCCCTACTCTGACTCGAAGGCTCAAGAGTTAAGCTTCCTAGATTCAATGATGCAATGACACACTTAAGGGAACCAAACTTCTATTCTACTTTTGTCTTTTTCTCATTTTCTTATTTTTACATAAAAGAGGAAACCTTCTCTAGACACGTCACATTTGTTTTGGCTTGCCCACATAAGTTATGTAAAAGACATTCAACTACGAGTAACCTCTCCTAATAAGGTGTCAAAGTTTACTCATTCCTCGAGGTAATTTAGCTCAGAGGGAAACTATGGGTGCCATAGCCGCCCCAGGTTAATTATAACCCCAAGAAAGAGGACTAATCCCCTTCAAAAATAACATACAAACTTGCTTTTACTCTACAACATAGTTTTCCTTTTACAAACTTTCTTTTACTGTACAATGATGCGTTTTAATTATGCGATGAAATGAGTGCTATTAAAGTCTTATTAGTGCATTTTTTTTTACCTAATTAAACTCAAATATAAGCTCAACTAGAGTCCTGATGAGTCCTGGGTCAAACTCAGGAATTGCGTTTTATATATGCATTGACAAATATTGTTTCAATCTTGACGTAAGTTGTTACTAGACATGCAATGATTTTTTTCTAATCTAGTACTAAAAAATAAGTGACGTATGCGATAGAAATTACACCCTTGAACGAAATAGTCTATGCGAGCAGTGTGAAATTTGAATGAATAAGAGTAGGGTTGAGAAAATTATTCACTAACATTCCTAAGTAAATGCATAAATCATGTGTTCAAGCAACTTACTCAAATTATAACCTACACTTTTCAGTGTATTTCGCCATAATATCCTATCTCTAGGATGCATGCGATGAGTATTTGATGCAAAAGATATTTATTTCTAAAGATGCTCTCTTCTTGTTTTATGAGGTCTAAATATTTGTCATTTTCAAACCTAGTTTTCATACTTAGAATAATCTCTCAACTCATTCACGTGGTTTATAAAGCATGCATAAAAGAAATTGAACACATAAGTAAGCTTTACTAAGTTCATGTTAGCTGCAATGTTTCTTATCCCAAAAAGAAATTAGTTGCTCATGATAAAAGTTGAAGAATGGATAAAAGATAAACTGAAGATGTATTCGTATTGAGAAAAAGAAGTCTTTCAACGTCTATATAATATAGATGCAACTATGGAAGAAAAGAGATAGAGATAAAGAATCAAGTCGTGGTATGTAATTCCTTGCTCCTTCCAGCTCTATAGATGATTGTTTCAAAAAGAGTATTGGAGGTGAAGTTCCCTTTTTGCTTCCAGAGAGAAATCTTATGTTTTCACTTAATATTTCACAAGGGCTCGAAGAGGAAACACTTTTTGAAGTAAGAATTTAGATAGAGTTTTTCCCCAATGTCTTTGTTCTTTTTTGCATAGAAGTCTTGTAGGGTATTTATAGGCATCAAAGGGAAGCTTTTCTTCTCTTACTAATGATTATGCTGATACAGTGCATTAAATTCCATACTCTGGTGCACCGCCTGCTCCGCGTCAGAAGTTCATTGGCTCTGCCGTGAAGCTTTCTTGTCAACCACTAACTTGGTCTTTGATTTGACTTTCACTACCCATGTGTCATGTCATTCCCCATCGCAAGATGCTACCAACTATGCGATTTCTATATTGGCATTGAGAATTTCTTGCGATCGCATAGAAGATTTCCTACACCCAAAAAGCACGATCTTTATGTCTTTGTAAATAAAGACACTTTATGCATGTGTGATTGCATGATATAATTATTTTCATGAATTTCTCGTCAAGCTATCACATTTTCAAAACTTTTTCCTAATTGTTTCAGATAAAAAAGGTAAAATAACTTGTATTTCTACAAGTTGTCATACAACATGCTTGGTTTTTACAATACAAAATAAGAATTTGGCAAAAACTTAGGCATGCATTACTAGGTTGAGCTTTCAGTCACTTAACACCTATCACTTAGGCCTTTCGGGGTGACAATAAAAATATAAGCCAAATAATACAATTTTAAGCATGCAAAACCAAATTTCGTTAGACAAAGGACTTAGGTGTGCATGCGAGATAAGATTTTTTTAAAAAAAATGGGCTAAAAATCATGATCACGCTGTAATTTCATGCAAACCTAATCACAAAAAGGGTGTGTCATCAACTATTCATCATAACAAACCAAGCAAAAGAGCAATAATTCAAGCACACAACATTGTCCGAGCACAATGCTCAAGGACCCCAAGCTATCACAACATACCCCACCCCCAATTTAAAATGATACATTATCCCCAATTTATCTCTAATCTAAGCCCAAAAATAAAAAGAATCAAGGGACCAGAAAACCTCCCTTAATGACTTTTGCATGAACAGGATGGTGGTATGAGGGCTCATGCATGAATTGATCTTTTTCTTCTTTTAAGGCAAAGGAAGAGAACCTACAAAAGAAAAAAGAAAAAGCTAAGCTAGGAAAACAGGAAAGGAAAGCAGTAAAAATTTTCACCTAACTTCCTCCGAGAAGGACAAATTTTTAACGTCGATTGCTCAACGTGACCTGTTCCCTATCAAGACACAAAGAAATTCTCATATTTCTCTGGTTTATTCTTAGATGAGTCAATATAGCCCGATAAGGCTATAAGGCTCTTCATCTTTTGAAGAGAGCTAGACAGGTCAAATTTGTATTTTTTTTTTTTTTTAATAAGGCAAAAAAGAGAAAAAGAAAGAATCGAAAGAATGACCCAAAAGAGTTGTAACAAAGAAAAGTCTCAACAGACTCATGAGGACTAGGGGAGGAAAACTCAAATATATACAAAATACCGGGAGTTAAAATAGGGTGAGGACTTTCGACCTCTAACTCTATCACCTGGATGTCGTCGGGTTTTGGCTTGGGATCCTCTTTAGCCTTACAAACTGGGAAGCACGGCGTAATGTCCTTATCATCACTAGAGAGGTAGCACTCTACAAGAAACTCTACCTCCGAAGTATAGATGATGGGTTGCTCTGGCTGGCTATCCAATCTCTACACGACCTTTGTCAACTAAGAAATATGGTCGATCATGCTTTGTAGCTGAGATTTTAGCAAGTTCAGACATTAAAAACTCTAAAGTCGTACTTGGGAACAAACCTCTAGAAAGTGGTTCCTCCTCCTCTACCATGTCAACATGGACTACCTCATACTTCTGAGCCTCTGAAAAGTCAAGGGAATGGCCTGGCAACGGCTCGTTCAGCCTCCCAGAAGTTGCAAACTGAGCAACATGGTCACTCAGGCTTTGCAAGTCAGTTCTAGCCTCTACCTTGAGGCAAAGACTCTTCTGTTGGAAGCGCAAGAATTCCTGCTGCCTATGGAAATTGTCCTGCTGAAGCTCAAAAGTGCAGTCAGCAAGCTCTAAAACCAAAGCCTCTAAAGACTTACCTGACCTTAAAAACTGAGCATGAGTCGACTAGTGGGATGTTGTGAAATCTTGACTGTCCAAGCTCTACTGACTTCTTGAGTATCCATGGTCAAAAGACTCCTCCCACCAAGAATAGTGAGCTTCGTAGACCAAATGACCATAATACTCCTCCTCGGGATTGACCATGTGGTACTGGACTCCATTACAACCTCGAGCCTATTGTCTCTACTTGCTATGAACTCCACTCTATCATGTGGCCAACCAAGGCGGTCAACTTGGTAATGTGGCGGTCAAGGCCACTTACCTCGTCGTCAAGACCTGCAACTTGGATTTCGGATGTCCAAGATTGATTTGAAAATCCTTTCATGCTCAACTAACACAAAATTAAAAAAAAAAAAAAAAATCAAAGCAAAAGAAACTTTAACTAAAAACTAGCTAAGAAGAACTAATTGACTTCCCCGGCACCAATGCCAATTTGAAAGGGACCGAAGAGTGGGTGTCGCAAACTGTGACATTTCTTTTTATATGATTTTAAAATTCAGTTACTTTTTAATAATTGAGAATTATTTTGGATGTTGAAGGAAGAATTGGATTATTATGAAGAGATAATTCAATTTTAAATTTTTTTTGCTTTAGTGAAGGATTTTGGAACTTAAAAGATTTTTAGGAGAATTTGGGATTTACTTCAATTTTAATTTGATTTGGAGAAATTGAATTAAAATTAAGAGGGGAGTTTTAGTTTTGATTGGAGAAGGAAATAAATTTAAATAAATTTAATAATATAATTGATTTAAATTGTTGGGATTAAAGGATTTAGAAATTTTAAAAAGATATTTAGAATTTGAGAGGGAGAAAAAAATATGTATGTATACATATATTTAGTTGAAATCCAATTGGGAAATGGATTTAAAGATTTTATATATGTATATATAGATAATAGTTGGGTTAAAGAAAAAAAAATCATTCTTTCCCCCTTAGTATTCCGCAAACCCCACCACCCACCCCCAATTTTCTTTTCTTGCGTGTGAAGCCCCTCCGCCTCTATTTCTTCTTCACGCGAAACCCTAGCCTACTGTCGTTTAATCCTTATGCCGCCATCCTTCTGTCTCTCCTAATCGCCTGCAAGTCCCAGCCTAACCGTGTCGCCTCTCAGTTTTCTTCCAACCATACAAATCTTCTTCTTCATCACTTCAGCCATAGCCGTTGGAGATTTCTCCCTCTCAGTCGAGCGTCCGGTTGTCTAGCCACTACCCACGTCAACGATCTGAGAGCTCTGATCATCGTCGATCGTAAATGTTAACATATTCTATTTATCAATAAAAGTATTATTGAGTATTTCATTCAATAAATTGTTATTAATATTAAATTCTATTATAAAAATCCAATAAATGAATCCATGGCTTAATATGAATATCAGAATGGTCTATAAGTATATGGATGAGATTGGGTACCTTGGTGACACTATTGGATGTGGCCCACTTTGTATACTGATACAAATGATGTGATCCTAAAGATATGCAAGTGGAGGCATTCTATGCAATGAGTTTTCATAAGACCGGACATCGAAATAGTCACTTTTCTTTATAACGATCGTTTACTGTTAAAATTGACTATTTCAAATTCGATGACCTAGGGTAACTCGATCTTAATCCTAAGCTAACTATGAACTCCTGTTTATTCCAGATTATCTTTTGATATGCATAAGTGAGAATAGTCCAACAACACTGCTTAATAAGCCTCCCATTTTAGGTATAAGACCGGATAGATAGCTGGGAACATAGTTCTGCAAGATGAAATTCACTCCTACCCGACTTAGGGTTAGCAGATAGGTTGTTCACTTAAGTACTGATTCCTGGTTTTGAACAAAAGGCCCCGCCCTCTCATGATTGAGAGGGTCATGGTTTATTAGTTGGACTATAAACTAAATTGTTCAATAGAGGATCAATGGGATCTCAAGGAGCAAGATATATTTACAGAGGTAAAATGTTAATTTTGACCTAGCTGTAAATACGAACAACCAGTGAAGGATTGACTTACTGATTATTGTTAAAGTGGATAAAAATATATCTATAGTGAGGAGAGTGCAACTATCGAGCTATAGTGTCGTGTCTCGGTAGTTAATGAATATTGATTAATTTGGTTTAAAGAGTTTAGCCAATTAATCTCAAATTGTTGGAGCTCATGATCCGATCTGTAGGTTCATAAGGTCTTTCTACTAGCTTGTTAATTATATCTTGGATTAGTGAATTAAGCAGATTTGAAATGTTCAAACTTGAAATTAGGGTTTTGATTAACTGTATTTGATACAATTAAAACGTTTAATTTTGTTGAAATTAAACGAAATTGGAAAGTTCAAAAATATTTAAATAATGATTTAAATATTTAATGAGGTAAAATATAATATTTGATATTTGATATTAAATTAAATTAATTAAATTACTTTAGTTAATTATCCAATTTATTGAAATTCAATTTTGAAATTTGTGTTCAAAATTGGCAATTGATTAATTGAAATTTTAGTTTTTTTTAAAAAAAATTCAAAATTATAAAACTCAATTTAAAAATTGAATTTGAAAAATCAATTTTAGTTAAGTTTTATTTAAATCAAATTTTATCTTAAAAATTGGATTAAAATTAGAAAGTGAAAAAGTCCAATTTTTGGATTTTCTCACTCACTAATCCACCTCATGAAAGTGAAGTGACATCAGCTTGCATCCTGAGATGCATGGTCCTGCATAATAAATTGAAGTAATGGACTTCAATTTGACCTCCATGCAAGTTGAAAGTCTGCTAAAACTTTGTTGTGTTTTTTTTCTCTCTCTCCAAACCCTCTTCCTTCTCAACGCAATTGCCCTTAATTCAATGTTTCCACTATACAATCCAAGGCCGAGGATAGTAAAGAAGATTCTCTTGGTGGTCTACGGAAAGATTGAAGGACAAATTCGTGGAATTCAACTGGAATTTGAAGGGTTTTCTTCAAAGGTAATGTACTCTTAAACCCTATTTTGAAAATTGTTTTAATGCATACTTTTGAACTCAAATTAAATGTAATTAGAGTGTTTGTTGATTCTGATTTCTTCCGTTGTATGTTAGTTTACTCGATCAGATGGTATCATAGCATGATTTAAGCACTCAACTAACATTAATATTGTTGGTTTACAGAAACATGCAGCGGAAGAAAACAGGATCATTAAGCATTCTAATTTCTTAATTTTGACATCAAAAAGAGCATGTTCATATGGTATTAAGTGGGCTTCATTACATATCTTTGAAGATCCTTTTCAAACTGGAAATACAACTGTAATCGTAGGACTCAAAACAAGTTTGAATTTAGGGAATTGGAGGGGAGATTTTCTGGCTTTTCAGCTTGTTGAAGAACAACTTCTTCAACCTTCAAAAACTCAATAATTCAACAATTGCATCTATTTTTTCACTCAATCAAGAGTGGTTTTATACATGACTCTCATACAAACTGATCACTTCAAGTGATTTCAGCTATACTTTGAATTTGGTGGTGGAATTGTGTGTAAGAAGGTGACTAACCTTCTTGCTTGAAAGTGAGAAAATCTCACATTGGGATTTTTCCCAATTTTCAATTTCACTTTTTGATTTTGAAATTGATTTTCAAAATCAAAATCTTTCTCCAATTTTAATTCTTTAATTAAAATTAATGTTATTAATTTTACAAAAAATAATTCAATAATCAATTTTTCTAATAAAATTAATAATTAATAATTAATTAAACAATTTAATTAATTTTATTAATTTAATATCAAATATTAAATTAATTTGTCACAAATTCCATTACCATGAATCTGATCCATGAAATTAATATTTAAATTATATTTATATATTAATCAACTTTCCATTTACGTTTAATTCCAAAATTAAACGTGTAATTATATCACATATAATTACTAAGTCTTTTAATTCGAATTTGAACGTTTTAAATCAACTTATCACGCTGTTCTAAGGCTAATCCATTTGTAAGTTAGTAAGGGAAGCTAATGGACCTATAGATCATGGGCTCCAACGATCCGAGATCATGTGGCTAAACTCTTTACACTGAATTAACCCCTATTTGTTAACTACCGGGTCACTCTACTAAAGCACAATAGTTGCACTATCCTCACTGTAGATATATTGTGTCGACTCGATATAACCATAATTAGTAAGTTAATCCTTCACAGGTTGTTCGCAATAACGGTTGGGTAAAAGGTTGTTTTACCCCTGTGATTACCTCTTGTTCTTTAAGCCCCACTGATCCTCTAATGAACATTTAATTTGTGATTCGATCATCGAACCTAGTCTCTCTTGGGCCAATGAGAGGGTGGGGTCTCTTGTTCAAGACTCGAAGTAAGCACTTAAGGGAACAACCTCTCTACTATCCCTAAAAACGGGTAGGAGTGAATTCCATCTTGCACCCTATGTCTCTAGCTATCTACTCGGTCTTACCCTTGAAATGGGAGGCTTATTGAGCCGACGCTGTTAAACCAACCCTCACCTATGAAAATCTAAGGATAATCCCAAATAAACAGGAGTTTATAGTTAGCTTAGGATTAAGGTTAAGTTACCTAGGTCATCGTTTTGAAATAGTCAGTTTTAAACAATAAAGAACGTTATAAAGTAAGAGTGACTTATTTCTTGGTCTGGTCTTATACAAACTCATTGCACAGGACACCCCTACTCCTCATGTCACCACATGAACAAATCAAGAACCTTTCGTTTGTGAAGGAACTCTTATACAAGAGTACTTATGAGCAGAAGCGGATATTTCCAATTCATTGTGACATAATTTACACATATATATTCAAACAAACAGATATGCATTGATTACACTAAATTACTGGCATGCTTAAAGGATAAAAAACAAAAGACCGAGAGAACATACCAGTTGAAGACTTTCTTCACAAAACTCGGTCTCACCGTGAACGAACTCCTCTTACTCTTTCTCGTCTAGCAAGCAATCGCCCAACAACACCACGGTTGTTTACACGAATAGCAATGCACGAACAACAGGCAATGAGGACGACACCACCACTCGGAGTCCTCAGTATTCTCGAAGTGAGAATCCAAAGGGTGGACTTTGATGAAATTGGTAGTGGGGAGGAAGAAAGACTATCGTGTACTACGATCTAGCAAGTGGAAGAATGAGAAGGCTATTGTATAGTCAGATGCTTGATTGTTTAGTGCGGGGTACATGATCGTATAGTAAAAGCTAAGTGATCATCTATATGATTGTTTAGTTCAACTTAAGCATGTCTATAAAAAGGTAAGCAATTGTTTAGGAAATCGCGGGCGATCATTTAGGAAAGCACGGGTGTGCAATCGTTTAATAAGCAGGCACTATCGTATAGGCTCTCAACACTAAGCCATAGAAGACTAATATAACGTGAGTGATTATCCGTCTCTCTCTTGCAAAATGAAAACCATTTTCATTTTATTCTTCAATTACTAAAACTGAATAGAACTTCCCACTATCGCATGAATTCGGAGAAAACTTCAGCCAATTATCTCATAACTGCCTAATTACTAAAATAATAAATATAATCATATTATATTCATAACCTACAGTTTGATATCATATATCAACTATAGTTTTTTTTCCTCTACATATATAAATCATATTTATATCCAATTTCCTCCAAAATAATGTATCTTATACATTTAGTCAATCTTATCATATATAATTAATTAGTTCAATTATATCATATATAATCGAACTCCCTCTTGTCAATTTGAACATTTCAAACTAACCCAAAAACTAATTCCCAACTTTTATCCAGGTTAGCAAGGGGACCTTATGGACCTATGGCTCGAAGCTCCAACGGTACGTGAATAGCTGACTAAACTCTTTAGCCACGAGATTCACCATCCATTAACTGCCAGACATTCTACTAAAGACCGACAGCTGAACTCTTCTCACCACAGATATATTTCTGTGTCCATCTGATATAACCAATCAGGAGTACGATAACCCTTCACAGATGCTCGTAAGTATAGCTGGACCAATTTACCGTTTTGCCCCTATAGTCACATCTCACTCCTTAAGTACCACTGATCCTTCTAATGAACAATACAACATAGTCCAACTATGTGTGAACACCTTTTGGGCCATGAGAAGGTGTGTGGCGCCACATCGTTCAAGCCCTGGAATCATCCCTTAAAGGAGTTATCTATCTACCTACCCTACTTGGGGGAAGGATCGAATTTCATCTTGTGTAGCTGAGTTCCCAGCTCCTAAATCAAACAAATCCTCAAAGTGGTAGGTTTGAGTCGGCGGCCTGGCCACTCGCACCTATGCAAATCAAAGAACCGCCCCCAATGGTAGGAGTTCCCAACTCACTCAAGATTGAGGTCATGTTACCTATGGTCATCTTAGTGAAGTGAAGTCTTAGTCATGAACGGTGTTATATAACCAGACGTTAACACTTCGTGGTCAGGTCTTATACAAACTCTTTGTATAGGACGCTCCCGCTCGCATGTCCTTTACACGATTGATCAGGATCAAACCATCTGTGACAAGTCACAACATTTGTAACTATTCCACAAAGCGGGCCACATCCATAACGTTACCAGGATAAGGTTTCCCTCCTATATCCATATACTATAGACCATTTTGGTTATCTCTTAAGACATGATCCACTTGTATGTCATCACATACATGCTTAAGTTACATAAAGACAACCAGATATTTTAATTTATTGGTTTGTGGTAAAGAAAATGAAACATCAGATAAGCAAAATCAAGAAGTGAAGTAAATATCATATATTATATATCACAAGCGTTCGTACAAACTGTTTACAAACTACAGGATACGAGACTTTAGGGCATCAATCCCAACAGTTTGTAGTACTTTACGACTCCTTGTAACAACTACAGAGTGTGCTGCATCCAATAGTGTTACCAGAATAAGGCACCCGACCTTATTTGTATACTATAGATCATTTTGATTATTTACTCGAACTTGATCCACTCTTATGTCTTTACATAAAGTTCAAGTATTCATGTAATAGTCATGGATCTTTTAATTTATTGGATTTATTTCTAAAATGAAATAAGCAATTCAGTATATTCAATAACAACTTTATCGATTTATAGAATGAGTTTATTGTTTACAAACCTTGAGTTTTAGGACATAAAACCCAATAAATTTGAGTTTAGTGGGTGAATTTCTAAGATTGCATGTTTGGTTGAAATTCAACTTTGGCATTAGATTTCTCTTTAATTATGAAGTTTAAATTGTAATTGGCTCTTGATTGATGAACTTATATGTGTACTCTAGAGTCTGTAATTTTATTAGAGTCAATAGAATTGAAATTGAGTATGTTAAATTCTAGAATTTTTTATGTTAAACTTTCAAGTTCTTAAATGTTTTCTAGTTTTAAACTTATGTTTTGAGGGTGATCCCGAACAAATGTTTCGAGTTGTTTTAGTGAAATTTTATTAACTTCATTTGACATACGAAATCATTTTATTTATTTTTTTTTATTTTAACAAAGAGTTAAAATTTTTATTTAAGGTCGATGCATGCATATAGTAATGTTCTGTTAGTAAATGTGGAAAAGTCGGGTCGTTACAGCTGTTTTCAAATATAGAAAAATGAACAAAAATATTTACAAAATATAATAAAGTTTTAAAATCTATGATAGACATGGATAGACTTCTATCCATGTCTATCAGTGACATTGATAGACACTGATAGAAGTCTATCAATATCAATCTGTATCTATCATTATTAGATTATGAAATTTTATATATTTTGTAAATATTTTCAAAATTAAATTAAGTTTGGACTCATTTTGAACGTGGAATGTGGGCTAATAGAGTCGTCTTTGGCAATTTTCTCTCTTACGTTTTGTAAAGTGAGATTAATCTCCTCCACGTGGTGCTGATGACTTGAGTGGTACTCGGCATACCGTTGCCAATGGCTTAAACAAGAAGTTAAAGTAGCTCTTCCAATTTTATTTCTTTTTTAGTTTTTTGGTTTTAAATTTGAAAATTTTGAAAGTGAGAACTGAGAAGGGATTGAATGAGAGGTGGAGGCAAATCACTGTCTTATCCTCAAAACATTAGAATGAAATCCAGCCAGAGAAACAGAAGCCATGCCCTTAGAAGAACAATCCTTCAAATCCATTGCCCTTTTAATCCCACCACCAAACAAGAACACAGAGGGTTTCTAACTGGGAATCATGGCAAACGCAATGGCTGCGCACCACCAAAAATTGCCTTCATTCTCTGTTCTTCCTTCTTCTCTTTCCGACTTCAATGGCGCCAGACTCCACGCCCAAGTTCAGGTCCTCTCCTCTTTTCCCTATATGTATATTTCTGTTTTGGGTTTTTTCTTAACTCTTAAATTTTGATTCAAACTGGAAATTATTTGAGGGGTTACTATTGTTAAGGTCTCAAAATCAGTGAAAACTGAACTGGGGAAATGGCTATTGCAATCTGCCAGTTTCTTTTCCGTTCTCATTTGATCGGATTCATATATGTAGTTTGTCACTAGACACAAAAGATTAGATGAAATAGGATACATCGAATATTAATTGGATTCACGGAACTCAATCAAAATGAAAGCTGTTAATATGAATTTGAGGGTGAATGAGGTTGGAAGCTTCTAAACATTCTGCACTGATACCATGTTAAACACGACACCTGATTAATATGCGAGCTGCTAACATGAATAAGAGGGGAAATGAGGTTTCGAATAGGAGTTTTTTTGCTCTGATATCGTGTTAAACTACACTACGTTAGGAAGCGTAGGTTGATGGATTATGATGCATTTTGTTCTTTATATGTTTTCTCAATTTGGTTTGGCCTTGGATTGCAGTATAAAAGGAAGGTTATGCAGCCAAAGGGAGCATTACATGTTACAGCAAGTGCAAAGAAGAATATTCTTATAATGGGTGGCACCAGATTTATTGGTATATTTTTGTCTAGACTTCTTGTCAAAGAGGGTCATCAGGTTTGCCATTCCCTTTCTCCTTTCTTTGCTTGCTACAGATTCCCTATTAGAAATTTAATGGAAATTGCTCATTTTGGCAGGTGACTTTGTTTACAAGAGGAAAAGCACCTGTTACACAACAATTGCCTGGCGAGTCGGAAGCAGATTATGCTGATTTTAAATCCAAGGTCTTCTAAGCTTCCATTTAAGCATTAAAATCTGGTGGCTTTCATTGAAAAGAAATTTTCTATCATGGTTTTATTTTAAAGCTTATTACTTGTGAGTTTGTTAGAGTACAGATGATAAATGTGTCTATTTGGTTCACATTTCCCAGATTCTGCATTTGAAGGGAGACAGAAAAGACTTTGATTTTGTGAAATCCAGTCTCTCGGCTGCAGGGTTTGATGTAGTTTATGACATAAATGGTGAGTATGATTTTGGATTGATCTCTTTTGGTTTGAAACTTTTCACCCTGATTTGTTTTATAACCATCATATCTGTTCATTTTTTCGGTCTACACACTGTTGCATGATTTCAGGGAGAGAAGCAGTTGAAGTTGAACCAATTTTAGATGCTTTGCCTAAGCTAGAGCAGTAAGATTTCCTAAATAATATCTGCTTTCTTTTCACAGCAATTAGTGTGTTATTCATTTGGATCATGTTTTTCCAATGCTAGAGGAACAATTTTGATGTACAAAAGGATTTTGTGCCATTGGCGATCCCGATATGGGATTGGTTTGTCCAGTTTCTGTACGTGATAGTAGTCAGATAGTTGGACTTCAAGAAATGTTGCCAATATTGTTAATTTTATTAAGATATAATATTAAGCTATCAAAGTAAATTTAGATGTTTAAAGATCATATCATGGTGATGATCTAGTTAAAATATTAAATATTCTATGAATTCTCCAAACTCTGTTACATTATTAGATAGTTGAGTAAATTACATAAGCTAGTCCAAACATTACGATTCACAAAACTTCGCATGAAAACCATGAAACAGATCATAAATTTTGGAGAGTCTGATAAAATATGATGTATCTAATTATTCTCAGGTTTATATACTGCTCTTCAGCTGGTGTCTACCTCAAGTCTGATCTCCTACCTCACTTTGAGGTACCTTTAAGCTTTCAGATTACTTTCTTTGTCCAATACCAGATAAGTGGGTCGCTCAAAGCTTGACCTCCACTTCTCTTTCATATTGTAGGTAGATGCAGTTGATCCAAAGAGTAGACATAAGGGAAAGCTCGAGACGGAGAGCTTACTGGCATCGAAGGGTGTTAATTGGACTTCTATAAGACCAGTCTACATTTACGGACCATTGAACTACAACCCTGTGGAAGAATGGTTCTTCCACCGGTTGAAAGCGGGTCGCCCCATTCCAATCCCCAACTCAGGCATTCAAATTACACAACTTGGTCATGTCAAGGTTTGTAGCGTGAAGTACTATTTATGCAACAGGAACAAATCGTTAAGTCTGTTGTAGGTAGTGGGTCAATAAAAATCCGTTAATGTGAATAGCTTAGGAAGAGGATTATCCTGTCAAACATTTCTTGACGTTGATCGACATTCAAACTACACAACTTGGTCACATATAGGTTTGTGGTGTTAAGTACTATTTATGTAACAGGAACAACTCGTTAAGTCTGTTGTAGGTAATGAGTCAATAAAGACCTGTTAATGTGAATAGCTTAGGAAAAGGATTATAGTTTCAAATATTTCTCAACGTTAATGTACATTCAAATTACAAAACTTGGTCATGTCTAGGTCTGTGGTGTTAAGTTTTATTTATGCAACAGAAACGGCTTGTTAAGTCTACAGTGGGTTGATAAAGATCTATTAATGTGAATAGCTTAGGAAAAGGATTTCTTGATGTTAACGTAGCGGTCAAGATCCGGTAAATAATTGAACTTTTTTGTCAACTGCAGGATTTGGCAAATGCTTTTGTTCAGGTTCTTGGTAATGACAAGGCAAGCCAACAAGTATTTAATATCTCTGGTGAAAAATATGTTACATTTGATGGGTTAGCCAAAGCTTGTGCTAAGGTACACTATTGAAGACATAATTAGGACACCATGGTATTCATCATTGAGATAACATGTGAATTGGCTGATTTCTCCTGTAACAAACTTCACAGGCTGGAGGCTTTCCTGAGCCTGAGATTGTCCACTACAATCCAAAGGAGTTTGACTTTGGAAAGAAGAAGCCATTCCCTTTCCGTGATCAGGTAATCTGGTCGATGTAATGATTAGTATGAGGCAGCTTATTGGAATCTGATTACTGAAATAGCACCATTATTGTTAATATAAATGTTATGCAGCATTTCTTTGCATCGATTGAGAAAGCGAAGAGCGTGCTCGGGTGGAAGCCCGAATTCGATTTGGTGGAAGGTCTTGCAGACTCCTACAACTTGGACTTTGGCAGAGGCACTTTCAGGAAAGAGGCTGATTTCTCAACAGATGACATAATCCTTGGCAAGAGCCTGGTTCTTCAAGCTTGAGGCATCCTTCTTTTTCATTTTTTTCATGGCTATTTTTACTCATTTTCTACCCGAGCTGCAGTGGTTAATCGACCGATCTCGAGTTGAGAAGTCAATTTAGGAATGTTATATATGTGTATGTATGGGGTGGAGATTTGTTTGTGTTGGCTCTAGTTTCTTCAAGTGGCAAGCAATTTAGAGAAGCATTAGAACTAGGCCTTGTCAATTCATTAGAGGCCTTCTTCATTCAATCATAGACAAACTCAAATGTTTATGATCCGAAAAATGCAGTATAAATGATGCCATTTGTCTCTTCTTGTTCATTTGTTCATATTTTCCTAGCTTTTAATCATATCAAACTCAATGTTGGATACTATTGTTGAGCATCGTCGATGTTGTAAAGTTGTAAGAGTAGAGATTTTACCATTTTTTTTTAAAAAAAAACAAGTGAAACTTTTTTTTAAAAAATTGTGAATTATCTCAATTTCTTTTTAGAGATAAAATTATTATCAAAGAAATAATGAAATATGATTGGTTGGTTGTACAAATATCAATATTGAAATTAACGTGTCATTTTGAATAGGAATAAACACTAGGACTAGCGTGTATGCATTGATATTAACGATCCAATTTAAGGAGTTGTTGAGTGATATTTATGAGACTTAAGAAAAAAAATTCAAGGCTTGAGATCGTAGAGTTGGTGACATGCATGATGAGTTTTTTTTTTTTTTTTTTTTTTTAAATTTTTAGATTTTACTTAAAGTTGGAAAGAACAATATTGACATTTCTTCTATATCTTGAATCAATTACAAGGTCTTCTTATATAGGAAAAAGTCCAGTTACTAATATAGAACAATCTTACAGATTTGGGGAGAAAAAATATACACATAATACACACTTAATATTATAAAAAATATAAGGAAGAAAATCCAACACTCCCCTTAAGCTTTTTGTAAATGTCTTTTTGTAAATGTCTTCCACAACCAGCTTATTGATAAGTCTACCAGATTATCCTTTCGAAAGGTCTTCTACTAGCACATCAGTTATTTGTTCTTTCTTTGGAAGATAGTATATTACCCCACATCAATTTTCTCCTTTTTGAAATGCTTGTCAATTTTAACATTCTTTGTTCTATCATGTTGAATTGGATTATGAGTTATAGCGATGATAACCTTGTTATTGCAATAGTGTTGGGATTTATGTCCTAAAACCTCATAGTTATTTATTCGACATAATAGTTGATTATTTTAAATATGCAATAATGCATTATCCATTAAGAAAAAATTCAAGGTTATTTCATGAGACTTGAATAGTATATATTGAACATACAGATGAACCATGTTCAAGTAATAACCTAAAGGGTCTATAGTATATGAATAAGATTTGGGTATCTTATCATGGTAAAACTGTGGCTACGACCCACTTTGTAAGAGTTACAAACGATGTAATCCAAACTGTTTGTGTAGAGACATGTGAGTGGGGTATCATATACAATGAGTTTGTATAAGATCAAACCGCAAAATCATTAATCTTGCTTTGTAATGCCCTTGACCGAAGAGATTAATATTTCATAGGATAACCATATGTAACTCGATCTCAATCTTGAGTGAGTTATGAACTCTTGCTTGTGAGGGCTTGTCATTTGATTTGTGTGGCCCTGAGTCGCCGACTCAATAAGCCTACCATTTTGGGGACGATACCGATTGAGGAGCTAGGAACATAACTATACAAGATGAAATTTACTTCTTCCCTTCTTTAGGGTAAGTAGATGAGTAGTTCCCTTAAGTGCCGATTCCAGGTTTTGAACAAAGAGTATCCACTCTCTCATTAGGCCGAGAGGGACTTTTTTATGCTAGGACCATAAACAGATTGTTCATTAGAGGGATCAATGGTACTTAAGAAGCAAGAGATAATTACAAGGGTAAAACGATAATTTGACCTAACCTATAATTACGAACAACTTGTGAAGGATCGACTTACTCGTAATGGTTAAATCTATGGACGCAACATGTTCTACAGTGCTAAGAGTGCAACTATGAGTCTTTGAAATGACCCATAGTTAATGAGCGTTGGTTAATTTAATTAAAGAGTTTAATTAATTAACGTCAGATCATTGAAACTTATAATCTGTAGGTCCATTAGGTCTCCCTATTAGCTTACAACGGGTAAACAAGGACCAATAGTTTTGAAAGAATTTCAAAATTTTAAATTAATTAAAGGAATAATTAATATAATGTATATAGATACATTATAATATAAAATTAATTTCAAGTGAGATTGAATGAGATTCAATATTAAACTATACAATAAAAAGGAGATTTATTGTATTTGGATAATTCAAATAATAATATGAATTAGATTCATATTAAAACTTTAGATTAACAGTTAATATGAATGAAATTCATACTAAAAATTATACGTTATAAGAAAGATATATATTCGAATAAGATTCATATAATTAATTAAATATTAGATATTTGATTTTTCTAAATTAATTAACTAAATTAAATTAAATTGGTTTAATTTAATTAATGGGTGAAGTGGGTGGTTTTCAATCCTACTTCACTTTAAAAACTAGGTGGGAAAGTTTTCTTGGGATATAGTTTTTCTGCGGAAGAAAATTCACGTTCCTCCCCTCCGATCTCTCTCTCAAGCTTTTGTAAAGAAATGGTTTCTCAGTAAAAAAAAAAAAAAAAAAAAAAAAAAAAACTCCTTCACAACCAAAATTTCTTATCTCTTTCAAAAGGCAGTTTCCACAAATCGATGCTTGCCAAGAGGATAGCAGGCACGATATTGTTCATGGAAGTTCAGTTGCAGAATATGGAGAATTATTGTGAAGACCTTGAGAAGATATGAAGAAATGTTCTTCGAAGGTGAATTTTTCTTCTCTATAACTTTATCATTTTTTTATGCTTAAACTATAAATTTAGCATAATGTATGTTACTATGTATTCTTCTTTTCTGTGTTGTTTAAATTCTAAAAAAAAAAAATCAAAGCAAAAGACAATCCCTCGCTTTCTCTGTGGGATTCGATCTCTTCAAATAGACCACATAGGTGTCTTTTCATACAATTTCAGTTCTTTAAAATTTCTGGTAATCTATATACCTTCACAAAGTCCATATGCTAAGACTCTAAATAATGCTTGAACGAAACTCTTGGCTACTATATTTTATTTTTTACTATGTGAATCACACTTGAAAAGTACTTTATTTGCCTTTAATTTAGAATTGTTTTGACTTAATATTATTAACTTTGATGTCGTTTGCCAGTGAATTTCAGAAGATAAGCAAAAGAAGGAGATTTGGAATTCAATAGAATGAATACAAACCAACTTTTTCCAATAAAGACAAAAATGTGCTAATTCTTGGAAGTAGGGAACGTAATGAAGAAAAAAAAGGCAAAAAATGGCCAAATAGAGGTGTCGTGGCGCCAAAACCCAAGAGTAGCTTTCTGGGCATTGCCTATTTTTGGAAAATGTTTTCTATTAGAACCAAGATTTTAGAGAGTGTTTTGGCTGCAAAAAAAGAGGTTAGAAAGTGCAGATAGTGCTTGGAAGCAGCTGGTTGATTCCGAGGTGCAAATCAAGGAGTTCCCCACATCCTTCATTGATGGAGTCATTGCAAAAGTAGTTTTCCATTACTCTTTTCAATTTTCACTTCTTTGAATGGTTATTAAAATTTTTGAAAGTAGGTTTATGACAACAATGAGTAGTGAAACTTATTTGTTCTAGGATGTCGATGAACTTGTTTATAGATTCGAGTTAATGTTTAGATTTTCTTTAGATATAGTGGATTTTATTATTTCAATATTATTATGCTTCTTTCTATGTGGTCTGTCTTCCTCTACTGAAACTTCACCTGCCTATGTTGATGGAGCTTTCTATTTCTTATTCTTTTGCTCATTTTCCCACTTTAATGTCCTGTAGTCCTTGTTTAGATGCCCTACTTTCTTACAATATTTGCATCTAATCTTGGACTTATCCTTATTCTCATATATGGTCACTGTTTATTAGACAATAGTTCTTGCCTTTCATGAACAGACATTCAGCACTTGGTTTTTCTTCTTTTAGACAGCAATTCCATTTCTTTAGTTCTAAGAGTAGAAATGATAATATCTAAATGAATCTCTCCCATATTTTGAAGCTATTTTAACATCTTTATATATCCCAGGAAGAGAATTACGAAGTACAAATGCTTCATTAATGGTCTGTATTGTGTCACCTTGTGTTTTAAATTATGCTATAATCTTTCTAAAATCATTAAGATTTTCAGTCAAGGTTTTGGATGGATTTGTCTTAAATGTAAAAAATCTTTCTCTCAAGAACATTTTATTAGGAAGATCCTTTGGTTCAAAAAATTCATTTAACTTTGTCCACATTTTAAAGGTTGTATTTTGATCAATTATCTGTGGAAGCACATTGCCTGATAGGTTCAAGACAAGAGTTCAATGTGCAATTAGCTCCATATTCTCTCTATCATCTACTGTCACAGTAGGCAACTTAGAAGGGTCTTCTAAAACCCTATGAGCTTTCTGTTACCCTAAAACAACCTTGATTTTTGCCTTCCAAAGGCTGAAATTTCCTTTTCCATCAAACTTTTAAATGTCATACCTTGCTAATGCCGTTGTCTTGCTTTTAAGCTCAAAGATTTTCTTTCTTTGAAGTTCTTGATATTCTTGATTTTTTCTTGCAGGTTCTGATACAAATTTGTTGCACTTTTCCTAATTTTACCGAAGCCCAATTGAAGAGATATCCATCTAAATTGACAGAGTCTATGTTGTAACAAGTGGACAAAAACAAAGCCACGTGGTTGAAGATGTATACAACACGTTAAGGTCAGTACTTTCTCTCAAATCAATTTAATTTCTTTTGGATCAAATTCATTTGAACAAAAAACTCCTTCATATTTTCTCTTCGTTTGATGGTGATTGTGAGGTAAGCGGAAGGATAAAGTAGAATCAAGAGAACCCGTGAGGAAGATGAAGATTTATCGAATATGCAAAGTGAAGGAGAGGAAGAGAAGACACAGAAGTTTACGTGGTTTGGCAATGGTTGCCTACATCCATGGAGGGGAGCTATTATTAATGGATTCTTGGAGGATTTTTAGTACAAAATGAAATTAGATAAGTTCTACTTTTCTTCTCACTTTAATCCTTTATATATACACGTAGGATTTTACAAATCAGTTAAGAGAAATAAAAGTAACTAAATGTTTGATGTATTGGCTAAGCTTAGACAATAATATGAGTAAAATCTCATGTGTTCAACAATCAAGTGATTGGGTTACCTCAAAAACCTTTGCTAGATTTTCAATTGCCTACATTTACTTTTCATGTACTTGTTACTTTTCTAGCATATTCCAAAGCGTATCAAACCTCCCTCTCCTTCAGTCAACTTGGAACTTTAAGCATATTATTTGAGAGGTTAGTTTGGTTCTTTGTGGATCGACCCATACCACTTTTACTGTAATGTTTAGAAGAAATGAGAATTTATTTTATCAAGGGAGTTGACAAACCATGCACTGTGCCTTCAAATTTATTAACATTAGATGTGTTTGAATGTTTTCACTTATGGATCAAACATATTATTCTAAATACTGAGGTTTGAGTCATCAACATACTTGTTTAGAATTTTCCTACCGTATTGTTTTGTCTTTGCTCGGGACTAATTAAGTTTTGGAGTTGTGAAACACACTCAAAAGTGCTTTCTTAGGTTTAGAAATTTGGTTGATTTATTGTTAATTAGTTTCTTGATTCTTTTCTTGGTTGAATTTGTAAGAATCAACTATGGACGGGAGCGAGCTAACTAGAGAAGAAAATGACAAAAAAAGAACCTCTTAGAATGGTTGGTAAATGTTTAAAATGCATCATTTTAAGATATATTTTGGTACTTTTCCTTATCAAATGTGGTTATATACATGTTATTTGGAAAAATTAAAAGGATATTGTCTTTTTAGAAACTATTTAGGAAAATATTGTTATTTTCAAACTATTTGTAGAAATATTATTTTTTTTTATTTTTTTTAAAAATAAGTCGAGGGTTGAAAATTCGACCTAGATAGGTCGAATTTTCCTTTGCACATCGAACTTTGAACCCTCGACTTTCCCTAACATTATTATTGAGTCTGTTTAATTATGAGACCTTCCTCATAATTATTTGATGTGAAGAGAACGAAAGACCTTCCTCATTCCGAAGACCTTCCTCATAACACTCATAATTATTTGATGTGTTAAAAATAATTTTGTATTGGGATAGAACGAAAGAGGGAAGAGTAAGAGAGAGTGAGATTTTGGGAGAGAGTGAGATTTTGAGAGAGAGCGAGAGAGCGAGAGTTTGAGAGCGAGAGCGAGATCTTGAGAGTGAGAGCGAGATATCCGTACAAATTTTCCTTCTTTTTTTTTTTTTAATTATTACACATTTCACCTTCTTCTTTCTTTCCTCCTTTCTTTTTTTATTTTTTTCTTTTTTTTTATTTTTCATTTTATAAAATAATTTTTAAATTTTTTTTTATTATTTATAATTTAAAAAAAAAAAAAGAAAAACACATCAAAATCTTGGTACAAAATGTACGAGAGGAATCCAAGATCATTATTATAAAATATTTTAAACTATTGACCTCACTATTGTGATTAAAATTTCTGTTCTTTATATCAATAATACAATCTTATTTATAGACTTGCATGTGAAGATTTTGAGTGTTGATTTGATTTATTAAGTCCCCAAATTATTATCTAAAATATGTAAATTTGAATATTGAAGTTTTTTTTACTTAACTTTTTAGATTTAGACTATCTGATGTTATTATTTATATAAGTGACATTTAAAAGCTTCTATATCAAAATAATTACTATTCATAATATATAAAAAGAATAAATTAAAAAAATAATATCTCATAAAAATAAAAAAATATAAATTAAATATCTCATTTATATAACAATAATTACAAAAATCAATGTGTCCCACAAGGTGGACGTCGTCGATTTCGAGCTGATTGTCGTCGTCGACTTTGAACTTGAGGTTGTTCAGGTTCTTCTTGATGTTGCTCTGGTACCTCTGCAGGCGCTTCATAATATAAATATTCATTATGCTCTCCACAACCTCGACCATGTCCATGCACGTATGAAGACGAAGGACCAGCCTCTTAGTCATAATGTCCTGAACCAAATGCTGGCATCATCACCATCGGACTAACATAATCAGTTTGACTTTGCGTCTGCATCATAGGGGGCAACTCTTCCACATTATGTGTAACCTCATCAAACTCATCCTCTTCCCGAACAGGTCCTTTGCGTCTAGGAGCTGGTGGAGGAACAATAGGTATATCGTACATATAATGAATTTCCTCCATATAGCTTTGGTTGTCACTACATATAGAAATAACCTAGTTCGGATTATTCGCAACCTCACGGAGTCTACGGTTGTTCGATCTTTGTGAATTATAAAATAATTAGATAATATTTAAAATAAATTTAAATTAAAAATAATTAGATAATATTCATTTACCAGATGACCCACAGCTGCTCCCGGACGAGTGACGTAGCGTCTTGTGATATTATTATACCAATGAATATATTCTGGAGTGACATCTGTGTCAAACTATTCAAGAGAAACCCCACCGCAATAAACCTTGCATGATAGTGCCATCGCACTACCAAATGTGCAACTTTTTCGAACTAATCTTCAGTTCTTAAGTCAATATCATGCAGTACGGGTTCAGTATTACAAGGCGATGGGAAATTCTACTGAAAACCGAATTGTCTCATCACCCTATCAGGAAGATGCCACTCACCAATGTGAAAACATATGAGAAGACTCATCGTCCGCCATATGTTTTGACCATTCGTACAAAAATTAGGCAAAGTATGCATAATAATTTTGTACGGCTCCCAAATAACCTGAAACACAAAATATTATATTAGAGAATATTAAAGACAAATACAATTAAATTTTTTTATAAAATAATCAATTAGGTTTAGTGTAATATACTTGTTCAGGTTGAAGCAGATCAAACATGTATCTATACTGGCTAACTACATGTGTGGCTGTCCTAGTCACACAAAATTTGTCTCTCTACCTAAATTTTTAAATTGATAATTTAGAATTTAAATTAACTAGATCAGTGATATAAAAATTAAATTGAATTAAAACAACATACCGAGAACCGTAGGCTCGTCCAACTAACTGAGCGTCATTAACATGTTGTAGCTATGGAGCTATTGTTGGAAATCGCTCCCAAGCCCATAGTTGCAAAAGTATGAGAGACCCAACTATCTCTCGAACTTTAGGTCTTGTTGCTTTGCATAGTTGTCTATACAACCATGCCAATCATGCTCCACCCCACGAATACTGTCCCGCATCATGGAGGTTAGCTAACAGTGTCAGGAACATCAAGTGAACAAAATGACTTGATTTATCTAAAAATAGACTTCCACCTATCATTTGTAGTATATCTGCTCGCACATATCTTATGACGGTTTTCTCGTCTGCATCATATGTGAGCTCACAAAATTTTGTTCCTAACCATATTAAACTTAACCTCGATCATTTAATCTTGTCGGCAGGTGGGGTCGCACCGAGGTACAGTTGACAAACTTCTAACCAGTCATCGTACATCACTTTAGTGACTGGCTCACCGTCAACAGGTAACCCCAACAACACTTCTATGTCTTGTAGAGTGATAGTGCACTCTCCAGCAGACATAGAATGTATGCGTCTTGGGCCTCTATCTCTCAACCAAGGTTGTGATCAGATGCAAGTCCAATTGAATAAATCCTAATCTGGCAATCCTATAGAATCCAGATGTACGCAGTAGTGGTAGTATTCGAGGGTGGAGTGGGATAGTGCGTTGGAGAACTGCCTCTCGACACCTGCAAGATATTTCTTCAGTAGTACGATCTCGCCATACAACAATGATCGATGAATACTGTTCGTACAAAACATCAGGATCAATAGGTCCTGGGTTTAAAGCCATGATCTGAAAAAAAAAAAAAAAATTTATTTCTCAATTAAAAAAATATTTGTTTCTCAATTAGAAGAATAATGTATAACTTAATTAGAAGAATAATGTACAACTTAATTAGAAGAATAATATATAACTTAATTAAAAGAATATTGTACAAGTTAATTAGAAGAATAATGTACAAGTTAATTAGAAGAATAATGTACAAGTTAATTAGAAGAATAATGTACAAGTTAATTAAAAGAATAATGTACAAGTTAATTAAAAGAATAATGTACAACTTTATAATAAAAAAAATTGAATATATAATAAATTTATTTACTTTCCATAGAAATATATATATACATAACCAATGAGAAAAAAAGCTAGTAATCATTAATGAATCATTAATGAAAAAATAACAACAATAACAGAATTTTGAATTGTAAGAGAGAGCGAGATTCTGAGCGAGATTGTAAGAGAGAGCAAGATTGAGAGCGAGATTGTAAGAGAGAGCGAGATGTTCGGAGAGAGCGAGATTGTAAGAGAGAGCGAGATGTTCAGAGAGAGCGAGATTGTAGGAGAGAGCGAGACATACATTCCATAGACGTTGGAGATTGTCCATCCTACAATCTCGCTTTCAATCTCGCTCTCTCTTACAATCTGCTTTCCTTGTCGAGGGTTGAAGTTTCGACTTATGTCAAAACTAGCGGGATTTCCTTTTCTTTGTTGAGGGTTGAAGTTTCAACTTATGTATGTCGAAACTTCAACCCTCGACAACCCTAATTTACGTATTGTTTCCAAGTTTTTCTTTGTTTGTCGAGTTCTCAACGTTCGACCTCTACATTAGTCAAATCCTCAACCCTCGACTTCTAGCCTTGAACCCCCAAAACAACAATATTTTCTCTAATAAGTTTCAAAACAACAATATTTCTCTAATAAGTTTTGAAAACAACAATATTAATATTAAAGGTTAAGTTATTTACCCCAATAATTGGCCTAAATTGGATAAAATTATCAAGTATAGGTTCTTTAATTATCTAAAGTGTATTTTTACTATTTGGGCTATTTTTATAAGATTTTACAGCGAATTTTAACCGTCTTGCAGAATTTGACCATGATGTATGGCTGCTCAAAATCCTAATTTTTAAAAAACGTGACCAATTGTTCGTGGTTGCTATTTTATCGCTCTACAGCTATTATTCAATGCCGAAAATTCTTCGTAAATGCCTAGAGCCCAATTTTCGGCCTCCCTTCAATCACTTTGGGGCCTCTATAAAGGAGTGGAAGCCTCCACACTACAAGAAATGTGACTACTTTTCATAGCTTTTGTTGACCTAAGATATAGCAAAAGTTGACATAGTAACCTAAGATAGTGTGGGTTATTCTTTTCTTGAATACTTTCTTTACTTGAGATGTTTGTTGATTGATGCTGAGAAGTACTTCACGATGTTGTTTTTGTTTAGGGGGAAAATAATGGCTAAGTTTCTGATATACAACAAATATTATGTTCCAAAGCATAGTAATGACTGTAAAAAATCTCATACCTGCTTGGTGCTAAAGTTGTACCATAGACTTTGTGCTACAATACAAAAAGGAGAATAAAATGGAATTAGCCCAATGATGTTGCCAAGGGTAACATATTTATGAAGAGTAAAGCAAGGAAGGAATGTAGTAGAGGGAATTATTATTGTTGTCAAGTTCATTTGACAACAGTTGCATAGCATTAGGATTATTGCTACTGCTATCAATTTACGCAAAAGACAAAAAAGTTGCATTGATCATGGTGTTGCACATATTTTGTCATCATGAATGTAGTGTTATTTTATTGAGGTTGTTCTCTACCTTTAAATACTCAAAATCTACCTAAATCTTTCATTGACAGATGATTACTCTTTCTTTTTTTAATTTTTCCTTCTTAAGTTTCTTAGATTCAAGCCATTTGAAAATGCTAGTACTGACTTTATCTTCTTTTGATATATTTTTTTGGTTATAGGAAACTTGCTAAAGATTTAGATCGAAATGTTGTATTTGTTTTCTCTGATTTCTAGCATGAAAAGTATGTCTTTTTCACCATTAGGTTTAAGCTAAGCTCCACCTTTTTCCTCTAGTTTCTGTGATTTTTTTTTCTGTGGACATGTGAGATTGTAGTTGCAAAGTTACTTTGGTGTGAAATTTCTACTAGAACTTGATTATATAAACTCCATTTGTTTCCTCTGTGTGACTGTAATGCAAGCCACACTTTTATCTTTACTTATAATTATTATATACCATGTTGTTTTATATTACACACATCGCTTTATAATTATGATTGATTTTCTTTAGGAGAAGAACAACTCAAGTAGGAGCTGTACATGTAATCTATTTTCTTCAAGAAATGATTAGTGAGTTACAATGAAGGATACTCCTTTGTTAAAATTATCTGTATGGAGGGCTGCAAATTAATTATCATTGATCATCTGTTTTGTTTCATGATTACATGCAGAATTTTGTTACTTGAATACTAGAATTCTAATTTTTTTAGTATATTAGTGTACAATCTAGTTTATCCTTGTTTATCTCATAGTTAAGGTTTGGTTTTCTAATTTTTCAACTGTGTGACTAAACATATTAAATTTCTTTTAATTGTTTCTCATTTTAATAAAGATCTCACTCGACCACCTACATAATTTATTTTTGTTTCAAATTGAAGAGAGTAATTGATGATATTGTAGAGCTTGATATTCAACTATCCTCCATATCACGCTAACATGTTGTTTTTTCAAGTAGTGATGATTCCATTCTTTGAGGTAATTTTCTTTTTAGTCCAATGAATAACAAAAGAAACAATGAGGTTTTTCATTTGAATAGTGAAAAGTGGAAGGAGGCATCTATTGTATGTTAACAATGTTATAGACGATGTTACAACATTCCACAGAACAATTACTAGAAATAAAAAGTAAATAAAAGAACACCAGAGATTGGTAGTCCAGTTCGATATAAATCGCGTACATCTAGAGACAGTTTGCATGAGAAAGATAATTTCATTAATATCGATGATAAGTAATTAAAACGTAGTACTTATCTATAACAGTTATTCAATTGTAGTGACTCCCGCACAACTCAATCATTCAGCTATTCACGTAGGCTCCCCTTAGGTTTGAGACTTCCTCTCGCGATAACTTAGGCTCCTCCTAAGTTATGGTATTAGTGAAGAATGTCTTAGACTCTCCTTAAGACCGAGATTTTCTCTCTGCAAGACTGAATCTTCCCTCAAGTTGTGAGACTCCTTCTCACTAGAACTGTATCTTTCCTCCTTAGAACAAAGTCCCCTTTACTCAAATAGCTTAGGCTCCCCATAAGCTTGAAAAACCCTTCTTAGATGAATCACGATACACAAGCAGCAAGCAATTCCGAGTATGTCTCCAAGAAATACAACTATTTCTCCTTCCTACAATGCGACCGAACACTCACAATAGTAAAGCACAATGTTGCTTATTAAAACAAAACGACCACCCTCGAAGGACTAGATGTCCTTTAAATATGCACAGTTGATACACGGTCAAGCAACCCTATCTTCCAAAATTATCACACACAGAAAAAGGAAAAGAGATTTGCAAATAATACAAAGAAAAACTTGATAAAGAAAGTATTTTGCACGATTAGCATTTCTGGCAGAAAACTACCAATGTAGAGACATTTTTATATAACATCTACAACACAAACAAATATTGACAACCACACAGTATCTAACAAACTTCCCTTTTTGGCAGTATTTTAAGCAGTGGCAAGCACAGAATTAATCAAGACATAGTCAGAAACACAATAGTACAGTGTCATTGAATTAGCACATAACAGTTTGAGAGACAATTGACAACAGCACCATTAAAAAAAACAAAATCCACCACAACAAACCAACTAAGTCTAGAAGAAAAAACAACTAGGAACAACCAGTGGCCACCATACCCAACACCAACACAACCAGCAACAACCAGTAGCCACCACAACCAGCAACAACCAATAGCCACCACATCCAACACATTCTACATCTCCCCCTCTTGACATGATTAAAAAAAATGATATGAAATGAAAATAACAGAGAAGCAGACAAGAAGATGTAACAAATGGAAAAAAAGATTTTTTTTTTTCAAAAACTCTTTATATATATATATATATATAATTTTATCTTTTCTTTTTAATTTAAAATATTTTCTTTATTTTGTAGGATTTGTTAAATAAAAGGAAAAAATAATATTTATCTTTATTTATTTAGTTAATTTTTTTTTAAAAAAAAACCTTTAGGGTTCTAAAATAGGGTTTCTTTATAAAGACCACTTAATGTCCTAGTTCTATTTTTAAAAAGCTTTTAACAGCAAAGAAAAAAGAGAAGAAGTGTTGGATTTTTTCTCCCAAGAAAAGAAATAAAAAACGAAGTAAATTTTTTGGCTATTGAAGTTTTTGTTATAGGGGATTATGGGTTCTAGATTCTTTTGTTAATTGGAATTGAACAATGTTTAAGCTTTTCTCTAAAAAGTTTTAGTGTGGTTACACCTATTTTTTCTTAATCAAAGTTTCTTCTTCGGTTCTTAATAATAGTTTAAAGTGTTGAAAAGTGTGGGTTTTTCCAGAATTTATAATTTTAAATTTCTTGCAATTTAGGAACTTTTTTGACATCTAAATTGGATCTTTTTGCGCAAAAAAGTTAACCGAATGATTTCAACATTAAACGTTAACTTTATTTCTTAGTTTTGCTTTAAAAAGAATGTTTTTGCACTGTTTTACAGCAGTTTAAATGGGTTTTATAAATTGGATTTTTGGGTTTAAAAGTGTCAATTCTTTAATTAAATATTTGTAATCTTGGGAGAAATTTCTTATGAAAAACAGAAAATTTTCAGAATTAATTTTTTCATAATTTATAAATGTTTTAAAGGTTTTGAAAAGTTAATCGGTTGGAAAATTAAGTGGTAAGTGTGGAGCATTAACTCTACCGTTTTTTGTATGCGTTTTTGAGATTTTAAGAGGATTAAACCCAAAATTTTCAGTGCTATTTTTGGGGTTTAAAATCGTATTTTTCAAAACTCATTATGCAGAAAAATATTTAAAATGGGAAGAATAATGAGTAGATAAGACTGATTACCTGGAGATTAGTCTTAGACCAGTTAAGACATGATGTTGGTTTCTGATTAGTAAGTTTGGGTATGTTTAGGCTTTTAGAAAGTTGACATTTAGGCATTTGAATTTTGGGATTTTGGAGTGAGATCATGAGATTGGTAACAAAGGTAAATAGTTTTTACATCCTTTCCAAAATATAAAATTTGATGTCGTAGTTTGATGAATTTTAAAATATGTTTGAAAGCACGTTTGAACCATTTGAAATTGTTTGCCTGCCTTAAATGATTTTCTTTTTAGAAAGCATGTTTTATGTGATTTGAGATTTGATTGAAAATACTTTTTATATTTCTAGTTGGTTTTATAATATAAAAGTCTATGACTGTTTTGATGATTGAAAATGTTTTTACTAATCTTGAATTGAAAGTGTTATTGTTTTAGTTTTGTTAGCCTCTGAAAAGTTCTGAAAGTTTTGAATGATTTGATTTGATGAGGTTTGCTACTGAAATTGGTAATTGAAACTACATGTTATGTTTCAAATGTTTATGACTAATATGACTGGGTTGTCTGAATATGCCAGTTTTTTATTTTGGGGATTGTATGTTAATTTGTTGTAGCTAATTTTTTGATGGTTTTTTGTTCTGACTGAGACTTATTTGTGAGAAGACACAATTTTGTGGTTTGGCATTCTTCAGAATGAAGATTCATGCATGTGTTGCACTCACACAGTATCATACTTAAGTAATTTTTGTTCTGATTGGTTGCTAACCAATATTTCTATTGTTTCTGGTTGGTTGTTAATCTACAAATTTTATTGTCCTAATCGATTGATATTCAATGTTTCTAAGTGGCGTTACCGACGGGTAACCATTTTTGTTGGGTTACACTAATTATACATCTTTCCGTTTCTGTATTTGAAAGTTCTGAATGACTAAAAGTTTTTTATTTGAAAAGTATGAATTGATTAAAAATTCTATTCGATTGAAAGTGTTGACCAATTGAAGGTTTGTATTTGAAAGTAATGAGAGATTTGTGTTTTAGAAATGTATGAATGTTCTGTATATTAAAGTTCTAAAGCTTACTCGAATATTTAGACTTTGTTTTAAGACTATTTAGTACTACAATACTTTGACTGAAAAAGTGGGGAAAAAAAAACTGTTTGTTTGAAAGTTTAATCTTCTATGTTTCAATATATATATCTTGAGATATATTGTGAACTTGATGTGGAAGTTGCTTATTGAATATTTTTTTTACTCATCTTTATTTTTCAAAATGTTTTTCAGATGACAGAGCAAGTGATAGTTTTGACAGTGAATGAAGTATTAGCTTTCTAGCATAACACAATAAGCTAACTCATAACTTAAGAGTATAGGCTTATGTTGAATCTTAGATAGTCATAATTGTTCTTAGTCGTTAGTCTTAGTGATTTCTAATTATTTCTTCTTCAGACATTGGTTAAGTACTTTATGTTTAGTTGTTGAATTTTGGTTTGTGGTCTCAAGCCATAGTGTTAAGTTGTCAATGAAATTCTTTCCTCTAGTTTTGGTTATGTTTTCCACATTATTGTTATAATAGTTGTATTGGAAAATACGTGTTGTTACAGTTGGTATCAGAGTAAAAGGTATAAGGTTCTGTAGACTCTAGACCTTTAAGTGTAGGTTCATGCCAGAACAATAGGTTTGATAACTTGAGTTGATAATTGTTTTGATCATTGTTGGGGGCTAGTGGATAGAATTTCATTTAATGACTATTCTACCCTATTGACTCTTAAGGTGGTTAACTTGTGTTTTGTAGAATAATGTCATCGTGAAGAGAAAATAACCGTAGGAATGAGTGAAGTGTAGGACCAAGTTCACATCAATCATCTACAAGGCCTAAGGTCTGACATACGTGCCCCGGGTAATGATGGGATCAATCGTGTAGTGGAACAATTCAGGAAGCTCCATCCCCCATCGTTCAATGGTACCAGCACCGACCCGATCGTCACGGATTGGATTGAAAATATTGAAAGAGTATTCGAGTTCATGGAATGCAATAAAAGATACAAAGTTACTTGTGCTACCTAATGCTCGAGAGAGGAGCAAATAAATGGTAGAACATGACTTGCACGATGTGGAATGTGGGTGAGAACCCTTTGAGTTGGGACAGATTCAAGGAACTCTTCTTTGAGAAATTCTTCCCACCTACAACCAGACAAGATAACAAGGCTGGGTTTATCAAATTGGAGCAAGAAAAGCTGCGTTTGATCGACTATGAAAGGAAATTTGATGAACTTTTCCAGTATGCTCCTCATTTGGTGGATACTAATTAGAGGAAAGCGAGATAGTTTGAACGAAGTCTGAGACCAGAATTGAGGAAGCGTGTGGCTGCTTTCAAGTTGAGGTGAGGACCTATGTCGAGGTATTACAGACCACACATATTTTTTCAAGTCATTTGCTAAGGAATGAAGCTAAAAAAGAAAATATTATTTTGATAAAAGTTTGAGTCAACAATAAAGAAAACAAGCTCTACCACCAATGGACAAGTGCCATAGTATAAAACGTGTGGCAAGAAACATTATGGGGCTTGTCAAGAACATTGGGAGCTTATTTCCATTGCAGAAAGGTAGGACACTACAATAATAGTTGCCCAATGGGCTAAAAGCCATATTCTGATAAAACTATGAGAAGAAACAGAAGATGAAGGGAAAAGTCTTCCCCATGACCAAGTAAGAGGCTGATGATGAACCTAACATCGTGCTAGAAAGTTTCATATTTGCTACTTTTGTTAGAAAGTTTGAGTTAGTACCTGCGGATTTGAATTTTATATTAAAGATTTCTACTCCTTCTAGGATTGAGCTAAAAACTAATAGGGTAGTTAAGGCTTCTCAGTTGGTTATTGTTGATAAAGATTTCGTTGTTGATTTGATACTTTTTGACATGACTGATTTTGATGCAATTTTGGGGATGGATTTGTTGTTTATAAATTATGCAAACATTCTGTGTCATTAGAAAGAAGTTTTATTTGCACCTCTAGACCAACCAAAGTTTTGATTTAAAGGGATGAAAGTGCACCACATACCAAAGATCATCTCGACACTTAAAACATCTAAGTTGATTGAGAACGGATGTTGGGGGTACTTAGCTAGTGTACTTGACATTAAGAAGATGAGTAAGCCAATTGAGCAAATACATATAGTGTGCGTCATTGATGTGTTCCCAGAGGACCTACCAGGTTTGCCCCTTAATAGGGAGATGAAATTCACTAACAACTTAATACCAGGGACTACTCCCTTGTCTAAAGTACCCTATAGAAGGGACTGATGTGAATATTTTGTGTAGCACGCAAGTGTACATGGTCAAGTTATAATATTAAAACAACTTATAAGGTCGAGTATCGTCCTCTGGGATCAAATTAACAAGTTACCGTTTAGCTATCCCAGAATCGTGTCAATTTTAGCTAAAGAATCATAATCATGTTGAATATATGGTTTTGTAAAATAAAAGAAAGCATGAAAAGTGTTTAAAAATATGAGAATAAAAGCATTCTAGGGTATTGATGCGTGTGAATTGTGATGCGCTTATGGTGTGAGCTTGCGGTGATATGTTATTCAGTGAACATGCAAGTTTTCCTAATAAGACCCAAGTATAAGCCTCACTAGGTTTCTTGGTAAGTCCAGGGTTGAACACAGAAATTACTAGGTAAATATGCGACAACGACTTTGATTCTCTTGCGGTGTGAAAACAAATGAGTTGGATGGTGTTTTAATTAAGAATTTTTCTATACGACGGAGTTTGAGTGCAGAGTTGATGAAATCGAGAGTTATAATGAGTAAGCGATGAAGGGGTTGAGAAGGGGTTTAGCTAACACTTCCTAAGATTATGCACAAGTTATGCGATCATGCTACACACAAATAACAGCACGCCATCTCTTAATGCAAAATGGCATAATTTCTATTTCTAGGACGCATGCGATGTATACGAAAAAGTCGATAGGACTTATGTCTAAGCCTCTATTCTTGTCTATGCGATGATGAAGGATGCACACATAAAACAAGGTGACTACATACTATCATATCCTATTTCTAGGGTGCATGCGATGTGTTAATAGCAATATAATTTATGTCTAAGTTTCTATTTCTTGCTTATGTGGTTCTAATCTGACTCTCTCAAGCCTAGATTCTAATCTGACTCTCTTAAGTCTAGATTCTATCTTTAGACTATTCTCTCAAGTATCTCTAAAGGGTGAATGACACATACATAAGACAAGATGATTGCATAAAATGTAAATCTTAAGTCATGCTAGCTAAGTACTATAAAATTTAGCTACTCATGCGAAGTATGGAGAGATTGAACATAGGTTGAAATGAGATTTTCATTTTCTATAAATAGAGGGCTGAATACAAAATAACAAATGGAATTTAGAGATAAGAAGCCCGGTAAGCAATGTCTTGCTTCCCGTAGCCTTCTACACTGTTCTTTTTCACTCCAACTCTGTTCAGATGTATATCCTTGCTCTTGCAAGTGTTGGCCCTCTCTCCTTTGTAGCGCTTTCCGGCAGTCTCTCAATCTGTCTGGGAATGATCTCTCGGCTTCCTCGTCTCCTTACTCGTCTCCGTCGTCTAAGTCTAAGTATGAGTATGTACATGAACAGAGTAACGACTCTCTAACTTGTATATATTCTCTCTCTATTTTGATGTCCTGTTACAGTGGGCCTTCGGTATTTATAGAGCTCATGGTGAAGCAGCCTTTCTCTCCAATGATTGCAATGATGGGCGGTCATTAAATCTCCTGCTTCGATGCGCCGATTAATGGTCAGCGAAAGTTGAGTGTAATTGCTACAATGTGGCTTTAACGGTTTTTCAACTAAATTCGGATTCGACTGTCATCAGCTTTCCATCACATCATGATTTATTATGCTGTCACCTTGATGCGCAGTCTTTATGCGGCCACCTTTTTTAGCAACTTCTCACGATTGCATGACATTGCGATCACAATCTTCAAGCGCGGTGGCGCCTAATTCTTTTGAATCACAATTTTACTTGTGCCATCGCATTTTTCCTGCACAAAATAAGTAAATTAACTGCTTTTATGCGATGGGCGCATGCGATCGCAATTCCTTTCAGTTTAGCGCTTTTGGACATGATATTGCTTATTTTACCGTCACATTCTCTCATTGTTTTACTTATAGGAGTTGTAATAACGTGTATTTCTACCCGTTATCACACCCCTAAATTTAAAACAATACTTGTCCTCAAGCATAAACTAAAGATTTTCTTTAAAAAGTCAACTGCTTTTACCCTACCTAGACTTCTTAAGGTGCCTTATTCAAATTTCATGAACCAATGCCTTCTTAATTTCTATACTGATCTTTTCCTAACATATTTCTAATATTTAGGGATTGCAAGTTTAACCTTAAAAAAAACTTTACTCGCTTCCAGGACATTGCATGATTTATTTCCAACTTTCTCCAACTGGGGTGTTTCCAAGTGGTTTTTACTCTTGCACAACTTAGATATTCTTTTTGTGATCTTGCATTGATCCAAGTGCCCAACCTTTGTTTTGGCTTGCCCCCACGGGTGTCATGCGAGCATCCAACTATGAGCAATGCGCTCTTTCTCAGTCTAAACTCATGCCCATTTTATTTGGCAGCAGAGTTGTGATCACTTGGTTTATGCGGTTATCACGATTCCCACCTTCGTTTTGGCTTGCCCCCACGGGTGTCATGTGAACATCCAACTACGAGTGGGATCCGATCTCAACGTTATGATCCACCTTCGACTGAATACAGTTTACTTCCGGGTTCTCTAATCTCGATAGGTGGTCAGCAACCTGATTCTCTGTCCCTTTGCGGTCAATTATCTCCATGTTGAATTCTTGGAGGAGGAGAACCCATCGTATTAGCCTCGGTTTTGCATCTTTTTTGGTCATTAAATATTTTATTGTCGAGTGGTCGGTGTAAACCATCACATTGGATCCCAGTAAGTAAGATCTAAATTTCTCAAGCGCAAAGATGACCGCAAGAAGCTCTTCTCTGTGGTAGTGTAGTTAGCCTGGGCAGAGTTCAATGTTCTGCTCGCATATGCGATGGGGTGTATAATAACAGGCAGAAATGCACGTTATTACAGTGCAAAGATATAAAACAATGCATGATTGTGACAATAAAAATATATAATATTGCGTCCAAAAGCATTAAGTTTACAACATTGCGATCGCATGCATCCATCGCATTAAAACAACTAACTTATGTATTTTATGCAGGAAAATGCGTTGACACAAGGCGAAATTGCGATTCAAGGAAATTGGCGTCCGAGCGCATAAGAGATTGCGACCGTAAGGTTATGCGATCGTTTACATTCGTGAAAATCTACTTAAGAAGGTGGCCATATAGAGCCGACACATCAAGGTGAAAGCTTAATAAATCACGATGGGATAGAAAGCTGATGACGGTCGATTTCGAATTAAGTTGACAAGCCGTTAACGATATATTGTAGCAAGTACACTGAAATTTTCAGTGACAAATATTCGGCACATCAGACAGAGAATTAATGACATCCCATCAGTGCAATCATTCGAGAGAAGAAGCTTTTCACCTTAAAGCTCTATAAATACCAAAGGCCACCTTCGTTTAAGGAGTTTGGATAGTTCGGTTCTGTTCGCTCAGTTCTGAGAGTTCACCATATAGAAGAAAGTTAGCCTTATTCATAGTTTTCTTTTACTTAGAAGGAGAAAGCGAGTGAAGGGAGATTACGCTGAGAGATCATCCTGGTTAACTTGGAAGAGTGCTGGGAAGCATTATAAATAGAGAGAGGGCCAACTCTTGCGGAAGCAAGAACATCTTTTGGGCAGAATAGAGATAACTCAGTGTAAAAGCCTTGGGAAGCAAGATATTGCTACCAGGCTCTCTACCTTTATTCTTCCATTGCTATTTTGTATTCTGAACATATTTATAAAATGAAAATTGCATCTTTATATCTGTCCACTCTCCTTACATTACGCATGAGTAGCTAAATCTGTCAAATGGGTTGAGAAGCACTTAGCTAGCATAACCTGAGATCTTCATTTTATGCGATCATCTTGTATTATGTATGCGTCATTCGTCCATTAGGGATACTCAAGAGGGTAGTCTAAGGATAGAATCTAGGCTTGGAAAAGTCAGATTAGAATCTAGGCTCGGGAGAGTCAGATTAGAACTGCATAATCAAGAGATAGAAGCTTAGGAATAAGTTCTGATTGCTATTAACGCATCGCATGCACCCTAGAGATAGGATATGATTGTATACGGTCACCTTGTACCTGTGTGCATCTTTTATCATCGCATAGGCAAGAAGTAGAGACTTAGGAATAAGCTCTATAGACATCATCACATACATCGCATGCATCCTTAAACTAGGAGCTATTGCATTTGCATTGGAAAATGAATTGTTGTCGCATGAGTGTAACATGATCGCATAGCTTGAACGCAATCTCAGGAAGCGCTAGCTAAAGACCTTCTCAACCTGTCCCTCCGCATATTAATTGTATCTTTTGCATAATCAACTCTTTTCTCAAATCTGCCACATAAACTTTATACTTTAAACAACACACCAACCAACTCATTGATTTATTTGTTACCGCAAAGTGATCGAAAATTACCATCGCATATTGTTTCCTTAGTCCCTGTGTTCGACCCTGGGATTACCAGGCAACTCAGTAGGATTTATACTTGGATATAACTGAGAAAACTTGTATGGACAACGTATATTTCACCAGCACATTCTACATTATTATTTCATCGCATTAACAACACCCATCAAGTTTTTGGCCCCGTTGCCGAGGACTACAGCAATACATTGTGCTAATGGTAATTTTTCTGATTTTCTTTGCAGCTTTCAATCTCTGGTGAATTACGACCCAGAGATTAAAAGAACGTTTCAACAAAGATTGAGAAACAATCGCCAACAACAACAAGACAGAACTCCATGAATGGCGGAACAACCAGAAGAGAGGGCCACAAACGCAAATAATATAATAGCCAACCACATCTTCCTGGCGAATGACCGCAATAGACCCATTTGGGACTATGCGTCACTTAACCTATATGATTTCTCCCCAGGAATCATGAGGCTAACTCTGGACGAATCGAGGTTTGAAATGAAATCGATTATGTTGCATATGATTCAAACGGTCGAACAGTTTGGTGGAAGGCGTGGCGAGGATCCGCACGCCCATCTCTAGAGTTTTATTGAAATCTGCAACACTTTTGTGTTCCTAAATATCTCCGCTGAGTAGGTTCAACTAACGTTGTTCCCATTTTCCTTATGCGATCAAGTAAGAAAATGGGCTTATTCTCTCGAACCAGGGGAGATAACATCGTGAGAACAAGTAGTGGAAAAGTTCATGAAGAAATACTTCCCTCCAATAGAGAACACAAGAAGAAGGAAGTTAATTAAGAATTTTGAATGGGAACTTGACGAATCACTCAGTGACGCCTGGGCGAGGTTTAAGAGGCTGGTAAGAGATTGCCTGCATAACGACTTACCAGATTGCTTACAGATGGAGATTTTCTACCATGGACTAAACCTTGCATCACAGACGGCTGCCAATGCGACAGCAGCTGGAGGTCTACTTGAAAAAACATATGATGAGGCCAAGAATATCCTTGATTGCATTTCTAAAAATCATGAAGAATGGAGAGAAAGCGATCAAAGATAATGATGCAAACAATGGGGCCATCGTATCCCTTCAAAGTCAAATGACTGCAATGATGAATTTGATACAAGGAATCGCAATTAGTAGCCCAGGAACGCATAGTGGGCAAGTCAACGCAATCAACCAGACGACCACAAGTTGTGCTACTTGTGGTGAAGGTCATCCAATGGAGGAATCCCGAGAAACTCACAGTCAGTCTATTTTGTGAAGAATAATCCATTTACCAACACGTACAACCCTGGGTGGAGGAACCACCCTAACTTCGCGTGGAAAAATCAACAACAGAATTTTCAATCAGTGGCACAAAAAGAAGGGCCACCCGGATTTTTCCCGCGAACCAACATGTCAAACGTAAAACCAAGCCAGCAGTTCGCAGGCGCCGCAATCTTCATCTTTGGAGAGTTTGCTGAAGCAATATATTGAAAAGAATGAAACAGTGCTTTAGAATCAAGCGACGTCTATCCGCAATCTGGAAATTCAGATGGGATAGATTGCGGGGGAACTCAAGAATAGACCGTAGGGGGCTCTGTCGAGTTCAACAGAACTCCCGCGCAACCCAGGGGGTACGGGAAAAGAGCAATGTCAAGTTGTGACGTTACGAAGCGGAAAGACTGTGGCGGAGGAGAAGAAGAAGCCTAGTCGGACCACTCTAATTGTGATGGAACCTCAGATCCCGTTGACTCAAGAAAAAATAGAAGAAAAGGAGACAATAGAACTGGAGATTGTGTCCACCTCGAGGCCAAAAGAACAGGGAATAGTGAACATACAGCTGCCACCATTCTCTCAGAGACTCAAAAAGAAGAAAAATGATGAGGTACAGTATCAACGCTTCCTGAACATGCTGAAACAGTTGCATATTAACATTTTGTTCACTGAGGCGATTGAACAGATGCCCACAATTCGAAGGTTCTGAAGGACTTGGTGACAAAGAAGAGAAGCACTGGTAAGTTCGCAACGGTGGCATTAACGCAAAATTCAAAATCTATAATTCCATCGAAAATGCACGACCCTGGAAGTTTCACCATACTTGCTCTATTGGTGGGTTATACATCGGTCAAGCGCTTTGTGATCTCGGGGCCAGCATCAACTTAATGTCCCTATCAATTTTCAAGCAGTTGAATGTGGGGTAGCTGGCGCCCATGACAGTGACTCTCCAATTAGCTGATAGATCCCTTGTGCATCTAGAAGGGAAGGTGAAAGATGTTCTAGTTATGATCGACAAATTTATATTACCAGCAGACTTCATCATCCTGAACTATGAAGCGGACAAGGATGTATCCATCATCCTGGGACGACCATTTTTATCCACTGGTCGCGCTCAGATTGATGTGTACAATGGAGAGATCACATTGAGCATAAATGGACAGAAGATCAGGTTTGATATTATCCAAGCCATGAAATATCCTAAAAAAGAAGACTTCAATGATTCTGACGATGAACCAAGTTTGAATGAAGAAAAGCCTGAAGATGAAAATGAGGATAAGGATGTGACCGCATCCATAGTAGTCTGCAATGCAATTACAGAAAAAACGATCAAAGAAGATGCGATCAAGAAGACAAGCCGACAACGAGTGAAGAAAGAAAAACAATAAAGCCATCCTTGGAACAACCACCAACAATAGAGTTAAAGACCCTTTCAAACCACCTAAAGTATGCATTTCTGGGGCAGAATGAAATGCTACCTATGATAATTTCCCCGGCGCTTAATGAAGATCAAAAGAATGCGCTGCTAAGCATCCTGAAAAATTACATAAAAGAAATTGGTTCGACGCTAGCAGACATTAGAGGAATCAACCCTGCATACTGCATGCATAGGATTCGTCTCGAAGAGAATCACAAAGGATCGATCGAACATCAATGTAGATTCAACCCTGTGATGAAGGAGGTCGTAAAGAAGGAGATAATCAAGTGGTTAAACGCGAGAATTATCTATCCAATAGCCGACATCACTTGGGTCGGCCCTGTGCAATGCGTGTAGAAGAAAGAAGGGATGACGGTAGTCCCCAATGCAAATAACAAACTGATACCAATGAGGATCGTCACTGGATGGTAGATTTGCATGGATTACCGTAAAATAAATGTGGCGACAAAGAAGGATCATTTTCCTTTGCCTTTTATCGACTAGATGCTAGACCGCCTAGCTGGAAATGATTTCTACTGCTTCTTGGATGGATATACCGGCTATAACCAGATCATGATTGCTTATGAAGATAAAGAGAATACCACATTCACCTACCCTTATGGAGAATTTGTGTTTTGACGCATGCCGTTCGGCCTATGCATTGCGCCGAGCACTTTCCAAAGGTGTATGATGGCCATCTTTTCTGAATATCTTGAAGACTCTGTAGAAATTTTCATGGACGACTTCTCGGTGTATGGGCAAACATACGAAGTCTGTCTCAACAATCTAGAGAAGATATTGAAAAGACGTGAAGAGACGAACCTCGTGCTTAATTGGGAGAAATTCCATTTCATGGTGAAGGAAGGTATTATGCTTGGGCACAAAGTCTCCAAGGATGGGCTGGAGGTGGGCAAGGAAAAGATTGAGGTGATTGAAAAGCTTCCACCCCCAATAAATGTGAAGGCTGTTAGGAGCTTCTTAGGACACGCTGGCTTTTATAGACATTTTGTGAAGGACTTTTCAAAGATTGCACGACCACTGAGTGCATTGCTGGAGGCAGAAAGAAAGTTTGACTTTGATGATCAATGCCGCAACACATTCATGATACTGAAGAATGCATTAATAATCACATTTGTGTTGATCGCATCAGATTGGACACAACCTTTTGAATTAATGTGCAATGCAAGTGGTTATGCGATAGGAGCAGTACCGGCGCAAAAGAAGAAAACAATGTTACACCCCATCGCATATGCGAGTAAAACCTTAAATCTTACTCAAACAAATTACACTACATGGAAAAAGAATTGCTTGCGGTGATATTTGCGCTAGAAAAATTTAGAGCTTATTTGCTGGGAAATAAAGTACTCATTCACATTGACCACTCAACGATAAACTATTTTATGACAAAAAAAGATGTGAAGCCGAGATTGATTAGATGGGTTCTTCTCCTCTAGGAATTCAATATGGTAATCATTGATCGCAAGGGGACGAAGAACCAAGTTGCGGACCATTTATCCAGATTAGAAAATCTAGAAGTTGACCGCAACCAGTTAGAGGTGAGCGCAACTTTCCCAGACGAGCAGCTATTGAAAATTGAAGAATTACCATGGTATGCGGACGTGGTCAATTTTCTGGTGTGCAAACAATTTCCTAAAGACTATACAGCCCACCAAAAGAGGTGGCTTAGACATGAATGCAGATCATATTATTGGGATGAGCCAAATCTTTATAAGAGGGGGTCAGACCAGATTTTGCGCCTGTATGTACCAGATGCTGCTCACCAATGTATGTTATCACAATGTCATGACTCGCCATATGGAGGACACTTTGGAGGCCAATGCACAACAGCGAAAGTGTTACAAAGTGGGTATTATTGGCCAACATTATTTAAGGATGTAAGAGACTATGTGATGAAATGTGACCGGTGCCAATACACGGAAAACATTTCATGGAAGCACTGATGCCCATGAACATCATCTTAGAGTTGAAATTGTTCGACGTCTGGGGCATAGACTTCATGGGACCATTTCCACCTTCAAATGGTCACAAATACATTCTGTTAGCTATCGACTACGTTTCCAAATGGGTAGAAGCGGTATCCTGCGCTGCAAGCGATGCGGCGGCAATCTCCAAGTTCTTGAAGAAAAACATCTTCACTTGTTTTGGCACTCCACGTGCCATAATAAGTGATGAAGGCTCCCACTTTGTTAATCACATCGTCAACAAGTTGCTGCTCAAATATAATATCCTCCATAAAGTGGCCACCACATACCACCCACAGACAAATAGTCAAGCTGAAGTGTCTAACCGAGAAATCAAACTGATATTAAAGAAGGTGGTAAAACCTTCACGAAAAGATTTGGCAATGAAGCTGGACGATGCCCTGTGGGCATACAGGATCGTTTATAAGACACATATAGGCATGTCCCCGTATGCGCTGGTGTTCGAAAGGCATGTCATCTACTGCTTGAGCTAGAGCATAAAGCAATGTGGGCGGTGAAAAAGCTTAATTTCGACTTGAAGGGGCAGGGGAAGCAAGGAAACTTTAGTTGGTCGAGCTTGATGAATGAAGAATGCAAGCTTATGAGAATGCCAAAATTTATAAAGAGAGCGCAAAATGTTAGCATGACAAACAGCTATGCGAGAAGAGTCTCCAGGTCGGACAAAAGGTTTTACTTTTCAATTCGCGGCTACGACTATTTCCCGAAAAATTAAAGTCACATTGGTCCGGACCCTTTATAATCAAAGAAGTATCCCCGCATGGTGCGGTCGAACTGACTAATGAGGAAGGGACCCACGCATTCAAGGTTAACGAGCAAAGAGTCAAGATATATTGCGGAGGTGATTTTCATTGGGAAAAGACCTTTGTAGACTTGAGAAATCCTGAATGAAGAAAAATCGAGTGGCCCCTGTATTGTCATGAGACAGAAAATCATCAGGGGCGCAAATCTTTTGGAGTATCCTTTTCTTACCATTGATTAATGAACTCTCACTACTTTTCTTTTATATCGATTATCGTTTATTTGTCTTGCATCTTTATATCAAAAAAACAAAAAATTGCTAACTCTTTTATTTGACCCTCTCAATGTTTTCTTTGTAACGATCGTGGTGAACAATTGCGGAGGAGCTACGCGAAAGACGCAACTACCTTATTCTGCCACCGCAATCGAAGAGAGCAGTTCGCCACAAAGCAAGATGCATTCACAAATAATGCGGGCGACAGAGTAAATTTTGGTGTTGTATCTTTCCTTGACTTTGTTTATTCCAATTTTTTCCCTATCACATATCATTTTAACTTTGATAATTTTATCATCACATCCTCTTTAGTCGGCGCAATCATTACACAATGATTAATTTTGTAAGTCATCGCATTATCTCTCTTTGCCAATTATGATTTCAATGATGAAACGCATGCCTCTATTTTTTTCGTATATGCTAGAGTCAGCTTAATTTTAGGACAGTCAACTCATGAAATATTTCTAGAAGTTAGTGGTCCACCAGCTTTCTTTCAAACTGACTTTTTACGAAACTTTCTAAGAGCATCGCATGACTTCTTTCAATCCTTCAGCAATGAGGACATTGCTGCGTTTAAATTTGGGGGTGCAATATTCATTTTCAACCTTGCTATTTTTAGGCATTACAAAAAAAAATCATAACGTTGCGATCGGATCTTACTCATAGTTGGATGTCCGCATGACACCTGTGGGGGCAAACCAAAACAAAGGTGGGAATCGTGATCAACGCATAAATAAAATGATCGCAACTCCGCTGCCAAATGGGCATGAGTTTAGAGTGAGAAAGAGCGCCTTGCTCGTAGTTGGATGTCCGCATGACACACGTGGGGGCAAGCCAAAATGAAGGCTAGGCACTTGGATCAGCGCAAGGTTATAGAAACAAATATCTAAATTTTGCAAGGATAAAAAGCATTTGAAAAATCCCCAAGTTGAAAAAGTTTTTTTTATATGAAATAAATCATGCGATGTCCTGGAAACTAGTAAAGTCTTTTTGAAGGTTAAACTTGTGGTCCCTAAATTTTAGAAATATTTTAAGAAGAGACCTGGATAAGAATTAAGGAGATTTTAGTGCAAATGATTGGAATAAGGAAACCTTGAGAAACCTAGGAAAGAAGAAGGCGGTCGACTTTCTAAAGAAAATCTTTAGTCTATGCTTGAGGACAAGCATTATTTTAAATTTGAGGGTGTGTTAACGGGCAGAAATGCACGTTATTATAGCGCAAAGATATAAAACAATGCAGGATTGTGACAGTAAAAATATATAATATTGCATCCAAAAGCATTAAGTTTACAACATTGCGATCGCATGCGTCCATTGCATTAAAACAGCTAACTTATATATTTTATGCAAGAAAATGCGTTGACATAAGGCGAAATTGTGATCCAAGAAAATTAGCGTCCGAGCGCATAAGAGATTGCGACCGAAAGGCTATGCGATCATTTGCGTTCGTGAAAATCTACTCAAGAAGGTGGCCGCATAGAGTCGGCGCATCAAGGTGAAAGCTTAATAAATCACGATGGGACAAAAAGATGATGATGGTCGATTCCGAATTAAGTTGACAAGCCGTTAAGACATACTGTAGCAAGTACATTTAACTTTTTGGTGAAAAATATTCGGCGCATCAGACAGAGAATTAATGACATCCCATCAGTTCAATCATTCAAGAGAAGAAGCTTTTCACCCTGAAGCTCTATAAATACCAAAGGCCACCTTTGTTTAAAGAGTTATTTATAAAATGGAAATTGCATCTTTATATTTGTCCACTCTCCTTACATTACGCATAAGTAGCTAAATCTGTCGAATGGGTTGAGAAGCACTTAGCTAGCATAACCTGAGATCTTCATTCTATGCAATCACCTTATATTATGTATGCATCATTTGTCCATTAGAGATACTCGATAGGGTAGTCTAAGGATAGAATCTAGGCTTGGAAAAGTCAAATTAGAATCTAGGCTCGGGAGAGTCAGATTAGAACTGCATAATTAAGAGATAGAAGCTTAGGAATAAGTTCTGTTTGCTATTAACGCATTGTATACACCCTAGAGATAGGATATGATTGTATACGGTCACCTTGTACCTGTGTACATCTTTCATCATCGCATAGGCAAGAAGTAGAGACTTAGGAATAAGCTCTATAGACATCATTGCATACATCGCATGCGTTCTTAAACTAGAAGCTATCGCATTGGCATTGGAAAATGAATTGTTGTCGCATGAGTGTAGCATGATCGAATAGCTTGAACGCAATCTCAGGAAGCGCTAGCTAAAGACCTTCTCAACCCGTTCCTCCGCATACTCATTGTATTTTTCGCATAATCAACTCTTTTCTCAAATCTGCCACATAAACTTTATACATTAAACAACACACCAACCAACTCATTGATTTATTTGTTACGGCAAAGTGATAAAAAATTACCATCGCATACTGTTTCCTTAGTCCCTATGTTCGACCTTGGGCTTACCAGGCAACTTAGTAGGATTTATACTTGGATCTTGTTGAGAAAACTTACATGCACAACGTATATTCCACCAGCGCATTCTACATCATTATTTCATCGCATTAACAACAACTATTAGTGTAACATTGTCTTTTCCTTCTGTGGTAACACAGCCCCCATCGCATAATCACTAGCATCGCGTATTAGCTCGAATGGCTTTGTCCAGTCGGGTGCAATCAAAATTGGCGTGGTAATTAATGCGTTCTTCAGTAGTTTGAATGCGTTGAGGCATTGTGAATCAAAGTCAAAAGTTTTGTTAGCCTCTAGCAACGCACTCAACGGTCGAGCTATCTTTGAGAAGTCCTTCACAAATTGACGGTAGAATCCTGCATGTCCCAAGAAACTCCTTACAACCTTCACATTTGCTGGAGGTGGAAGTTTTTCAATGGCCTCAATTTTTTCTTTATCCACCTCTAGCCCTTCCTTGGAAATCTTGTGCCCAAGCACAATTCCCTCATTAACCATGAAATGGAATTTCTCCCAATTCAGCACAAGATTTGTCTCTTTGCATCTTTTTAATACATTCTCCAAGTTGTTTAGACAGACTTCATACGTTTTTTCGTAAACTGAGAAGTCGTCCATAAAAATTTCTACTGAATCTTGGAGATACTCGGAGAAGATTTCCATCATGCACCTTTGAAACATGTTCTGCGCATTGCATAATCCGAACGACATGCGGCGAAAAGCAAACGTTCCGTATGGCCAGGTGAATGTGGTCTTTTCTTGGTCTTCAGGTGTGATCATTATCTGGTTGTATCTCGCATACCCATCAAGAAAGCAAAAGTAGTCATTTCCTACTAGTCGGTCTAGCATTTGATCGATAAAAGGTAAAGGTAAATGGCCCTTCTTCGTCACCACATTAAGCTTCCGGTAGTCCATGCAAATCCGCCAGCCAGCGACAGCCCTGATGGGTATCAACTCGTCATTTTCATTCGGGACTACCATCATTCCTCCCTTCTTGGGAACGCATTGCACGGGGCTGACCACGTGCTATCGGCAATTGGGTATATGATGCCTGCGTCCAACCATTTAATGATCTCCTTTTTTACAACCTCCTTCATCGCAGGGTTCAGTGTGTGTTGAGGTTCGATAGACACTTTTTGGTTTTCTTCGAGACAAATTCTGTGCATGTAGTATGTTGGGCTGATTCCTCTTATGTCTACTAACGTCCACCCGATTGCTTTTATGTACTTCTTTAGGATGCTGAGCAGTGAATTTTCTTGTTCTTCTGGTAGTGTATAGGATATTATCACCGGTAAGGTTTCATTTTGCCCAAGGAAAATATACTTTAGATGACTTGGCAGAGTTTTTCAGCTTTAAGGTAGGCGGTTGTTCTAAGGAAGGTTTTTGTGTTTTTCTCTCTTCATTCAAATTCAATTTTTCTTCACTGTTGACTGTCTCCGTGATTACATGGCAGGTTTCTACGGATGCGGTCGCATCATCTCTTTCATCTTTTTCTTCGGACTCCACTTCTTCATCGCAATTGTGTTCATTGTCAGAATCGGATAGGTCTTCATCTTCAGGATACTTCATCACTTTGATGATGTTAAACCTGAGCTTCTTCCTATTTATACTCATTGTGATCTCTCCTTTGTACACATCAATTTGAGCACGACTAATAGATAAAAATGGTCGTCCCAATATGATGGGCACATCTTTGTCCACCTTATAGTCAATAATGATGAAGTCTGCCGATAGAATGAATTTATCAATTGTGAACAAGACATCCTTCAACTTTCCCTTAGGGTGAACTAGGGACCTATTCGCAAGCTGGAGAGTCACCGTCGTGGGTGTCAGCTACCCCACATTCAACTGTTTGAAGATTGAAAGGGGCATTAAATTTATGCTGACCCCAAGATCGCATAGCACTTGACCGATATAGATCCCACCAATTGAGTAGGGTATCGTGAATCTTCCTGAGTCGCGCATCTTCGATGGGATTATAGTATTTGATTTTTTCATTAATGCCACCATAGCGAACTTTCCTGTGCTTCTTTTCTTTGGCACCATGTCCTTAAAAAGTTAGCATATTTTGGCATTTGTTCTATCGCTTCTGTAAATGGAATGTTGATGTGTAGCTATTTTAACATTTCCATGAAGCGATTATACTGAACTTCATCATTTTTCTTCTTCTTCAGTCTTTACAGGAAGGGTGGTAGCTGTACTTTCACTGTTCCGTGTTCTATAGGCTTAGAGGTGGATGCAACTTTCGGTTCCATCGTCTCGGGCTCTTTTGATTCATTTTGCGTCAAGGGGGTTCTTGGATTCCATTGCATTCGAATTGGTCCCACTAGGCTCTTTCCTTTCTTTCGCTGTTGTCTTTCCACTTCGCAGAGTGACTGATAGGCATTGTTCTTTCCCCGTGTTCCTCGGGTTGCGTGGGAGCTCAGTTGCGCTCGGCAACGTCCCTTGCGGTCTATTTTTCAACTCTCTTGCAATCTGTCCTATTTGAATTTCTAGATTGCGGATGGAAGTCGCCTAGTTTGGTAGGACCGTCTCATTCTTTTCAATGTACTATTTTAATAGATTCTCCAGAGAGGATGATGGCGATTCTTGCGAGCTGCTGGCTTGATGTTGCGGTTGACTGTTAGTTTGTTGGAAAAATACTGGCGGTCCTTCTTTTTGCGCCATAGGTTGGTAACTTTGTTGTTGGTTATTTTTCCAAGCGAAATTGGGGTGGTTCCTCCACCCGGGGTTGTATGTATTAGAGAAAGGGTTGTTCTTTACAAAGTAGACTGTCTGTAGGTTTCTTAGACATTCTTCAATCAGATTCGGTTCTCCACAAGAAGCACAACAGGTGCTCGTCTGTTCAATTGCATTGACCTGCCCTCTTTGCGTTCTAGGGTTGTTGATTGCGATGCCCTGTAGTCGATTTATCATCGTTTTCATTTGATTCTGTAAAGATGCGATGGCACCGTTATTACCTTCTCGAAGTTTTATTCGTTGGTCACTTTCCTGCCAATCTTCATGATTCCTTGATATGCGATCAAGAATGTTTTTAGCCTCATCATATGTTTTATCAAGTAAACTGCCTGCTGCTACCGCATTGGCAGCTGTCTGCGATGCAAGATTTAGGCCATGGTAGAAAATTTCCATCTAAAGGCAGTCTGGTAATTCATTGTGTGGACAATCTCGCACTAATCTCTTAAACCTCGCCCACACGTCGCTGAGCGATTCGTCTTCTTCCTATTCAAAATTCGTGATTAAATTCCTCCTTCTTGCATTCTCAGTAGAAGGGAAATATTTCTTCATGAACTTCTCGACAACCTGTTCCTACGAAGTTATCTCCCCCGGTTCGAGGGAATATGCCCATTTTCTTGCTTGATCGCATAACAAAAATGGAAACAGCGTGAGTCAAACTTCTTTAGCAGAGATATTTAGGAACACAAAAGTGTTACAAATTTCAATGAAACTCTGGAGATGGGCGTACGGATCCTCGCCACGCCTTCCACCAAACTGTCCGGCTGTCTGGATCATCTGTAACATAACCGACTTCATCTCAAACCTTGATCCATCCAAAGCTGGCCTCATGATTCCTGGGGAGAAATCATATAAGTTAGGTAATGCATAGTCCCGAATGGGTCTATTGCGGTCGTTCGCCAAGAGAATGGGGTTTGCCATGATGTTGTTTCCATTTGTGGCTCTTTCTTCTGGTTGTTCCACCATTCTAGGATTTCTTTCTTGTTGTTGTCCGAAGTTGTTTCTCTATCTTCTTCGGAATATTCTTTCTATCTCTGGGTCGTAGTTGGGCTCAGGAACGTGTTGTTCGCTCATGCGATGCCTGCTTCTTCCCTTACCAATGGAATAGCAGTGCACAGAGGTCAAAAGCTGCAAAGAAAATCATAAAGTCTGTTAGCGCAATATATACTGCCGTAGTCCCCAGCAACGGCGCCAAAATCTTGATGCTTGTGAATTGTGATGCGCTTATGGTGTGAGTTTGCGGTGATGTGTTATGCAGTGAACATGCAAGTTTTCCTAATAAGACCCAAGTATAAGCCTTACTAGGTTTCTTGGTAAGTCCAGGGTCGAATACAGGGACTACTAGGTAAATATACGTTAGCTACTTTGATTCTCTTACGGTGGCGAAAACAAATGAGTTGGATGGTGTTTCGATTAATAATTTTTCTATGTGACGGAGTTTGAGCGCAGAGTCAATGAAATCAAGAGTTATAATGAGTATGCGAAAAAGGGGTTGAGAAGGGGTTTAGGTAACACTTTCTAAGATTATGAACAAGTTATGCGATCATGCTACACACAAATAACAGTACGTCATCTCTCAATGCAAAATGCCATAATTCCTATTTCTAGGACGCATGCGATGTATACGAAAAATTCGATGGGACTTATGTCTAAGCCTCTATTCTTGTCTATGTGATGATGAAGGATGCACACATAAAACAAGGTGACCACATACTATCATATCCTATTTCTAGGGTGCATGCGATGTGTTAATAGCAATAGAACTTATGTCTAAGTTTCTATTTCTTGCTTATGCTGTTCTAATCTGACTTTCTCATGCCCAGATTCTAATATGACTCTCTCAAGTCTAGATTCTATCTTTAGACTATTCTCTCAAGTATCTCTAAAGGGTGAATGACGCATACATAAGACAAGATGATCGCATAAAATATAAATCTTAAGTCATGCTAGCTAAGTACTTCTCAACCCATTCGGAAATTTAGCTACTCATGCGAAGTATGGAGAGATTGAACATAGTTTGAAATGAGATTTTCATTTTCTATAAATAGAGTGTTGAATACAAAATAACAAATGAAATTTAGAGATAAGAAGCCCGGTAAGCAATGTCTTGCTTCCCGTGGCCTTTTACACTATTCTTTTTCACTCTAACTCTATTCATATGTATATCCTTGCTCTTGCAAGTGTTGCCCTCTCTCCTTTGTAGTGCTTTCCGACAGTCTCTCGATCTGTCTGGGAATGATCTCTCGGCTTTCTTTTCTCCTTGCTCGTCTCCGTTCTCTAAGTCTAAGTATGAATATGTACGTGAATAGAGAAACAGTTCTTTAACTTGTATATATTCTCTCTCTATTTTGATGTCCTGTTACAATGATGACCTTTGGTATTTATAGAGCTCAAGGTGAAGCAGCCTTTCTCTCCAATGATTACAAGGATGGGCGGTCATTAAATCTCCTGCTCTGATGCACTGATTAATGGTTACCAAAAGTTGAGTGTACTTGCTATAGTGTGGCTTTAACGGCTTGTCAACTAAATTCGGATTCGACCGTCATCAACTTTCCGTCCCATCATGATTTATTATGTTGTCACCTTGATGTGTAGTATTTATGCGGCCACCTTTTTGACTAACTTCTCACGATTGCATATGATCGTATGACATTGTGATCGCAATCTTCAAGCGCGCTGACGCTTAATTCCTTTGAATCGCAATTTTACTTGTGTCATCGCATTTTTCCTGCACAAAATAAGTAAATTAACTGCTTTTATGCGATGGGCGCATGCGATCGCAATTCCTTTCAGTTTAGCGCTTTTAGACATGATATTGCTTATTTTACCATCACATTCTCTCATTGTTTTACTTATTTGAGCTGTAATAACGTGTATTTCTACCCATTATCAGGTATTGAATCCATTAAAATTACTTCATTAGATCTATTCTAGCCAATTCATGAAATCATGTATGAACATTATGCTTAAGTCTAGAAAGATAATTCAAAATTACTTTCTCTAAAAAATAACCTATTCTCATGCAACTTAATTGATAACTAATCTCATGAAATCAAATTAAGAAACAAGGCATTAAAATTTGTCATTAACAACTTTCAATATTAACCTAACTATAATCATGACAGATTAATAACAATTAATGGTATAGATACGATAAAACATTCAATCTCTCAATTAAACATTCAACCTAATGATTATCAATGGTCAAGCAATAAGAATGATACGTGATATCATTAAAAAGCAAAGTGTTCAACAAACATCCATGAAAAGAACTAAATTCAATCTAAATTCATAACAACTTTATCAATACCCTAAAACAACAAGTTTAGCCACTCATAACTTGCAAAAAATTATTTTGATACATCAATTCAAGCATAAGATTAAGAGAAAGATAAAGGAACCGAAGAATCCTTCAAACTCGCCTCAATCATCACCTCAGAAACTTGAACAACCTTCAAAATATCCCTCAAATTATCTAGCTTTTAAGCATAAACTCTAGTTTTGGTATCAAATTTCATTCTTCAACCCTCAATTCGGTCAGAATCCTCTCTCCATTAGGTCAAAATGGCATCCAATTATATAGAGGATGAGAAATTTGGAACAAAATCCTTTCCAAAGTTGCAATGTTGGTCTAGAGTTGTCATAGTGTCGCACAATGCTACTTGTAGTATTGCAACACTGCCTCCTCAATTGTAGCTACCGTCTTCGAGCGTTTATCACCGCTTTGCATTGTAGCATTGCAACACTCCCCTGCCCTTTGGTTTAATTTCATTTTCTTCTCTTTTCTTCACCCCCTTTGGTCCATTGCTCAGTTTTGACTCCATTAAGCCTAATTTAGTCCTTTTTAGTTTATTTTGAGTATAATTCACTTTTCGATCATTAATCTTGGAAATCACTAGCAAACACATCAAATCAGATAGAAACGCATTAGAAACAATCCTAAATCTAAGGTAAATAACATACATTTTCTATGCGTTTCACCGCCCCAAACTTAATATTTTACTAGTCCTGAGCAAAGAAGAAACGGGAAAATAGAAAAGTTCTAAATAGGTGTGCTAGGATTCATGCATCAAAGAATAGTCAGTTGAGAACTCAAGCATAAACGTTCAAGCAAGTCTATCTATAATGATCCCGAATTTCATTGCTAAACTTGAGACCGTTACCAAAACTTAACCTTAAATTATGTTTACTAACTCTTGTATTTTGAAAAAAAAAATATCGGTAACATAATAGCGTAAATGTAACAAAACCAAAATTTTGTTTTTACACATGTTTCAAAGAAACACACTTCCAATATCACAAAACAACAAACTTCTCCCAACAGAACCACTAAAGTTTTCAGAAAAAAAAATACTCTAAACAACAACTTAGATTCAACAAAAGGTTATGAACTATCCAACTTAGACTACTGTGAAAAGAAACTTAATAAATCAACTAAGACCCTTTACAAAGTTTTAACCCAACCAATTGAAACCAACATGAACATAAACCAAAGTTCCAAAGAAAATAATGGTTCAAAATAAAATAAACTCCTAACACAAAGAAAGTAAATAATGACATAATTTTATATGATGATCTTTCTCAGGCTCCAACCTCAACATCACCAAGATCGCCATGTTCATTGGTACCTACAAAATTTGGTCAGGGTTGGTACACATTTGTACTAGTAAGTAGCCCATACCTGAAGGGCCACTAAACAATATACAGACATGGCAAAGATGCAAAACAACAATGATATATTCACAACATGCTAACTCATGAATTATTTCACTATAAATAAAGGCTAACATAATTTTTCATTCAACTTTTCAAACTCACTCCACAATCAAGCTTAACTCTCACTAAGCTTTTTGAACGAATTATTCAACACATGTTGACCCCAATTGATCGTGTCTATCCCGTGTCGGCCCCAACTGACCTTATCGAAGGCCATCAATGCTCTCTGTTGACCCCATTGACTTTGTCCAGGGCCATGGATGGTGTCTGTCAGTCCTAACTGACATATCTAGGGCCACCAACCACTCTATCGACCCCAACTGATACTAAATAAAGCCACCAAACTCTTCGTCGGCCCAACTGACTCCGCTAACAGTCATCAATGTCCTCAAGAATTCTATTACTTCCATTCCAAGCTTGTAACACCAACCCTAACTAGACCAAGGCCATCGATGCTACTCTAAACATGCATTACGCCTAAAATCACATAAAACAACATTGTGCTTCCAACTTTACACATATGCTTATACAAACATCTCAAACAACATGCTCACATTCTCATAACAACATAACGGTCACACAATTTAACATGCCTTATAATAGTCAAGGGAAGAGCACCCAGACATGCAAATCATATCAAAATAAATCACAATTATAAAAATTATAGGTCATAATTATACGTGACGGTAATTAATGTTGGGTTGTATGTCCTAAAACTCGCAATTTGTAAAGTTAAACATATTCTATTATCAATAAAGATGTTATTCAATATTACTTCAATAATGTTGTTATTGAATCTATAAATTGCACTTATAAAGTCTAAATCCAATACTAAGATCCATGACTATTATATGAATACTTGAACTTTTTGTGGAGACATAAAAGTTGATCATGTTCGAGTAAATAGTCAAAATGATCTATGGTATACAAATAAAGTTGGGTGCCTTAATCTGGTAACACTATCGGATGCGGCACACTCCGTAGTTGTTACAATTTGTTGTAGAGTGCTACAAACGATGTGATCCTGATTCGTTCATGTATTGACATGAGGAATGGGGGTGTCCTATGCAATGAGTTTGCGTAAGATCGGACAAAGAAATAAGTTATTCTTATTTTATATGTTGTTTACTGTTTAAGACTGACTATTTTGCTTAGATGACCTAGGTAACTCGATCTTAAGCCTAAGCTAACTATGAACTCATATTTATTCAGGATTATCCTTAGATATGAATAGGTGAAGGTTGGCTCAATAGCGTTGGCTCAATAAGCCTCCCATTTCAGGGGTAAGACTTAGTAGATAGCTAGGGACATAGGGTGCAAGACGGAATTCATGCCTACTCGATTTAGGGATAGGAGGAAGGTTGTTCTATTGAGTACTGAGTCTAGGTCTTAAACAAGGGGCCCCACTCTCTCATTGGTCCGAGAGGGATTCGGTTTAGTGATTGGATCACAAACCAATTGTTCATTAGAGGATCAATGGAACTTAAGGAGTAAGATGTAATATCGGGGTAAAACAACATATTGACCCGACCATTATTAAGAACAACCTGTGAAGGGTGGACTTACTGATTATGGTTAAATCAAGTGGACACAAATATATCTACAGTGAGAAGAGTGCAACTATCGAGCTATAGTGGTGTGACTTGATAGTTAACGAATACTGATTAATTTGGTCTAAAGAGTTTTAGCCAATTAATCTTAAATTGGTAGAGCTCATGATCTGTAGGTCTATAGGGTCCCTCTACTAGCTCGTAAAACATGAACACCTTGAATTAATAAATTGAGTGAGTTTGAAATGATATCAATTTGAATTGTACAAATTGTATTTCAATTTAAAAATATTGAAATTGAAATTAGGGTTTGAATTTGAATAAGTTCAAATTAAAAAAAAAAGGTTTGCATAATTATATTCGATATAATTATTTAACGTTTAATTTATCGAAATTAAACAAAATTTGAGAGTTAATAATATTTAAATATTGATTTAAATATTAATTACATGAATAGGATTCATGTTTAAAATTAGGTGTGTGATTAATTTAATATTTGATATTAAATTATTAATTAATTAATTAAATTATTATTTGATTTATTAAATATGTTTAAATAATTAAAAATAAAATTAATTTTCAATTTCAATTCAATTTGAGAAATTGGTTTTTGAAAATTTGGATTTAATTAATTGTGAATTAATTAAATTAGGTTTTAATTAATTTTAGAATTAATTAAAGTTAATTTAAATGGAAATTCAATTTTAGTGGGATCTTCCCACATTTAGAGTGTTGGGATTGATGCCCTAAATCTAGTAGGATCTTATAGTTTGTAAACACTTGTATGAACAAACTCATTGTGATTTATAATATATGATATTTTATTCACTCTAGTCTATGAAATATTTGATATTTTAGTTGCATTAACCACAAACCAATAAACTAAGATCTATGGTTATCGTTGTAATTTAAACATGTATGTGGAGACATATAAGTGGATCATGTTTTAATTGATAACCTAAATGGTCTGTAGTAGATGGATTCGGAGGGGTACCTTATCCTGGTGACACTACGAGTATGACCCGCTTTGTAAGTGTTACAAATGATTTGATCCTGATCATTCATGTATTAGACATGCGAGCGGAGATACTTTATACAAAGGAGTTTGTATAAGACCGAACCATAATGTTTAGTCTCGTTATATAATATCGTTCATAATTGAGATTTAATTTCACTAGGATGACCATAGATAACATGACCTTAATCCTAAGTGAGTTATGAACTCCTGCCTATGAGGGCGGTCCTTTGATTTGCATAGGTGAGAGTGGCTAGATCGCTGATTCAACAAGCCTACTATTTTGGGGATTCATCATATTGGGGAATTGGGAACTCAACTATACAAGATGGAATTCACTTCTTCCCCGAAGCAGGGGTACATAGATAAATTGCTCCCCTAAAGGCTAATTCCGGAGCTTGAACAATGAGGCGCCATACCCTCTCTTATCCCCAGAGTGGTTTAGTCATAATGGGACTATGATATATTGTTCATTAGAAGAATCAGTGGTACTTAAGGAGTTAGATGTAACTACAAGGGCAAAATGGTAAATTGGCCCAGCTGTACTTACGAGCGATTTATGAAGGGTCATCGTACTGTTGATTGGTTATATCTAATTGACACAGAAATATATCTGTAGTGCGAGAGTGTAGCTATCAGTCTCTAGTCGTGTGCCCGGTAGTTAACGGATGATGGATAATGTGATTAAAGAGTTTAGTTAGTTATTCATGTATCGTTGGAGCTTCACGCTACAGGTCCATAAGGTCCCCTTGGTAACTCAATGGATTGAAGTTGAGAATTAATTTTTGGGTTAATTTGAAATGTTCAAATTAATATGAGGGAATTTGATTATATATGATATAATTAAATTAATTAAATTATATATGATATAATTGATATAATGTATTTGATACATTATTGTTTGATTGGAAGAACTAGTATTTGAATATGATTCAAATATAAATTTCTATGAATATGATTTATATTAAATGCCATAAAAGAGAAAAAAAAACTATGGTTTATATATTGTATATGATGCAATATTAAAACTATAGGTTATAAATATAATATAATAAGTTAGTTATTGTATTTATTTATAATTTATTAATTATATAATAATTAAATTTATTTTTCTCCAATAACCACCATTAGTGAGTGGTTATATGGTTTTATGGAAATTGAGTGGAACAAAGATAAAAAGTTGTTTTCTAATTTTCTACGAAACATAGGTTAACTATCGAGTGACTATACGATTCCATCGAGTTTACTACATGATAGCCTTGAGTCTAAATGATCGAGTATCAAGTTTATGCGATAAACTTCCATCTTCTACACGATAGTTCACTCGCTTACTCGATCGTCTTCTTTCTTCACTCCAATATTTCCCTCTAACCAAAATAAGCCAGAGTCCACCACTCCTAGATTCTCACACTGAGAATACCAAGGTAATCTAGTGGTAGTGTCCGGATCCGTTCGAGGATCAAGTTGATACTCGTTGTTAGTGTTCGAAGGAGTTCGAGTGCGAGTTCGAGTTGATCGTTGCATTCGAGTTTAGTCGAGGGATACACTTGAAGAAAGGTTCTTCAAAGGTATTGTTTCTTGATCCCTTGTATTTAATTCAAAGCATGTTGTAATTTATAATTTAATGCATAATCTGTTTAGTATGACTGTGAATGTATGAGTTCTTTCACAATGGAGTTTGGACGATCAGCTTCCGCTCATAGGACCTTTGTAATTAGAGTTTCTTCAATTGGTATTAGAGCCAGGTTGTTCTGATTTCCAAATTCCATTGTTGTATTGAATGTCATTTACAATCTTGGTGCAATGCATTTAAATGTTAAGTGTATTTGTGGATGTTGTTGATGGATGTTTACAGGATAATTGTCTCTGTCTAAAGATTTCTTTACTTTTACAAAAGTTAATTTGTAAGAGCCCCTACGTTTTTAGGCATTTAATCTTGCAATCGAGTCTGTATTCATTTTTTGTGTTTTTTGAGTCGTTCGTGAAGAAGCTTCAGGCGCAAGGAATTTCTGTTCGCTTCGATGGAGAAGATGAATCGATGGCCGCATCGTGTAGCTCAAGCTAAACGATCCTTTAGATTTGGCTATGTGATCGTGTAGAAATGTTCTACTCGATCGTGTAGTATTTGCTAAACAATCGCATAGCTACTGCTACGCGATCACGTAAAGAGTTTACTCGATCGTGTTGCATTGGCTACATGATCTTGTAGACGCTCGGGGGTAGACGATCTAGAGTATTTGATACTCGACGCATGGCATGTATGCTAAACGATCGTGTAGGCTATCATGCTCATCGCTAATCAGTAGCTACATGATCACTTGGTATACAATACTCGGTACTCGCTACTTGATCGTATTAGACTTTCATGCACATTCGATAGTCATTAGCTACACGATCGCATGGAATGCATTACTCGATGTGCGCTACACGATCATGTGGATTTTCATGTGTTGGGGTTGATGCCCTAAATCTCGTAGGGTCTTGTAGTCTGTAAACACCTGTATGAACAAACACTTGTGATGTAATAATATGAGATATTTTTTTTACTGTTATCTTTGAAATATAGGATATTTTAGTTGCATTAACCACAAACCAATAAACTAAGATCCTTGGTTATCGTTGTAACTTAAACATGTATGTGGAGATATACAAGTGGATCATGGCTTAAGTGATAACCTAAATGGTCTGTAGTATATGAATAAATGAGGGAAACCTTATCCTAGTGACACTACGGATACGACCCGCTTTGTAGATGTTACAAGTGTTATAAAGTGCTATAGATGGTTTGATCCTTATCATTCATGTGAAGACATGTGAGTGGTGGTATCTTATACAAAGGAGTTTGTTTAAGACCGAACCACGAAATGTTTAGCCTCGTTATATAACGTTGTTCATGACAAAGACTTTCATTTCACTAGGATGACCATAGGTAACATGATCTTAATCATGAATGAGTTGGGAACTCCTACCTATGAGGGCGGTCCTTTGATTTATATGGGTGCGAGTGGCCAGATTGTTGACTCAAACCTGCCACTTTGAAGATTCGTCTGATTGGGGAGCTAGGAACTCAACTACACAAGATGGAATTCAGTCCTTCCCCGAAGTAGGGGTAGGTAGATAGATTGCTCCCTTAAGGGCTGATTCCGGGGCTTGAACGATGTGGCGTCACACACGGTGTTCACTCATAGTAGAACTATGATGTATTGTTCATTAGAGGAATCAGTGGTACTTAAAGAGTTAGATGTAACTATAGGGGCAAAACGGTAAATTGGCCTAGTTATCGTATTGTTGATTGGTTATATCCAATGGACACAGAAATATATCTGTAGTGAGAAGAGTGCAGCTGTCGGTCTTTAGTGGAGTGTCTGACAGTTAACGGATGGTGGATATTGTGATCAAAGAGTTTAGTTAGTTATTCACGTACCGTTGGAGCTTCAAGCTACAAGTCCATAAGGTCCCTTTGGTAGCTCAATGGATTCAAGTTGAGGAATGAGTTTTTGGGTTAGTTTGAAGTCTTCAAATTAACAAGAGGCAATTTGATTATATATGATATAATTAAATTGGTTCAATTATATGTGATATAATTGATTTGATGTATTAGATACATTAATTAGAAGAATTTGATATAAATATGATTTATATTAAATAAAGGAGAAAAGAACTATGGTTTAAATATTACACATGATGTGATATTAAAACTATAGGTTATAAATATAATGTGATAAGTTAGTTATTATATTTATTCATATTATGATATCATTGTTTAGTTGGTTATTTAATTTCTCCTTTAACCATGCAAGTGGGAGGTTAATTTTAGTTTTGAATAATTGAAGGATAATATGAAAAGAGTTTTCATTTTATGAATAATCGCTTCATTAATTGCTTCACTAATCGTTTGCTCACAAGAGACTATACAATAGCCCTCACGAGAGACTAAACGATCGTGTAAACGATCTAGCGAGAGACTAAACAATCGTGTAGACGATTTAACAAGAGACTAAACGATCGTGTAAAAGATTGAACGAGAGACTAAACGATCGAGCTAGATTTGCTAGACGGTTGGCTAGATGATTCTCACGAGAGCGAGAGATTACTAAACGATCAAGTACTCTCAGTCTCTGCGATAGGCAAACTCTTTTTCCCACTTACTTGATCGTGTAGTTCGATCGTTTCCTTCGTCATTCCCTCTACCAAATTCATCGCATAGTCATTAGCCACGTGATCATCACTACACGATCGTTTATACACGATGTGCTTTACTCAACGATCAGAAGGAATTGCTACACGATCAAGTGACGAGGTTTCGAGGTGGGCGGTTCAAGATCCGGTTCATCTATTCCAACCGGTCAACTTGATTCTTTTGTAATAGTTTAGCTTTTAATTCTGGTTTTGGGGCATATTATCCCGGTCTATCAACTTTTATTGAATATACATGTAATGTATGTCTATATTATATGATAAATTTAATTTTGATGTAAGTATTTTAAGTATTATTTTCATTTTTTTAGAATATAGCATTATAAATTTGAAAGTTGAAATTTAAATTTAATTTTTTTTTTATTAATGTTCAACATAAATATATAAATTGTTTGAGTTAGGAGATTCGTTCCTACTCATATGTGAATGGAGAAAAACGAATAAAATTCATGTTTGATTAAATCATGATACCTTCAGTGAAATATTTATTTTAATAATAAAATTTAAACGATGAAAAATAAAATTATTAATTAGCTTTGATATAATGATGCATTTTCTTATTAACAAGCCACGTTTGTTTAATTGATTTATATAACGTTAAATAGTAAAATAGTTGATGCATAACCGACTTTATGTACATCTTGAGGATTATTTCATTTATAGGATTTAATTGTTGTGTGTTTGTATGTGATAATATGAAATTAGTAAATTATACAAAATATTTAAATTTGTAAACAGATAGTACATATAGTATTATATACATTCTTTTTCCTAACGACTTAACATGATTTATATTCTATGAATTTTTTTTATTTAATTTAAGGCTGATAAATTAATTAGTTTTTTGTGTGATTTTTTAAAGGGGGTGATTTTTAAAACTTTTTTGAAACTTTAAATAATATTAAAAAAAAAATTATAGGTTCAACTTTTAAATAAATAATTACTCAAAAGCATTTATAAAAACTTTATTTATATTTATGTTTTTCTTTGTAATTCTTATATGACTAAAGTAGGATGACCAGCCGACACAAATTTTAGTACATGCTTGATCCTTTACATAATTCATTTTAGGTTTGTTAAATAGACTTTTCCCACGTCCATCATATCTAGAATCCTTCCTTTTCCGAAAAATTGCTTAAAAAATAATCCAAACATATTCTTAGTGGCAAAGAGTAGCGGACCTGAGAATTTTGTTGATGGAGTCTATATAATTTAGTAAAAAAAAATTATAAGGGAATAGTTCTAAAAATTCATAAGAAATTGACAACATAATAACAATATCGTAACTTAAACAACTCAACAAGCAGAGTTTAAGATGTTTACTTAAGGTCCGTTAAATTAGTTTAAAAAAATGATGAAATAAATATAAAATAAAGAAACTAAAACAAAAAATAAGAATGATTTGAAACATGAAAACCAAATGTATATAAATAAAATAGAAAACTTAAAAAGAAAAAGAAGCCAAGAAGAAGAAATTGAAAAGGGAAAATTTCAAAAATAGAAAAAAAAAATGTTAAACTATTTACAAAAATAAGAAGAAAAAAAACACTTATAGACACTTATAGATTTCTATCAACATCTATTAGTTATAGACCTCTATCAATTTTTATCAATGATAGACACTGATAGACTTCTATCAACCTCTATCTTCTTCTATAAAAAAAGATTAAAATTTGTTATTTTGTGTAAATAGTTTTCCTAATTTTTCTATTTTTGAAAATCCCCCGATTAAAAAAAAGGAAGATTTCTTGGTGTGGAAGCTTTATAAAAAAAATAAAAAAATCCAAAAGTAATTTAGAAATGAAGTTGGATAATCATTGACTTTCTTCTTAATTTTTATGGAAGACGCATTTACCATTGGGCTAACTAAAGTTATTGATATTATGTTAGTTTTTTTATATATATATATGTATATTATATAAAGAGTATAAACTTAGAGGGACTTGAGCCCCCGAGCCCATACTAAATTCGTGGTTTGTGGCAAATTACATTAAAAAAAAAAAAAAAAAACTATGCAACATATCAAGGGAGACGAGAAAAAGCGATTTTAGAGAGAGAAAATTGACAAAAATAATCCTTTAGAAAAGAGGACCCCTTTTAAAAAGATTGTATTTTTTATCCCTTAAAATTTACCATAAGTAGGAAAAGAACATTATACCTTTTTTTAGGATAAAGATTCAAAACTTCAAAATCCAACAATCCCTTCATGACCATTTTCTTATTCAACTCTTCACATTCCTTTCCAAGCTCCTCACAGTCTTTCAGTTTTTTTTTTAGCATTTCGGTTCATCTTCATCAAGTTTGGGATTTCTTCAAGCTCATCTTCATCAAATAAGTATTTTTGCACATTTTAGGAGGGATTTGGTTTTGGATTTCCTTACATTGTTCTTGATTTCATGCTTTTGTATATCTTTATACCTTATTTTGTAATAATTGTGAATATCAATCTTGTTTGTGAAGGAACCATGAGGTCTATAGTAGAAGCAGGATTTGTCCCATATTTTATTTTCACAGTAATCAAAATTTACAGTACATAAATTATGCATCAAAACAAAAATTACAGTATGCTTTTAACAGAAGAAATTAGGGAAAAGGAAAATGCTTACCCTTGAAGAACCGTTCTTCATGTAATCTTTCTTCTTCACAAACCTTCCTCGAAAAACACAGGACACCATCACAAGTGAGACCTCTGTATTCTCTGTAGGGGATAATAATTCTCAGGAGGTGTGGGGTTTGAGTTTTGGGAAGAGGGAGACTGATTTAGAGAGAAGATTTTTTCTGTAAGAGATAGGAGAATCCAAAGAGCCTTTCTCCTAGAAAAAATCTTATGTGAAGAAGATAAAGATCTCCTTGGAAAACCACCCCATACACTTCTAGGCACGTTATTCCACCAGAGAGAAAAGAGGGGGAGTTACAACTCCCTCCCATATTAATTTTTTTAAAAAAATAATATAAAATAATAAAATAATAAAAAATAATTTAATAAATTATTTTAATAAAAAAATTTAATATATATATATATATAATAACCATCTTATCATATAATATATATTAAACTATATGTCATATCAAATATAACACATAACCCATAGTTCTTATATTGTATCAAATACAATATAACCTATAGTTTTATTTCTCTCAATGATGCATGGTATTTAACATAAATCATATTTATACTAAATTTAATTATATGAATCTCATCCATATAATTAGTATTTGAATCAAATTGAAATATTTAATTCCTCTCATAATAAATTTTATATCATAATGTATCAAATACATTATATTAATTATATCACATATTATTAATTCCTTCAATTAATTTGAATAATTCAAATTAATTCAAAATTAATTCCAAAAAATCCTTGTTAAGCTACAAAGGAGACCTTCTGAACTTGTAGATTAAAGCTCAAATGGTACTTGAACAATTAATTAAACTTTTTTAATTAAATTATTCAACGTCCATTAATTGTCGGTCATTCCACTAAAGACCGACAGTTGCACTCTTCGCACTACAGATATATTTTCGTGTCCATTGGATATAACCAGTCAATAGTGCAATGACCTTTCACAAATTGCTCGTAAGTACAACTGGGCCAAAATTACCATTTTGCCTCCCCTATAATTCCATCTAACTTCTCAAGTACCACTAATCTCTCTAATGAACAATAAGTCATAGTCCAACTATGAGTAAACCCTCTTGGGCCAAGAGGGTATGATGCACATTGTTTAAGACCTGGAATCATCCTTTAAGGAAGCATTTATCTACTTATCCCAACATTAGGAAAGGAGTGAATTCTGTCTTGTGTAGTTGTGTTCCCAGCTCCCTAATCAAATGAATGCCCAAAATGGTATACCTATTGAGTCAGTGATCTGGCCATTCTCACCCATACAAATTAAAGGAGGATTCAGGTCATGTCACCTATGGTCATCATAGTGAAATGTAAGTCTATATTATTAGCGGTATTATATAATAAGACTATTCATTTCGTGGTCCGATTTTATACAAACTCCTTTATATAGAATACGTCCGCTCACATATCTCTACATGAATGATAAAAATCAGATTATTTGTAGCACTTTACAACAATTGTAACATCTACAAAACTGGTCATATTTGTAGTGTCGCCAGGATAAGGTACCCAACCTTATCCATCTACTATAGACCATTTAGGTTATCACTTAAACTGATCCACCTGTATGTCTTTATATACATGTTTAAGCTACATAAGATAACTTTGGATGTTAGTTTATTTGTTTGTGGGTTAACGGTACTAAATGTTGAATAAAATATCTCATATTTTATTAAATAAATAAAATTGTTTGTACATTACAATTACAAATTATTAGACCCACGAGATTTAGGGCATTAACCCCAACAGTTTGAGCTCATTTTATTAAAAAAGTTGAATCTTTTTTGGTAACAAGTTTATAGGTTTTATTTTCATGGGCTTTCATAAATTTTTGACTTTTTGTGGGAAAAAAACGTTGCATTTTAGATTGATTTTGAGACCTATAGATAGTGTACGAGTTGATTTGTACATTACAAACCCTCTTTGCTTTAAATTATGATATTCTAATTTTGAGGCCTCCTAATTCGATGAAGGCCGAACGGGCTACTTGAGATCTTGACTGGGCAGGCGATCGGATGGGGATTAGGGTGGGATGTGGGTGACTCGGGATCGAAAAGGGGGGTGGGACCAGGTATAGAGGGTATATACACTATTGTTGTTTGGCTCGGTCCATACCGATCAAGCGACTTGAGATATTGGCCTGGTGGGATGCAGGCGGGCGAGGACTAAGTGGGATGCAGGTAGGACGGGGCAATGGGGTAGGATGCGTGTGGGTGGAACCGGGCGACTCAGGACCAAGAAAGAGGCGAGACTGGGTGTAAGGTATTTAAGTTACTATTTTTTGACCTGGTCCCAGGCCCAATCGAATATGGGACCGAGCCAAGAAACGGTAGCTTACATATTGGTCTTAGAATTTTAATTTATCTATTTGATTAAAAATTTAGGTTATAATGGAATTAGGAATGAAGATTCATCATAATGATCATTTTTCTACAGCCCTTTCATGTTGTTCTCATATAGGAAAAGTCATGCCTAAATTAAGAAAAAAATGACTCCGACACAATTAGCCATATTTAGGCAAACATGTTTTGGTACTCTCCTTGATACAAACTGTTGGGTTTTATGTCCTAAAACTCGTAGATAGTGAATGTAATTAAATGACGTCATTAATAAATAGTTATTAATGTTTTTATCAATAAGTGTTATAGATGTTTTATTTAATTTTGTCTTATTAACCCTAAAATCTAATAAACTAACATTTTAGGTTGTCTTATGAGTCTTAAATTGTACGTAGAGACATACAAGGATCAATATTCAAGATACAACCTAAAGGGTCTATAGTATAGGGATAAGGTTGGGTATCTTATCCTTGTAACACTATAGATACGACCCACTTTGTCTTTGATACAAACAAGTGATCTAACGCATTCGTGTAGGAGACATGCGAATGGGGGTATCCTGTGTAATGAGTTTGTACCAAGACCGGACCGCGAAATAGTAACCACTAGATGTAACTCCGTTGACTAGTTAGGTTTCTATTTCAATAGGATAACCTAGGCAACTTAGTCTTACTCCTGAGTATATTATGAACTCTTGTTCACGAGGGATTGTCCTTTGATTCGTATGGGTGAGAGTGGCCAGTTCGCCGACTCAATATGCTTACTATTTTTTGGGATAAGAGCGAGTTGGTAGCTGGGAACATAATCATACAAGATGGATTTCACTCATTATCGACTTCAAGGTAAGTAGATGAGTGTTTCCTTAAGTGGTGTCTTCGAGACTTGAACAAAGGGCTCTACCCTCTCACTGGCCCAAGAGCGGTTTCTATTTAATGGTTGGATCATAAACATGTTGCTCATTAGAGGATCATTGGCACTTAAGGATATAGAGGTAACCAGGGGTAAAACAATAATTTAATCCAACTGGTGTTACAAACACTCGTGAAGGGCTGACTTGCTGTTATTGGTCTATATCCGTGGGCACAAAAATAGATCTATAGTGGGAAGAGTGCAGTTGTGAGTCTTTAGTGAAGTGTACCCACAATTAACGAATATTGATTAATTTGGTTAATGAGTTTAGCCAATTAATCTCAAATCGTTGGAGCTTCTAATCTGTAGGTCCATTAGATCTTCCCTTCCTAGCTTGTAAAGGGTATCGAGGTAATATATCATTAAATTGAATTTGAAATGTTCAAATTCAGAATTGGGAATTTTTTAATGTATATTGATACATTTTAATATAAAGTTTAATTTTAGACTTTATTATTAATTTTGGATATGATTCAAAATTAATAAATGAGAGAACGAAATATTTGAAAGAGTTCAAATATTAATTTAATATGAATAAGATTCATATTGAAAACTATAGGTTAAAAATAATGTGCATTGGATGCGCATTAAAACTATAAATTAAATGAGAGAAATGCTTTTTAATATGATTCAAATGGGAAATTAAATTAAATATGTGATATTTAATTGGATGATTAATTAATTGAAGAATTAAATAATTATTTAATTTAACTGAATTCAATTAAATTTTAAATTTAATTATATTGATTAAATCAAAACTATAGGTTAAAATTAATGTACATTAGATGCACATTAAAACTATAAGTTATGTGAGAGGAAATCATTTAAATATGACTTAAATGATCATTTAATTAATTTAATTTAATTTAAACAAATTAACTTCCTATTTTAGAGAAGTTACGATAAATGTGGGATGAATCCCACATTTTTCTCTCCCTCTCTCACCATCATTTAACAAAAGTGTTTTGTTTTGCAAAGGGAGAGGTAAGCTCTCAAGGTCTCTGCGTGTTTTTTCTTCTTCTTGAGAAAAGAAAGAAAAATCGTTCTGTGATATTCTCAAATCCCAAAATAGAGAATCCCACAATTCTCCATAACCTCAATTCCCTGCAAGAATAGGAAGGTTTCCAAGTGGTGGTGTCCAATCACAATTCAACAGAGAAATTCTACAGAACTGTCAAAAGAGTTATAAGATAGGGTTTCTTCCCCTGTATAATTAGTCTTTTTGGGAATTGCATCCTTAATTGATATTACCTTTTATTCCAATGCAAGTTTGTTTTGATTTTAAATGTCAATTTGAAGAAAAAAACGAAATGGTTATGTGTTTTGACTTCCGCTGTGCTTTAGGATTTTCATCCCTTCACAAACATCATCTTCAATGGAGCACTAGTTCACTATAGTTTTCTTTGAGAGGCGGAGCCCGAGAGAGATATCATTAGCTTTAGTCTTCTAGGGAATAAGGTGTCATTCGGTGAAAGAGAGTTTAACTTTATTACAAGACTGAAACATCAAACAAGAACTGCGGGGAGAAAATACTTGTGTCAGTCCTAGAGCTAAATATTTAAATGACAATGAGGGTATGAAAGACATATGAGTTGGACTCCATTTTTCCATCCCTTAGTTCAAGAACGATGATGATGTAGTGAAAATTGCCTTTTTTTTAAAAAAAAAATTATTGAGTTTGTTATGATGGGTAGAGAAAGGAAAAAAACAAATGGATTTTGAAAATTTAACGATTATAGATGATTGAAATTTTAATAATAATTGAAATCTTATTTTTGTTTTATTATTGTTCTCCTACTTCTTCATTTCTTTGATCGAATAACGCTATAATCGACATAGAAGTGTTTTGTTTAACTTAGAAAATCCAGCTACTAATATTAACTAAGTTGTTTAATCTGCTAAAAAACAACACTTGTTCTTTTATGATTAAACAAGTTTGATTCAAGTCTTATTAAACTCTTTAACAGACTTTCATCAAATTTGCATGCATGTAACAAATCTATCTAATTCACTTTTCCAGGTAGGTTCCCAGGTAGGGGTGAAACGTTTCCATCAACTTAAGTACCCTAGCCTAGCTAGAACCAACCATAGCCAAAAGGTCCCTTATAGATACATTTATTACATATTTAATATTTTATTAGTCAATTTAATCCTATTAAACCGAATCAAAAGATTAAAATTAAATTTCTAATCTCATTAGAAATGTGATCTTATGTCTATCTCAATCAAATTTTAAAACATTTTTAAAAGATGATTTAAAGCCTAAGGTATGCATGCAACTTTTTATTATGGATATTAATTCTAATTTCAGTAATTATAACTTTTATAAAAAATGAAACAATTAAAATCATTCCACATTGCTAGCTAGACATACAAAATTTATTTATAACAATTATAAATAAATCTATGTGTCATGCTTCATGCAATGTTCATTCATTACTAATATATAACTTTTATATAATAAGTAATGAACTAAACATACATTCCATGCTAACATACAACCTTATATTATAACATTTATAATATAAATGATGCATGGATATGTGATAATGCATGCATATATTATTAACTCTTATATTATATGATGCATGAGCATGCTTTAAGTAATTTAATCATGCATACTAATATATTATAACTCTTATGATATAAAATGATGCATGAAAAATGCATAATCTGTTGGATTTTATGTCCTAAATCTTGTAGTTTGTAATATCATATTCTTGTTCAATAAAATAAAGCTGTTATTGAAAATCTTTAGTAAATTTAAATTCTATATTCATGAATCCAATAAACCAATGTTCCGAGGCTATTAAGTTTAAGTTTGAACTTTTTGTAGTGACATAAATGTGGATCAAGTTCAAATATATAGCCAAAATGGTCTATAGTATACGAATAAGGTTGGGTGCCTTATTTTGGGGACACTATGAATGCGGCCTATTTTGTAGTTAGTACAAACGATGTGATCCTAAACCGTTCATGTGGAGACATGAAAATGGGGGCATCCTATGTAAAGAGTTTACATAAGACTGAACCATGAAATAGTCACTTTTTACGTTCTAAATGTCGTTTAATGTATAAAACTGACTATTTCGTTAATTGATGACCTAGGTAACTTAATCTTAATCTTGAGCTAACTATGAACTCCTGTTCACTTGAAATTATCCTTAGATCTGCATAGGTGAGGGCAGCTCATTATCGCTGGCCCAATAAGCCTCCCATTTAAGGGGTAAGATCAGGTAGATAGCTAGGAACATAGGGTGCAAGACGGAATTCACTCCTACCTGTTATAGGGATAGTAGATAGGTTGTTCCCTTTAGTACTGAATCCAGATCTTGAACAAGGGGCCCCACCCTCTCCTTGGCCTGAGAGGGATTCGGTTTATAGGTTGGACCTTAAACCAATTGTTCATTAGAGGATTAGCGGAACTTAAGAAATAAGATGTAGCCTCGGGGGTAAAACGGTTTTTATGACCCAGCTGAGATTATGAACAACCTGTGAAGGATTAGCTTACTAATCATGGTTATATCAAATGGACACAAATATACCTATAGTGTGGGGAGTACAACTACGGGACTATAGTGGAATGACCTGTGAGTTCACGAATGTTGATTAGCTCCATCTAAAGAGTTTAGCCAGCTAATCTCAGATCGTTGGAGTCATGATCTATAGGTCCATTAGGTTCCCCTACTAGCTCATATGGAATAAACTTTGAATAGTATGATAGAATAATTCGAATTGTTCGAATTAGGTAAAGAGAGAGAAACCGATAAGTATATGTGATATAGTGGTTGATTTTTCAGTTTAGAAATACAGCTTTAATGTTTAAACGTGATTTAAATATCAAGAATATGAATACGTTCATATTCGAAAGCTCGAAAATAATGGAAATAGTCAAAGATGTAAAAAGTCAAAGAGTTGACTTTTGACTTTGAAAAGTCAAACTTTGACCGACCTTATATTCAAATGTGATTTGAATTTCAAGAAAATGAATGCGGATTCATGCTCGGGAGGTCAAATTTTGTCAACACGGAAAAAATCATAAAAAGTCAAAATGTTGACTTTTTGGTCAAAGTTTGACTTTGACAAAATGACTATTTTGCTCTTTTACTAAAGTTAGTAGGAAAATCCAAACTTTTGTTGGATAATTCCACTAACAAGATAGTGGGCTAAGTGTTGGCTTATAGTGGAGACATCAAACCCACTTAGATAGTAGATTTTGAGGTGTTGAGTTTTTATGAATTTGTTTTATGCAATTTTGCATGGCTTTTTTCTATAAATATGGGCTTTCAATTTGGATAAAAGACTTGAAAATTTTTCAAAGTTGGCTTCAAATTTGGGCTGAAAAAAATCACTATTTTTGAGTAAAATTCAAAACCCAAACCCAACCCAAAAATCCATCTTCTATTTCCATCTCTTTCTCTCTCTCGGGTTCTTCATCCATCGGGTCCCACAACCTAGTTATGAGTCCAGAGGATAGTAGGTCAGCTCTAGTGGTTGTCCGGTTCATGTTCGAGTGGAGATAGAAGAGTTTTGGGAGCTTCAAAGGTAAGATTTCAAAAAAAAACCCTAATTAATTAATTTAAGGTTGTATGTTTAATTTATGCAATTAGAGTAAAATTGATCCTCATTTCCGCTGTGCATGCCTATTTTTCCATCATAATCTATTGTGGGTTTTAAAACTATATGACATATATTATGACATATAATATAAACATACATCATATACACATAAAAATTGATGGACCGGGATAGTATATCTCAAAACCGAAAAGTAAAGGCTAATCTATTACAAAAGTTTGAGTCAACCAGTTCGAAGAGGTGAACCGAGTCTTGAACCGCTCCCCTTGAAGCCTCGTCACTTGATCGTGTAGCAAACCTTCTGATCGCCAAGCAACGAGCTTCGAGTGTAAATGATCGTGAAGCAACGATCGCGTAGCTTAGGACTATGTGATGAGCATGAAAGTCCATGCGATCGTGCAGCGCACTTCGAGTAATGCACGACATGCAATCATGTAGCTAATGACTATGCAATGAGCATGATAGTCTACACGATTGAGTAGCAAGCGCCAAGTATCGTATACTATGCGATCGTGTAGCTAATGACTATGCGATGAGCATGATAGCCTACACAATTGTTTAGCATGCATGCCTTGCGTCGAGTATCAAATACCGCTCGATTGTTTACCCCTCGAGTGCCTATCCGATCATGTAACCAATACAACAGGATCGAGTAAACACTTTACATGATCACGTAGCATTAGCTATGCGATCGTTTAGAAAATGTTACACGATCGTATGGCTTAAGCTATACGATGCAACCACCGTTTCGTACTTTTCATCAAAGCGAACTGAAACTCTTGCGTATGAAGCTTCTTCACGAACGACAAAAACTCTAAACAAATACAGACTCGATTGTAAGAAATAATGCCAAAAAATGAAGGGGCCCTTACAATTGACTTTTTAAAATGTAAACAGAAAGCATTAATAGAGACCACTCTCCCGAAACATCCATCAGCAACATCCACATATATTTAACAGTTAAACGCAATGCAGAAGTAAAACCCACCAAACTATAAACAATTCAATACAGCAAATGGAATTTGGAAATCAGAACACAACCTGGCTCTGATACCAATTGAAGGAACTCGTTTTACTAAGAACCTTTGAGCGGAAGCGAATTGTCCAAATCTCATTTCGATTGAGCGTAAACATTTATAGTAAAATAAACAGATTATGCATAAAACATAAATTACAGCATGCTTTTGAATAATAAACAAGAGTTTAGAGATTATACCTTTGAAGAACTCTTCTTCAAGTAAATCCCTCGAACTAACTCGTTCACGAACGTGTCGAACAAGTCACGAACACTCCAACGAACAACAACAAACAACAACGCAACTCGAACCAAAGGTAGGGCACTACCACTTAGTGACCTTGGTATTCTCGATGTGAGAATCCAGGAGTGATGGACTCTGGCTAATTTTAGTTAGAGGGGAGTTTAGAGTTGGAGGAGGAAGACAATCGTTTCGAACACAAACTCTATCGCATAGATTTATCTCTTGAACATGTAGTAAAATTGAGTTTATCGCATAGGCTCTTCACTATTCGTGTAGAAGGCTTAATCGTCTATCACTTGGTTGTTTTGGAATTATAAAATCAAATTTCATTATTCCAATTCTTTCCATAAAACTAAACAACTTCCCACTAAGGGTAGTTAGAGAGAAAAAGGGTTTAATTATCAATAATTAATAATATAAATAAATATGATAACCAATTTATCATATTATATTTATGACCTATAGTTTTAATATTGTATCATATACAATATATAAACCATAGTTCTTTTTCGCTATTTTATGGCATTTAATATAAATCATATTTATATTAAATTTAACAGCTATGAATCTAATTCATAGAAAATATATTTGAATCATATTCAAATATTTATTCCTCCAATTAATCAATAATGTATCAAATATATTATGTCAATTATATCATATATAATTGAATTAATTGAATTATATCATATATAATTAAATTTCCTCTTATTAATTTGAACATTTCAAATTAACCCAAAATTGATTCTCAACTTAAACCTTTTGAGCTACCAAGGGGACCTTATGGACCTGTAGCTTGAAGCTCCAACGATACGTGAATAACTTATTAAACTCTTTAATCACATTATTCATCATCAGTTAACTGCCGAATACTCCATTAAAAACCGACGGTTGCACTCTTCGCACTACAGATATATTTCTGTGTCCATTGGATATAACCAATCAACAGTATGATGACCCTTCACAAATAGCTCGCAAGTACAACTGGGCCACATTGCCGTTTTGCCCCTGTAGTTACATCTAACTCCTTAAGTACCACTGATCTAACTAATGAACAATAGATCATAGTCCCATTATGACTAAACCCCTCTCGAGCCAAGAAAGGGTATGGCGCCACATTGTTCAAGACTCAGAATCAGCCCTTAAGGGAACAATTTATCTACTTACCCCTGCTTCGAGGAAGGAGTGAATTCCATCTTGTATAGCTGAGTTCCCAGCTCCCCAAAATGGTAGGCTTGTTGAGTCGGTGATCTGGCCACTTTCGCCTATATAAATCAAAGGACCGTCCTCGTAGGCAGGAGTTCACAATTCACTCAGAATCAAGGTCATGTTGCCTATGGTCATCCTAGTGAAATGAAAGTCTCTATTATGAACAACGTTATATAACGAGACTAAACATTTTGTAGTCCGATCTTATACAAACTCCTTTGTATAGAATATACCCGCTCGCATGTCAAATACATGAATGATCAGAATCAAATCATTTGTAGCACTTTACAACATTTGTAATACCTACAAAGCGGGCCACACTTGTAGTGTCACTAAGATAAAGTATCCAACCTTATCCGTATACTATAGACCATTTAGGTCATCATTTAAACATGATCTACCTGTATATCTCCACATACATGTTTAAGTTACAACGATAACCATGGATGTTAGTTTATTGGTTTGTGGTTAATGCAATTAAAATATCATATATTTCATAGACAGAGTGAATAAAATATCAAATATTATTAATCACAGAAATATTTGTTCATATAAGGTTTACAAACTACAGGACCCTACGAGATTTAGGGCATCAACCCCAACAATAGACATATTAGTTATGTTCATAAAAAAGAAAATGCAAACCCAATAGAACCTGTATCGTCAAAAAATTTTCGTAGTTGATATTGTAGTAACCGTACATTATGTATATTAATTCCTATACTAACCACGTGGTCAGTTTGTCATTAATTCCTACGCTCAACATTGTCTAATTTTCTCATTGGTCTAGAACTTCCTAATACGTGATTGTCATACTATCGATTGAAGTAAGTCGATGAATGTATTGAAGTACACCAAGGGTCAACATACTGACCACATTGTACCTTGGAGCAATGTTGATGCTATGTACATGCCTTTCAACCTTTCTGGAATGCACTAAGTGCTTGTTTGTGCGAACTTTCAGGTTAGAGAATTAATCATGTTAGATTTATTGATTGGATTACATTCGAATGCAGATTTGAAATGTGAAATGAGATCAGCATGTGAAAATTTTCTCAGTTTGCTCATTGCAGGTGCGGTAATGGAGTATAATAATCTTCTGGTGGATTGATGGACTCTATGTCGAGATGCTTTCATGCCTCAATAACATGACAGTGGTGACTGTGGTATGTCCAATTTTTCGAATACAATGTAACAGGGTCCAAAATGAACACCATAACACAAGATAGGATGACATATTTTCGTAGACAATATGTCATTTAGATTTGGGCAAATAGAGTATTGTTTTAGAAGTTTGTAAACTTTTATGTAACTAATGGTCCAAGTGATGAATAAAACTCTATAATTGGCTTAATATGTTTTTTTTTTTTTTTTTTTTTTTGTTAAGTACTTTGTGTTATGTAAAGCATGCAAAATATGCTTTTACACGGAAACATATTTTGCATGCAAAATATGCTTTTACAAACGAACATATTTTGCATGTAAAATATGAAACTCTAGTTTGTGTTATGTAAAACATGCAAGTGATAGATGAAATTCTATAGTTCACTTAATATGTTTTTTTTGTTAAGTAATTTGTGTTATGTAAAACATGCAAAATAAATGTAATTCTCGGGTGGATTCATGCATGTAGGACAAATTTTCGGTCGGGTTCATTCAAAACATTATGCACAATACACAAATTCTCGGGCGGGTTTTGATAACTTGTAGAAGTACAAGTTATTTATACTGTTTTATTTAGATATTGAAGCCAAAAGAAAGGAAAGTTATGTCAATTGTATAGAAATTAGCTAAGAAATACGAGAATTATAAATTGTCATCAATACACCCACTAACACCATTGCGATGGTAGAAAAGAATATTTCAAGTCTGTTTTGCAGGAAATCAAGTCACCGCATGCGTTCATGGCTCAAGATAAACAGAACAACGCATCTACGTTGTATTGCGCCCAGCATTCAGAAATAAATAGACAATCAAAGCAATGACAGCGCATGCGCCAATCGATCAAGAGCTAAACGGTCAACACAGTCTCAACTGCATGCGGTAATAAAAATAACGCCGCATGCGGGAAAACGATTGAAGATGTAAAGAGCAACGCAAATGTGGAGGATTCTGACGCATGTACAGCTGACTATTGTGCATTTCGGATGGGATTGATTGCGTAACAGAAAGAATATTCACTCTACCATTTTCAGAACTACCTTAACAATAAAGTGGGAATCACAAGTCAGAGAGTCAAAGCTTAGCCTATAAATAGCTCTGACAATTCCATTGAAAAAAGGATGCTTGAATACAGAGAAGAGTGTATATACTGATATGAGAGAGAGACTGGTTGAGCGACTAATCAGAGTAGATCCTGGAAGAATTAAGAGATAAGGTCGAGAGGTGAGTCTCTGGGTAAAGAATCCTTCCGATCCCTGTCGTTGAAGTTCTGTACGAAGGTCACCTCTACCAGACGAGCAAGCCTGAGAGGGAAGCTCTTCTGTTCATCCATTCCACACGCCAGTAAGCAAAACCACCGTCCAGATCTGTGTCAAGACGTTGACACTCTTCTGTATTTGTTTCTATCTCTTCCTCATCACTTGTACTCATCTTCTTAATCTCTATCATTCACACCATGTATCAGACGCTTAATCTTAGTATTGAATGTTATGATCATTTCCATTATCATTTCTCTGTCTATTTCCATTCACCCATAATTCATTTTCTCCATGACGTTTTCTTAATCCCATGGGTAATTAGCAAAAATTAAACAAGTAAATTAATTGGGTTAAGGAAATAATTAAGTTTAGTCAAGGCATGCTAGACGACATCTTCACATGTGAGAGCAAAAGTGAAGATGCCATTCCGCCTATCGAGAGAGGGTTGGAAGAATGCGTTAACTAAAGTAAGAAGTACTTCTAGAGATGGAAGCAACCTTGCATTCACCACATTCATCCTTGTTTCACCATAGAGATATGGGAACGTAGCTGATCACCGAGAGGTGTACACCAAGGGAAAGCGGAACCTTAGTTACATCTTTAACGCAATTAACAAACTTGCGACGTTTGTACTAATTATTCTTTCCCCTTCTGATTCATCCATAAAAACTTGCCATCGCATACCACGATCCTTTGTATAACTTCAAAGTTAGTCTCGAACTCAGCATCACGTATATCATGTATCTTGTATCTTGCATCACATTAGCTTAGGTTTATTTTCATCGCAATTTATTTTATTAACGCAACTTTAGTTTTTCTACACAATTTTACTTTACCGCAATTTACTTTCCTGTACAAACACACAATCTTTATTAATTGTAAAAATCGGTCGCATATATCAAGAATGTAACAGATTAACGACAACAATCCCTGTGTTCGACCTCGGATTACTCTGAGAAACTTGCATTGGAATTATACTTGGTTTCAGCGCAAGGAAACTTGTGACAACGCATTACTCCATAGCATACTACAAGCATATAGTTAACAACGCATCTATCTAGAAGTAGTATCGCATAAAGTGTGCATGAGCAACAACACAACATAAGATTACATTTTGTATTACAAGTTTATGGCAACATGAGCTTGTAGCACATCATCGTGCATGCACATTACACACGCATCAATTCCCAAGTCATCAAGTTTATGGCGCCATTGTCGGGGATTGGTAATGGTTATTATTGAGTACGTTTATGATATTTTGCAGGACAAATCTCTTCGTACTGGTTGCTTATTGCGGAGAGCAGTCTGACGGTTTATGAATACTGGAACTGGTCCAGAATTCGAGGCTGACCCAGAGATCGATCATACATTTCGTGCAAGGGCACGACAGAACCGAGCAAGGGAAAGAGAGCAAACATGGCAGATAATAACAATGATAATGTGGCACCCGAGGTAAATCAAGGGGTGGGAAGGCTAGCGTAAGATCCTATTTTTCCTGCAGCTAACCGCAACATCCGATGTGGAAATATGCAGTGCCCAATCTGTATGATTTTTCGCCCGAAATTTCAAGGCCAATAGTTGAGGAGAACACAAGATTCGAGATCAAACCGGTCATGCTCCAAATGATTCAGAATTTAGGGCAGTTTGGTGGTTTGCAAGGTGAGGACCCACATGCCCATCTTACTAGTTTCGTCGAGATGTGCGGTAACTTCTCTATACCTGGCGTTACCCCAGAAGGTATCAGACTATACCTGTTTCCTAACACCTTAAGGGATGAGGCTAAGAAGTGGGCTCATTCACTAGAGCCTAATGAAATAACTTACTGGGATCAGTTGGTTGAACGGTTTATGAAGAAGTTCTTCCCAACGGCAGTCAACGCAAGAAGACGAAAGAAAGTGCTGAACTTTGAGTAGATGGATAACGAGACCCTCAGCACCGCATGGGTGCAATTCAGAAGATTGGTGAAGAATTGTCCGCATATCGGGATACCTGATTGCGTTCTGATGGAGAACTTTTACAATGGCCTGAACAGATCAACGCAGGTTGTTGCTAATGCCTCCGCGGCAGGAGGTTTTATAGATAAAACATACACTGAAGCCAAGGTCATCCTTGACCGCATATCGCGAAATATGGATGACTGGGTTGACGACGGGTACGGAGAAAGAGGCTCCGAGAGAAGAAAAAATGAAACTGCCATTGTGCCTGCAGAAACAATGACAACTTTGGCCGCCCAAATGGCTGCAGTGACCTCTATCCTCCAATTGATGGCGCTTAATCAAGGTGCCCTCTCCCAAGGATCAGTGCAACCCAATGCGCCGACACAAGTGGCCGCAATCAGTTGCGTCAATTGTGGAGGAGGCCATGTAGTGGAAATGTGCCCATCGAACCTGCAACAAGTATGCGCTATCTAGAACAATCCGTACAACAACACGTATAATCCTGGTTGGAGGAATCACCCTAACTTCGGTTGGGGAGGGAATCATAACCAAGGTGGGCCAAGTAAGCATCAGAATAGCAACTCCGGGAATTGAGGAAACCCTCCACATTTTCACCAAAACCAGAATCAAGGGCAATAGAGACAACCGCAACATCAACCATCCTCTTTTAACAACTCTAGTAATTCATTGGAGTCCCTGCTCAAGTAATACATGGATAAAAACGATGTGGTGATGAAGGCACAGGTGTCTTCAATCAGAAACTTGGAGATTCAAGTAGGGCAGCTGGCATTCGAGCTATGTAGTAGAACACCTGGAACGTTACTAAGTAATTCTGAAGCCCCTGGATCTCACAGGAAGGAGCAATGTCCCTGAAGACATTGGGCAGGCAAGCTGGACCGCCTGCAGAGGTGTGGATTGCGTTCATCAGGAGAAAATTATCTTTCGGTCCATATCTCAATCCTATGTCTACTTGCTTTCTGAATTTATTGCTTCATGAACTTTGTCATTTATTGCTTCATTCAATGTGTTTTTAATGTTTTATGAAATTATTCTTCATTTAATTCACTTGCGTTTATTTCCATGCTCTCTTTAATTTTCTCACTTTTCTGTATTGAATGTGTTATTCTTAAAACTTGGTGAATGATTGTGTAATAAGAAGAGAATTAATACCGCAAGGTCTTTGTGACTTGCGTTGATGAAAAAAAATTTAATAATAATAACAAAAATAATAAAACAATCAACATCCGGTATGCATTACGATGATGGGTGCATCTTGAACCAACAAGATACAATTTGTGTTCATCCAACTCAAATGCATTGCGTTGAAGGGTATGTTGCACTCATATGTGTTCTTTGCCTGTCCTTAGCAAAAATGCATTATGTTAAGGTAGTGCTACCAGCGCCCATCCTCTAGAATTGTGTTGAGTTAAGGGGTGTGTTGCAGGGATATATGCATTGTTGCCCGTCCTCTGGAAAAATGCATTTGCGTTGATTCTTAACCTTGCGCCCATTCGAATAAAATACCAAAGAAAATTCTTTTTGCAAATTGAGAAGTCTAATCGCTTTAGCTTCCAAGGACATGATGAATCTGCAGACGAAAGGATGTATGACTCTGCAAATTCATAAATGAGAGAAGCGTGGCGGCAGGCCTTTTGAGGAACTTGAAGCCCGCCACCGCAAATCCGCGTTGGTCCCATCAAGGCCCAACTTATAAATTATGTACTCTTCATTTTAGGTCGTTTACTTGCTTCATTTTTCAATCAGAAACCATAGAGCCTTTGCATACCAGACTTTTTTCCTTCCCAAAACCCTAAGTATTTCCTAGCTTTCTTGCTCAGTTCATCCATGGCAGACCAGTCTCCCCAACCATCTTCTTTACCTTCATCGCCCTCGTCAGCCTAAATCACTGCTCGAGAAGTAGAAATCCTCGCGGAAAGCCGTCGTCTCGCCGCCCAGCCACAAACTATCCCTCGAATCATCGAAAAACCTCGGTGAAAGCCTGTAGTAGCCGTACCACTCCAGTTCAAAAGGGGGAGAGCTCAGAGGGTACCCCACTCATAACATTGTCCTCTGAAAGTGAAAAGAAAAGAAGGTACAATAAGGAAGTGTTTGGGAGTATACTCAGTAACATGGAGAAAGAAGGAGGACTGCTCGAAGCTGGGGTTGTAAACCAGCCATTGCCTTCGGAGGAGGAGATGAAGGAAGCATCAAGGAGAAACGCTCTGGCAATCTTGGATCCTAAAGAAACTGCTAACACAGAATCCTATGAGGGACCCATCAGGGTCACTTTGGAGGAAGCAGCGACGGGCGGAGAAGCAGCCTAAAGTGGCTAAAGAGAAGAAGAAGAAGAAGATCAAAGCGAAGAAGGCTGAAGGAGATGAGGAAGCCCATCCAATCAAGAAGAAGGAAATGAGGACGAATGAGAAGAAGGAACGCAGGCGGGAGGGGAGGCGCCTGAAGAAGGAGGAAGAGAGGAGAAAGAGTGATGAGAGCCTAGAATTGGATGGAGAATCCACCTCCGTAAGGGAGGACAAGGGGGAATCAGTGCAACTAAGAGAATCAGCGCAACCCGAGGAGGAAACAAAGCAAGTAAGATTGGTTGCGACTGCTGATGGAGAAGATGCAGACATCACCCCCTTGACATGGCGTCGCAAAGAGAATGCACCGCAAGGGTCAATAGTTGACCCACCAATTTTGATAGATGCGTTAGAAGAGCAGGAGAGGAGAAGAAAAGAGGAGGAAGAGAAGCACGAGAAAATGTTGCGAGCACAAATAATCATCGCAGAAGGTAGTCGAAGAAGAAAATTACAAGATGAGGAGGTGCGCCGCAACAATGAGATTTCGGCAGAAGAAGAAAGGAAAAGGCTCAAAGAGGAACAACGCATTTTGTTGGCCTTTGAGCAGTTTGAAAAAGAATTTGAAGAAGAAGTGAGAGAAGAGGCAGAAGAAGAAAGGAAGAAAAAGGCAGAAGAGGAAAGGAAGAAGAAAAAGGAGAAGAAGAAGAAGCGCCGAGCAAATGTTTAGCTCTTAAGAGAGAAGAAGGGCAAGGAACTTGCTGAACGGGAGAAGAAGGAACAATGCAAGGAGAGGGAAAGGAAACAAAAGCAAAAATCCCACCTTGCATTGACCAAAGAAAAGGGCAAAGCAGTTGTAGAAAGCAGGGAGCCTGCGTTGGCTAAGGGGCGTCCATCAAAGAAGAGAGAAAACGATGATATGCTGATGGAGATGAGATTTTTCCCTACACCAATGCCCCTATTAGATCTGATTACAAGCGTTATAGTAGAGCATGGTTGGGAAACATTTTGCCAGTGCCTAGCCATCGTCATTCCAAAGGTAGTGTGAGACTTCTACAACGAATGGCTACATGGTGACCATAAAAGGGGAAATGACGTCTTTCAACGCAAAGGACATCAATGAATTATACTTGATGAAGGGCAACCCAGATGCACTGGGAAATAAAATCATTGATGATCCTACTGAAGAGCAGATAGAAGATGCACTGCAAACATTGACGCAATTGGGCACTAAGTTAACGGTTTCATTAAAAGGCATCAGAACTCTGGTGTCCAAGACACTGCTTCTCGAGGTGCGACTTTGGGTATATTTGGTAAAACGGTGACTCATCTCGACTTCCCATGACAAAATAATTTCGAGGGATCGAGTCATGGCCGTATATTGCATTGCGCACGACATTCCAATCGATGTGGGCCAGTTGATCGCAAGACAAATTCGAGATTTTGTGGAGCACATAAGAGGTCAGTATTTCTTCCGTAGACGATTTTAAGCTTATGCTTATCATTGGGTGTAGGTATTGATGAAGAGCCAATGCCAGAAGTTCATGGCCTCATAAACATCAAGATTTTGAGGTTGCTCCTCAAAGATTCCCCACACTGCCCCGAACTCCCATTGAACAGGCCCGTCATTGATTTAAATGCGCTGCAGCAACCCAAGCCAAAGAAACAGTGCAAAGATGACAAAGGAAAGGGGAAAGTCCAAGACTCACCAACGTAAGAACCAGAAACCTTGGACCCTTTGCCTTTGATAATTCGCCCTCCAAGCCCTCCAGCACAACCTTCTTTCTCACTTCCCGAGTATTTCACCAACCTTCTCCTTGCCCCTGATTCTTTAACTGCATTTCCAGTAGCTTCATTCTCATCTTCATCATCACCGCAACTTTCCCTTCCACCGCCGCATGTTGATGAACCACACGATTTGGGTGAAGGCACTTCGACCCAACCCCAAAACAATGATGGCGAAACATCGTAGGCAAAACCCACCATTGCCTCCTTAGCTACTGAACTAGTAGATATGCGGTCCCTTCTCTCCCAACAAGACTTTTTCTGCCAGAGAATGAATGAGGTAAACGAGCGAGTAGAAGACTTGCAACGCAATGCTGCTGTGACAAGGTAGGTGATGATCAATATTCAACGCAACATTTATACGATCCACCTGAACCAAAGGCAAGTAGCAAAGTGCAACCATGAATATTTCAACTTCTTGACAGCCTATCTTCATGGTCCCATGGTGCCTCCACATTTGCAGTAGCGTCTGAATTTCGAAGAAGCCCCTCGTGTACCTCACCAAAATCCTCCACCAGAACCTCCTCCTCCTCAATAACTCTACATTTTTTTATATTGCTGTCATTCTTTTGTTTATAACTTCATTTATTATTTTTCTATGTATAGAAGCTAATTCTTTGATTCTTTATATATGATAAAAATTTTGTATTGCGTTAATTGTAATTCCTTGTATACTTAGTTAATTTTTAATAAAACTAAGTAACAATTCTTTTAAGTATGCCTTAGCCTCTTCTTTATCATCCTTTGTTATTATTTGTGATATTCATTGCGCTGCCATGATGTATAATATACATACACTTAGAAACATTTCCCATACTTTGTATTTTCTAACTAACACTTAGTTAATTCATAGCTATAGCACTACTTTACCTTTTATCCTTCAAAACTCTGCTCAAACCTTCCTTTTGAAATTTTGTCTAAGTGTTTGTCTATTCTGTCCAAACAACGGAATGAGAACCTTGCACATCTCTAAATTTGGGGGTGGGGAAGGTCTGAGCAGATGAGATCAAGTGATGCGATCATTAAGAAAAATGTGTTTCCATTAAAAAAAATAAAAAATAAATAAATTTTCATATAAATTCCAATGTCAGTGCAAGGAAAAACTCAAAAACAATCTCAACCTGATAAGAGTTAAGTTGTGAAAGGAGTCTGCTCGTAGTTAGATGTTCGCATGACACCCATGGAAGCAAGCCAAAACGAAGGTGGGTTTCCAAGAACAACGCAATATGAAAAGAGAAAAATGAGAAAAAGGAAAAAATAAAAGAAACAAGAGATAACTCCTCTGAAATTCAAGAGTTAAAGTTGATATTGACACACAACCGTAGTTGGATGTTCGCATGACACCCGTGGGAACAAGCCAAAGCGAAGGGTATAACTATGATCAATAGTCTCTAATAAATGATGCAAAGTTTGACCACCGCATCCAGACGCATCAAGTTGTTTTGACAAGAAGAGGTAGACATTCTTTTTAAAACTAGAAAGACATTTTTTAGCAGAAATTTGTGGTATAGAAAAATAAAGTAGGGCTTTGTTAGGAATTATCAAGGATAGAAAGAAATTGCACTGTTAAGTAATGTTGCCTAGGTGGAGCATTCGGAGCAACCAATCGACGCAAATTTAGGATAGGAATTGAGCAATATTGCCTTAGAAGAAGATATGTTTGAGGACAAGCATATATCTAAATTTGGGGGTGTGATAACTTATAGAAATACAAGTTATTTATACTTTTTTATTTAGATATTGCGGCCAAAAGAAAGGAAAGTTATGTCAATTGTATAGAAATTAGCTAAGAAATGCGAGAATTATAAATTGTCATCAATACACCCACTAACACCATTGCGATGGTAGAAAAGAATATTTCAAGTCTGTTTTGCAGGAAATCAAGTCACCGCATGCGTTCGTGGCTCAAGATAAACAGAACAACGCATCTACGTCGTATTGCGCCCAGCATTCAGAAATAAATAGACAATCAAAGCAATGACAGCGCATGCACCAATCGATCAAGAGTTAAACGGTCAACACAGTCTCAACCACATGCAGTAATAAAAATAACGCCGCATGCGAGCAAACGATTGAAGATGTAAAGAGCAACACAAATGTGGAGGATTTTGACGCGTGTACAACTGACTATTGTGCATTTCGGATGGGATTGATTGCGTAACAGAAAGAATATTCACTCTACCATTTTCAGAACTACCTTAACAATAAAGTGGGAATCACAAGTCAGAGAGTCAAAGCTTAGCCTATAAATAGCTCCGACAATTCCATTGAAAAAAGGATGCTTGAATACAGAGAAAAGTGTATATACTGATATGAGAGAGAGACTGGTTGAGCGACTAATCAGAGTAGATCCAGGAAGAATTAAGAGACAAGGTCGAGAGGTGAGTCTCCGGGTAAAGAATCCTTCTGATCCCCGCCGTTGAAGCTCTGTACGAAGGTCACCTCTACCAGACGAGCAAGCTTGAGAGGGAAGCTCTTCTGTTCATCCATTCCACATGCCAGTAAGCAAAACCACCGTCCAGATCTGTGTCAAGACGTTGACACTCTTCTGTATTTGTTTCTATCTCTTCCTCATCACTTGTACTCATCTTCTTAATCTCTATCATTCACACCATGTATCAGACGCTTAATCTTAGTATTGAATGTTATGATCATTTCCATTATCATTTCTCTGTTTATTTCCATTCACCCATAATTCATTTTCTCCATGATGTTTTCTTAATCCCATGGGTAATTAGCAAAAATTAAACAAGTAAATTAATTGGGTTAAGGAAATAATTAAGTTTAGTCAAGGCATGCTAGACGACATCTTCACATGTGAGAGCAAAAGTGAATATGCCATTCTGCCTATCGAGAGAGGGTTGGAAGAATGCGTTAACTAAAGTAAGAAGTACTTCTAGAGATGGAAGCAACCTTGCATTCACCACATTCATCCTTGTTTCACCATAGAGATATGGGAACGTAGCCGATCACCGAGAGGTGTACACCAAGGGAAAGCGGAACCTTAGTTACATCTTTAACGTAATTAACAAACTTGTGACGTTTGTACTAATTATTCTTTCCCCTTCTGATTCATCCATAAAGACTTGCCATCGCATACCACGATCCTTTGTATAACTTCAAAGTCAGTCTCGAACTCAGCATCACGTATATCATGTATCTTGTATCTTGCATCACATTAGCTTAGGTTTATTTTCATCGCAATTTATTTTATTAACGCAACTTTAGTTTTTCTACACAATTTTACTTTACCGCAATTTACTTTCCTGTACAAACACACAATCTTTATTAATTGTAAAAATCGGTCGCATATATCACGAATGTAACACATTAACGACAACAATCCCTGTGTTCGACCTCGGATTACTCTGAGAAACTTGCATTGGAATTATACTTGGTTTCAGCGCAAGGAAACTTTTGACAATGCATTACTCCATAGCATACTACAAGCATATAGTTAACAACGCATCTATCTAGAAGTAGTATCGCATAAAGTGTGCATGAGCAACAACACAACATAAGATTACATTTTGCATTACAAGTTTATGGCAACATGAGCTTGTAGCATATCATCGTGCATGCACATTACACACGCATCAATTCCCAAGTCATCAGGGTTCATGCAAGTTGGTGCCAATTCCCAGTCGGGTTCATTCAAAACATCATACAAAATACACATAATTCTCGGACGGGTTCATGCAAGTAGGTGCCAATTTCTGACTGGATTCATTCAAAACATCATTCAAAATACACATAATTTTTGGTCGGGTTCATGTAAGTAGGCGTCAATTCTCGGCTGGGTTCATTCAAACCATCATGCAAAATATATATAATTTCCAGTCAGGTTCATGCAAGTAGGTGCCAATTTTCGGCCGGGTTCATTCAAACCATCATGCAAAACACACATAATTTCCAGTCAGGTTCATGCATGTAGACGCCAATTCCTGGTCAAAATCATTCAAAATATCATACAAGTTTATATGCATTCCCGGTCGGACTAGTCATTGGGTATTACTAGGCCAAAAATCAGTGGCATACCAATCCACCCAAAATCATACATAACTTTGCAAATCCATTCAAAATCATACTTAACTTCTACCAAAATCAATAAAAATAATAGACAAAATTAGTAATAAATCCATACTTCACTCAGTAGTATTGAAAGACCATGTTCCTAGCACACGGTCGGGCCTTGACTAGGTCGTCCCATATCCCTATACCCGATTCCTATCCATGAAGCTCGCCTGGGTAATTTCAACCTATTTCTATTATACCTGGTGAAGACCTGATGAAGTCCGACTAGGCATCTTAAAAAATTAGTTTTTCCGTCTTTTCTTGTTTCTTGTTGTTTTTAAATTTTGTTTTTTTAAATATTCCCATTCATTGATCAGTTCTTATCCCATGAAGCCGGCCCGGGTAATTTCAACCTATTTCCATTATATCCTGTGAAGACTCGATGAAGTCTGATCAGGTATCCTAAAGGAATAATTTTCCTATCTTTTCATTTTTGTTTTTTTTTTTAATTCAAATATTCTTCTTTATGGCATTAAAAAAAAAGAAGCAAGCAAACATCAATACAAGTAAATAAATTCTAACGTGAAAAAAATGATTTAACTAATCAATCTAAGATGAAATACATACTTCTTACGGAGTGTACAAAATCACAACTTCGTGAAGTAAAGTTTTGGTTGAAGTGAAACTTTTTGTTATGGAGATAATTTGGTGAAGAGAACTTTTTGTGAATCACAATTTTGTGAAGATAAGTTTTCGTGAATGAATTTTTTTTATTGTAGGATGTAAAACAATTAATTTTGGTAGAACATTTTTTTCTGAATATAATTTTTTTTTTGTTGTGAATTGTATAACAATTCTTTTGTTGCTGGTTATTTGTTGAATTTAAAATTAATTTGATAGGTTAGTTGTTGAAAATTAAAAGTAAGAATTTAATAAAAGGGGGCATAAAAGTAATTGTACATAAAAAAAAAATTTATGCTTACATCATTTTCATCATCAAAAGGGTAAGAAAAAAAAACTTATTTTTCAAAAAGAGGTAAAAAGGCAAAATCAAACATCCAAATGATCATTTTTGTCGATTTTCCTTGGGGTGGGGGGGAGAGAGAATTGAGCTGCAATTAATAGAAGAAGGTGTAAATAACATTGTGATGCTACCTAGTGTTGGCCGAAGCGCCTCGCAAATTTCGAGCATCCAAAGTGACCTCAAACTTTTTGAAGCGTTGCAAAGTTATCTCATAGTATCGCGACATTTGTTCTCTGCCTTGCAAGGTTGAGTGGAGGTATCACAATGCTACCCCATAGATTTAGAGGGTTGGGATGCTCCCCAAAAGCATTGAAATGCTCCATACTTCTCCTTTTTTAGCTTTTTTTTTAGCCTCGATTCATACTCTAAGCTCTATTTTCATGATTCTTGCCTCAAAAGTTCTCAATTCTCATTCCTTAGCTTCACTCTTTTACAAACATTAAAAACAACATCAAAGCATACAATTTAAGCAATAATTAGCCCAACTTGAAGTCCTAAAACTAATACATGTTTATTTCATTCCACAACACAACTCTTCTGTGTTGAAATCTCTTGCGAACAAATGTCTAGGATTGATTTTAATTATAAGAAAAGTGATTTTATCTATTTGAAAATTAGTCTCAAATATATCCTTAAATTTTCACGAGAAGGTTAGAATACAATTTTTTTTTAAAAAAAAATTAAAACTTATCTTCAAAATTTAAGCTTTGACTTTAAAAAAAAAAAAAAAAAAAAAAAAAAAAAAATTTCAAGTTTTGCCGTTTAGTTTTTGCTCTCTTCTGCCTTGCGAAGAGGGGTTCAATTCAATTCCATTCAATGGCTCTTAGAAAAGTTCATAGCTTTTCTCCTCTCCCTTCAACAATTTCCTACGTCCGCTTTCTCTGTTCTCTTCTTCCCCAAATCGAAGCCTCAAAAGATGCGGATTTGGTTTCTCAAATCCTCATCCACCATCACAACCCCTTCCACTCCATGGAATCCTCCCTCCAACTCCATTCCATCTCTTTCTCCTCTCACCTCCTCGATCAAACCCTCCTCCGCCTCACCCACCACTCCAAAATCGCCCTCTCCCTCTTCCACTACGCCAAATCCCTCCCCTTCAACCCCATCTCCACTTCCTCCTACAACATTCTCATCGATATCTTCGCCAAGGTTCGCCAATTCGACGCCGCCTGGCATTTGATTCTTCAAATGGACCACAAGGGCACTGACACTTTCCTATTGCTGATTCGCCGCTTGGTTTCCGCAGGTCTAACTCGCCAGGCTGTTCGAGCGTTTGATGACATCGAGGGGCTTACTGGAAATAAGGTACGAATCGATGAATTTTGCTATTTGCTGGACACCCTTTGTAGATATGGGTATGTGAAAGTTGCGGTGGAGATTTTTAACAAGAGGAAGGGGGAGTTTGGTGTTGATGCGAAGATTTATACGATTTTGATATATGGGTGGTGTAAGATTGGCCGATTTGAGATGGGGGAGAGGTTTTTGAAGGATATGGTGGGGCGTGGGATTGAGCCGAATGTGGTTACTTATAATGTTTTGTTGAATGGGGTTTGCAGGAGAGCGAGTTTGCATCCGGAGGGGAGGTTTGAGAAGACGATTAGGAATGCAGAGAAGGTGTTCGATGAAATGCGGCAGAGAGGGATTGAGCCTGATGTAACGAGTTTCTCTATTGTCCTTCATGTTTTTAGCCGTGCCCACAAGCCGAAGTTGTCTCTTGATAAGTTGAAGCAGATGAAAGAGATCGGGATCTCTCCCACGGTCGCAACATATACTTCGGTTATCAAATGCCTCTGCTCTTGTGGGAGGCTTGAGGATGCTGAAAACTTGGTTGAAGAAATGGTGAGAAGTGGAATTTCTCCATCTCCTGCAACTTATAACTGTTTCTTCAAAGAGTATAGAGGTAGAAAGGATGGGGCTGGTGCTTTGAGGTTGTACAAGAAAATGAGAGATGATTGTTTATGTGCTCCTAGTTTGCATACCTATAACATATTACTGGCCTTGTTTCTGAATCTGGACAAGAAGGAGACTCTGAAAGAGGTGTGGAATGATATGAAAGAGAGCGGTAGAGGGCCAGATTTGGATTCATATACGACGATGATCCATGGGTTGTGTGAGAAGCAGAGATGGAGAGAGGCTTGTCAATTTTTTGTTGAAATGATTGAAAGGGGGTTTCTTCCACAGAAGGTTACCTTTGAGATGCTTTACAGAGGGTTGATACAATCTGATATGTTGAGAACTTGGAGGAGATTGAAGAAGAAACTGGAAGAAGAGTCTATAACATATGGTTCTGAGTTCAAAAATTATCACATTAAGCCTTATGTAAGATGATGATGATGATATGCAAGTAAGGTGTAAGATCTCAAGTTTGTTGGTAATTTAAGTTCAGTATTTTGTAAAATTTGATAATACTTTGAATTTTGGAAGTTAATTGAATTACAGTAAGGGGATAATTCAATTTTACTATTTGTTCAGAAGGAAATTTTCAAATTTAGATGTGATTAAAGTAAAGTTTGGGATTTATGTCACATTATCTCAATTTTATTTTAGTTCGGTGAAATTGAATTAAAATTTGGGAGAGATTTTTGGAATAAAATTGAATCAGCCAATCAAGATAATTGGTTTAAATTACTTTTTCAAAAAGTTTTGGATTTTTAAATCCAAAAAGATTTAGAATTTGAAGAGGAAAAGGAAAGGGATTGAAATATATATGTGTGTGTGTGTTGAAGTGAAAGAAAAAGAATTTAAGGTGAGTTTCATGGCTTTATTGTGGAGTTATGACGTGGGGTTGAATACCCATGAAGCTTTTAGGAATTTTGGTTAATTGGATTTAGACATAAGGGGATTAATTTAAATTTTGGATTCATCATTTTAGGCCTTGGTTGCTAATTTAACCTTGAATTTATGTTATAGGACAAATCCAAATCTTTTAAAACTTTTAAAGAAATTAATTTCGTGGACTTTTATTCGTGGCTAAATTTGAAGTAAGTAATATTACTACTGGAACTGCTTATGTGCCAGGCGATGAAATTTAAGATTTAGTCTGAGGATTCTGAGGTTGTCTGTATCGAAATGTATGGTGATAAATAAGTTGATCTCATTATGTTTTGCAACATGTTATGAATGCTAGCATGAACTGAGTTATTTTCTGTTTATAAGATTGGCTAGGATGAACAATGAGTATGATGATGTGTATTTGCATGTTTGTAGGACTATGTTTTATGATGCATGTTATGTTTATGATAGTGATAGTTACCCTTACCCGTAATTAAATACCCACTAGAGGTTTGTGTTCCCTTCGGGATTTCATCAGAGGTTTGTGATTCCTTCGGGATTCACCAGAGGTTTGTGTTTCCTTCGGGATTCACCAGAGGTGGTGATCTCCTTTGGGATTTCACCAGAGGTTTGTGTTTCCTTTGGAATTCACGAGAGATTTGAGGGTACACCTAATTTACGGTAGAATGGGTTCAACTATTCACTAACTAGTCGTCCCATGGAAACTAGAGGGTTATGCACACCCCACTAGAGAGTGGCATCTAGAGGACGTGATTTATGTCAAGGGATCCAGTGAAAACTAATGTGATGTAATGTGATGTGATGCCTTAGTAGACGTGATTTATGTCAAGGGATCTAGTGAGAACTGGCCTTTAGGTACATGTTAGGTTATGACACCCAAATTCAGAGTAAAAAGGAAGGTTAGAGGAGAGGTTCAAGACCCACAAGTGCAGGATCCACAAGTTCAAGATCCTTCCGCATCAAGAGTACAGAAGGGTGGAGCCGATGGAAGTTAGGATGTCTCGGTAGCTCCAAACCCACCTATGACTCAAGTGGATGAAGAGACAATGGAAGAAAGAATTGGGGAAGCTATTACATCATCTTTAATGGGCAGGATATAAGAATTGATCCGCAATGCAATGGTAGGGCAGGCAGCTCAAAATCAGACTCAACAGGAACCGATATCATCGGTATAGGTGCAACCGGTCCAACCACAGAACCAGAACATGTAGGACTTGTCTCTCGAAGCTAAGCACTTAAGGGATTTCAGGAAATTTGACCCTCGTACCTTTGATGGGTCGTTGAAGGATCCTATAAAGGTAGAGATGTGGATGTCCTCTATTGAAACAATTTTCCATTACATGAGGTGTCCGAAGGAGCACAAGCTCCTGTGCATAGTTTTTATGTTGACAGATAATGCAGAAATATAGTGGCGTTCAACAGAGAAGATGATTGACACAAGTAGAGGGCTTGCGTCGTGGGATCAGTTTAAAGAACGTTTTGATGAAAAAAATTTCTTTGCCAACACTCGGTATAACAAGCAAGCTGAATTCCTGAATTTGAAGCAAGGGGTTATGTCGGTAGAGTAGTATGAGCAAGAATTTGACAACTTGTCCCATTTTGCCCCTAAGTTGGTTGAAACAAAGGTGACAAGGATAGAAAAGTTCATTCAGGGCTTGAGGAACGGATTACGAGGTATGGTTCATGCTCTTGACCTCAAAACCTACGCCGCGACATTGCGGGCAGCCATAAGGATCAACGCAGATTCCCAAGAAGGGGATGAGTACAGGAAGTCGTTGGGGATTAGGACCTTCGCAGGACAGAAAAAGAAAGTAGAGGAGAGGACTTCGGAGCCTCGGCAAAAGAGTCAGAACACAGGCAGAGCTCCATGTTAGTGGGGGCAACAGGGCTTTCAACCTGTAGCTAAAGAGGATAAGTCGATCAGTTCGATGTGTGGTGCACGTCATTGAGGACATTGTCTAGCCAGAACTAGAGGGTTTTTTTTTTTTCGGTGTGGCCAGAGAGGGCACATGTCGGAGAAGTGCCCTAAGAGAAATGCATATGAAAATAAGAGCCAGGCCGCGAGCTCAGATCAGGGTGGTTCAAGTCGTCAACAGCTGCAGGGTAGAGTGTACTCCACCACTCGACAAGAGGCTGAGAAGTCTGGTACAATTGTGACAGGTACGCTCCCAATCTTGGGACACTATACATTGGTTTCATTTGACTCTGGTTCATCTCACTCATTCATATCGTTTGCATTAGTAAAACATGTCATGTTAGAGTCAGAACCCTTACAGTATGTTCTTTCAGTTTCCACTCCGTCAGGGGAAATCATGTTAGCTACTGAAAAGATAAAGGCATGTCAGGTAGAAACAGAAAATCATACATTAGATGTGACCTTGATAGTTCTAAACATGCCTAATTTTGATGTGATATTGAGCATATATTGGCTAGCTACTAGTCATGCTAGTATAGATTGCTTCCGCAATGAGGTTATTTTTAATCCTCCTACTGGGGCCAGCTTTACGTTTAAAGGGGATGGGACTGTAGTTCTACCCAAAGTGATTTCAGCTATGAAAGCCAATAGGTTGTTTAACCAAAGTGCCTGTAGTATCTTGGCCAGCGTGGTTGACACTAGAGATGTTGAAGTCTCCTTGACCTCAGAGTCAGTAGTGATAGACTACCAAAATATTTTCCCAGAGGATGTCCCAGGTTTGTTGCCGTATCGGGAGATAGATTTTGCTATCGAGTTGGAGCCAGACACAACTCCTATCTCGAAAGCTCCATACAGAATGACTCAAGTGGAATTGAAAGAGCATAAAATTCAGTTGCAAGAGTTCCTGGATAAGGGTTTCATACGCCCTAGTGTGTCATTATGGGGTGCACCAGTACTTTTTGTGAAAAAGAAAGATGGATCATTGCATCTCTTCATTGACTATAGGGAGTTGAATAAAGTGACGATCAATAATAAGTATCCACTTCTCAGGATTGATGACTTGTTTGACCAATTGCAGAGAGCTATAGTATTATCCAAGATTGACCTTTGGTCAGATTATCATTAGTTGAGGATAAAGGATATTGATATACCTAAGACAACTTTTTGTTCGAGATATGGACATTATGAGTTCATCGTAATGTCGTTCGGTTTGATGAATGCTTCAGCAGTATTTATTGACCTAATGAATAGGGTGTTTAAGGAACTCCTTGACACTTTTGTGATAGTTTTATAGATGACATCTTGGTTTACTCCAAAACAGAGGTAGAACATGAGGAGCATTTATGAAAATTTTTGGAGACTTTGAGGATGAATAAGTTATATGTTAACTAAATGCGAGTTTTGGTTGAGGCAGGTGTCCTTCCTAGGACATGTGGTGTCAAAGGAAGAAGTCTCCGTTGATTCTGCAAAGATTAAGGTAGTTATGAGTTGGCCTCGTCCAATCACAGTCAATGTGGTGTGCAGTTTCCTGAACGCAAGCTACTATTGGTGGTTAGTGAAGGATTTTTCTCGCATAGCCACTTCCTTGACTCAGTTGACTAGGAAGGGAGCTTCTTTTGTCTGAAGTAAGGCTTGTGAGGACAATTTCCAAGATCCCAAACAGAAATTTTGTTTCACCACCAATTCTTACAATCCTAGATAGATCAGATGGTTTCGTCATCTATAGTGACACCACCAAGAAGGGTTTGAGGTGTGTGTTAATGCAGTAGAGTAAGGTAATTGCTTATGCCTCATGTCAGCTAAAGAACCATAAATAGAACTACCCTACACATGATTTGGAATTGGGAGCAATGGTTTTTTCCCTAAAAATCTAGAGGCAATATTTATATGGAGAGAAGATACAAATTTTCACTGACCACAAGAGTTTAAAATACTTCTTCACTCAGAAGAAGTTAAACATGAAACAGCGTAGGTGGTTAAAGTTGGTGAAGGATTATAAATGTGAGATTTTGTACCACCCAAGAAAGGAAAATGTAGTGGAAGGTGCTCTAAGTAGGAAGGTAACCCATTCGACAACCCTAATTACCGGAAAAACTCATCCATGTAAGGACTTTGAGCGGGCTAAGATTGCAATAGTAGCGGGGGAAATCACCGCTCAGTTGGCATAGTGTTTGGTGCAATCGACCTTGAGGCAGAGGATTATTAAGGATCAAGGGGGTGATCCTTACCTGGTTGAGGAAGTTCGCAGGGTGGAATCAAGGCAGGGTGGTGAGTTCTCTGCATCTGCATATAATGGTCTTCTCTATCAAGGACGCTTGTGCGTACCAGTGAACAGTGACCTTAAGAACGATTTGTCGTTGGAAGCTCATAGTTCCCTATTTTCGATACATCCTGGCAGTACTAAGATGTACCAGGACTTCAAGCGTTGTTATTGGTGGAATGACATGAAAATAGAGATAGTTGAGTTCGCCAGTAAGTGTTTGGTGTGTCAGTAAGTGAAAGCCCCGAGGCAGAAGCTAGCAGGTTTGTTGCATCCTTTAAGCGTACCAAAGTGGAAGTGGGAGAATGTGTCTACGGACTTCATCGTGGGGTTGCCTCAAACAATAAAGGGCTTTATTGTAATTTGGGTTGTAGTAGACGAGCTTACTAAGCTAGCACATTTCGTATCGGGGAAGTCTACTTTTTCGATGAATAAGTGGGCGCAGATATACATGAAGGAGGTGGTGAGATTGCATGGAGTACCTGTGTCCATTGTGTCAGACAAAGACTCTCGTTTTACATCTAACTTTTGGAAGAGTCTTCAAACAAGGTTGGGTACTCGATTGGATTTTAGTACAGCTTTTCACCCATAAATTGACAGACAGACAGAACGTTTGAGCTAGATATTGGAGGACATGTTGCTTGCTTGTGCAATAAAGTTTTCAGGGAGTTGGACTCTCACCTGTATTTGATGAAGTTTGCATATGGAAAAAGTTGCAGGTCTCCTTTATGTTGGGATGAGGTGGGTGAGAAAAAGTTTCTTAGACCTGAGCTAGTACAAACTACGAATGAGGCAATGTAGAAAATTAGAGCTCGTATACAAACAACTCAGAGCAAACAAAAGAGTTATGCCGACGTTAGGCGTAAAGACCTATAGTTTGAAACATTGATAAAGTGTTCTTGAAAGTGGCACCTATGAAAGGTATGTTGAGGTTTGGAAGAAAAGAGAAGCTAAGTCCACGATTTATTGGGCCTTTCGAGGTCTTGGAGCAAATTGGCCTTGTAGCTTATTGGTTGGCGTTGCCACCGTCCCTCTCTTCGGTTCACAATGTTTTCCATGTTTTGATGTTAAGGAAGTATGTGGCAGATCTATCCCATGTGGCGGACTTTGAACCTTTCTAGTTGAATGAAAACTTGAGTTATGAAGAGAAGCCTATAAGAATCTTGCCAGGGAGGTGAAGACCTTACGCAACAGGGAAAGGGAACTTGTGAAATTTTGTGGCAGAATCACCAGTTCAAGGAGGCTACATAGGAGCAACAGGATGAAATGAGAGCCCAGCACTTGGAGTTTTTTTCGGGAATGAACTTTCGAGGACGAAAGTTCTTTGAGGAAGGAAGAATATAACGTCTCAAGTTTGTTGGTAATTTAAGTTCAGTATTTTGTAAGATTTGAGAATATTTTGAATTGTGGAAGTTAAATTGAATTACTGTAAAAGGATAATTCAATTTTATTATTTTTTTAGCAAGAAATTTTGAAATTTAGATTTAATTAAAGGAAAGTTTGGGATTTATGTCACATGTCAATACTAGTCTGATGATTGTTAATGTAAGTAAACTTCATGAGATGAAAATTAGAGCCCCAACTCCTCGAAATCTCCCACGCACAAGCACATGATATATTCTCTAATTTTTGGTTCAAAAGCTCTATTTGACCATCGGTTTGTGAGTGAAAAGCTGTAATAAATTTTGATTGGGTATCTAACACCTTCTAGGAGACTCTTCCAAAAATGGATGTAAAATGTGGGTCATCATTTGACATAACTGAAACTAGTAGCAAAAGAGGTTTGTGTTTAGGGTTTAGGGTTTCACCAGTACTTTCGGGATTTCACCAGAGGTTTGTATTTCTTAGTACTAGTACTAAGCATTGGGACTCTCATTTTAAATCAAGAAATATAGGCTGTAGGACTTTTTGGATTAGTGATAAATGTTGGGAATTTGATTTTAAATCCTAAATTATGGTTTATGTATAGATTTGAATCTTTGAGTGAAGTTTAGAATAAATTTGGAGCAAACAAAGCGTTTGGAATGTTAATTCAAGTTTCAGTTGGAGATTAATTTCTTGGATTATTTTGGAATTTCAATCTTGACTTTCTACTGGTTTGCCTTCGAACCAGTCTTCCCCACTAGTTGGATTGTTTACTTAAGACTACATGGACTATTTCTTGAGATTGTTAAGACTGATTTGACTGATTATTCTAGACTGCTTGGACCGATACATTATGACTGATTAAACTACATGATTTTAATAGCATTGACTGATTGGATTGGACTGTTTTGTCTATGATGATTGTATCGTTGACTGAGGATATATATGAAATTTTACCCCTAAGTTAAACGACTGTAAAATATAGCATAGAAGTTATATGAAAACTGATGCATGCTAAGTTATAGGGTTCCTATTAGTTTTTCTTATCTGGGCAGGTGTACACATACAACTGTATATGTGCAAATTATGACTAATTCATGTTCCTTCTGGTTCATGTCTATGACTGATTTGTGGACCTTTGGGTTACACACTATGACGGATTCATGTTCCTTCAAGTTAATGTCTATGACTGATTTGTGGACCTTCGAGTTACACACTATGACTAATTCATGTTCCTTCGGGTTCATGTCTATGATTCATTTGTGGACCTTTGGGTTACACACTATGACTAATTCATGTTCCTTCGGGTTCATGTCTATGACTGATTTGTGGACCTTCGAGTTACACATTATGACTAATTCATTTTCCTTTTGATTCATGTCTATGACTGATTTGTGGACCTTCAGGTTACACACTATAACTGAATTATGTTTATGATTGATATGTGCCCCCTTCAAGATCACTATGACTGATATGATAGGTGTAAACCGATGCCTAGATAAACTAGCTATCGGGTAACCTAGGGCCCAATAACATGTCACTTATGGGGAATTGTTATACTCCTCCTTTCTTCCTTTATGTTTTTCAGGGAATGACAGGAATAAGTTGGTGAATGACAAACGGGACCTATGATAGAGCCATATGGGGACGAGAGAAATTGCTTTCGTTCAGTTTATGTTTTTGGTCATTTGATTGTTTTGAAACTAGAATTTAATGTCAGACAAAATATTCAACATTTGAATGTTTCCTTTGTAAATATTTTAGGGGCCCCAAACAAATGTTTTACTTATTTGTTATTTATTGACATTTTAATTTATTTTGGAAAACTATCTTTATTGTTTTGATGAATTTTACTTCAATGGTCAAAATGTTTTGGGTTTTAAATGTGTATTTAGTTGTAATGGCCCTTGTCAAAGTACTTGAAAGGTCGGGTCGTTATAGTTTTTCATTTCAGGGAATTAGTTCCTGGCGGTAACTAGAAGTTGGGGAGATGACGATGCGTGTTGGAACTGGGCACATCGTCTCAGCTATGGCAGTGGGAGAGCTTAGACTCTGCTTATAGAAATCTAATATTTTATTAGATAATGTATATGTGGTTCCAGGTTTGCAAAGGAACCTGGTTTCTGTAAAATGTCTTCTTGAACAATAGTACTCTCTTAACTTTCATGTGAATAAAGTTTTTATTTACAAGAATGGAGTTTTAATTTGTTGTGCTAATCTTGAAGATAATTTATATGTGCTAAGACCGTTAGCAACTAAAGCCTTCCTTAACACTGAAATGTTTAAAGCTGCGGTAACTCAAAATAAAAGACTAAAACTTTCTCCTAAAGAAAATGTCCATCTTTGGCATCTAAGATTAGGACACATCAATCTCAATATGATTGAGAGATTGGTCAAGAATGGACTTCTAAGCGAGTTAGAAGAAAATTCTCTATCTGTGTGAGAGTCATGCCTTGAAGGCAAAATGACTAAAAGATCTTTTATTGGAAAAGGTCATAGGGCCAAAGAACCCTTAGAACTTGTACATTCAAACCTCTATAGTCCGATGAATGTTAAAGCAAGAGAAGGGTTTGAATATTTCATCACTTTTACTAATGATTATTCAAGATATGGGTATGTTTATTTAATGCAATAGAAGTCTGAAACTTTTGAAAAGTTTAAAGAGTTTAAGGCTGAGTTGAAAATGCATTAAATAAAACAATGAAAACATTTCGATTTGATCGAGGTGGAGAGTTTTTGGATCTTACGATCCAGAATTATTTGATAGAACATGAAATTGTATCCCAACTCTCATCACTTGGTACACTTCAGCAGAATGGTGTATCGGAAAGGAGAAATCGAACCTTGTTGGACGTTGTATGGTCTATGATGAGTTATACATCCCTACCAGACTTGTTTTGGGGTTATGCAGTATAGACTGCAGCATATATTTTGAACCGTGTTCCATCCAAAAGTGTTACCAGAACACCTTTGAAATTATTGAATGGTAAAGGTAGTTTACGCCATTTAAGGATCTAGGGTTGCCCAGAACATTTGCTTTAGGCAAATCTTAAGAAACTAAAACCTCGTTCAAAATTGTGCCTATTTATAGGCTATCCTAAAGGAATGAGAGGTGGTTACTTTTATGATCTAAAGAAAATAAAGTGTTTGTGTTGAAAAACGCTACATTTCTAGAGGAGGACCACATTAGGGAGCATAAACCCGATAGTAAGATCGTGTTGAATGAAATTTCCAAATAAACTACTGAACCTTTAACAAGAGTTGTTGAAGAACTAACACCTCAACAAGAGTTGTTGAAGTTGGATCATCTAGTAGGTCAAATCCACCTCAAATGTTGAGGGAGCCTCGACGTGGTGGTAGGGTTACGAACTCGTCTGTCTGTTATATGGGTTTAACAAAAAAAAATCCTAGCTATGGTAGCTGACGAAGATGTTGAGGATCCATTGTCTTACAAATAGGCAATGGAGGATGTTGATAAAGATGAGTTGATTAAAGTTATGGATCTCGAAATGGAGTCTATGTACTTCAATTCAGTTTGGGATCTTATAGATCAACCTGATTGGGTAAAACCTGTAGGTTACAAATGGATCTATAGGAGAAAACGTGGTGCTGATGGGAAGGTGCAAATCTTCAAGGCTAGACTTGTGGCAAAGGATTATACCCAAGTTGAGGGAGTTGACTATGGGGAGACTTTCTCACCTGTTGCCACGTTAAATTCTATATGAATTCTTCTATCCATTACCTCATATTATGACTATGAATCTGAAAAATAGAGGTCAAGTCTGCCTTTCATAATGGAAATCTTGAGCAGATCATTTATATGCAGCAACCTCGGGGATTCATAACCTAAGGTCAAGAGCAAAAGCTTTGCAGGCTTAATCGTTCATCTATGGATTGAAGGAAGCTTCTCGATTTTGGAATATAAGATTTGATACTGTGATCAAATCTTATGGCTTTGATCAGAGTGTTGATAAGCCTTGTGTATACAAGAGGATCATCAATAGTTCAGTAGCTTTTCTAGTGTTGTATGTAGATGATATTTTACTGATTGGGAATGATGTAAAACTACTGACTGAAATTAAGAATTGGCTAGCGACCCAATTCCAAATGAAAGATTTGGGAGAGGCGCAGTTTGTTCTAGGCGTACAGATCTTTAGATATCAAAAGAAAAAAACACCAACCCTGTCTAAAGCGTTGTATATTGACAAAATGCTTGTCAAATTTTTTATGCGAAACTCCAAGAACGGTTCGCTACGTTTTAGGTATGGAGTTATATTGTCTAAGGAACAATGTCCTAAGACACCTCAAGAAGTTGAGAAAATAAGACGAATCCCCTATGCATCGGCTGTTGGCAGCCTGATGTATGTGATGTTATGTATTATGTTGGGATTGGTGTCCAAAATCTCTTGTATTCTCGTAGTTTGTAAACATTGTATAAACAAATTACTATTAATAAAATAATTGTTATTTTATGAGCATACGCTCAATCAAATAAACTAAAATCCTAGGTTATTTTATGTAATTTAAACATATATGTAGAGACATACGAGTGGATCATGTTTCAATGATAACCTAAGCGGTCTGTAGTATATGGATAATGTTGGGTGCCATATCCTAGTGACAATACGGATACGACCCACTTTGTAAATGTTACAAGTGTTATAAATTGCTATAAATGGTATGATCCTGATCATTCATGTGGAGACATGTGAGTAGGGGTATCCTATACAAAGAGTTTATATAAGACCAAACCATGAAATGATTAGTCTTAATATATAACACCGTTAATAGTAGAGACTTACATTTTACCAGGATAACCATAGGTGACATGACCTGAATCTTGAGTGAGTTGTGAACTCCTGCCTATGAAGGTGATCTTTTGATTTGTATGGGTGAGAGTGGCCAGATTTCCAACTCAATATGTCTACCATTATGGGGATTCGTTTGATTAGGGAACTAGAAATACAACTACACAAGACGGAATTCACCCATTCCCTAATGTCAAGATAAATGGATAAATTACTCCCTTAAGGATTTATTTCGGGGCTTAAACAATGTGGCCACACCCTCTCCTAACCCAAGGGGGACTTGGTCATAGTTGGACTATGACTTATTGTTTATTAGAGGGATCAGTGGTACTTAAGGAGTTAGATGTGACTATAGGGGCAAAACAATAATTTTAGTCCAATTGTACATACGAGCAATTTGTAAAGGGTCATCGCACTGTTGACTATTTATATTCAATGGACATAGAAATAAATCTGTAGTGCGAAGAGTGTAGTTGTCGGTCTTTAGTGATGTGACCGACAGTTAATGGATGTTGGATAATTTAATTAAAGAGTTTAATTATTATCCAAGTACTATTGGAGCTTCAATCTATAGGTCCATGTGATCCTCTTTGTAGCTCAACAGGGATTTATTGAGAATTAAGTTTTTGGATTAATTTGAATTGTTCAAATTAATTGAGGGAATTAATTATATATGATAGAATTAATTAAATTGTTGTGTTTACTATCGAAGTTGTTGTGTTTGTGAACTTTCTGACTTGATAAGAGCATGAAATTTGTTGCTTAAGTCTTTCTTCTCAGTTGATTAAAGTGATAAAAGTAGTTAAGTCATTCGAGAGAGTAGTTTACTGCTAAACGCATCAAGTCAGAGTGTAAAGTAATTTTAGAGATATAACTAACGCATGCACCCTAAAGATAGGATTATGTAGTATTCACATTGAGAGATGTTGAACTTAGCATAAACTAAAGAACAAAGTTTCCAATGCATAGCACATACACTTATGGGCCGTTTGGTTGGAGGGAAAAGAGGGTGGGAATGGGAATGGGCTTACAAAGCCCATGTTTGGTTGGTGGGCTTTGTTTATTAATCTTGGAAAAGGCATTTACCAGGCATCTTTTAGCTACAAAAGTGATCGAATTACATACCCATTGAGAAGTGTGGGTTTTCACTTCTTCTTCCCCTTCCTACCACCATTTTCCTTCCTTCCAACAGCTCAGTGTTGCCACCCATCTTTCTAGTTCAGTGTTCCTGCTGTCACCTCCCTTCCTCTCGTCTCGTCGGCGCTTCCCTCCTACTGTATTGCACTGATTTTCTGCTCCTCTGTTGGCACTTGCATTTTTTCAATCTCCATTTATGTCCTTTTTCTCACTTCAAAAATCAAATTAGGGTTTGTCTAATGAAATAAGCGAGAACTTTTTTTTATTGTTTTTTTTCTTTCTAACAACAATAGCAGAATAGCCACAAAAAAGAATTCAACCGTGGGGAAGATTGGGACTTTTTGAATGGTTGTGTGTTACCCTATGCCCTTTGGTTTATTGCGCATGTTTTTCAACTAAGGATTTGATCATCCATATATCTCTTTGGTCTCTACTGAATTTTCCTTGTTTCATGTCTGCCAAATCTTCGAAAGTACCACCCACCAAACTTATGTCCATCAACCATCCTAGAGGTCTCTTTTTAAGTTTCATGTATGGAAGGATTTAGAGTGGTGAAGGGGATGAGATTTTTCAGCCCTTTATTTGGGGATTATCAAATTTAGAATTGGAATTCCTTTCAGGCTGGTTACGAGGTTTTGGAAGACCAATCTCAGATTTATTGGGATTTGTGTCCTAATTCTCCCGGAGTCTTGTTGTTTGTAATGATACACATTGTTTTATGAATAAAATAACTGTTATTTCATTCTCGCATTTACTCATATCCAATAAACAAAGCTCCATGGTTATCTTATGTAAACTTAAGCATGTATATGTCATATACAAGTGGATCATGCCTTAAGTGATAACCTAAGTAGGTTTGTAGTATAGGGATTAAGATGGGATACCTGATCCTTGTGACACTACGGATACAACTCGCTTTGTAGAGGTTTGCAAGTGTTATAAACTACTACAGATGGTAGATCTTAACCATTCAAGTGGAGACGTACAAGCGGGGGTGTCCTATACAAAGAGTTTGTATAAGATCGGACCACGAAATGACTAGACTCTGTATATCACGTCGTTGATACTAGAGACTTACATCTCACCTAAACGACCATAGGTGACACGACCTCAATTCTGAGTGTTTTGGGAATTCCTGCCTTTGAGGGCGGTCCTTTGATTATTATGGGTGAGAGTGGCCAGATTGCCAACTCAACACGCCTACCTTTTTGGGGACTTGTCTGATCTGGGAGTTGGGAACTCAATACACAAGATGAAATTCACTTCTTTCTCGAAGCAAGGATAAGTAGAGAGATTGCTCCCTTAAGGGTTGATTCCGGGGCTTGAACATAGTGGCCACAACTTCTCTTTGGAAGAGAGGACTCAGTCATAGTAGGACTATGACTTATGTTCATTAGAGGATTCAGTGGTACTTAAAAAGTTGGATGTAACTACAGAGGCATAACGGTTATTGGCCGAGCTGTACTTACGAGCGATCTGTGAAGGGTTGTCGCACTGTTGATTAGTTAAGATGGACACATAATATATCTGTGGTAAGGAGAGTTCAGTTGTCGGTCTTTAGTGGAGTGCCTGGCAGTTAACGGATGGTGGATTCCGTGACTAAAGAGTTTAGTTAGTTATTCACGTACCGTTGGAACTTCGAGCTACAGGCCATAAGGTCCCCTTGGTAGCTTAATGGATTCAGTTGAGGATCAGTTCTTGGTGTTGATTTGAAATATTCAAATTGACAAGAGGTAATTCGATTATATACGATATGATCGGTATGATGTATGAGATACATCTAATGGAGGATTAATGTAAATGATATTTACATTAAGTACCATGGAATAGAAAAGAGCTATGGTTTATATGTTTCATGAGATGAAATATTAAAACTATAGGTTATAAATATAATATGATAAGTTAGTTATAATTTATATTTATAATAATATTAATTATTGGATAATTAACTCTTTTTCTCTAATAACCAATTCAGTGGGAGGTTATTGGTGGTTTCGTGGTAACCGTGAGATGAAAGGAAAAATGTTTTCCTAATTTTAGTAAGCTTGAGATTTCGTGAATTTGAGATTTTTCCTTTCTCAGAAATATACTCCCGGAAAGTTATCAAGTAAATAGGATTTACTAAGCGACAACTTGGATAAAGTAAATGATCGTGGAGTGTTAGTAGGCGACATACACTCAGCTAAGCAATGAGCTAAACGATCGCATAGCTTTTGCTAGACGGTCATTTAGCTTTTCCTAAACGATTTGGCTTCGACCTATACGATAGGATCTGCCATCTCCCATTTGCTCAATCATTTACACGATTGTGGTTTTCTGCCTCAAACCAGGTCCACACAAAGCCCACCCTCTGGACTCTCACACCGAGAATATCAAGGTAGCCTTCTTGGTGGTGTCATACTCAACACGACACCATCGAGGTTCTGTGGAGGTCGTTCGGGGTGTTCGGGGTGTTCGTGACCTAGGTGATCACTGAGATTGAGTGTGCAGTGTTCGTGTAGTGTAGCGGTCGTGTTGGACGAGCGTTCGGGTGTTTCTGTGTTCGAGCGTTCGTGATCAAGAAGCTTTGAGATGGGTCGACAAAAGTGTGTTACTCTTTTCCTTAATCTGTTGTTGAACATGCTGTAATTTCTATATTTAATACATAACCGTATATTTCTATTTATGAATATAATTGTAAAGTTCATATACAATTATAATTTTGAATGATCTTTTCGCTGCTCATGGAAATCCTCGTGTTTGATTTCCTTCAATTGGTATCAGAGCTAGGTTGTTATGATATTCCAAATTATAATTCTGTTTTGAACATCTTTTACAGTCTTGATGGGTTTTTTGCATTTGTATTTAATTGTTAAGTGCATTTGAGGATGTAGTTGATGAATGTTTCGGGTTTGATTGCCTTTGTTTAAAGTTTTCTTCAATTACAAAATGTTAATTTGTATGGGCCCCTGTGTTTTTTGACGTAATTAACTTACAATCGAGTCTATAATTCAAAGTGTTTGAGTTATTCGAGTCATTCGTGATGAAGTTTTGAAGCATGGAGATGCGGTTCTCAACGAGGAAGATGACCAAGAGTTGATCGTATCGTGTAGCCTAAGGTAAACGATCGTTGGGATTTATCTAAGTGATCGTGCAGATTTTTTTATACGATCGTGTAGTATTTACCAGACGATCGTTTAGCTAATGCTAAATGATGGGGTAAATCATTTACTCTATCGCGTAGCGTTGATTGCCTGATCGCATAGGCGCTGGAGGTAGATGATAGCATTTGATGCTCATTGTTTAGTAAAAGGGCGCTGGAGGTAGATGATCGCATGGTATATGATACTAAGGCGTTCGCTAAGTGATCGTTTAGGCGATGGTGCTTTGCTGCATCATAATTGTTTAGACAATCGCGTAAGGCGTGCGTTGTGCAAAGTGCACTAAGCGATCACGTACCTCAGGCTTCATCGCTTAGTAAAAGGTACACGATCGTGTAGTATTTGCTAAATGATCGTTTAGCTCTGGGAGCATTGGTAAACGATAGAGTGAAGCGTTTGTTCTTTTGTATAGACGATTGCGGGGAGTTTAGTACATGATAGTTGGAGACGTGTTGCTTTACCTGGACGGTTCAAGACCTGGTTCGCCTATTTGAACCGACGACTCCTTGTTTTTGTAATAGTTAGCTTTAATTTTGGATTTTAAGGCAATTCTACCCGGTTCATCAACATTTGTTTATTATACATATGATGTATGGTGCTCATATGGCAAAGTGTTTGACATATAGTTTAAAACCCACCTTAGGTTGTGCAATTATTCATGCATCATGTATTATAAATGTTACAATACTGTATTTTGTATTTTGAATGCTAGAGACAAGAAATCAGTGAAGCACTCGATCGTGGGGACGTGTATATAGAATATGCCCTAAAAAAACTTAAGAGGTGGGAAAAAGGAGCATCTGCACATACAATGACATCCATTGACAGGGAAAGTCAACCTTTCGAAGTACAAACTGACATAAGTATGATTTCTCCCTATAAAGATCAGCACACCCAAGTTTTGAGCTTGAAAGAAGAACATGTTCTTGCAATAAGTGGCAATCATTCAAGATTCCATGCTCTCATGTAATTGCAGTTTGTAATTACATGCATATGACATACCTACCACTTATTGATGGATACTACAAATTGTCCAATTTCAAGCATTTTTATAAAGGCCGCTTCTATCCAATTCAACATCCAGATTATTGGCCAGAATTATCATTTACAGAAGTTCATTCAAATGCGGACTTACTAAGAGAACAAGGTCGGCCAAAAAGTACGTGCATTCATAATGAAATGGATTGGAGAGAAGCAAGCCAAAAAGTGTGATGTACAATTTGCAAGAGAGAAGGACATAACAGACACACTTGTCCACAACGTACACTGGGTGCTTTGTCTTCGGGTCATTAGATGTATTTTTTTTTAGTTGTATATTTTATGTACTTGTATTCTTTATGTACTTATATTTTTCATGTAATTGTATATTTTATGTATTTGTGTTCTTTATGTATTTATATTTTTCATGTAATTGTATATTTTATGTACTTGTATTCTTTATGTACTTATATTTTTTATGTAATTGTATATTATGTACTTGTATTCTTTATGTACTTATAATGAATTTATGTAATAAATTTATTTTATGTAATTGTATCTTTTTATGTACTTTTTATGTATCTTTTATGTCATGGATTTTATTATGTATTGTAATTTGAACTTCTTAGGTAATGGAGCCTGGTCCTTCTAATCCTGTACAATTATACCACAAAATACGCATCACTCACAAACAGTATGGGATAGTTCTTCCATTATAGTGTTAGTTTTCAGAGAAGGGAGGTGACTGCACAGCATACTATCCCATTTGATCACCACATTATTCCATATGTTCAGTAGGCAGGTTTTCTTGGGGTTGCACAAATTGGTTTTATCCAGCTTGATTGGCACCTTATTACTACTTTAGTTGAGCGTTGGAGACCAGAAACCCACACATTTCACCTGCCTTGTGGGAAATGTATGTTTACGCTACAGGATGTTGCCACACAATTTGGGTTACGAGTGGACGGGCAACCATTGACAGGTTCACTACAGTATGACTGGAAGAACGTTTGTGAAGAGCTTTTAGGCGTTCTATCAGAGGATCTGAAGGGATCAAGATTGAGTATCCCCTGGATGGCGTCCCAGTTTCCAAAATTACCTCCCGATGCTGACAACATCAACATACGTAGGTATGCACGAGTATACATACTGCAGCTTATTGGAGGATTTTTGTTTGCTGACAAGTCAAATACTCTAGCGCATCTCATGTTCCTCCCACTATTGTCTGATTTCAAGCACGCTGGTACGTACTCGTAGGGTGGTACATGTCTTGCATGGTTGTATAGAGAACTTTGTCGGGCTTCCAATGCACAAGCGTCGGAAATAGCGGGACCATTGATACTATTAGCTTATGATCGATTTCCAATTATAGCACCAAAAGACCAGCTACAGGCCCCAGATCATCGGCCACTTAGTGCCAGATATTATTTCATTTATATATTTATTTCATTACCATTTTATGTAAGAATATAAATTAATTGTATTTTTTATAATTTTAGATGGAGAGGTGTATTAGCTGCCTCTGAATAGTCAGCAAATATGTTGCTCGTGTACAGAAATATATTCGACATATTGATACACAATCATGTAGCAAATGTATATATAAATGAATATTTAAAACATTTTATATGTATACTTACATTATTACTTTTTTTTTGTCAGATTATTTGGACGCCATACACACAATAGATTTGGTCATCCTTACCTGATTATTGTCGTGATGATGAAGACAACTGGTTGACCGTTAGCCCTCTTATATGCTTCCATATAGTAGAGTGGCATCATCCAGATCGTGTGTTGAAATAGTTTGGTCTACGACAAACGATACCTTCGTTGTCCTCTACACCCCCAGTACTACACCAAATCGATTTAAGAGGTAAGCACGACTAAGACTAGCGTCGAATCCATGCGGAATATTTATCCTACTGACATGGACGACATGATCGTCGTGCATAGGGAGAATTAACAAATGGGTCAGTTGTATCAGACGACTACTTTTTCTGGTACAATTCGATCATGAGGCGATTTATCACACCTAACGACGCTTACTATTATTGCATGGCAAGAGATTTAAAATCAGACATTTTCCATATATATGATATGAATATTATTTAATATTTATTTTTTTATTATACAGAATAATTTTATCAGCGATGTTCAACAATATTCAGTGCAGAACAACTTACCAGACTTGTGTTCAATGTGTCAGCAAACATTGGTCAACGTAGAAGGTATTATTCAATAAACAAGATGACTCAATGTTGCTGACACCGATCGAAGACATATTCGTCGTAGATGACAGTGACAACAGGGTGAACCTAATTTAGAGAGACATGAAAACAACCCCATGAAAGGTAAGGGCCAAGGGGGTCGTTTTTAAATTTCATATAAACTTTCATTTTCAAATTGTAAATTAAAGAACTAATTGTAAATATTCTTTAATATCATGACATTTTTTTTAATATGAGTGCAAGATGTTTTTCATTGTAGATTAAATATATAATTAAGTTTAATAATGAAGGAATTTGTGGACCAATTCCTAAAGTTTTAATATTGTTGTACATCTATAATTAAAAAAAATAGTCAACATACTTTTAAAAGAAAAAAAAAAAGATAAGCAAATCGTGGACCGGATCCACGAGTTTGCGTCTAACCGATCAACTAGTTAGATAACGTGGTGCTGACTGGATTAAACGGTACTCGTGTACCAGATACATGAGTTTTACATGATTTCATTACCCAATTTTGTCAATAGTTTTTCAACACACCTATTCTTAGAAAAAGTTTCCCTCCAACCCTAAAAAATTACCCCTGAACCTCTAAACGTTCCAGAAACACCTTCAAACTTTAAAAGGTAGTTAAAAAATGCCCTTGCCGTTATTTTTTAATGAAAATTATTAAAAGTTTGTTTAAAAATACCTTCGAACTTTCAAAAGTTTCACAAAATACCCTTAACTGAAGAAAAAGTTCAAAAATACATTCACCATTAGTATATGAATAAAAACTGCTAATACCTAACTGCAAAAGTGACTTTAAAATTATATATAAAAAAAAGTTTAAAATGCTCCTATCGTTAATATGAAGATCAATTTGTTGACACTTTCTAAATGTCGAAAAGAACAAATTTTAAAACAAATTATATAGATATCCTCTTTTTTTTTTCTCATACAGATATTTTCATTTTCATCTTGATTTTCCAATTCTTAACTTACACCAATTTTCTCAACCAAAATTTTAAGTTAAAACACAAAAATCCCACAAGATCCCAAACTTGCTAGAACATTTAAGTCCTAAAATCCTGACAAATTCGACAATGGTTTTTTTGAACTCATTTGAAGAGTTTAAGGTATTTTTAAACTTTTAAAAATTCAAGAATATTTTTTACACAAAATACAAAGTTTAAGAATATTTTTTATAGCCTCTACTAAAATGCCTTATTAGATATTTTTTACTTTGCCAAATAGAATGTTACATGAAATGTATGTTGATTACGAATATCTCCTCATGTTTTGACTCGTGAAAATTGAAAAATAATAATCATGAACAATTTTACTTGTATGAATCTTAGAGAGACATCGTACGTTAGAAATTATGAATTTAACAATTACCCTCATGATGAAGGTTAAATGATGTTATGTTTTGCATATGTTCTATTTACCCACACTTCAATCTATACTCAATCATATTTGCTAAATTCCAAAGCACTTGCCCCATGCTCCATATCACTTTATTTCTTAACATCAGACAAACAACATCATTACCAATGTAGTATTAAATTTTCATCATCATACCGATATTTCCAGTGATGTTTTCACGTTTCCATGAATTCGATATTGATACGAGGGTTGAATTGATTTTACATTATATTATAGAAAAATCTACGAAATATAATAACTAAAAAACAAAATATCACTTATATACTTATAATATAAATAATAGACATGTTAACTTGTTCAATGTAATAATCATAAAATATTTATTTACTGTTTAAAATTTTTTTTTTGAATTTTTAGTTTTTATAATTTTTCTAGAAATATCCATCAAAATAGAAATTTTATCGATATTTCTATAGAAATTTCCGTAAAATTAGAATATCGATATTCCGTTGTCATTGACGTTTTAAACACTGATTACCAAAAGAAAAAGTGGTAGCCTTTCAATTTATTTATTTACTCTTCTAAAAGGAAATACCTGGTGACCAGAGAAAAGGAACAATCTATTCTATTATCATCCAAATCTTTCAAGCCTCCGACGACGCACTTCCTCTCGAGTTAAATCGAATTGACGTGATAAGTGATGCAAAGGCAGCACCCTATCCTGCCGATCTGTCCCACACATTTCACATATGCTTAATAAACCAGAATTGTCAAATGTACATGCTTGACACCTCCACGTATCGATACTCGTTGCAGGCCTTGAACCGACCGTTCCTCCTCCAAATATCCTACGCTGCCGAAATGGATTCAAGCGACAGAAAAATCCAAGAGGACGACTCAATATCTGACCAGCTCTTCTAATTAGAAGTGTCAACAGATCCGACCCTGAATTCGTACCCTTCAAACGCAAAAAGAGAAGACCCGCAAGTATACCACCAAGATGACCGAGGAAAGAGACGCCAGGTGAAACCATTTGGATAAGTATTAGTTCGAGCCAAGCAGCATGGCTTGATGGTACTCTTATACCATGAAGGTAAGTGTAGCTTTCAGCTTGAGAACCAAGAACAACTTTCATAGCGAAAAGTACACCGGAAAACCCAACAGAATATTCATAGTAGTAAGGCCTATCATAGTTGAAAACTAGTAGGGATTTGATGAGCAGCAAGGTAATTCCCTGTGACATTACGAGCAACGCACTGACCATCGAAGCAAATTCGATACTACCCATCGATGTTTCCAATTGAATGCCTTTCCATAGTAGAGATATCATGTTGTAGACAAGGTGAGGGTCACCCACATGGTAGAATGGTGAAAGTAAAAAACGCTTCAAGTCCTTGTGCTGGCAAATGCAAATGATACCAATGTTACATGACAGTGTCATAATGCCAATATCGCATTATCTCATTCAAAAAAGACATATGAACAGATTGATAAATAACTAAGAAGAAAATAATCCTACAAGAGTTCAAAATTCCTAGGTACATCCTTATCAAGGGAGATTACAGGAATACAATACTAAAAAAGAAAGAAACCGGGGATATTGTAAAGCAATCAAAGAATCAAAACTCTTAAAAGCTTCTTATTTTTCTCAAAATCAGAGAACCATAATTTGAGGCCTATCATACAATAACCTCATTCTGAGGACGACTTATAAAGACACAAATTACACAGTTATGTAGGGGCAAATCAATCCAGATGCGTCGAGTAACATTTGACATCAGAACATGAACCATTTCTTATGGTTAAAGCATACGAATTCAAAGAGAATCCACTGATTTCTTCCATTTTTCTCAATGGAAGATGATTTTACAGCTAAAAAAAAAAAAGGAAATTATTTGTTACAATGATGGTATAAAGCAGGTAGTCAGTATCAAAAGGAACTATAAAACTTGTTATATAGTTGATCGAAAAAGAAATATGACACCTATTTCTGAATGAGATAGCAATGCTTTTAGTCCAGTGAAAGCAACATGCTATTCTGTTTAGGACCTCCCTAACAATGTATACTAGATAGGAAGGTCCTAAACAGAGATCTATCATTAAATTCTTATAATTATCACCAATTAACGCTAAAATAGAGTGCACTAAGAAAACAAAACAAAACAAACAATGCTACCTAGTCTTAAACAGAGAGCAGGACAATAGAATTAGATTATTAGCCAGAATAGTCCAGTCACCTTGAGGATGAGATGTGCATTAAACCAGACGTCGTCTATGGAAGGGATGATATGACGAAGAAAATTGGGCCTTAAATGAATGAGAGTATTAGTGGCAAGGAGCCCCACAGTGATGGGGTTCCTTTGGAGCCTGTAGTATTGGCTCACCACTTGGTAAGCTAGTAGTGGTAACATTCCAGCGTGTGCTTATTTCCTATAGAGTATCCAATAAAAAGATGGTTAAAATAGGGACAATTATACAAAGAGGAAAGAGCAGCATTATCTAAAGCTAGTTAGATAAAACAGCACAAGTCACAAGCACTTGACACATTGCAACTCAAGCAAATATTGTTTCAAAAAGAAATAAAAACATAACTCGGGTACCTACCAAACTTCCTGGACAAAGCCCTTATTCTTAGGTTAGCATAGTATTTCATTCAGGAAGCAATCAGTACCAAATTATAATCAAGGTTCAAGTGGGGGAACTGGGTGGAGCAAAGAGGCCCTCCAAGTCTCACAGTTTAGGGTAAATGGCTACCACGATTATAGATAAAATGATAGAAGAATTTCACAACAGAAGGCTTGGTGAACTGATGCATATTATGTTGTTCAGTGGTGGAAATAGAATTTGACCGCCTCTATTCATGACTATAAATAAGTGTGTGCAACCATAAGATATACATCTAAAGTACACTACAAAACGTTATATGTTCCGTGACACCAAAGATTTGTCGCAAAAAAGTCCAAGAGACACTCATGATGCACAAACATCGCTAAAGAAGCTTTTAGCAATGCATTTACAACACTTCAAGTTACGCACGCACTTCGTTGCTAAAAATGACCTTTCTCCAACCTCTGATTTGTCATTTTAATGGTTGTGATTTTATATTATGTACAAGGAAAGGCCAAGAAGGTTACGCATACAACCTAAAATCCTAGATCCAAAGAAGAACCCCTGAAATGATATTTAAGCTATCAAACCACTCTTGATTCTTTTGATCAATAGTTTTGATGTTTGTTTTTCCACAACTCATTTTATTCACATTTATGCATTTTCCAGGATAACAGTAACATCAAAAGCAATTATCGATATTAAATCCTCAAATTTCAAAACCATTCGAAATCCAAATGAAATTCAATTATAAATCAGTCCATATAGCCTACACAAAACAACCGATCTATGGGAATTCACATTGCTCGCAATCATTAAATGACAAAAATTCAAAACAACACCTATGAGGAAAGGCATTCTCGTATTCTAACTCTACAAACAAACAATAATTTGGACAACGAGTGAGCAGCAAATGTTCCTAATGTATAGTTACAAAACCAAGAACATTGGACAGAGGGAGAAATAAATTCACCAAGAAGCATGATTCTATCAAAAGATGGTCCATATTTTGCAAAAAAAAAAATAAATTGCCGAGCGAAGAAATCAAAGAATTGGGGATTGAAAGGATGATGAAATTGAGAATTAAACCGTGAATCTTACCGGTTGAAATTGAAAGAGCAGAAAAAAATGAATGAAACACCAAAGTTTTGAGTATTTGACAAGAGGCAAAGGGTATCGGGTTTCCAAGTACAAAATAACTCCGCCTTTGATTGCCGCCTACGAAATCTTTCTCTAGAAAAATCACGAATATTTCTTTTCTTTTTTTTCTTTTTTCTTTTCTTTTCAATTCAAGAAAAAATAATAAAACCTTTTTTTCACTCGGTTCTGTTCATAGTTCAAAATTTCCATCACTCGAAATGTTGGTAGGAAGGAATTTCGATCTTTCTCCCATTTATCGAAATTTCTTGCAATTTTGGGAGAATTTCAATTTTCTCCAAATTTCTCGAAAACTCGAAATTTCTATAGATATTTTGATATTTATTGAAAATTTGAAATTTCGAATTTTTTTAAACAATTACCTATGCTCTCTATTACCGTACAAAATCTTTATTTTCAAGAAATTACATGTTTTTAAATATTTTTTATTGAAATTTTACATGATTTCACATCGTTAATAGAAGTCTAAGTAAGAGTCTATCAGCATCAGTGATAAAAATTTATCACTAATAGATTTTGCTTTATTTGCGATTTTTTAAAAATGTATTTATACACTTAATTATTATCTTTAAAAGTGTTGCCCATTACCATTTACCTTATTTTAAAATCTCTATAGTTGTAAAATTGTTATTTGATTCTTTATCTATTTAACGGGTAAGATCTCCCTAATTTAATTATCAAATGAATTTTCTAGATGCAGCCACACAAATACATAAGAACCAAAAGATCGAGGTGAATAGGTAGTTGAATAACCCATATAATTTTCGAAAGCTATAAAAGAAGTTTTTTTTTTAAAAAAAAAAAAAGATATTGTAATTAAAGTGTGGAGTGGAGGAATCGAACTTCTGATCTCGAGATCAATAATACAAACTATCCTAGTTGAGTTACGTTACTATAAAAGATGTTTTGCCAATGGAAAATGATTTTTTTTTTTTTTTTTTTTTTTGAAGGGTTTCAAATGTGGAGGGTTTTTTATACGATAGGGAGGTAAATGGAAGGAGTATGCGCCCTACGAAGTTTTCAAGGTATGTGTTAAATTATAACCCCATCAAAGGCTTAATATCTTCTAGTAATTTGCCAAATAGGTTTTAGAGAAACTCGCATGCTATTTTGTTTTTATGATTGATGAGATTTTATGAGCATGTTATGCATTTCATGAGATATTTTGATATGATTTTATGATGTGGAACTCATTTATTGTATATTGCATGACAGTTCAGTTTAGTGACAATAGATCCAATTTATTTATAGGCACCTTTGGATCCACAAGATTTTATGTGCTTTTAGATCCACCACAGTATGTATGCCTTTGGGTCCACCATATAATATGCACCTTCGGGTCCATTAAATTATGTGCACCTCAGTCCACCAAATATTATGAGTACATCTCCCCTATAGTAAGACGGGTTAAATTGTTCACTCAATTGATAGTCCATGTTTAGCTTTAGTATTTCATATTAGTTTCCACCAATTCAAAATATTGAGTTCATGTTGCATTTAATTGCATAGCCCAAGCCCGATAATGGAGTTACTTACTGAGTATTTTAAATACTTATTTTCTTTCTTAAAATAGTTTTCAGATAAAAAGGTAAGAACATATCAAAGGCGATTGACAATGAGATCTATCGATGGCGCCATAGAACTAGAGACAATGCTTCCACTCAGTGTCATGTTTTCGAGATTGCTGGGATGGTTTTCTTTGTCAAATGAGAATCTTTGAATTTTGAGTTATAAATTTTAAATGTTCCATTTTAATTAAAGTTTGTAGTGATCCCAAATCAAATCTTGTTTTAATTTTAGAAAATTCTCATTATGTCAAGATGGTCAACTAGTTTGGTTTAGAAATTGCATGCATGATAATGACCCAACATAAAAGTCATAGACTCGGATCGTTACAGTATCACTCCTATATAAATTTTCTTTTTATTACACGATCATATGCATTTTAATTTTATTTATCCTTATGCTAATGTAATGTTTGTACTTCTTTCATTACTTTTAAATTTCATATCGGTTAATAATGATATATTCATTCATAATTTATACGTAACCTAAATACTTATGCTTAAAAGATTCTCAAACATATACTTATCTCATATCCATTATGAAATAATTTAAAACATTATCTACAAAGGTTTAAGCACTATCTCTTTGTTACCTTTTTTTTTATTTTAATGCCAGATATTTACTATTCGAACTCAATTAAATTTAGATACATTCATTATTAAAAGTTCACTATAGAAATGTATATTCCGAAGATTTTTAACCACGTGCAATGCCTTTTAACTAGTCCAACAAAAAGTTATCAACATTTGCATGTAATAAGATAGTTGATTTCATAGGCAATCCCAAAATTTACATGCCAATAGTCACAAATGTCGCTAAAGTTATTTTTATTAGAGATTAATTTGAGTTTGATTGAATTAATTGAGAGAAAGTTACTGCAAGATGAACATAGCTCAACTAGTATATTGTTTGTATTATCAATCTCAAAGTTAGAGATTCAGATTCCCCCGGTTGCCTTCTCCCTTTTTTCATCATCTTCTTTTTTCGCTAACCATAGTTTTCAAAAAAAATAATTGCCTTCATCATAGAACCTTTTAGAAAAAAATGTATGGCCTGTTTGGTAGAGAATTTTAGAACAAAAATTTAAAAACTAGAGATTCAATAGAAACATAATTGTATTCCATGTTTTCAAATATGTGTTTGGTAGCAGATTCATAAATTGAATTCTAATTTAAGGAGTTGTTTAAAATGTGTTTAATACTATATATTTATAATTCATAAAATTAGTTGTAGATACCCACTAATATTTAATTGACAATAAACTATTATTTATTTATTTATTTGTGAATATGATTTATGTTAAAAAAAAGTATATAATCAATATTTTGTAATATTATATAATTTACAGTGAACTATCTTTTTAGTCCCCGAGCTTTGAAGAATAGGTGTGTTTGGCTCCGAGTTTTCAAAACATATCTTTTTAGTTGTTGACTTTTTAGAATAGATGCATTTAGTCCTTGGGTTTTCAAAATGTATCTTTTTAGTCCCTAAGTTTTTAAGAATAGGTTTAAAAGATCCTTGAACTATATTTTATTTTCACTTTATATATATATGAAATTTTGAATTATAAAAATATGTTTAAAAAAAAATTTGAGAGAAGAGGTAATCTTAAAAAAAATTAATTTTTAATTTAAAATAATAATAAAAAATTAATGTCAGAATTTTTTAAATCTATTTTAAAAAACTCAGGGACTATGAAAAGTATATTTTGAAAACTTAAGGACCAAATGAACTTATTCTAAAAAACTCAGGGACTAAAAAGATAATTTTCTTATAATTTTAATTCATGACATAATATATACTATATTTTCTAAAAAATGAATTGAGTTTATGACGTTCTTGGGCTAATAAATATTTTTTAATCTTTATTTAATATAATTATTCAGTTTAAAAATTAAAATTCAAAATTTGGACATAATAAAAATATAAAATGTTTGTTGGATCGAATCCAACAACAGTTTTCAGAAACAGAATCCAAGTTGTCTGTCAAACATGTTGAACTCAACGGATTTGAAAACATAAAATAGAATCTGGATTCTTTACCAAATAGGTTCTTATTTTTCTTCTCTTCTGCCACGACTGCCAACCCTCTGGTCCTTTCCCTTCCATCTCCTTCTTCTTTTTTTGCTGCCCCTCTCTCGATCACAATAGTTTGATCGGTGATTGATGGATGTTTATTAGGTATATTAAGTAAAAGTGTAGAAAGAGGAGCTGAAAGGACCTAACCATGTCGGTCAATATAGCAAAGTGAGTACACGATTCATTATCTTTTCTTTTTCTTCCTCTTTGGATCAAGTGTATTTAGAATTATTTTATTGAACACTTAGTGGTTTCGGCTGCAAGGATCTGCAACGCAGTTTTTAAAACTTGTTTTCAGCAATAACGTACGCTTAAGACCATTAAACCTCATGAATTTCCAAGGAATGACTTCGATTATTTTAAAAACATGTCACTTTGTAAAAATAAAATAGAAACAACACTAGTAACGACCCGTCCTTTTAAGTATCTAACAAAGGTCGTTACTCATAATTACATATTTTCATTTAAAACATTTTAACCGTCATAACGTAAATACAGTAAAAACATGAATAACAATTCTAAACTAAAATATTAATTTAATAATAAATCCATTAATCAAAACATTTAGTTGGTATGCCGAATAAAACGTTTACAAAGAGAATAATCCAAAACAAATCAGTGGAAACATGTCATCTAACAACATACTCAAATGAAAGAAATGAAAACTATAAATAAAAAAAATAAAAAAATGTGTGGAAGCATTTTCTAATGTCCCCGTATGACTCTATCACGGGTCCTATCTGTCCCCTCATTAGTCCATTCCAAAAAAAACATGAAAGAGGAAATGATGAGTATAACAATACCTAGTAAGTGACTCGCTACTGGACCCTCTAGGTTACCTGGGTATTGATGTACACCCATTTCATTTCAGTTGTAGTGATCCCAAAGAGTCATAAATGTGATCCCGAAGGAGCACGCATTAATCATAATGTGTAACCTAAAGGTAAACAAATCAGTCGTAAACATGAACCTGAAGGAACATGCATCAATCATAGTGCCTAACCAAGGTACATGAATCAATTGTAAACATGCACTCGAAGAAACATGCATCAGTCATAGTGTGTAACCCAAAGGTCCATGATCAATCATAAATGTGTATACCAAGCATAAATATGCACATATACAGTCATATGTAGATAGAAAAAATTAATAAGAATCCTATAACTTAGCATGCATCAGTTTTCATATAACTTCTGAGTTATATTTTACAGTTGTTTATCTTAGGGGTAAAATTTTCAGTATATCCTCAGTCAACAATACATTCATCATGGTCAAAACAGTCTAATCAAATCAGTCCATGCCATTAAATCATGCAGTTCAATCAGTTATCAGTCCAAACAATCTAGAATAATCAATCAAATCAGTCTTAATAATATCAAGAAACAGTCCAAATGGTATTAAGTAAATAGTTCAAGAGTCCAAGTGGTATTAAGTAAATAGTTCAAGTGGTAGGAACGAGTGGTTTGAAAGCGAACCAGTAGAAAGTCACTTACCTCAAGATTAAATCCAAATGATCGGAAGTCCAAACTTTACTTTATCTTGAATAAAATCCTTTAATCAATCCTTAAACGTTAACCAATTTTAATTTCAACATTGGGGGCCTAATTTCAAACCATGTTACCTAAATCCAGGTGGGTGATCAAGAATAACCATAGGAAGCATAAATCTTACCAAAACACTTGTCGAACACGATCTTGAACCCATTGGACAACCATTTCAACAGTTTCCCAAGCTTAAATCTAAAGGATAAGTTAAATTTCATTCCCAATGTAATGGGTATCAAATCTTTTACCGAAAACTTCATTAACGCCTTTAAACTCACCCAAAAGGAACCCAACTCCATGATTTGACAGAAAAAATCCAAGAAATGACCGGGGAAGAAGGTTGGACGGCAGGCTCAACGTTGGCGATGAGCTAGACGAAGAGCAAAGTGTGGCCTCTAGCTAGAAAGAATGCCGGTGAATGGCGCAACTGGGTCACAAATCTAAGAAGAAAGAGATTTGACGGATCTGACGGTGCGGGTCATGGCTAAGCGGTTCGATGTCAAAAGAAGGCAGCTAGGAACTCTGGCGACGACTGGGCTAAAACGCTCTTCCAGATGGTGGATGGAAATGGATTCGAGTGTTGGTGGATTCGAATCGATGGTGCGAGAAGGCAGCGATGTTTGATGAAGAGACGCTGAACAAGAAGCTTGATGGTGGCGGCATGGCTGGTTCACGAACGGAGGGCGACAACTTGGCGTTGGAGATAGGGTTGTGCGAACTAAAAAGAAAACTCAGGAGTAGGGTTGGCAAAATTTCGGGCGGGGAATCTCCAGTTTGATCGGGGATGGGGTCAAAGTAGGGAAATTTTTCGGGGCCCATCTGGGGACGGAGAGGGAACGGGGACGGTATCTCCGCCCCGACCCCGACCTCGACTCCTACCCCGATTAATCCCCAATCTCGATTTGATATATTTATATTTTTAATATTTTATCAATAAATATTTATAATATATAAAATAACTTATTTATATGTATGTTTATAATGTATAGACTTATAGTATTGTGGAGCCCAATATTAAATATCCAAATTCTAAATCTAAGCCCAAAAGTCAAGTCCAAATTTTAAATAAAATTTTAATTAAAAAAATAGGGAATCCCCGCGGAAAATTAGTAGGGGAATCCCCGTGGGAAATGGGGAATGGGGCCTGTGGGACCCTGTTTCCCCAACGGGGGCGGGGATGGGGGAGAATTTCCCCCACGGGGCCGGGACGGAGGACGCCCCTTGGTCCGGCCCGACCCCGTTGCCAATCCTACTCAGGAGGGGTGTTCTCGTGCGTGTACAAAGGAAGAAGAGAAGAAACAAATATTTTTTTATAAAAAAAAACTCCCTTTTCATTAAATAAAACCCTAACCCTCTAAAATATAAATATAACGATTTTTTTCCCTTTCCTTCTTTCATTCCAAAATCTCTTCCCCTTTATTATTATTTCTATTTTTTCCCCTCTTTTTCTTTCCAAATTCCTTTCCTTTTTATATTCCAAATCCAAAATAAAATTTGTCCTTAACAAATAATCTTCTTCCAAAATAACTCAAAATTCTTAACTAATTAGGCTTAATTAAATTAAGCCCAATATCTCAAATATTTTTCCTTAAATTTCCCTCCAATATAATTTCAAATCTTCAACCACTTATATAAAAATTGAATTACCTTATTACAATAATCCATTTTAACCACAAACCAAATGTAACTCCAATTAACTCAAAATAATTAAATTAGAGCCAATTTAGCATATTACTCAAATCTTGAATTCCAATCTATCTAAACAATCCAAAGTAAATTAATGATAATTTACATGCTAAATCAGGGTTTTACATTCTTCTTCCCTTAAGAAACTTTCGTCCTCTAGAGTTCTAATTCTAAAAGAGCTCGGGATATTGCGATCTCATCTCGTTCCTATGTTGCTTCTTCAAACTGATGATTCTGCTAAAAAAACCTTTACCAACGTTATCTCTTTGTTGCACAAAACTTTTACTTCCTTGGCCAAGATTTGAATAGGCTTTTCTTCGTAACTCAGGTTCTCATTCAATTGTAAAGGCTCATAATCCACAATATGAGATGGATCCGTTATGTACACCTCAACATGAAAACATGAAAAACATCATGAACTGCAAAAAGAGATGGTGGCAAAGTCAGCCGATAAGCTACAGGACCGATCCGTTCCAGCATCTCAAATGGCTCAATGAACCGAGGGCTTAACTTACTTTTCCTGCCAGACTTCAACACTCTTTTCATAGGCATGACTTTCAAAAATACTTTATTACTTACCTTAAACTCCAAATCTTTACTCCTAACATTTTTATAACTCTTCTGCCTACTTTGAACTGTCAACATTCAGGCTCTAATCTTCTGTATTGCCTCACTAGTGATTTGCACCAATTTCGGACCCAACAATTTCCGTTGACCAACCTCGTCCCAATAAACAGGAGACCTACAATTCCTCTCATACAAGGCCTCAAATGGCACCATACCAATGGTAGCCTGGTAGCTGTTATTTTAAGCAAACTCCATCAAGTGTAAGTGGGAATCCAAACTCCTTGAAAATTTCAATGCACATGCACGTAACATATCCTCAAAGGTCTGATTCAAATGCTCAGTTGAACCATTCGTCTGTGGGTGAAAAGCTATACTAAAATCCAAATGAGTACCCAACACTGTCTGAATATTCTTCCAAAAGCTAAATGTAAAACGAGGGTCCCTATCAGACACGATGGACATAGGCACCCTGTGCAATCTCACCACTTCTTTCATATACAATTGTGCTTACATATTCATGGAATATGTAGACTTACCTGGAATAAAATGTGCTAGCTTACTGAGTCTGTCCACTATAACCTATATCACTATATGGCCTTTAGACGTTAGGCAAGCCCACGATAAAATTTGTGGACACATTCTTCCACTTCCATTCTAATACACTCAGGAGTTGTAACAAGCCGGCTGGCTTCTGTCTCATGGCTTTAACCTATTGGCACACTAAATACTTATTGACAGACTCAACAATTTCCCTTTTCATATCATTCCACCAGTAGCATTGTTTCAGGTCTTGATACATCTTGGTGCTGTCAGGATGTATCGAAAATGGAGAGCTATAAGCTTCTATCGATATTTCATTCTTATTGCCATTGTTTGCAGGTACACATAACTGTCCCTGGTACAAAAGACCATGATCTTGGGATACCAAAAACTCACTATCCCGCCTTAGCTCCACCTGACGAAAACTCTCAACAAGGTACGAATCACCCTATTGAGCATCAATAATCCTCTATCTCAAAGTCGGTTGTATCGTGAACTATGCCAATTGTGCGGTAACTTCTCCTACAGCTACTGTAATATTAGCCCGCTCAAAATCATTGAGTAAAGGTGTCTGTTTGGTTATCAAAGCTGTTGAATGAGCTATCTTCCTACTGAGAACGTCTGCTACTACGTTCGCCTTACCTAGATGATACAGTATCTCACAGTTAAAGTCATTCACTAATTCCAACCATCTATGCTATCTCATGTGAAGGAACTCATTTCAAAGAGAACCTATGAGCTGAAGCAAGATCGTTCTAAATTCATTATGACAGAATTACAAGCATTCACAAATATACATACAAGTTATGCATTTCAAAAAAAAAAAATTACGGCATGCTTTCATAAACTAAAAAAAAGGAACAAGAGACTCACCTTTGAAGAACTTATCATCTGTTTATCTCTCGCTCTCACTTGGATCAGCACCTTTCGCTGCCATTGCAACACCAAGCCAACCGTCAACCCAAATTTCTCGTTGTCGCTCCACAAACGAACAGTCTTCTACAAAAACACGCAATAACTTGGACACCACCACTCAGTGACCTTGGTATTCTCGTAGTGAGAATCGAAGAGGTGTGGGCTCTATTGGATTTGATAGAGGGAAGGAGGAGACGACAATCTTATTCAATGACCAAGCAAGTGGGAGAGGTTTGTGTCTATCATATAGACTTGTGCTTGATCGTTTAGTAAAAGGTATACGATCATTTAGGTAATGTGGCTTGATCGTTTACACGATTGTCTAGTGAATCTCGCTCGGGGGAGCGATCACTTAGTTAAAGCTATACGATCGTTTAGGTAGATGTGCGTGTACACGATCATTTAGGAAACAATTTAAGGCTGTCACGTAGGCTCTTGTGATCTAAACGATAGGCAGTGAACAACTTATGAAGCGATACTTCAATTCTTTTCCAAAATGAAAACATTTTTCGTTTTATCCTTTCAGTTATGAAAACTGAATGCACCCTCCCACTTTCACGCACGGCTATGGAGAAAACCACCAACAATTATCTCATAATTGTTTTAAATATAAATAAATATAATAACTAACTTATCATATTATATTTATAACCTATAGTTTGAATATCACATTATATGCAACATTTAAACCATGGTCATTTTCTCCTTTACTCGATATAAATCATATTTATATCCATTTTCCTCCAATTAATGTATCTCATACATCATGTCAATTATATCATATATAACTGAACCAGTTTAATCATATCATATATAATCAAACTCCCTCTTGTCAATTTGAACACTTCAAACTAACCCAAAAACTGATTCTCAACTTGAATTCATTAAGTTGGCAAGGGAACCTTATGGACCTGTAGCTTGAAGCTCCAACAGTACGTGAATAGCTAACTAAATTCTTTAGCCACAAAATCCACCATCTATTAACTACTGGGCATTCCACTAAAGACCGATAGCTTCACTCTTCTCACCATAGATATATTTCTGTGTCCATTGAATATAACCAGTCAACAGTACGATAATCCTTCACAGATGCTCGTAAGTACAGTTGGACCAATTTACTGTTTTGCCCCTGTAGTTACATCTAACTTCTTAAGTACCACTGATCCCTCTAATGAACAATATCTCATAGTTCTATTATGAGTGGATACCTCTCAGGCCATGAGAAGATGTGTGGCGCTACATCGTTCAAGCCCTAGAATCAGCCCTTAAGGGAGCAATCTATCTACTTACCCCTACTATGGAGAAAAAGTGAATTCCATCTTGTGTAGCTGAGTTCCCAACTCCCAAATCAAAAGAATCCCCAAAGTGGTAGGTTTGAGTCAGTAATCTGGCCACTCCCACCCATGCAAATCAAAGGACTGCCCTCAAAGGCAGAAGTTCCTAACTCACATAGGATTAAGGTCATCTTGCCTATGATCATCCTAGTGAAGTGAAGTCTCTATCATAAATCGCGTTATATAACGAGACTATACACTTCTTAGTCCAGTCTTATACAAACTCCTTTATATAAGACACCTTCACTTGTATATCTCCACATGAATGATCAGAATCAGACCATCTGTAGCACGTCACAAACTTGTAACTATCTACAAAGCGGGTCACATCCGTAGTGTCACTAGAGGTTTCCCTCTTATATCCATATACTACAAACCATTTTGGTTATCACTTAAGGCATGATCCACTTGTATGTCTCCATATACATGTTTAAGTTACAACGACAACCAGAGATCTTAGTTTATTGGTTTGTGGTAAAGCAAATAAAACACCTAATGTTTCATAGACAATAGTGAAGAAAATATCTCATATTATTACATCACATGTGTTTGTTCAATACAGTGTTTACAAAGTACAGGACCCAACGAGAGTTTAGGGCATCAACACCAACATCATGTTTAACTCCTTCTGAGTGAAGAAGTACTTTAGGTTCTTATAGCTGTGAAGATCTGTATTTTCTCCCCATACATATAGTGTCTCTAAATTTTCAAAGCAAAAACCGTCGCTGTTGATTCCAAGTCATGTGTCGGATAGTTCCGTCCATGATTCTTTAGCTGGCGGGAGGCATAAACAATCACTTTACCATTTTGCATAAGCACACATCCCAGCCTTTTCTTCGAGGCATCACTGTAAATCACAAAACTACTTGATTCATCTAGCACTGTAAGAATTGGGGTAGTAACAAGTATCTATTTAAGGTCCTGAAAATTCTCCTTACATACTCTACCCTAGACAAAAGGGGTTCTCTTTTTAGTCAATTGGGTCAAGGTTCCATTTTTTGTCAACTCCAGCTATACAAGAGAAATCTTTAACAATCATCGATAATAACCAGCTAACCCTAGAAAATTGCATACCTCACTAACTGTAATAGGCCGAGACCAACTAGTAACCGCTTTAATCTTTACTGGATCCACTGAAACTCCATCTCTAGACACCACATGGCCTAGAAAAGTCACCTACTTCAACCAAAACTCACATTTGAAAACCTTATAATATAGCTTGTTCGACCTTATGGTATCCAAGACTTTACGTAAATGCTCTTCATACTCTGCCTCCATCTTAGAATAAACCAAGATATCATCAATAAAAACTATAAAAAAAGTGTCTAGGAACTGGATCCAGGAATACTGCAGGAGCATTTGTCAATCCAAACGACATTACAATAAACTCGTAATGTCCATATCTAGAGCGAAATGTAGTCTTAGGAATATCACTATTTTTAATCCTCAACTGGTGATAGCCTGAGCGTAAATCAATCTTGGAAAACACTGTGGCACCTTGTGATTGATCAAACAAATCATCGATTCTAGGGAGAGGATACTTATTCTTAATAGTCACTTTGTTCAGTTCTCTGTAATTTGTACATAAATGTAACGAGCCATCCTTCTTCTTTATGTACAATACTAGTGCATCCCATGGAACACACTCGGTTGTATGAACCCTTTATCAAGAAATTCTTGCAATTGGACCTTAAATTGTTTCAATTCGACTAGAGCCATTCTATATGAAGCCTTAGATATAGGAATGGTTTCTAGCTCCAACTCAATCGCAAAATGAATCTCCCTAGGTGGTAGCAGACCTAGAAGTTCCTCTAGAGACACATAAAAGTATTGTCTCAAAATTGGTTCTGAGGTTAAGGCAACCTCGGTTTCTCTAGTGTCAATAACACTAGCCAAGATACCCTAGGTACCTTGGTTAAGCAACCTCTTGGCCTTCACAACTGAAATTATCTTGGGCAAGACCATGGTCCCGACCCCTTTGAACCTAAAACTAACTTCCATAGAAGGGTTAAAAATCACCTCCTTACGAGAATAGTCTAGGTTGCGATGGTTGACAGCCAACTAATCCATGCCTAGTATCACATCAAAGTCACAGGGTACGGTTTGCTATTTCTAACTACATGTTTTTATCTTTTCATTTGCTATCATAATTTCTCCAGATGGAGTAGAAACTGATAAGACATAATTCAAAGGCACTAGAGCTAAGATGGTATGCTTTTCTTGTATTAAAGTATAGGACACTTTCGCTTATATGTCTCCACATGAATGATTAGGATTAGACCATCTGTAGCATGTCACAACACTTGTAACTATCTACAAAGCGGGTCGCATCCGTAGTGTCACCAGGATAAGGTTTCCCTACTATATCCATATACTACATACCATTTTGTTTATCACTTAAGGCATGATCCACTTGTATGTCTCCACATACATGCTTAAGTTACAACGACAACCAGGGATCTTAGTTTATTGGTTTGTGGTAAATGCAAATAAAACATCTCATGTTTCATAGACAATAGTGAAGAAAATATCCCATATTATTACATCACAAGCGTTTGTTCATATTGAAGGATCTCATATCTAAGAGTTACATGAGCGTGTTCGGATCGTTCCGATCTCACCGTGACCGAAATACATATAATACATTCAAACATACAGTTATGCAAAAACAAGTAATTATCGGCATGCTAAGAACAAGATAAATAACAAGGGAGAGAGTTCCATACCAGTTGAAGACGTTCTTCACACTTCGAAACTCCAATGCAGCGGAAACCCTCCACGCGATCTACCAGTGCCTAGCAGCAGTGTCAACAAAAGCAGCACGAACAACCGCAAACACGAACACCGTGGGGACGACACCACCACTAAAGAGCCCCGGGTATTCTCGGAGTGAAAACCCAAAGGGTGGTCTTTGTTGAATTTTTTAGACAAAGGAGGAAACGCGAATCGTGTAGCCGATCAGCAAGTGGGAGGGAAGAGAACGCTATTGCATAGCAGAAATTCTTTTCGTATAGAAGGAGCTACACGATCATGTAGGATTTACTGAACGATCGTTTAGGAAAAGGTACACGATCATTTAGTAAAACCGGCACACTATACAATCATTTAGAAAAGCTATCCGATCGTGTAGGAAATAGCGTGTGATCATTTAGGCGCGAGGAGCTATCGTATATTCTCTCGAAATGCTTAAGCGATTGTTTTGCTTTCTACTAATGCGTGCTCTCTCAATCTTTTGGGCGATTGAACGATGGACGACGATTGAACGTTCACCTAAAAAATGAAATGATTTCATTTTTTATTTCATCGGTTACAATAACCGACTCATTCCCAATAACCCACGTCCAAATGTGAAAATTGGCTTAATTATCATATAATTAACCAATTAATTAATTAATTAATATAATCATATTATATTTTTATCCTATGGTTTGATATCACATATCTACTATAATATTTTCTCTTCTACTTGATATAAATCATATTTATATCTAATTTCCTCCAAAATAATGTATCTCATACATTTAGCCAATTATATCATATATAATTAACCAGTCCAATTATATCATATATAATCAAACTTCCTCTTGTCAAGTTGAACATTTCAAGTTAACCCAAATACTGATTCTCGACTTTATCCATGTTTATTGGTTTGTGGTAAAGTAAATAAAACAAGTAACTAAGCAAAAAATCAAAATGTGAAGTAAATATCATATATTAACAACACAAGCGTTTGTATAAACTGATTACAAATTACAGGACATGAGACTTTAAGGGCATCAACCCTAACAATCTCCCACTTGTCCTAAAGTGAAGTAGGGTGTACAATAAACTAATACAAAATAATAAACTAGGGCATAAAAGCCTAGTACAAGAAAATCTCCCACTTGCCCTAGTCCAGCCGCATGCGATCCTGTAGACTCATGCTTCGTAGGTGACCCTCAAAAACTGTAGCCATGAGAGCCTTCGTAAACGGGTCAGCAACATTAAAATGGTCTGGGTTAGACTAATCTGTCTCATCTTCTCAACCTCTTGAGGTGTCTTAGAACACATTTCTTAGACAAAGTGACTCCATGCTTGAACAGCAGTAGGCCCCTCCTGGAGTCCTACATCAAGTACTTAAGTAACAACTTGTCAATGTACGATGCCTGAGATGGTGCTAGCACTTTGTTCTTACGATCCCGAAAGATTTGTATCCCTAGAACAAACCGAGCCTCTACCAAATCTTTCATTTGGAATTGGGTCGCTAGCCAGTTCTTAACTGCAGTTAGTAGACCTACATCATTCCCAATGTGTAGGATATCGTCTACGTACAACACTAAGAAGACTACTAAAGCATTGATGATCTTTTTGTAGACACAAGGTTCATCAACGATGCCATTCCGGTCAACATCCTCCATTGCCTTCTTATAACACAACGAATCCTCAATGTCACCATCTGCTACCATAGCAAGGATTTTTGTGAAACCCAGATAGCGAACGAGTGGGTTCGCAACCCTCCCACTACGTCGAGGTTCCCTCAACTCTTGAGGTGGAATCGACCTACTAGATGAACTCCCATCAACAACTCTTGCTGATGTAGCAGGCTCTTCAATAACTCTTGTTGAAGTTTCAATAGTTTCATTGGAAAGCTCACGCAACACGATTTTGCTTCGTGGACTGTGCTCCCTTATATGATCCTCCTCCAGGAAAGTAGCGTTCATTAAAACAAACACCCTATTTTTCGTCGGATCATAAAAATAACCCCCTCGTGAACCTTTGGGGTAGCCTACAAAGAGGCATAACCTCGACCGTGGTTCCAACTTCTTAGGATTAACCTCAAGCACATATGCAAGGCAACCTCAAATGTAGAAGTGACGTAAACTAGCTTTACGCCCATTCCACTACTCCAGAGGTGTTCTTGCAACACTCTTGGAAGGAACACAGTTGAGTATATATACTACAATCTCCACTGCGAAACCCTAAAACGAGTCCGGTAAGGAAACGTAACTCATCATCAAGCGAACCATGTCTAACAAGGTCTTATTTCTGCTTTCCGCTACACCATTCTACTAAGGTGTACCCGACGTTGAGAGTTGGAAAATGATTCCATGTTCTATCAAATAGTCCTGGAATGTCGAGTCCAAAAACTCTCCACCTCGATCGATCAAAGTGTTTTAATCCGTCTATCTAATGCGTTTTCAACTGCAGCTTTGAAGTCTTTGAACTTTTCAAAGGATTCAGACTTCCATGGCATAAGATAAACATACCTATACCTTGAGTAATCATCAGTAAAACTAATAAAATACTCATAGCCGCCTTAGGCTCACACATTCAGAGGACCACAAAGGTCAGAATGTACTAACTCAAGAAGCTCATTGGTTCTATAACCTTTTCCAGTAAAAGGTCATTTAGTTATCTTACCCTTGAGGCAAGATTCGCACACTGGTAAAGAATTTTCTTCTAACTCACTTAGAAGTCCATTCTTCACCAATCTCTCGATCCTATTGAGATTGATGTGCCCTAAACGAAGATGCCAAGGTTGGGCATTTTCTTTTGGACAAATTCTTTGACGTTTTGATTGAGTTACGACATTTCTGAACAATTCAGTATTATGGAAAGAATTAATGGCTAACGACCTTAGCACATATAAATTCGATTTCAGATTTGCTGTGTAAATAAAAATACCATCTTTATGAATAAATGCTTTATCCACATTAAACGAGATAGTATATTTACATTGCAATAAACACTTTACAGAAATAAGGTTCCTCTTTAGTTCAGGAACAATATATACATTATGTAAAACAAGAAACCTATTCCGTAAAGCTAACTGGAGTCCTCTCATTGCCACAGCTGAGATGACGTGCCCGGTGCCTACTCGCATCGTCATCTCACCAGCCTCCAGCTGTCGCCAAGATTTATTCCTCTGGAAAGAAGAAAAAACATGATTAGTGGCGCCTGAATCAATTATCGATGCATAATCATCATTCTCCACTAAACAAGTTTCAAGCACAAGTAAATCATATTTACCTTTATCGGCCTTAGCCTTAGCCTTGGCTGCTTTCTTCTCTTTCAGATATTGAGGATAGTTCCTCTTCCAGTGTCCATCTTGGTAGCAATGGAAACACTTTCCCTTAGCAACTTGTGGATGCCTACTTGGGGCGACAGGCGGTGGGTTAGCAGGTGCCTTCTCTTTTCCTTTACCACCCTTCTTTTTCTTTCCAGTTGTAGAGTTAGAAGCAGAAGGTGTAGACTTTGTTCATGAGGTCAAACCTCTATGGAACGTCCTAGAGGATGAAGCAACATTTGCCTCACCCTTCTGCCTCTCCTTACTTTTCAGTAAAGATTGGTATATCTGCAACTCGTTGAGGAGAGTTATAAGATTATATTTCAATTTGTTAAGAATCACATTGCTAACAAAATGTAGGAAGCTCTCCGGAAAAGAATGCAAGATTATGCTAGCCTGGCTGCCCTCATCGATGGTAAACTCATTCAACTCTGCCACATTAAAGTGGACCATCATGTTTAACACATGTTCACGAACAGAGGTGCCTTCTTCCATTTTGGAGTTGAATATGTATTTAAGAGCCTCATGCATAAGCTGTTCAGACGGTTGTCCAAACATCTTCCGCAAGAACTCCATGATCTCACGTGCTAAGACCATAGGCTCATGTTTCTTGGCCAGGACTTCAGAAAGACTTGCCAAGATGTAGGCTTGAGCCTTCTCATTCGCCCTTGTCCATCGCTCGCATGCCTCCCAAACATCTCGAGCGACATTAGGAGCTGGAATAGGAGGACAAGCCTCCGTGAGAGCGAACATGAGATCCTCGATGATCAGGATCTTCGTGATCATGTGTTTCCATGTTGTGGAATTATCGCCAGTAAGTTTTTTGGTGCTTAGCAATGCAAACATGGTTGTTGCCATTTTGAAAATGTTGCTGAAAATACGAACAAACCTTTATTAGAATTTGCTAAACCACTTTTAAACTAATCAGTTTTGCAAAACAGTTTCAAGTACCCTAAGTTATAGACTTCTATTTTGCAATGATGCCCCAGTGAGGCAGGACAAACACCACCGGTGGGGTAATCAGTTGCCCCTTCGCTGGGATGAGACATTCTCAACCATTAGGCAGAACCAACTCTTTGAACTGAACCTAACGGCCACCATTTTTTGGTCAAGAATCGTTAACCTTTAACTATTTCGCGTAAGTGTAACCCCTCACTTTCGGTGCTAGAGTCCACCTTGATATTGACCTACCCAAACACCATCCATTGGGGGGACATGCCAAAGGTGCCGCGAGGCCGAGGATAGATCTCACGGTGTAGACTATTTAGGAGAAACATAAGGTTTAAGTGAAGCATCACATGCCCCAAGTATCTCCCACTGAATGTTCTACTTAGGGATTCATTAACCTAGACAATCCGGCTACTGATTTTAGTCTAAGTCATCTTTTTAAACTCTGCTCATAAACAACGTTTGTCTATGAAATATGAACAAGTTCAAGTAGTCACATTTAAACACTTGAATGGACTACCCTTAACTTTCATGCATGCATCAAAACTATTTAATTCACCTTTCCAGGTAAGTTTCCAAGTAGGGGTGTTACGTTTCCGTCAACTTAAATACCCCAGCCTAGACAGAACCCGCCTTGACAAAAGGTTCCTTATAGATAGATTTGCTACACTTTAACCTTTTATTAGCCAATTTAATCCTATTAAACTGATTAAAAGATTAAAGCCCTAGAGTTACTAATCGTATTAGAACCGTGATCTTAGGTCTATGTGCTCCAAGTTTTAAACACTTTAAAACCATGAATTAAACCTAAGTTAGCATGCATGTCTTTCTTATTTCTTTTAGTTCTAATTTCTTTTTAACTTTTAAAAAGAAACAACTAAAACTATTGCACACAACGAGGCGTTTATAAGATTTATAAAGTAACCTATGTGTCATGCTTCATGCAATGTCTGGTCATTACTATATATAACTTTTATATAATGCGTAACAACCAAGCAAACATGCTATTATTCACCCTTATACTATAACATTTATAATATAAAGATGATGCATGCCAATGCTTTTTATGCATGCATAAATATAACTCTTATATTATATGATGCATGAACATGCTCTTACACAATTAAAATCATGCTTCTCTAAATTATAACAATTACAATAAAGAGATGATGCATGATCATTGCATAACCTAAGGTGGGATTTACTATATGTGCATACCATATGACATATAAAAAACATACATTGTATGTAATAAATAAAGGATTAATGGATCGGGATGAGCCTTTACAAAAACCGGAATGAAAAATCCTATCAATTACATTTTTCATCAAGCAAACCAGTTCACAGGCGAACCAGCTCTTGAACCGCCAGGAGGTCTTCATCGTCTAGTAAACTCCAGTAGGTAAACGATCGTTCAGCGTGCACTAGACGATAGAAGCATAAGTAAACGATCACGTAGACGACGACGAGGCTGCGAAGCCTGATCGTTTATGCGATCGTGTAGCGCGACGAGTGGTAAACGATTTACCTTGCATTACTAAACGATGAAGCTTGCTGAACTAAATGATCTTCTAGCGCACGTGCTTTAAACGATACGCAAGCATCTCATCGTATACACGATGCGTGTAACCAGGTAAACGATTTACCTTGCGATGCTAAGCGATCGTTTAGTCAGTTACTGAACGATGAAGCTTGCTGACCTAAATGATCGTCTAGCGCGTGTGCGCATTAAACGATACTCAGCGATCGCGTACCCGATTGTCAACACAATACGATCAACTCTTGATCACATACCCCATCGTTTAACCGATGCGTTCAACCGCAATCGCGTACTCCTTCATCTTTACGATGTGATTAATAGCGATTGCGTAGCACATCTTCTGCACGATGCGATCAACCCTAGATCGCCTCCTTCTTCGAAGAACCACAACACTTGCCCAGATCGCGTACCACTCTTATGCAACGCTTGCACATATCTGCTTCTTCAACGAACGACTGAAATTCAAACAAACTTTGAATACAGACTTGATAACGATTATTAATGCCCAAAAACGTAGGGGTCTTTACAAACAATCGCAAATGTAAAAGGATTTAAATCAAACTGAGGCTAATCATCCCAAAAACATCCATTAATCCGGCACATCCACAACAGATTTAACAATTAAACAACGTAGAAATGCACCCACCATGAATGTATATGTCATTTTGTTGCAACAGATGAAATCAGAGTATCATAACTTGGCTCTGATACCAATTGAAGGATCTCATATCTAAGAGTTCCATGAACGTGTTCGGATCGCTCCGATCTCACCGTGACCGAAATACATATAATACATTCAAACATACAGTTATGCAAACAACAAGTAATTATCGGCATGCTAAGAACAAGATAAATAACAAGGGAGAGAGTTCCATATTAGTTGAAGACGTTCTTCACACTTTGGAACTCCAACGCAGCGGAAACCCTCCACGCGATCTACCAGTGCCCAGCAGCAATGTCAACAAAAGCAGCACAAACAACCGCAAACACGAACACCGTGGGGACGACACCACCACTAAAGAGCCCCGGGTATTCTCGGAGTGAAAACCCAAAGGGTGGTCTTTGGTGAATTTGGTAGAGGAAGGAGGATGTTGGATCGATATGGCAACCCTAGAGGGGGGGGGGGGTGAATATGGTTTAATTAAAGTTTTTTCTAAATTAACCCAATTAAACTAATTAATATACTTTTTATAAATAATAAGAAAAATTCAATTTATGCAACAAATAAGATGACAAAAAGTGTGATAATTTAATTCTATCAAATTTTAGCAATTAAATAAGAACAAAGTAAAACATACAATAAATTGCTTAAATTAATTTCAAAAATAAAAAGGAAAGAGTTAGAGAAGAAGACACCGTAATTTTTATAGTGGTTCGGTCAAACTCGACCTACTCCACTCTCCAAGCGCCTCTTGGGAATTTGAATAAAATCTTTCCGATTCTTTCCACGGATTAGAGTCCAACCGTTACACCACCGCTCCTTTTACGGGTTCAAGAGCAAACCGGATCCTTTCCACGGTTTAGGATCAAACCGTTACAAATGTTGGAATTTTTGAAGAACACAATACAACTCCCACTAGAGTGGATTTACAAGTTTAAGCACTCAATAAATTTATCCTCACAATACAATAACACTCTCTCAAGAATAAGATGAGAAGAAAAAAATTGGAAGCTTATAGAGAGCAACAATGGAAACTTTTGAGTTTTGGAGAATTATGAAATGTAAAATTTGTTCATACAAAATTTGGAGAGGAAGATGGTTTATATAGAGATGGAAAATTTTTAGAAACCACAATTAATTTTTCTTTTAATTCATTTTCTTTTTAAATTCATTCTTTTTTTAAAGTCAATCCAAAAATTAAAAAAAAATATATATATATGTTAAAAACTAGCCATTAGACACAAACATAAAATAATATTAAATTCATTTTTCTTTTAATTCATTTTCTTTTTAAATTCATTCTTTTTTTTTTTAAATCAATCCAAAAATCAAAAGTTCATCATATGTTAATCTCTTAATGATCCACCATTCAACCAATATGCTGCCACATGTCTACATGCAAATGGTCTGGTTATGCCACATCATCCACCACGGTATTTTCTCTATAGACTTGTTTCGGTCATATCGTCTTCGTTTTAACTCCGATTTGAGTGATTCAAGAGGTGTTGGAATCGTTGTTCCGAGCTCTACGCTATGGACATATTAAAACACTAAAATTCTCGGTAATTAAAAATTGAGTTTGTTATCATCAAAACATTGATTAATTAATTAATTTGAGATTAAAGACCAAAAAGCCAATAGAGGAAACATGAATCGTGTTGGTGATAAGCAAGTGGGAGGGAAGAGAATGCTATTGCATAGCAGAAATGCTTATCGTTTAGGAGGAGCTACACAATCGTGTAAGATTTACTGAAGGATCGTTTAGGAAAAGTTCACGATCGTTTAGTAAAACCGACACACTATACGATCGTTTAGAAAAGCTATCCGATCGTGCAGGAAATAGCGTGCGATCGTTTAGGCACGAGGTAGACGATCGTTTAGGCGCAAGGAGCTATCGTATAGTCTTTCGAAATGCTTAAGCGATCGTTTTGCTTTCTACCAATGTGTGCTCTCTCAATCTTTTGGGCGATTGAACGACAGACGACGATTGAACGTTCACCTAAAAAATGAAACGATTTCATTTTTTATTTCATCGGTTACAATAACCGACTCATTCCCAATGACCCACGTCCAAACGTGAAAATTGGCTTAATTATCATATAATTAATCAATTAATTAATTAATAAATATAATCATATTATATTTTTATCCTATAGTTTGATATCACATATCTACTATAGTGTTTTCTCTTCTACTTGATATAAATCATATTTATATCTAATTTCCTCCAAAATAATGTATCTCATACATTTAGCCAATTATATCATATATAATTAACCAGTCCAATTATATCATATATAATCGAACTTCCTCTTGTCAATTTGAACATTTCAAATTAACCCAAATACTGGTTCTCTACTTTATCCAAGCTACCCAGGGGACCTAATGAACCTGTGGCTCGAAGCTCCAACGGTCCGTGAATAGCTGACTCAACTCTTTAGCCACGAGATCCATCATCCATTAACTGTCAGGCATTCCACTAAAGACCAATAGCTGAACTCTTCTTATCATAGATATATTTCTATGTCCATTAGATATAACCAATCATGAGTACAATGACCCTTCACAGATGCTCATAAGTATAGCTAGGCCAAATTATCGTTATGCCCCTGTAGTTACATCTCACTCCTTAAGTACCACTGATTCCTCTAATGAATAATACAACATAGTACAACTATGTGTGAATACCTCTCGGGCCAAGAGAAGGTCTGTGGCACCATATCGTTCAAGCCCCGGAATCAGCCCTTAAGGGAGCTATCTATCTACTTACCCCTGCCTCGGGGAAGGAGTGAATTCCATCTTGTGTAGCTGAGTTCCCAGCTCCCAAATTAGACGAATCCTCAAAATGGTAGGTTTAAATCGGCAATCTGGCCACTCGCATCCATACAAATCAAAAGACCGCCCTCAATGCCAGGAGTTCCCAACTCACTTAGGATTGAGGTCATGTTACCTATGGTCATCCTAGTGAAGTGGAGTCTCTGTCATGAACGGTGTTAAATAACGAGACGTTAACACTTCGTGGTCAGGTCTTATACAAACTCTTTGTATAGGACGCCCCCACTCGCATGTTCCCAACACGAATGATCAGGATCAGACCATTTATGACAAGTCACAACACTTGTGACCATTCCACAAAGCGGGCCGCATCGTAGTGTTACCAGGATAAAGTTTCCCTTCTGTATCCATATACTATAGACCATTTTGGTTATCTCTCAAGACATGATCCACTTGTATGTTACCACATACATGCTTGAGTAACATACAGACAACCCGGGATTTTATGTTTATTGGTTTGTGATAAAGTAAATAAAACAAGTAACTGAGCAAAAAAAATAAAATGTGAAGTAAATATCATATATTAACAACACAAACGTTCGTACAAACTGTTTACAAACTACAGGACACGAGACTTTAAGGGCATCAACCCCAACACATACAGGTGTTTACAAACTACAGGACCCTACGAGAGTTTAAGGCATCAACCCCAGCAATTAGGTTGTAGTCAATCCTGTTCAAAACAGTTTTGCTACGGAAGTGAAGGAAACTTTTAGGTAAAGATTCCAAAATGAAGCTAACCTGGCTGGCTTCATAAATGACGGACCCATTCATCTTTGCCACGTTGAAATGGACCATCATGTTGGGAACATGTCTCAAACGGATGCCTCTTCTTGCATACAGGCATTGAAGATGTGTTTGAGAGCATCGTGCCTAAGCTGTGTAGATGGTTGTCCGATCATTCCCTTCAAGGACTCCATGATCTCACGGGCTGTGAGCATAGGCTCATGCTTCTTGGCCAAGACTTCTGAAATACTAGCCAAGATATATGCTTAGGCCTTTTCATTTGCCCATGTCCAACACTCGTATGCTTCTCGACTATTTCGAGCAACATTTGGAGCTGGAATGGGAGGACAGTCCTCCATCAGGACGAAATGAAGGTGATCAATTATTAGAATTGTGTTGATCGTGTTTTTTCATGAAATGTAGTTTTCGCCCGTTAACTTTTTAGTGACGAGTAGATTTAATGTCGTGGAAGTCATAGTAAAAAATATTTATTGAAGCCATACAAATTATTTATCATTAGTTTATTTTCATTAAACCACTGAGACAACTAATAAGTTTTAGCAAAATAGTCTAATGTACCCTAAGTGACATCTATTTTGCAATGCTGTTTCAGTGAGGTAGGACAAAAGTCACCGTAGGGTGATCAAGTGTCTCTTCACTAAAATGAGACATTCTCAACCATTAGACAAAAACAACACCTTGTCACTATAACTAACAGTCACCATTGTTCAATCCAGAATTTGTTAACTTGCTTAACAATTCTTGTAAGTCTAACCCCTCATTTTAGGTTCTAGAGTTCCGCCCCAATGAGCCAACCGTAGGAAAAAATCGATTGGGACATGAAACTAAAGCAACCCTATCCATTTCTTGAGATGGAATAAAATGTCATGAAAAAATGCCATCCTTTAGGGGGACGCCCACGATGCCACGAGGCCATGCACGAAAATTTACTTCAACCTAATGAGAGAGACCGAGAGATGTGTTGTCACACGTCCCACTTCCACTTACTATAAACACTCTCTCCATTCACCTTGATTGATCTATAGAAATGCCACCCGTAGGGGACACCCATGGTGCCAAGTATAGACCTCACGGTGTAAATTTTAAGAGAGAAACATGAAGAGGATAAAATGAGGTATCATATACCCATTTTCCACCCACTGAGCATTTTACCTAGGGTTAATTAACTTAGGAAAATTCGACTACTGATTTTAACCAAGTGAATGTTTAACTTGCCCCAAAAAACAACATTTGTCTTTGGATAGTTAAACAATTTTGATCAAGATCTACTAAACTCTTTAATAAACTTTAATCAAACTTGCATGCATGTAACATATCTATCTAATTCACCTTTCCAGGTAAGTTCCCAGTTAGGAGTGTTACATTTCTATCAACTTAAACATCCCAGCCTAGACAGAACTCGCCTTAGACAAAAGGTCCCTTATAGATAGATTTGTTACATTGTTAATCTTTTATTATGAATCAATTTAATCTTATTAAACCGATTAAAAGATTAAACTAAGATTTCTAATCTCACTAGAAACATGATCTTAGGTCTACCTCAATCATATTTTAAAACAATTTTAAAAGATGAAAATAACCTAAGGTTTGCATGCATCTCTGAACTATTGATTTTAATTCTAATTTCATTTGGTTATAACAATTATAAAGAAATGAAATGATTGAAACCATACATTGCATGCACTGACATACTTTAGTAAAATATAACATTTATAAATTAACCTAAAGTAGTGTCATGCTTCATGCAATTTCATTTCATTAGTAACATATATAACAATTATATGACAAAGTAATGAAACATACTATAGCATACATCGAACCATATATTATAACAATTTTAATATAAATAATGAACAAATATGCTATTAATATATGCATGCATATATTATAACTATTATATTATATGATGCATGGGCATGCTATATTAATTAAATCATGCATATACATATATTATAAAACTTATAATAAAAATTATGCATGAAATTAAATGCATAACCTATGGTGGGATTTTATACTAAATAACACTTTATGGTATATAAATATAAATAATATTCATCTATCACATGTATAAAATAAAAAAAAATAACGAACCGGGATTAGACACCTAAAAGGAAATTTAAATCTAACTATTAAAATAAATATCCATTTGATTCAAAACAGGTGAACCAAGACTTGAACCGCTCGAATCAAATTGCAAACGGCTCGAACCAGCCATGAATCGGTCCAAAAGGACCCAACCAACTCGAACTGGAGAGACCGCGAACCGAACCAGACCAGTAGACCACAAACCACATCAGATTTGAACTGGACCACGTGTCATCTCCGTCTCGGAGCATCATGACGTTGTGCCTAGCGTCGTCACGATACAGAGATAACCTTCATCCTCTGCATCGCAGCGTCGTGACGCTAGGGCACAGCGTCACGACGTTAATGTACAGTTGTCCATTGTACAGTTGTGAACTTGTTCGAAACACCTCCGATTTTGGCCCCGTTTCCACCAGATCGCCTTCAGAAACAACACAAGCGACTCAAAGACTAAAATATATACTAAAATGCTTGTTTATGCCCTAAAACATGGGCCTTTACAACACAAAATTGTAAACCAAAGCAAAGAAATCTATACTGCCTAATCCTGTAAACATCCATTAATTGTAAATCCCATTAAATACAGCATATCACATGAACAAATTAAATGCAGTAACCCACCAAAACTGTAACATTTATGCTGAAAATTTGTAAAAATTGGGCCATTAAAACTGCGATCTGATACCAATTGAAGAGTCACAATGAAGGGTCTTTGAGCGGAAGTAACGAATCGTCCCAATTTACAAAAATTCACAAAACACAATTTTATAGAGAAAATAAAACAGATCATGCATTTAATTTTAAAAATACAGCATGCATTCAAAAGAAAGAATTAGGGTTTCAAAAACCCTTACCTTTGAAGACATTCTTCAGGTAAAATCCCTTCTCTGTACAAATCACGAACGACGACCAAAAAGGCCAATTGGGACACTACCAATTGGAGACCTCTGTATTCTCAGGTAGAGAACCCAGGTGGAGTGGGCTCTGGTGAATTTGGATTGAGAAGGAAGGGAGAAAGGGAAATTTTCTTTTTCCATAGAGTTGTTTAGTTTAAAAAATAATTACTCTTTGTCTTTGTCTTTTTTTGTAGGAAGAAGAAGAGGAATGTCAGTAAACCCCTAAAAACCAACTTCCACGTACAAAATGTGGAGAGAATTAAGAGGAGAGAAGTTATTTCCCTCTATTTAATTTAATTTAAAAATAAAATAAAGTAATTTAATTTAATTAATAAATAAAAAAATCTTATATATATATATATATATATATTAACAAATTTATTATACATATATATACATAACTATATGTTATATCATATATAACATATAACCTATAGTTTTTATATTGCATCAAATACCATATAACTTATGGTTTCAATTCTCTCTCACAAATGACTTTTAATATAAATCACATTTACATTAAATTCAACTACATTAATCCAATTCATATAATTAACAGTTGAATCAAATTCAAATATTTATTTTTCTCTCATAAATACTTAATATAATATATTAAATACATTATAGTAATTATATCGCATATGATTAAAATTTAATTTTATATATAATTAATTAATTCCCTCAATTAATTTAAACAATTCAAATTAATCCAAAAGTTGATTCTCATTAGATCCCGTTGAGCTACCGAGGGGACCTCATGGACCTGTAGCTTAAAGCTCCAATGGTACGTGAACGATTAATTAAACTCTTTAATTAAATTATTCACTATTCGTTAATTTTCGGGCACTCCACTAAAGACTGACAACTGCATTCTTCACACTACAGATATATTTCTGTGTCCATTGGATATAACCAATCAACAATATGATGATCTTTCACAAATTGCTCAAAGTACAGTTGGACCAAATTATCGTTTTGCCCTTGTAGTTATATCTAACTCCTTAAGTACTACTTATCCCTCTAATGAACAATAAATCATAGTCCAACTATGATCAAACTCCTTTTGAGCTAGGAGAAGATGTGACACCACATTGTTCAAGCCCTAGAATCAGCCCTTAAGGGAGCAATTATCTACTTATTCCGACATTGGGGAATGAGTAAATTTCTTCTTGTGTAGTTGTGTTCCCAGTTCCCCAATCAAACGAATCCCCAAAATAATAGGCTTGTTGACTCAGTGACTGGCCACTCTCAACCATACAAATCAAAGGACCGCCTTTATAGGCAAGAATTCACAATTCACTCAGGATTCAGGTCATGTTACCTATGGTTATCCTGGTGAAATATAAGTCTCTATTATGAACGGCGTTATATAATGAGACTAAACATTTCGTGGTCCAGTTTTATACAAATTTCTTTGTATAGAATATCCCCGCTCACATGCCTCCACATGAATGATTAGGATCAAATCATTTGTAGCACTTTACAACAATTGTAACACCTACAAAGCAGGTCATACTTGTAGTGTCACTAGAATAAGGTATCCAGCCTTATCCATCTACTACAGACCATTTAGGTTATCTGTGAAATCCAGATTTCTATTTTTCTTACTTAAGCAAGTGATAAAAGGAATTAACTAAGTGAAAGTTAAATCCTAAGTTAAGGAGAAGGAAATTTCTAAGTGTTAAGTAGATTTTCTCTTAATAAATTAGGTTGAGCTTTAATTGGTAAAATTGTGATGAAATTTGTATAATAAGTAGGATGATGAAACAGCTAGTGTGGAATGGAGATTTGAAAGGAGAAAATAATATTGGAAAAGATTGGAGAGAAAAGTTGGAGAGAAAGATGGAGAGAGCGAGATTGGAGAGAAAGATAGTTGGAGAGAGCCAGATTGGAGAGAAAGTTGGAGAGAAAGCTGGAGAGAGAGTGGAGAGAAAAGTTGGAGAGAAAGCCGGAGAGAGCGAAAGTGGAGAGAAAAGTTGGAGAGAAACTGGGAGAGAGCGAGATTGGAGAGAAAATGGGAGAGAAAGTTGGAGAGAGCGACACTGCCGAGGTTGAAGAGAAACTAGGAGAGAAGGTTGGAGAGAAACTTAGAGAGAGCGAGATTTTGAGCGAGAAAGTGGGAGAGAGCGACACTGCCGAGAGCGGAAAGAGCGAGAGCGCTTATGTGTTAGCCTTGTTTTGTCCGATTCGAACGTCACGCCCACGCCTTGCCTATGCATTGAATGGCCGAGCAAGCTTCTGGGCGATGTATTTGGACGCGTTGGGGTAGATTATGCATTTAAAAACCCTAATTTGAATACAAACAAAGCTTGAAGACATAAGGGCAAATGTCAATTAAAATTTAGGTGTCCGATTAAGAGAAATTCTTAAACACTAAGAAATTGTGTTGGATGCGTTTGGGAAGAACACATTGAACCAAGGTGAAGTCAGCTTACGTTGATAAAGGGAGGATTAAACATTTGGCCATGCAGCCAAGTAGGTGTTATCAATCCCACGAGTAATTTGAACGCCTGTAAATAGGGAGTTGGGATTTCATTTTCAAATCACACAAAAATCATAAATTTCGTAAAGAAAGTAGAGGGCAGTGAGGGTTCAGAGGAATGTGTCAATTTTAGACGAGAAGATATTCCAATCTACTCGTGCGTTTGGAGTGATTCCAAAGCCATCTGAAAGCTCTGAAAGTCTAGTCTTCAGAATAGGGCTTCCGGAGGAAAAAGCTCAAAGGAACCGTGCTAGAGATTGAGGAAAATGCAGAAGGGTCAGACTGTCGAATCAGTCTGAGCCAGTCTTGAATATTCTGTGATTCCGGCCAAACCACGGGGAGTTCTGAGCTTAAATTTTAGGATAAACTTCCTGAGACATTTTAGAATACGTTTATAGAAGAAAGTATTTCAAGATAAGGTTTAGAACTATGAGTAATATAAGCTGTAAATTGAATCTGGATTCTAGGGGTGAAAAGGAGCCCGAGGAGCTACTAGAGTGAAAAGCTCCTAAGAAATCGAGGTGAGTGGCTAAAATGTTTTTAACTAAAACATTTTTAAACTGTTTTGATTACAAACGTTTTACAGAAAGCATGTTTGCGAAAATAATTCTCATGCCTATTAGTTTTATAAAGTGGTTTCCAAGAAAGTTTGAATTGTGGTTTGAACGCATGCATATTGTTGAAAACTATTTACATATGTTGATTTTATCTAGCATGCGTTATCATCTTTAAAGCCACGTTGTATATGTGTTATACTGTACATGCTTTAAAGAGAAAAGTTGTTTATAAATAGTTTTGGTAAAATGCAATGCCGAAGTATAAGGAGAAGACATCCACCCAACTAGATACTGAAGTACAAGGTGAAGGTATCTATTGGTACTGAAGTACGTTAGAGAAGGTACCAAGCCAACGGGATACTGAAGTACGTTGAAGAAGGTATCCTAGTAGCTCGATACTGATGTACAAGGAGAAAGTTTCTGAGCAGTAGTACCTAATGTGGCCACAGGTGAATAAAGTCAGAGATTGAGCAAAAGGGTTCTCTCTGGACTAGTAGTTGGTGTTGGGATTATTTTACCCGTTATAAAGTACTTGATTTGAGAAATGCTTTTACTGTTTTATGTTTAAAACAGCTTTATATAATTTACGCTTAGAAAATATTTATGCTGCAAAAGTTTATATTTCAGATAAAACTATTTTCTGAAATTATGCATGAGAATTTACTATGTTTTCTCGTTCACTCACTGGGGCGTAAGCTCACCCCATTTTCAAATGTTTTGTTTCCTCCCCCCCCCCCCCCCCTCCTCCTCCACAGGTAGCGGTCAAATCCTCTGAAGATAGTTCTGCGTCTGCTCTGCCACTAAAGGACTAAAAGACTTGTAACCGGTTGCTAGGTGGTTACTGTTAATATTGTACACATGTTACTATTGTTCATATAGGGACTAGGGTTTATGGGTTTTGGGACTTGTAAATCTAGTGTTGTAATGACTCTAAACATATTATGTTTCTAAGTTAATAAATTGTGGGCCTAAAGACGTCCTGTTGCATATGAATTATAATTGGTCAGAGTTATTCCGCAAGAGTTATTAGGCAGTAAGTGTCAGCCCAAGGGTTGGTAACTGCTACAGTCACGCCTTTCTCTAGGCTAAGAAGATGGTCTGGGGTGGGGTGTGACATTATCACTTAAACATGATCGACCCGTATGTCTCTACATACATGTTTAAGCTACAAGATAACCTTGGATGTTAGTTTATTGGTTTGTGGTTAATGCAACTAATTTTGAAATAAAACATCACATATTTTATTACATAAATAAGATGTTTGTACATTACAACTACAAACTATAAAACCCTATGAGATTTAGGGCATCAACCCCAACAAAGCATTGTTGATTGTTTATATCCAATAGACATAGAAATATATCTTTAGTGCGAAGAGTGCAACTATTGGTCTTTAGTATCGTGACCGACAATTAATAAAGGTTGAGTAATTTAATTAAAGAGTTTAATTAATTAATCAAGTATCATCGGAGCTTCAATCTATAGGTGCATAAAGTCTCCTTGTTAGCTCAATAAAGATTAATGAGAATTAAATTAATTTTGGATTAATTTGAATTGTTCAAACTAATTAAAGAAAATTAATTATATAAGATATAATTAATATAATGTATATGATAAATTATAATATAAAGTTTTATATGAGAGAAATAAATATTTAAATACGATTCAAATATTAATTATATGAATGTGATTCATATAAAAATTATAGGTTAAAATTAGTATAAATATGACTAATACTATAGGATATATAGGAGTATAATAAACTATAGGTCATATTATATGTGATATAATAAACTATAGGTTATATATTATAGGAGATATAATATATTGTTTAATTATACTAGTTAGTTAATATAATTAAATTAAAATTAATTTTGAATATTGAATTTAAAATCAATAACTCCTTATGAGTAATTTTTAATAAAGAGTGGGAAATTATTCCCTACATCTCAAATACGTGAACCACACAGGGAGAGTAGGGCTGCTTGATCATCTTCATCTTCTTCCTTAGATCTCTGTGTTACTATCTCAAGCAAAAACAAAATCCTTCCTTTCACCAAAATTCTTCTAAGCGGGCCTTCAAAACTCTGCTTTGGTTCTCATCCTTGAGAAGAACTTGGAAGATTTTGTGGTGATGTTCTTTATTGGGGCATCGGTTGTTGTCTTTAGGTTTCTGTGAACTGTAGTTCAAGAGGAGATTGGTTGTTGGAGAGGATACACGAAGAAATGTTCTTCAAAGGTAAGTTTCTCTCGATTCCTACTCCTTTCTATTAATTCTATAGAAAATGCATGCTTAATTATTTTTGTTTGTTAAAGTTTTCGTCCCCTCTGTATTTTATGTTTTGTAAAACGAAAACGGGACACAACAACTGTCATTTGCTTCCACTTCAGGGTATTAAAAATCCCTTCAATTTGGATGTTAGATTGGATATTTAAAGGATTTTTAAGTGTCGTTCAGCAAAGTTAGAGTGATTTTGACAAGATTTTGGTATGTTTTAAGGCTTTGTAACCCATTGTGGATTGGTTATAGTTGCTGGAATTTTGGTTCAAACCCTTAATTATTGGAGACCTTTGAGTATTTATATATATGAAAAAAATATGGTGAGAATACTAATAGCACTGAAAATGTGCTATCTAGCTCCTCTTAATTTAGGATTCTTCTAGGATTTTATGTGTTTATTATGCTATTTTGTAGATTTTGAATACTTAATAGACAAAATTGACCATTTGTAATCATTCGAGGTTAATTTAAAGCAATTTGAAGTTAATTGGAGCATACGGGCTTCAAAGGAGATAAATAGCATAGAGCTACACTTGAAGATAGAATGCTGATAACCATCGTAGGGTAATTACTCTAGCATTACGCTACAAGGCAGTAACCTCACATTTCATGCAGCGTAATTATGGTACCTATAGCATAGCTAAACTACGTGTATTGATGGGAAATACACAAAAACCCGCGCACCTGTCCAAATTGCCTCAGAGTAACAACGCTACCCTTACGCTTGAAACTTGTGCTCCAAATAGAGCGTATTTATGCTTCATCAACATCATTATGTTGCGCCTTTAATATAAATTTAAGTCTTATTGGATTAGGTTAGAATTCAACCAACTAACCGACTTCCAGATGATTCCTCTCATCTTTTCTCCTCTTTTTGGTCGATAGGATGTATCAAAATGATTGCTTGGTGATTATTATGAATATTATAGGCTAAGGTAATCGTTTCTAGCTTGGTTTAGAATTTTTTACCTATTTGATGTATTTTTTTAGTTTTCAAACTAGTTATTTGTAATTGTTTGATTTGGTTATGTTTTTTAATGTTTATGATTAAATTATTGGATGCTTGGAAATTTTATAATTATTGCTTTTGATGGATATTTGATATGTAATATTTAATCTCATGTCAATCAACTAGAAGCAATAGGTTAGGTTAGCTTGCAAATCATTTAGATGAGTATTGTTCTAACCAACCTAGAATCGGATCAACTGAATTTTAATTAAGGTTGTTCTTGTTTGATATTCAACCTAACTTTGCCCTATATTTTAACGTGATTAGGCCAACTTGAATTTGCATGTTGTTCATCAATTTAAATTGGGATAATTAGTTGATTAGGTCGAATTAACCGACTATTCCAATTAATTTAATTAGGTATAAACAATTGCTTGATTCTAGTAATGAGAATTCTATGATCGAATGCATCGAATGAGAGAATTCCGTAACAACTCAAGCCAGGCATTTTTTCTAATTGTCATCACAACTATTCTACTTTTATTGTATGCATTTAAATTTCTTTTGCTACAAAACTTTTTTTTTTTAAAAAAAACCTTTGGTTACCCTCGGGCTGAAAAGCATTTTAATTAAGAACTTATGGAGCTCTCTGTGTTCGACCCGATCTTGCCACTAAGACTACCAATTTGTTGTGCTCGATATGGTTAAATTATTTGATATGAATTTGGGCTACAAAATCCATTTCGACCAATTACCTCCTAACCGTCAGCCCCCACCCTCACTCTCTCTTCTCTCTTCTCTCTCTATCTCTCTCCCCGTTAAGTCTACTGCCGGCACAAAAGCTTCTCCATCTATTGTCTACACACGCCAGTAGCCGAATGCCCTTGCATAGTCGCTCATCGCCTGCCGCCGAAAGCCGTCGTGTTTTGCCAGAATCTCTATTTTGAGTAAGTTTTCGGTGTTTTGTGGGTTTTTCTTAAAAGGTTTTGAATACGCATGGAGTTTTGGCATTAATTCCATAATATTTGGCTGCTAGATTGGATATTTAAAGGATTTTTAAGTGTTGTCCAGCGAGGTTAGAGTGATCTCAACAAGATTTTGGTATGTTTTAGGGCTTTGTAACCCATTGTGGATTGGTTATAGTTGCTGAAATTTTAGTTTAAACCCTTAACTATTGGATTGTACTTGGGTACAAATCAGTACAGGAGTTGGGATTCGATCTTCGATCAAGCTTTGACTTGGGCAAAAATATTTGGAGACCTTTAAAATGAGTTTTGTGTTCTTATTTAGGTCCTAATAAACCAAGTTAATTTTGGTTTGTGTTTAGAGTTAATTTAAGAAGAGTTTAAGTTGTTTGAATCCATATTCTTTACTACTTGAGCTGCCTTATGTGTCAGGCAAAATTTTATTTAATAATATTTTGGTTTCGACTATTAAATTAATTCTTGAACTTATGCATTTTTACGCGTTGACCATGAGATCTATGAATGACATTTATAAGTAATTACATGTTCAATTTATATGAGAATATGTAGGACTTCATGCATGTTACATGAAATATTTAAAATCAGAATTTTAATCCTTTCCTTCCCATAGTTATTGACTACATAAAATTGATGCAAGTCCAACCGTTCTAAGTTACATGAAATTAATGTACTTAGATACATTTTAGTGTGTATGAAATTGATGCACACTCATGCATGAAATTGATGCATGCCTAGGTTCAGGATTTAATGTATATTGATGTACATTAATCTAATGTGTATGAAATTGATGCACATTTAGAGGAAAGGAAACAAAGTGAATGACAGAAAAGTAAAGTTTTATGTCCCACCAATTTAAAAGCATTCAAGTTCATGTTTGCATGTGATTGCATAGCCTGATCCCAGTAGTGGAGTTACTTACTGAATATTTTGTGTTGGGTTGTATGTCCTAAAACTCGTAATTTTGTAAACAGTAAACATATATGAAGTTTATTCAGACAAGTGTTGATGATTGTTTAATAACTCTAAATCCAATAAACTATGAATCCTTGCTATTGTCATGAATACTTGAACTTTATGTGGAGACATAAACTTGATCAAGTTCGAGTAAAATAACCTAAACTGTCTATAGTACTTGGATTAGGTTGAGTACATATTTCTGGAGATACTATTGAGTACGACCCGCTTTATGATTGTTATAAATGTTGTAAAGTGTCATAAACGATGTGATTAGTTCATTCATGTAAAGACATATGAGAGGAGTATTCTACACAATGAGATTGTGTAACAGACCACAAAATAATCACTGTTATGTATTAACACTGTTTACTGTTAACACTGGTTAATTTCACTTATTGATGACCTAGATAATTTTATCTGAATCCTGAGTTGTCTATGAACTCCTATTTATTCGCGATTGTCCCTTGATCTGAATAGGTGAGGGCAAGCTCAACATCGCTTCTCAATATGCCTCCCATTTCAGGGATAAGACCGAATAAATAGCTTGGGACATAGAATTTGTAAGATGGAATTCACTCCTACCCATTTTAGGATAGTAGAAAGGTTGTTCCCTTAAGGGCTGATCCCAAATCTTGAACAAGGGGCCACATCCTCTCATTGTCCTAAGAGGGAAAAAATTTAGTGATTATGATCCTAAATCAATTGTTCATCAAGGGATAATGGTACTTAAGGAGAAAAGATGTAACTTGAGGGTATTTCGATATTTGATCTAGCTGAGGTTACGAACAACCTGTGAAGGATCAACTTATTAATGACGGTTATATCAAATGGACACATAATATATCTACAGTGAGGGGAGTGCAACTACAAGCTACAGTGGACAGTCCTGTTAATTAACAAATGTTGATTAACTAGGTTAAAGAGTTTGATCGGTTAGTCTCGGATCGTTGGAGCGCATGATCTTTAGGTCCATCAAGTCTCCTTGCTAGTTCACTATGGACAAAATTGAAGAACTAGGTGAAGTAGGAATTTAAAATGTTCAAATTCGGGTTTTAGGGAAAAAATGTATTTTATATGAGATATAATTTACAATTAAATAATTAATTAGTTTTTAGAGTATACTTGATCATTAGCATGAAAGTGCTTTTTAAACTTGATTAATATGATTAATCAAAACTAGGTGTCAAAGACAATTTAATATATGATATTAAATTTGTTTATTTTATTTAATTGAAATTTTTGTAATCAAATAATTTCTAAATTTGAAAAATTGTATTTCATTCTTTTAATAAAAGATTAGTTAGTGGAAAAATCCAATTGTTGGATTTTTCCCACTAACTAAGTGAACTTTGAAGTGACACTTCCCAAGCTTGACACCTAAAGTTTACATGCTAGTTGAGTTTGAGGTAGAGACATGTAAGAGAGGATTTTGCATGTATTTTTTCTATAAATAATTTGGTTTTTGAATTTTGTAAAATTTAATGTTTCTTTGACCTTTGACCTAAACTCTTCCACCAAAATCTCTTTACTCTCCTTTTACTAAAGTGATTTTCCCTCGTCTTTACTAACAAAACGGTCCCACAAACATGTTCTTCAACCGGAATATAGCGAGGATTTTTCGTTGGTGGTGTTGATCGAGCTCGGGAGAGGAAGATTGTGGTGGATTCTATAAAGGTTGTAATTTCTAACCCTTATGCATGCTTATTCTTGTTTTTATGTAATTAGAATGTTATCGAACCTTGCTTCCACTATTCATGTGTTTTTTATATTTCAACATTTTGTATAATCATCCTTTCATATAATATTTTTTTCAGGTAAAGGAAAGAACGTATCAGGCAAATGACGAGGAAGTCTGTTCATGGTGCCATTGGACTATAGACAATGCTTCTGCTCAGTGTCAATTGTTTAAGAACTTTTAAATTTTTATTTGAGAATAATCAAGTTTAGTAGTTTTAGATTTAAATGTTTAATTCTATTTATTTATTTATTTATTATTATTTTTTTGGATCCCAAACGGTACTTTGTTTTATAAATTTTTAGATTGTTTCTTGGAATATTTATTTATTTAGATTTTTTTATTTTGAGTCTAAATGATAACTAGCTTTGGTTTTAAAATTGCATTTATGATAGTAATGACCCCAATTAGAAATCTTGAAAAATCGGGTCGTTACAATAGAACCAAATCTAGAATAAAATAAAATCTAAATTATTTAAGATTATTAGTTTAAAAATTATGTTCACAATTTAACTCAATTTGGCACCAAAGTCCAAAACTAAATGGAATTAAAGCCTGATAATCAGAGATAATTAACCTTAATTTATCTAAAACTTAGGATGTTACAATAGAGGGCTTGAACACAGGACTTCCTTAGACCACCTACTATAATATATTTGAAATCACCGATTGACCCAAAGGTTTAAGCTTTTAGGAGAAGGTAAATTTAATTATATCATCTAGCGTGTGTCTTAGAGTAGAGGTACGTATATGTTCATTGGCATGGATTTTGGGCTCAAACCGTCGTCAAAAATCGATATGACGATTTACATCAATTTGTTGTGCTCGATTTAGGAAGGGTTTACAATGTCGACTGACCAATCGTAGTCACGATTAATCAATTTTAGTCGGTTTATGAGAAAACAAAGGAAAAAGGAAAAAAATTCACATTCGTCGTGGTGCAAGGAGATTGAAAGGGAAGAAGAACGGAAAAAAAGTTGAAAAAAAAGAAGAGAAACAAACCTACAACGATAGTGGCCAATGGGAGGAAGGAAGAAAAGAGATCATTTCTTCTTTTCTTTAGTACAATAATTGGGAGCTAGAGATTCGAACACAGATTTCATGATTACTAATACAATTGGATATTAATTGAGCTAAGCTCATTTTATTTAGTGAAAGAAAGACAAATCTGATAAAAGGGGAAGAAGAAGTAGTGGAGGGAAGTAAAGTGAAAAAAAGGAGAAGGGAAAAGGAGACATGGGGAGGGGAGAGAGAAATAACTAATAAATTAATAATACATTAATTAAAAACCCATCAAAAGAAAAGTTAAAGGAAACAATGAACTTTTTTTTTTAATTAAAGTTATCTTGGGGAGGTAAGATCTATTGGGACTTTTGAAAAAAAAAAAAAAAAAAAAAAAAAAAACAGACGAGACATTTGTAATAGAAGAAAAGGTCATGGTCTTTGCTTCTTTAGTGATAGATTATAGTGGAAAATTTTGATGAGAATTAGGTAGGTCTTCGATTTTTCTCCAATTTTTCAAACCTTTTTTTTAAAATTTATTTGCAATTAACTAGCTCAATAGAAGTTTTTAAAAAATTATTTTCAAGAAACCACGGTTATTTTTAACATCACTCAAACATTTTTCTTCCATTGAATTCTTCAATCATTTCACATCAAAATTGAATTAATGCATTTTCAAGAAATCAAAATTGAGAAAAATCACATATATTTATTTTTAACTTCATTCAAACATTTTTCTATTGAATTTTCAATTTATTTCACCTCAAATTAAATTGACATAAATTTTTGTTTCGTTTATCACCCAAAGCTTTCATTTCCAAAAAATCAAAATTGAGAAAGTAACATATATTTCCATTGAACTTCAAACTCTAATTTCTCTCCATATTTATCTACTTATAGATTTTTTTTTTCTTTCTCCATTATGTTGTGTTATGTTTAATGTTTTATTTTTGGTATCCCTCTTATATTAATGTATTTTTTTTTTTAATTTTGTAATTAATTACCAATGTTTTATATTATTTTGTAATTATTTTTTCATTTCTTTTTTTAACTTCGGCTCTCAAATCAATATTTACACATATGTTTTACAATATACATCTAAATGTTATCTTACTTTATAGAAACAATGATTAAAAATAGTCGATTATAATCTACTTTAGCAACAATCAAAGTTTCATTAACTAATTATAACAATTTTCATCAATTTCAAAAAAAATTCTAAAATTTTCATAGATAATTTCATAAAATCTGGACTTCGATATTTTTATCGAGATCGATATTTCGAACCTTGATTCTAATATATGTCTCTTCTATTAGATCTTTTTTATAATTCGGTCGGTCGGTTAGCTCGAGTCCTATGCTTGCCGACTAGTTGACAAGTCGGTTTTTCGTATATAATAAAACCGATTCTTACCGAAAAACAAATAAAAGGACCAACCGAAATTGGTTTGGCATAGTGGTGCAATAAAAAATAGAGGGAGATCATAAGAACTTGATCATGAGAACAATCTCTCTCCCTCTAAACAAAGGGAGGTCATACACAGAGTAAAAAAGCAAAATTGGATATAGAAAATTTTATTTAGATTCCCTGCACCTGCTTTTTCCCTACCATTAAAGAAGACGTAACAATCCTTATTCAATACACATCATTTTTCATTTTTTACCTTTTTTAAGCCATAAATAAGATACCATAAAAAGGATTTCAGCACCTGAGTTCAGTAAAATTGGCGTAGTAGTACAATCGAATACCTCCCCAGGTTGAAGGATTCTTCTGAACTTTAAAGCATCGCAAACTGCTCCCAAAGCAACAAATACGGAGTTTGCACCCTCAACTGTGACACCCATATAATATTATTCAACAAATGTTTTAACCCATGAATTTCCTATGAACGCGTTTCTCTGTGCAACACAAACAAGAAGCTATAGTTTAACAACAGAATATAATTTTATATAGTAAGAGTTTCAACCAATGAACAACGGTGCATTAGGACAGCAGAATATATAAAGAGATGATTCCTCCATGCCTCATCATTAGCTTAAGCTTTTGGGTCAATCAGTGATTTAACATGGTATCAAAGTAGGTGATTTAGGAGGTCTTGTGTTTTTCAAAACCCTGTAATGTTATTTCCTCCCAAATCAATAATTGATACTTCTACATATTTCAAACCCACAAGTGAACAGAAGTATTAGATAGTATAATGTTAAATTTATATTCACCCTTAACTTAAACTTTTTGGTCAATCGGTGATTTAACGAGAGTTTAATCTAATGCAAAAATTTGATTGAGCTAATCTGGCTCTACAGTGGAACCAAAAAGTAACTATTGTACACGAGTTTGAAACAAACATTGGTATCAAATCTAAACCGGTGTCATAGCATTAGTATTGCATTAGGTATATTCTTGGCATAATAACTTGACATTTTCCTATTCATGTGCAAGGTGAAACTCTTGACCTGCAGCAGTAAAACCAAACTAAATCATGCTATTTTCCTAACTAAAACCCAGCACTTGGCTTCAGCTTAACAAAGTTTATTAACCCTTTTTTTCCGTAGAAACTCCCAGCTTGAACAAAAAACAAGTCGTTAATTCTACCAACTATATACAGTTAAGATATAAACAAAAGTTCATAACATCAGATATAGCAGAGAAACTTGGTTGCAGATGGAAGGAATGAAGAAAAATTAAATGAAGCCATAACAGTGCAAACCTTGATGAGGAGAAACTAGTTGAAGTGTTCGGGAAGCCAGCAAAGACATTTGAGTATGACTTGGTTAGATATGAAAAGTTGACAGTTGGGGGCAGGGGAGGTATCCTTTCACCTTTTTTCAAAAGATCTTGCAAGTTCAATCTCTGCAAGGTCAGGACAGATTTGGACTCTTTCCAAATGAAGGCCAGTTGGCCATTCTGAAATACATAGAGAGAACCTGGCTTCGAACCAGGGTATCGAAATCCATACCCATTGGCAATCCCATCTCCTGTAAATGTATGCTGAACATTCACAGGTAATAGTTCCCCATCAGACTCCCAAGGAAATGGATCTGCAGAAGGTTCGTTAATATTCACTCTGAACATTGCAGAACCATTAGGATGTAAAACATAATGTGTGCCTTCCAATATTTTTGTTGCAATGAGAAACAATTGTTCTTGGGATTTCTCATATGAAAGCAAAAGAAAGAAAAGGGCTTTTCCAGGTTTATCCTCTGTAGGCTTCCCTGGAGGCCAGCCGAATGTTCCTCCCCATAAACCAGCATACTCTTGCTCAGCAGTTGGAGCTCGCATCGGTAATTTATACAGTGCAAATCGACTGTCATGCATATTAGGCCATCCACGGTAAGAAGATAGCTTCATGGTTGATGCATGCAATGCCAATCCAATTGTATCACCCGATTTAAGAAAATCTTCAAGTTGGACATATTTATTCACACTACTAGAACAACCATTCTTTGACATTCCTTTGCCATCGTTGAATAAGCCAGACTTCTTCAGTACATGATTAAGGCTTTGTGTAAAATACCTGCCAAGAGCTTTCTTCTTCCGCAATCTTATCTGATCATCGTCCCCATTAATTGACTTGTGATGATCACTTGAACCATCAAGAGACTTTCTGAACTCACTTAGATCCAACTGAGTAGGATTTGGAAACAGTTCAGGACTACCCTTCCAAGACATTTTTCTTCCACCAACTTTACGATACTGCATAAGTACTGACCTCCTTTTTGATAACGCCGCCATATCTTTCTTGAAGTTCTCTTCATCATCCCTCAACCTAGGAAATAGTGGTCCAGTAAATGGATTGGGAACCTTAACACGAACTTGACTCATCACAGTTTCAAGCAATTTTCTTCTATCACAAAAAGCCAACCGGCCAAATGGCACTTTTGACTCAAGCTCTCCAAAAACACTCTGGGATCTATTACTGTTAGACCTACAAACCTTTCTAGTCCCCTGATCTGAACGGTTAACAAAGCTCTTACTATGCAACAAGTTACTATAACAATTCTTGTGTGCTCTGGTGTCAACCTCGAGAAGGAGCACATTACAACTCTTGTCAACAGTTTTCACCACACCTGGATAAAAATAGTCGACTCCCTTCTCTCTTCCATGAAGAAAAAATGATGCAGAGCCATCAGCATCACCCAGAATTTCAAAAACAGGTGCCCAAAGGATCGGCCCGTCTTCAATGCCTAATGGACCAAGTTCTTGAGGAATAATCCTACAACCAACAACTGAAACAAAACCAGGTATCACATAAACTACATTGCCGAGCTCCGGATTCTGATGAACCCATATTCCCATCAATGGCTCAATGCTGCTGAGAAAGCGGCAAAGTGCCTTATAGGATGACACACCTGTTCGCCAATCAATGAGGTCTTTGGCAGCCAAAATTCCTACCATCTCACATTGTGTAAGCCAGATCTTTTCAGATGCTGTTGAAGCATGTAGACTCCGACAGCATAGGCTTAAATTACACAAGTCCCTCGGAGTAAGGGACCGTGACACAATAGAAAACACATCATCTGGCAGGGAAAGGAGCAAGCTCAATCCACAGACTTCACGCAACATATGCAATCTATCGAAATTTAACCAACGAATGTGTAATACTACGTTATAACCCAGGCACACAGTTCATTCCAAACAAAAGGATTCTAAGCCCAGCAAAAAACACCGTGAATTCGATAAAGGGGAGGCAACGAATGCTGAAACTGCACTATTTCTATATCAGGATGATGCTCTCTCCCAAATAAAAACCCACAAACAGATCAGATTAGTCCTGGAACTGTTCATTATTAACTACAGACTTCCCAATTTCCAGAATCCATACAGAAAATTGATACCAAATCCAAAAAAAAAAAATCCACCACAAACAGAAAAACGCAAATGATCCGGCTTAAATTCCCAAAACGAAAATAGGGTTTATTGCCAATTCGCCATTTCTTACACCCAGCTTATCTGATGACAAAAAACTAATCGGAATAAAAATGAGAAAACCTAGTACAAACCAAACCTGATTGTACGATCTCGAAGAGGGCACGCCGAAAGAGGAAAAATGGGAAGAAAAGAATCGAAATTGAGCTCTAGAAGCTTAAAATTGGAGATTTCAATGGTTGTGGTTAGTGGATTGCATCATCTAAGCAACCAAAACCGAAGGAAAAAAGATGAAAAACGAAGAAGACGAGCCATAACAGAGAGTAAAGCAAAGTTGCAAAGTCCAAATCAATTACGCAAATTTTGACTGAAGATATAGTCTTAATGATTCTTCAAACAGTGTATGAAATAATTATTTGGGAATATTGTCATTGTTTTCTTGCATGAGATGTGGGCCATGTTGCTCTTCGATTTGACATCAGTACCTATGGGTTAATTCTTAAAATAATAATAATAATAATAACTCAAAGCTTTATGTTTCTTTTAAAAAGGATCCTTTTGACAAAGTTAGTCCTTTTCTGTCTTTGGCAAAATTACCATTTTAGGTGAGTGGATTTTTAACTATAGTCCGTCAATTTCATAAGTCGATATTAAATAATTTAATTTTATCAATATCAGTCATATTTATTATTAACAAAAGAACAAATAACTTCAACCATATTTATTATTGAAATTTGTACGATTATTAAGAAACTCTATCTTCCCATTTTTAACTATCCATCCCTCTAATGTTACTAATGACTTCAGTCGTTGACCACTATGAATGATCAACTCTGATGACAATCATCTCAGACGACTACCTCCAACGATCAACTTCAGTAATAGCTACCGTCAACGACTACTATTGTCTCACTCCAATGACATGCTCTCACAACTGACCAACTCAATTGATCATATTAACACTATGCAAATGCACGTGTTAAAAGTAATAATTTCACAACTAAACTGGTTATCGTTCTCAAAGATTGATAATTCTGGTTTTTCTTAGCTATTATTACTGCATACTAATTTTATTTAGGCAAATATCAAGTCGGTTCAATTACAGGGGTTGATTCATCAAGACTTTCCAAAATAATTATTAACATATGGATCATTTATTAAAATTGCACTAGTCTAGAAGTCTAAATTTGGGATATTATTTTCAAGCTCAATTCGTTATACTCCTAACATTCTTGAATATCTTCACAATTATTATATAAAGTGAAGCATTATGAACCTTCAATTGCAACCATTGTAATCTTCTTTTCATTTTCATGCATAATTCCATAACAATTTAATCTATCATGTCCAACTAAAAATCCCCTCGCAAGTAGAAAATTAGCCCACGAAGATTCAATCAATAAAATGTTGATTAACAGAAATAGCAAAGACAAATTAGAATGTAATCATGCTCATAATAATCTAAAGGCCAACAATTAATTCAGTACAATTAAGAACTCTCTCAACATCCTAGAATCTATGATTTTAATTATGTTCAGGGTTTTAAATAATGTTGGGTTATACTATCTTGTGTAGGCCCAATTCAATCACAATCAATCCTGAGTTGGTGAAGAAAAGGTTGGGGAAAACTTTGTTTCTTCATTGAAGTTCTCTCTGTTTTTCTCTCTTATTCGATAAGCATTGTTATTTCCTCGATGAGTATATACTCGTTACTCGATGAGTTTCTACTCGTTACTCGATGGTTTCTTTTCTTCTTTCCTCGATGAGTTTCTGGCCTTTCCTCGATGGAACTCGATGAGTATTAAACTTTACTCGATGCTACTAGATGAAAGAAATTTTTGACTCGATGCTACTCGATGAGAGAAAGTCTTGACTCGATGCAACTCGATAAGAGAAATTCTTTACTTGATGCAACTCAATAAGAGAAATTTTTTACTCGTTGCAACTCGATACTCTAAAAACTTTGTGATTTGATTATAAGATCGTGTTTTCGTTGATTTGCAGAGAAATGAATGAAGATTGAAGAAGAAGATAAAGAGAAGAAGAAGGTGAAGGAACTCTAATGAGAGAACTTTGAATGGAAGCGAATCGACCAAATTTCATAATTCATTGAATATAAAGTTGCATTTACAACTAAATTACAACATGCTTTAAAAGAAAAGGGTTTCAAGAAACCTCACCTTTGAAGACCTTTTTCTTCACGTTTTCCCCGAACGGATCACGAACTTCTTGAAGACATTCTTCAAGATAAACCTAGAACCAAAACTGGACACTACCACAATGAATATCTTGGTATTCTCAAGGTGAGAACTCAGAAGTGGTGGGATTTGACTATTTTGGTTAAGAGGGAAAACTTAATGTCGAGGAGGAAGATTGAGAACTTTCACAACTCAAGACAAAACTCATAGAACACTTCTGTAAAATTTCTTTCTCACTTAATCATTCAGCCAACAGTAACAACAAGAAGAAGAAAACCTTTTTCTTTTAAATCTCCTTGCCAAAAATTAACCACCACCCACTAATGTGAGTAGAGAGAAAAGATGGGGAAGGGAGTTGTAACTCCATTTCTTATTATTAAAATAATAATAATAATATAAATATAAATATGATAATTTAATTATCATATTATATATATATATATATGTATGTATGTATGTATGTATTAAATTTTATGTTATATCAAATATAACATATAACATATAGTTTTAATATTGTATCACATACAATATAAATTATAATTTATTTTCTCTTTTATATGGCATTTAATATAAATCTTATTCAACTATGAATCCAATTCATAGAAACTATATTCGAATCTCATTCAAATACTTATCTCATTAAGTTATAATGTATCAAATACATTATGAAAATTATATCACATATAATTGAAACAACTTAATTATATCATATATAATTAAATCCCTCTATTAATTTGAACAATTCAAATTAATCCAAAAACTGATTTTCAACTAAATCCTATTGAGCTACCAAGGGGATCTCATGGACCTGTAGTTTAAAGCTCCAAGATACATGAATAATTAATTAAACTATTTAATTACATTATTTACTATCCGTTAACTGTCGGGTACTCCACTAAAGACTGATAGCTGCACTCTTCGCACTACAAATATATTTCTGTGTCCATTGGATATAACCAATCAACAATACGATGACCCTTCACAAATTGCTCGTAAGTACAGTTAGGCCAAAATACCGTTTTGCCTCTGTAGCTACATCTAACTTCTTAAGTACCATTGATCCCTTTAATGAACAATAAATCATAGTCCAACTATGATTAAACCCCTCTAGGGCTAGGAGAAGGTGTGATGCCACATTGTTCAAGATCCGGAATCAGCCCTTAAGGGAGCAATTTATCTACTTACCCCTACCTTGGGGAAGGAGTGAATTTCATCTTGTATAGTTGTGTTCTCAGCTCCCCAATCAGACAAATCCCTAAAATGGTAGGCTTGTTGTGTCGGCGATCTAACCACTTTCACCCATACAAATCAAAGGACCGCCCTCATGAGCAGGAGTTCACAACTCACTCTAGATTTAGGTCATGTTACCTATGGTCATCCTAGTGAAATGTAAGTCTCTATTATGAATGACATTATATAATGAGACTAAACATTTCGTGGTCTAGTTTTATACAAACTCCTTTGTATAGAATATCCCCGCTTGCATGTCTATACATGAATGATCAGGATCAGATCATTAGTAGCACTTTACAACAATTGTAACACCTACAAAGTGGACCATGTTGGGGATGATGCCCTAAACTCTCGTGTCCTGTAGTTTGTAAATACAATTTTAAACAAACGCTTGTGATGTATAATATATGATATTTTCTTCACTTATTATTTATGAACATTGGATGTTTTATTTGCTTTACCACAAACCAATAAACTAAAATCCTTGGTTGTCGTTTGTAACTTAAGCATGTATGTGGAGACATACAAGTGGATCATGTCTTAAGTGATAACCAAAATGGTCTGTAGTATATGGATATAGGAGGAAAACCTTATCCTGGTAACACTACGGATGCGGCCCACTTTGCAGAATAGTTACAAGTGTTATAACTTGCTACAGATGGTCTGATCCTGATCATTCATGTGGGGACATGCGAGCGGGGACATCTTATACAAAGAGTTTGTATATGACCGGACCACGAAGTGTAATAGCCTCGTTATATAACGTCGTTCATGACAGAGACTTCACTTCACTAGGATGACCATAGGTAACATGACTTCAATCCTGAGTGAGTTGGGAACTTCTGCCTTTGAGGGTGGTCCTATGATTTACATGGGTGCGAGTGGCCAGATCGCCGACTGAAACCTACTAATTTAGGGATTCGTCTAATTTGGAAGTTGGGAACTTAGCTACACAACATGGAATTCACTCCTTCCCTGAAGCAATGGTAAGTAGATAGATTGCTCCCTTAAGGGTTGATTCCGAGGCTTGAACGATGTGGCGCCACACACCTTCTCATGGCCCGAGAGGTGTCCACACATAGTAGGACTATGTTGTATTATTCATTAGAGGGATCAATGGTACTTAAGGAGTTAGATGTAACTACAGGGGCAAAACGGTAAATTGGCTCAGCTGTACTTACGAGCATCTGTGAAGGGTTATTGTACTGTTGATTGGTTATATCCAATGGACACAGAAATATATCTGTGGTGAGAAGAGTGCAACTGTCGGTCTTTAGTGGAATGCCTGGCAGTTAACGGATGGTGGATCTCATGGCTAAAGAGTTTAGTCAGTAATTCACTTACCGTTGGAGCTTCGAGCCATAGGTCCATTTGGTCCCCTTGGTAGCTCAATGAATTCAAGTTGAGAATCAGTTTTTGGGTCAGTTTGAAGTGTTCAAATTGACAAGACGAAGTTCGATTATATATGATATGATTGAACTGGTTAATTATATATGATATGATTGAAATTATGTATGAGATACATTATTTGGAGGAAAATGATATAAATATGATTTATATCTAGTGGAGGAGAAAAGACTATGGTTAATGTATTGCATATGATGTGGTATTAAACCATAGGTTAATAAATATAATATGATTATATTTATTATTTATTTTGGACAATTATAGGATTATTGTGCCAACGTTTTCTCCATAATCGTGTGATAGTGGGAGGTTGCATTCAGTTTTCGTAACTGAAGAATAAAATGAAAATCATTTTCATTTTGAAAAAGAGATTAGGGAATTTGCTCACGAGTTGTATATTGCCTATCACATAGCAAACCGAGAGCCTACACGATAGTTCAACATTTCTACACGATCGTATACACGTGTGCTTCTTTCTAAACAATCACATAGGATTTGCTAAACGATCGTCTAGCTTTTTTCTAAATGATCGCACGCCCGAGCGTTTAATAAACGTTCATTTATACGATCGCGACCCATTTACTAAACGATCGTGTACCGCTTTCTAAACGATCAAACATCGTCTATACGATAGACATCAATCTTCTCCCACTTGCTTGGTCGTGGTATACGATCATCTCTTCCTCCTTCCCTCTGCCAAATCCAATAGAGCCCACACCTTCTGGATTCTCACACCGAGAATACCGAGGGTTCTAACTGGTGGTGTCATCCCCGTGCTGTTGGGTTTTATGTCCTAAAACTCGCAGTTTGTATAATGATAAACATTTTCTATAATCAATATACTTATTATTGATTTCATAAATTGTATGAAAGTCTAAATCCAATCAACTAAGACCCGTGACTATTGTATGAGTACTTGAACTTTATGTGGAGATATAAGAGTGGATCAGGTTCGAGTAAATAGTCAAAATGATCTATGGCACATGAATAAGGTTGGGTACCTTATTTTGGTAACATCATTGGATGCGGCCTACTCTGTAGTTGTTACAAAGAGTTGTAAAGTGCTACATACGATGTGATCCTAATTCATACATGTTATGACATGAGAAGTGGGGGCGTTCTATGCAATGAGCTTGCATAAGATGGAACTCCTGCCATTGAGGAGGTCTTTTGATTTGTATGGGTGCGACTAGCCAGGTCGCCGATTCAAACCTACCATTTTGGGGATTCGTCTGATTTTGGAGTTGAGAACTCAGCTACATAAGATGGAATTCACTCCTTCCTCGAGGCAGGGGTAAGTAGATAGATAGCTCCCTTAAGGGTTGATTCCGGGGCTTGAACGATATGACGCCACACACTTTCTCCTGGCCCAAGAGGTGTTCACACTAGTTGGACTATGTTGTATTGTTCATTAGAAGAATCAGTGGTACTTAAGGAGTGAGATGTAACTACAGGGGCAAAACGATAATTTGGCCCCTAGCTGTATTTACAAGCATCTATGAAGGGTCATCGTACTCATGATTGGTTATATCTGATGGACACAGAAATATATCTGTGGTAAGGAGAGTTCAGCTGTTGGTCTTTAGTGGAATGCCTGACAGTTAATAGATGGTGGATCTCGTGGCTAAAGAGTTTAATCAGCTATTCACGTACCGTTGGAGCTTCAAGCCACAAGTCCATTAGGTCCCCTACGTAGCTTGAATAAAATTCGAGAACTAGTATTTGGGTTAATTTGAAATGTTCAAATTGACAAGAGGAAGTTCGATTATATATGATATAATTGGACTGGTTAATTAGATATGATATAATTGTCTAAATGTATGAGATACATGATTTTAGAGGAAATTAGATATAAATATGATTTATATCAAGTAAAGGAGAAAATACTATAGTAGATATGTGATATCAAACTATAAGATATAAATATAATATGATTATATTAATTAATTAATTAATTACTTATATAATAATTAATCCTTTTTCCACGTTCAAACATGGGTAGTGGGCAGCATCGGTTATGGTAACCAATGAGTTAAAAATGAAAAAAGTTTTCATTTTGGATCGTGCAATCGATATTCATTCTTCTGCCCAAAAGAATTCGGAAGTGCGCGTTGGTAAAAGTAAACGATTGCTTGAGAGCCTATGCGATATCGTTCCCCGCCTAAACGATCGTATACCTCGCGCCTAAACGATTGCACACTGTCGCCTAGATGATCGGGTAGCTTCTCTAAACGATAGTATAGTGTGTCGATTTAGCTAAACGATCGTATACCTTTTCCTAAACGATCGTTCAGCCTATGCGATAAGCACTTCTGCTATATGATAGCGTTGTTTTCTCTCCCACTTGCTTATCCCCTACACGACTCGTTTTTCCTCTGTCCTCTACCAAATTCACCAAAGCCCACCTTTGGGTTTTCAATCCGAGAATACCTGGGGCTCTTTAGTGGTGGTGTAGTCCCCGTTGCGGCGTTCGTATTCGCGTTGATCGTGTTGTTGCAGTCGACGTTCCTGCCGGGCGTTGGTAGATCACGTGGAGGGTTTCTGCTGCGTTGGAGTTTCGGAGATTGAAGATAGTCTTCAACTGGTATGGAACTCTTTCCCTTATGATTTTGTTGTCCATAGCATGCCGATAATTAAATTTTGATTACATAACTATATGTGTTGAATGTATAACATTATATTTCGGTCACGGTGAGATCGGAGCGATCCAAACGCGCTCATGGAACTCGTAGATATGAGATCCTTCAGTTTTGAGTTCCACAACTCAATCTAGAGCACCAAAAGAATAGTGGGGAAGATCTTGATGTGGTCTGTAACAAGATTCAGAGAAGATAGCAGCTGGAGAAGGAGCTTTGAAGAAGTTCTACAAGAGGTATGTCTTGAAACTCACTTGTTTTCTGCAAGAACATACTTTATATTTTGCCAAAATTAGTGAATTAGAGTGCTTAGATGATCCTTGTGCTTCCGCTGTTGCTGATACAATCCTACAATTGGTATCAGAGCATCATATAAGCATTCAATTCGGTTTAATTTTGGTTTGGTGGGTATTTTATATGAGAAATATGAAACTGGTTCACTGATACGGTTTTCTGAGTTTTGGCATTTTAATTCTTTTTAATTTCTCATTTAAATTTGTAATTGGCTCTTGTTTGACGAGCTTTTATATGTTAGCAAGAGTTTGTAATTGATTTGGAGTCATTAGAGTTGAAATTAAGATGTAGTTAAAGAAACAAGTGAAGGAGGCCGAGCTGCTGTTCTAGTTTTTCAGCTTCTGCTCAAAATCGTTGTTGAGGTTCTGTTACTATGCAATCATTTAGCTTCAGACGCTAACGATGTGAAGAAAAGCTAGACGATCGTATAGCAATGGGCGCTAGTCGTTGTGATGGTGAACGCTAAACGATCATGTACCTATGAGAGCTAAACAATACATTCAATTTGCTATACGATAGCACTAAGCAATCGTTTAGCTTTTGGCGTGGGAACTAAATGATACATTGAATTTTCTAAACGCACGATCGTTAGCTACGATGCACGCTAAGCGATGCGATGAAGTGCTATGTGATAGCGCTGAGCGATCGTTTAGATACGGAGCTAAGCGATTGTGTAGACGAAAAGCTAAGCGACACGATGATGTTTTATACAATGGAGTTAAGTGATCGTTTAGCTGCGACAGATACTAAACGATGACATGAAGTGCTAGGCGATGGTGTTAAGCGATGGTGTAGTTCTATATGATAGAGCTTAGCGATAGCTAAGCAATGGAGTTAAGCGATTGTGTAGTTTTATGCGATAAAGCTAAACGATCGTTTAGTTGTAGAAAACACTAAGCAATCGTGTACCCCTTCACAACACAAGGCGATGGAGCTAGACGATTGCCTTTAGCGTTACACGATCGGCCTTAGCAAGACATCGAGGTTGGATCGAGAACAGCCGGTTCGACCAGTTTTCTCAAGGTCCAATTTGGTTCAGCTTCAAAGTGTTTTTGGCTGGTCCAATTCAGACTCATGCAGTCCGGTTCAAGATGCTTGGGTTCGGTTTGGAGCGATTCGAGCAGTTCAAAGACGATTTTGAAGCTATTTGTAATTGTTAGGCTTCTGTATGCTTGTTTATGCCAAAACTAAAACCATATCAGTCCATGTTTAATTATTTATGAATTTGATGTATGTTATAATTAAATAAATCTTGTATGTGCATATAGTATGCCATATAGATTTAAAATCCCATCATAGAAAGCATGTTACATGCATTGAAAATATGTTATAAATTGTTATAATATATAGTATGCATGTTAGGGTTTTTTGTATTTAATATAAAGTGTTATATTAAATATTTAATGCAACTTATAAAACTTTAGACATGCTCAACATCCATAAACAATAGCTGCATGCTCACGTAGGTTGACTGATGACTTGGGAATTGATGAGTGTGTAATGTGCATGCATGATGATGTGCTACAAGCTCATGTTGCCATAAACTTGTAACGCAAAATGTAATCTTATGTTGTGTTGTTGCTCATGCACATTTAATGTGATACTACTTCTAGATATATGCATTGTTAACTATATGCTTGTAGTATGCTATGGAGTAATGCATTGTCACAAGTTTCCTTGTGTTAAAACCAAGTATAATTCCAACGCAAGTTTCTCAAAGTAATCTGAGGTCGAACACAGGGATTGTTGTCGTTAATGTGTTACATTTGTGATATATGCGATCGGTTTTTACAATTAATAAATATTGTATGTTTGTACAGGAAAGTAAATTGCGGTAAAGTAAAATTATGCAGATAAACTAAAGTTGCGTTAATAAAATAAATTGCGATGAAAATAAACCTAAGCTAATGTGATACAAGATACATGATATACATGATACTGAGCTCGAGACTGACTGTGAAGTTTATACAAAGGATCGTGGTATGCGGTGGAAAGTCTTTATGGATGAATCAGAAGGAGAAAGAATAATTAGTACAAACGTCGCAAGTTTGTTAATTACGTTAAAGATGTAACTAAGGTTCCACTTTCCCTTGGCATACACCTCTCGGTGATCGGCCGCGTTCCCATATCTCTATGGTGAAACCGGGATGAACGTGGCGAACCTGAACACAAGGTTGCTTCCATCTCTAGAAGTACTTCTTGATTTAGTTAACGCATTCTTCCAACCCTCTCTCAATAGGCAGAATGGCATCTTCATTTATGCTCTCACAGGTGAAGATGCCGTCTAGCATGCTTTAGGTAAACATAATTATTTCCTTAACACATACTTTTTTTTTTCTTTTTTTTTTATAGAAATGAACGCATTTTTCTTAATGACCGCATCTACTTGATCGCATCTGCTCAGACCTTCCTCACCCCCAAATTTAGAGATACGCAAGGTCCTCATTGTGTTGTTTGGATAGAATAGACAAACACTTAGATAAATTTTTTGAAAAGAAGGTTTGAACATGATTTTGAAGGATAAAAGATAAAATAGTGCTATAGCCACGAATTAACTAAGTGTTAGTCAAAAAATACAAAGTCTGAGAAATGCTACTAAGTGTAACTCATCATGGCAGCGCAATGAACAACCCAAAATAGAAGATCAAGAATATCACAAATAATGACAAAGGATGATAAAGAAGAGGCTATTGCGTACTTGAAAGAATTGTTACTTAGTTGTATTAAAAATTAACTAAGTATACAAGGAATTACAATCAACGTAATACAAAAAAAAATTTCATGTACAAAGAATCAAAGAATTAGCTTCTATACAAAGAAAACAATGAATGAAATTATCTTTTGTTTTTTATTCAGACGGGTGCACGATTAAAAATTAACACCACGCTTCCATTAACACAAATGCATATTTGCAGAGGACAGGCAACAACGCATGTATCATCGCAACACACCCTTTAACTCAACGTATTTCTGGAGGACGGGCGCATGGTACTTCTACCAGCGCAATACTACCTCAACATAGTGCGTTTTCGCTAAGGACGGGCTAACAATACATACGAGCGCAACACACCCCTCAATGCAATGCATTTGGGTAGAATGGACTCAAAGTGTATCTTGCTATCACAAAATGCACCCATCATCACGTTGCATACCAAATTTTATTTTTCCTTTTTTTAATTCATCACTAACGCAAATCGAAAAGACTTTGCGGTATTAATTCTCTTCTTATTAAACAATCATTCACCAAAATTTAAGGATAACGCTTTTAAGACAGAAAAGTAAGGAAATTAAAGAAAGCACGGAAATTAACGCAAGTGAATTAAATGAGGAATAATTTCATAAAGCAATAAAAAACAATGTTACAGAAGCATTAAATAAAAAGATTCATAAAGCAATAAAGACAGTAATTCAAAAAGCAAGTAAACATAGAATTGAGATATAGACCGAAAGACAATTTCCCATGATGATAGCAATCCACACCTCCGCAGGCGATCAAGCTTGCCTGCCCAATGGCTTCAAGGACATTGTTCTCCTCCTAGTCTCATCCCGCAATGTATACGGGGAGAGATATGATCTACTTCCTTCGGGAATCACACTAGGTATGGAGAATGCATTGCACATTTCTCAAATCTTGCATTCTCCACAACCGTAGGTCTTGAAATTCTGGCACTTAATCTGGTTCTGATGTGCTTCTGCACGAAAAATATACCTGATCTCTGGGTCAGCTTTGAATTTTTGGATTTATTCCAATACTCATAAACCGTCAGCCTGCTCTTCGTGATAAACAGACAGTACAAAGAGATCTGTCCTGCACATACTACAAAAGTACTCAGCACTAACCATTACCAATCCCCGACAACGGTGCCATAAACTTGATGACTTAGGATTGATGAGTGTGTAATGTGCATGCATGATGATGAAAGCTCATGTTGCCATAAACTTGTAACGCAAAATGTAATCTTATGCTGTGTTATTGCTCATTCACATTTTTTGCGATACTACTTCTAGATAGATGCGTTTTAACTATATGCTTGTAGTATGCTATGGAGTAATGCGTTGTCACAAGTTTCCTTGCGTTGAAACCAAGTATAATTCCAACACAAGTTTCTCAGAATAATCCGAGGTCGAACACAGGGATTGTTGTCGTTAATGTGTTACATTTGTGATATATCCTACTGGTTTTTACAATTAATAAAGATTGTGTGTTTGTACAGGAAAGTAAATTGCGGTAAAGTAAAAATGTGCAGATAAACTAAAGTTGCATTAATAAAATAAATTGCGATGAAAATAAACCTAAGCTAATGTGATGTAAGATACAAGATACATGATATACATGATACTGAATTTGAGACTGATTGTGAAGTTTATACAAAGGATCGTAGTATGCGATGACAAGTCTTTATGGATGAATCAGAAGGAGAAATAATAATTAGTACAAACGTCACAAGTTTGTTAATTGCATTAAAGATGTAACTAAGATTCCGCTTTCCCTTGGTGTACACCTCTTGGTGATCGGTCGCGTTCCCATATATCTATGGTGAAACAGGGATGAACGTGGTGAACGCAAGGTTGCTTCCATCTCTAGAAGTACTTCTTGCTTTAGTTAACGCATTCTTCCAACCCTATCTCGATAGGCGAAATGACATCTTCACTTCTGCTCTTACAGGTGAAGATGTTGTCTAGCATGCCTTGACTAAACTTAATTATTTCCTTAACCCAATTAATTTACTTGTTTAATTCTTGCTAATTACCAGGGGATTAAGAAAACGTCATGGAGAAAATGAATTATGGGTGAATGGAAATAGACAGAGAAATGATAATGGAAATGATCATAACATTCAATACTAAGATTAAGCGTCTGATACATGGTGTGAATGATAGACTAAGAAGATGAATACAAGTGATGTTGAAGAGATAGAAATAAATACAAAAGAGTGTCAACGTCTTGACACAGATCTGGACGGTGGTTTTGCTTGCCGGCATGTGGAATGGATGAACAGAAGAGCTTCCCTCTCATGCTTGCTCGTCTAGTAGAGGTGACCTTCGTATAGAGCTTCGATGGCGGGGATCAGAAGGATTCTTTGCCTGGAGACTCATCTCTCAGCCTTGTCTCTTAATTCTTCCCGGATCTACTATGATTAGTCGCTCAACTAGTCTCTCTTTCAGATCTGTATATACACTTTTCTCTGTATTCAAGCATATCATTTCAGTGGAATTGCCGAAGCTATTTATAAGATAAGCTTTAACTCTCTGACTTGTGGTCCCCACTTTATTGTTAAGGCAGTTCCTGGAATGGTGGAGATAATATTCCTTCTGTTACGCAATCAATCCCATCAGAAATTCACAACGGTGAGCTGTACACGCGTCAGAATCCTCCGCAATTGCGTTGCTCTTTACATCTTCGATCGTTTGCCCGCATGCAATGTTGTTTTTTTTTTATTACCACATGCAGTTGAGATTGCGTTGATCGCTTAGCTCTTGATCAATTGTCGCATGCGCCATCATTGTGTTGATCGTCTATTCGTTTTTTAATGATTGGCGCAATGTGACGTAGATGCATTGTTCAGTTTATCTTGAGCCTTGAACGCATGCGGTGGCTTGATTTCCTGCAAAATAGACTTGAAATATTATTTTCTACCATCGCAATGGTGTCAGTGGGTGTATTGAAGACAATTTATAATTCTTGCATTTCTTAGCTAATTTCTATACAATCGACACAACTTTCCTTTCTTTTGGCCACAATATCTAAATAAAACAGTATAAATAACTTGTATTTATACAAGTTATCAAGGTGTTGCAACGCTGCTCATCCCAGCCCGGAATGCATGCACAAGGAGCCAATTTGTGGGGTTGGTCTGGTTCGACCGGTTCAGCTAGTTGGAGGTTCGGTTCAACCATTCTTGGTTCAGTTCAACACTGTTTGGAGCTTTTGAGGTCCAGTTCGGGCGATTCAGGTCGGTTCGAGCGGTCCAGTAGTGTTTTAAAGCTATTTGCTTGCTTAGGATGCCAAAACTGGTCCATATCAGTATTTGTTTAATTGTTTATGCATATGATGTATGTTTTAATTAAATTAAATCTTGTATGTGCATATCGTATGCCATGTAGATTTAAAATCCCACCATAGGAAAGCATGTTCCATGCATTAAAAGTATGTTATAATAAGTTATAATATATAGTATGCATGATATAGGGTTTCATAAGTTTAATATAATTGTTATATTAAAATATGGAATGCTTGATGAATGTTATAGCTTGTGTACAGTTTTATAAAATGGGTTAGATAATTAAAATCTATAACAAAGATAAATAGTATGCTCACGTAGGGTTAACAAATAACAACTTGTTTTAATAGTTAAAATAGGTCATTCTCTTGTAAAACTTTGGTTACAAACTCAAATCATCTATAATCCTATCTAAGACTGGAGGTACTTAAGTTGACGGTTTTCAAAACACCTGCTACTTGGGGATTATAGTTGAATTATTAAACGTTGTTAACTTGATTTTATGAGCATGCGTGACCGATGTGAGGTAATAAAATGGTTTTATAACTTAGAAATCGTAGTTTAAAATCCAAATATAATCGTTATACTTGGATAAAAAACCTAGACTTAGGATTATTTTATTTAGCCAAAATATACCTAAGTAAAAGAATATACCCAAACAATTAGAACATTTCAATGGGAGATTAATAATATATATGATATAGTTTTAAGCTCTCACGTCTCTAAGAGTTCACACTGTGAGATCCATGCTCGACTTTGTGTTGCTTTTACTGCGGCTGCTCCATTCAGAAAGTGTTTGCATAGATCAACAACAAGGTGAATAGGGGAAGTTTTTCATAGTAAGTGGGTGCAGGAAATGTGTCAGTATATCCTGCAGTCTTTTCCATTAGTTTGAACCGTGAGATTCTTATGTTGCGCCTACTGTCCTTTTCAGGCGACATTAGCTAGTTGTTTCTTATGACTATCCCCTCAGAGGGTTGTAACATAGGATTCGAAACAACTCAAACTTCAGAAATGAATAGGGTTTCTTAGTTCCATCTTGAACATTATCGTCCAATTCGGGAGCTTGTTCATATTGTTATATGAAATTTGAAAATGGAGGGCTACATCTACAAGAGTTACTAAGAGTTAGTAAGTTCTTGATAAAAAAATGGTAACTAAAACTAATAGAATAAAGAGTTATTTTGGAGTTAGTATTTAGTCAAGAATGTCTTGCTTTAGTGAAGGAGTATTTGACTACCCCTCGGTAGCATCTATTCTAACTCACTCAGGTATCGTTGCAAATAAAAAAAAATATGGGTAAATTATTACATTTTCTAAAATTGGATTTCAATGTTTTTTCTGATAGAATTTGTTTATGTTTCAACATGTCAAACTTGATAATTCAAATCCTAGCTTCAGACAAGTTCAATGGTGAGGGTTATTCAAATTGGAAATCAAACATAAATACAATACTAGTTATTGATGACTTGAGATTTGTTTTAACAGAGGAATATCCTCCTCTTCCCAGTTCAAATGCAAGCCGAAATGTTCAGGATGCCTATGACAAGTGGATCAACACTAATGAAAAAGCTAGAGTCTACATTTTAGCTAGCATATCTGATGTGCTTACTAAAAAGCATGAAACCATGATCACTGCTAGAGTGATCATGGAGTCGTTACAAGAGATGTTTGGATAGCCGTCATTATCAATACGACACGATGTTATAAAATACGTCTATAATTTCTGCATGAAGGAAGGGACCTCTGTTAGAGAATACATTTTGGACATGATGGCCCACTTTAATATTGCGGAAGCGAATGGCAGTCATAGACGAGAAAAGTCAAGTTAGTATGATCATGGAATCTTTTCTGAAGAACTTCTTAACTTTTCGCACTAACGCTGTAACGAATAAGGTTGATTACAATTTGATAACTCTCTTAATTGAACTTCAGACTTATCAATTTTTAATGAAAAATAAAGAAGGGGAAGCAAATGTTGTTACCCAAAGAAATTTCTGAAGGGATCTACATTGAGAACAAAACCTTCAAAAAAGAAGTTTGGTCCTTAAAGGGATAAAAGTATCCAAATGAAGAAGAAGGTAAAAGGGAAAAAGAAGACTCCTGCTGAAAAGAGCAAGAAAAAAGTTGCAAAAGGAAAATGTTTCCATTGTAACATAGATGGGAATTGGAAACATAATTGCCCAAAATGTCTTGCAGAAAAGAAAGCTAAGAGGGCAAACCAAGATAAATCTGATTTACTTGTAATAGAAACATGTTGTGGAATGTTCTCATTTGACTTGGATACTGGATTCTGGCGTCACTAATCATATTTGCACTTTCATTCAGGAAACTAGTTCTTGCAGGCAGCTGACTAATAATGAGATGATTTTCAAAGTGGGACAGGTGAAGTCATTTTGGCTGAAGCAGTGGAAGATATCAAGTTAATTTTTGGAGAATCGTACATTTTGTTAGAAAATGTATATTATGTACCTAAGATGAAAAGGAACTTAACTTCTGTCTCCTGTTTATTAGAACATATGTATAAAGTTACTATTGATATAAATGAAGTGTTCATTAGTTCAAGAGGTGTTCAAATATGTTCTACTAAACTTGAAAATAACTTATATGTATGAAAACCAACTGAGGCTATTTTTAACATAGAGATGTTTAAAATAGCCGAAACTCAAAATAAGAAATGAAAGCCTATCTTTAGCATTTAAGATTTGGACACATAAATCTCAACAAGATTGAGAGATTAGTAAAGAATGGACATCTAAATCAGTTAGAAAAAAGATCTTTACCTCCATGTGAATCATGTCTTGAGAATAAAATGACTAAAAGATATTTTTCAGTAAATGGTATTAGAGCTAAACAACCTCTAGAATTAATACATTTAGATCTTTGTGGTCCAATGAATGTTAAAGCTCGAGGAGGATCTGAGTATTTCATCAGTTTCATTGATGATTACTCTAGATATGGCTATGTATACTTAATGCATCATAAGTTTGAAACTCTTGAAAAGTTCAAAGAGTATAAGACAGAAGTTGAAAACTTATTAGGTAAAAAGATTAAAACCCTTCGATCAGAACGAGGTGGCGAGTATATGGATTTACAACTCCAAAACTATTTAGTAGAACATGGACTTCAATCCCAACTCATTACACCTGGTACACCACAACAAAACGATGTAGTAGAAAGGAGAAATCGAACCTTGTTAGGTATGGTTCGTTCAATGATGAGTTATATATGCCCAGTTACCTTAGTCCTTTTGGGGTATGTAGTGTAAGCTTCCATATATATTTCGAACGTGATTCCTCCAAAAAGTGTTCCAGAAACACCATACGAGCTATGGAGAGGACGTAAAGATAGTTTACGTCACTTCAGAATCTGGGGATGCCCGACACATGTGTTGGTACAAAATCCGAAGAAATTGGAACGACGCTCAAAAGTATGCCTATTTGTAGGATACCCTAAAGAAACAAAAGGTGGTCTATTTTATAATCTTCAAGAATGTTAGGATTGGTGTCCTAATTCTCCTGAAGTCTCGTTGTTTGTAATTATACACATTGTTTATGAATAAAATAAGTTTTATTTCATTCTGGCATTTACTTATATCCAATAAACAAAGTTCATGGTTATCTTATGTAAACTTAAGCATGTATATGAGATATACAAGTGGATCATACCTTAATTGATAACCTAAATAGGTCTGTAATATAAAGATTAAGGTGGGATACCTGATCCTGGTGACACTACGCATATGACCCGTTTTGTAAAGGTTTGCAAGTGTTGTAAACTACTACAGATGGTAGATCCTGATCATTCATGTGGAGACATGCGAATGTGGGTATCCTATACAAAGAGTTTGTATAAGACTGGACCACGAGATGACTAGTCTATGTATATAACATCATTGATATTGGTGACTTACATCTCACCTAAACGACCATAGGTGAAATGACCTCAATCCTGAGTGTTTTGGGAACTCCTGCCTTTGAAGGTGGTCATTGATTAGTATGGGTGAAAGTTTCCAGAATGCCAACTCAACATTACCTTTTTGGGGACTTGTTTGATATGGGAGTTGCCAATTACACAAGATGGAATTCACTTCTTCCCCGAAGCAGGGGTAAGTAGTGTTGGGTTTTATGTCCTAAAAACTCGCAGTTTGTAAAATGATAAACATTTTCTATTATCAATATACTTGTTATTGATCTCATAAATTGTATAAAAGTCTAAATCCAATAAACTAAGACCCACGACTATTGTATGAGTACTTGAACTTTATGTGGAGACATAAGAGTGGATCGGGTTCGAGTAAATAGTCAAAATGATCTATGGTACATGAATGAAGTTAGGCACCTTATACTGATAACACCATTGGATGCGGCCTACTCTGTAGTTGTTACAAAGAGTTGTAAAAAGTGCTACATACGATGTGATCCTAATTTGTACATGTTATGACATGAGGAGTGGGGGCGTCCTATGCAATGAGTTTGCATAAGATCAGGACCAAGAAATAAATCACTTTTACTTTATAACGTTGTTTACTGTTTAAGACTGATTATTTCACCTAGATGACCTAGGTAACTCGATCTTAATTTTGAGCTAACTATGACCTTCTGTTTATTTGGGATTGCCTTTAGATTTGCATAGTTGAGGGTTTGCTCAACAGCGTCGACTCAATAAGACTCCCATTTCAGGGGTAAGACTGGATAGATAGCTGGGGACATAGGGTGCAAGATAGAGTTTACACTTACCCGATTTAGGGATAGGAAAAAGGTTGTTCTCTCAAGTATTGAATCCAGGTCTTGAACAAGGGGCCTCACCTTCTCACTGGGCTGAAAGAGTTTGGTTTGGTGATTGGATCACAAATCAGTTGTTCATTAGAGGATCAGTAGGGACTTGAGGAATAAGACGTAATCTTGGGGGTAAAACAAATATTTGACCTAGCCGTTATTATGAACTACCTGTGAAGGGTCGACTTGCTGATTATGGTTAAATCATGTGAACATAATATATCTACAGTGAGGAGCGTGCAACAATGGGCTTTAGTGGAAGGACCCATTAGTTAATGAATGGAGATTAATTTGGTCTAATGAGTTTAGCCAATTAATCTCGGATCATTGGAGCCCATGATCTGTAGGTCCGCGAGGTCCCCCTACTAACTCGTAACGGACTAGCTCTAGAATAACGTGATAAGTTAATTTGAAACGTTCAAATTAGAATTAAGGAAATTAGTAATTATATGAGATATAATTATGTTTAATTTTAGAATTAAACGGAATAGGAGAAATATTTAAATATATAAAGATGAATATATGTTAAAATTAATTTAATATTTGATATTAAATTAATTAAGTTTTATTTAATAATTAATTTATGAAATTAGTTAATTTTTCATTTTTAAAATCAAATAGATTTTTTAAATCAAAATTTGATTTTTAGATAAAATTGGAAAATTGGAAAATTGAAAAACAAAAACACAAAATGGAAAAATGGATTTTTCCATTATCCATCTTTGAACTAGCTCATACATATTACAATATCTTGCCTTTGTCTTCTCCAAGCATGAGCTGCAACTCTACAGCTCTTCTCTTTGCATGTTGATCTGCCTTATAATGAAGAGATTGGAGTGAAAATCGGGCATGCAATCAAAAGAGTTTTGAGAGAAAAACTGGTTTGAAGAAAGGTTCTTCAATAAGGTTGCAACAGTGAGCTTTTCTCCTTCATCTCTTGATTCAAACTTGTTTTGAGTCCCACAACTCAATCTAGAGCACCAAGAGAATAGTGGGGAAGATCTTGAAGTGGTCTACAATAAGATATGGAGAAGATTGCAGCTGGAGAAGGAGCTTTGAAGAAGTTCTACAAGAGGTATGTCTTGAAACCCATTTTTCTGCAGAAGAATGCATTATATTATGCCAAAATTAGTGAATTTGAATGCTTAGATGATCCTTGTCCTTCCGCTGCTATCGATACAATCCTACAAGTAGATAGACTGCTCCCACAAGGGCTGATTTCGGGGCTTGAACATAGTGGCCACAACTTCTCTTTGGAAAAAAGGACTCAGTCATAGTAGGATTATGACTTATGTTCATTAGAGGGATCAGTGGCACTTAAAGAGTTAGATGTAACTACAGGGGCATAATGGTTATTGGCCGAGTTGTACTTACGAGCGATCTGTGAAGGGTCGTCACATCATTGATTGGTTAAGATGGACACATAATATATCTGTAGTTAGGAAAGTTCAGCTGTCGGTCTTTAGTGAAATGTCTGGCAGTTAACGGATGGTGGATCCCGTGACTAACGAGTTTAGTCAGTTATTCACAAATCGTTGGAGCTTCGAGCTACAAGTTCATATGGTTCCCTTGGTAGCTAAATGGATTCAACTTGAGGATCAGTTCTTGGTATTGATTTGAAATGTTCAAATTCAAGAGGTAATTCGATTATATATGATATGATTAGTATGGTGTATGAGATACATCAAGTGGAGAGTTAATATAAATGAGATTTACATTAAGTGCCATGGAATAGAAAAAGAGTTATGGTTTGTATGTTTCATGAGATGAAATATTAAAACTATAGGTTATAAATATAGTATGATAAGTTGGTTATCATTTATATTTATAATAATATAATAAATAATTTGGTGTTGGTGTTGTTGGTTGCGGTAATAAAATAAATAAATGCGGTGGAGTTTCGAAAAGAGTTGATAAAACGGAAGATGCGATGAGTATGCGGTGAACGGGTTGAGAAAGGTTCGACTAACACTTCCTAGGATGTGTTCATGTTATGCGACCATGTAGCACACATACAATAGTAAACCATCTCTCGATGAGAATGCTATGGATTCTAATGCTAGAACGCATACGATATATGCGATAAGTTTATAGGACCTACACATAAGCCTCTATTCTTATCCATGCGATGACAAAATGACACACACATAAACAAGGTGGCCACATAATATCACAACCTATCTCTAGGGTGCATGCGATGCATATTGGCAAATAGAACTTATCTCTAAGTCCCTATCTCTTGTTTATGCAGAATTAATCTTGCTCTCTCGAGTCTAGATTCTAACCTAGCTCTCTCAAGTCTTAGGTTCTTTCTTTAGACTCTCTCTCGAGTAGCTCTAAAGAGTTTGGGCACAGCATAAAACAAGATAATCGCACGCAATGAAGATCTTAGGTCATGTTAGCTTAGTTCCTCTCAACCCCTTCGACAAGTTTAGCTACTCATGCATGCTAAGAGAGTGAACAAATGTAGAATAAGAACTTCCGTTGTATAGATATAAAGTTGAAGTACAAAATAACAATGCAAGAAGAGAATAAAGAGCATGGTAGCAATCTCTTGCTTCCCAGGCTTTTTCACTGTCTTTTCTTCTCTTGTTCAAAAGATAATCTCTCTCTCGCGAGGGTCGGCCCGCTCTTTTCTTTCTACGCCTCCGGGTTCTCTCTCGAGTTGCCCTGAGCGACCTTCCAGCGTCTCTTCTCTTCTCTCACTCCACCTTCTTAAAAAATAAAAGAAAACTATGGACAAGGCTGAACTATGAACAAAAACTTGTTGAACTGCTGAATTAACTGAACCCCTTTTCTGAAGGATGCCTTTGGTATTTATAGAGCTTCAGGGTGAAAAATGGCTTCTCTCTTATGATTGCACAGATGGGATGGCTTTAATTCTCTAACTGAAGCGCCAAATATTTGTCATCGAAAAGCTGAGTGTATTTGTTATCGTTAGCGACTTGTCAACTTAATTCGGATTCGACCGTCATCAGCTTTCTGTCCCATCGTGATTAATTATGCTTTTCACCTAGATGCACCCACCAAGTTGCGTCGGCTCTATGCAGCAATCCTTCTTGAGCAGATGTTTGCGAGCACAAATCACTGCAAAGCCTTGCGGTAATGCTGCGCTCGACCATTGATTTCTTGTGATCGCGCTTTTCGCCCTGCGTTAACGCATATTCAGCATAAAAATACCAAAGTTAACTGTTCTTATGTGATAAACGCATGCGACCGCAATGTTATAAACTTTAATGCTTTTTGGACACAATCTAACATATTTTATCAACGCAAACCTTCATTGTTTAATAACTTAGCACTGTAATAACGTGCATTTCTGTCCGTTATCACACCCGCAAATTTAAACAATGCTTGTCCTCAAGCATAAGCTAAAGATTTCCTTTAGCAAGTCGACCGCAATCTCTTTTCCTAGATTTCTCAAGGATACTTCATTTAAATCCTATACACCAAAATTTCCTTGATTCTTATTTAAGTCTCTTCTTAAAATATTTCTAAGACCTAGGGACTGCAACCTTCAAAAGGCTTTACTAGATTCCATGACATCGCATGATTTATTTCAACAAAAAAAAAATTTCACTGGGGTGTAAAATGATTTTATCCTTGCATATTTTTGACATTGTTATTTTTTTTTCTCTGACCTTGTGCTAATCCAAGTGCCTTACCTTCGTTTTGGCTTGCTCCCATGTGTGTCATGCGGACATCCAACTACAAGCAAGACGCTCTTTCTCAAACTAAACTCATACCTACTTGGCAGTGTAGTTGCGGTCATTTATTTATACGTTGATCCTGGCGACTTACTTTCGTTTTGGCTAGCCCCCATATGTTTCATGCGGACATCCAACTACGGATAAGTGTCTTTCACAACTTAACTCTTATCAACATGGTTTTTCCCCTTGCAATGACAGTGGAGTTTTTATTCTCAAAATTTTCCACTTTTTCTTCTTCTCTTTTTTTTTTTTCAAAATAGCAAGGTCGAAAATAAATACCTCACCCCCAAATTTAAAATGCGGCAATGTCCTCATTGCCAAAAGATTGAAAGAAGTCATGCGATGTTCTTGGAAAGTTTGGTAAAGGGTCAGTTTGAAAGAAAGCTAGCAGACCACTAACTTCTAGAAATATTTCATGAGGTGATTTTTCTAAGATTAAGTTGACTCTGGTGTATACGAAAAAATAGAAGCATGTGTTTCATCATTGAAATCGTAATTGGCAAAGAACTCATGCGGCGACTTACTAAATTTATCAATATTAAATGATTGCAGTAATCAAAGAGGATGCGGTGATAAAACTTTCAAGATTAAAATGCGATGCGATAGTGCAGAATTTGGAATAAAGTCAAGGAAGAGTACAACCCCCAAATTTGCGCTATTGCCCGCATTGTTTGTTGGCGCATCCTACTTTGTGGCGATCTATCTTGTTTGGATTGCGGTGATGGAATAAGATAAGTTGCTTCTTTGTGTAACGCCTCCGCAATCGTTCGCCTTGATCGTTGCAAGAAAAACAGTGAGAGGGTCAAATATGTTGGATTTTATGTCCTAAAACTCGTAGTTTGTAAATTAATAAACATAGTCTGTTTTTTTTTTTTCGATAAAGTTGTTATTGAAATTGTAATCTTGAATCCAATAAACTAAGGTCCTGAGGCTATTTAATGTAGTTTGAACTTTATGTAGTGACATAAATGTGGATCAAGTTCAAATATATAGCCAAAATGGTCTATAGTATATGAATAAGGTTGAACGCCTTATTCTGGGGATACTATGGATGCATCCCACTTTGTAGTTAGTACAAACGATGTGATCCTGAATCGTTCATATAGAGATATGTGAGTGGGGGCATCCTATGCAATGAGTTTGCATAAGACTGAACCATGAAATAGCCACTTTTTATGTTCTAAATGTCGTTTTATGTATAAAACGAACTATTTCGTTAATTGATGACCTAGGTAACTTAATCTTAATCCTGAGCTAACTATGAACTCCTGTTCACTCGGAATTATTCTTAGATTTGCATAGGTGAGGGCAACTCATCATCGCTGGCCCAATAAGCCTCCCATTTCAGGGGTAAGATTAGGTGGATAGCTGGGAATATAGGATGCAAGACGGAATTCACTCCTACCCGTTATAGGGATAGTAGATAGGTTGTTCCCTTTAGTACTGAATTTAGGTCTTGAACAAGGGGCCCCACCCTCTCCTTATCCCGAGAGGGATTCTATTTATAAGTTGGACCTTAAACCAATTGTTCATTAGAGGATCAGTGGAACTTAAGGAATAAGATGTAGTCTCGGGGGTAAAACGGTTTTTATGACCCAGCCGAGATTACGAACAACCTGTGAAGGATTAACTTACTAATCATGGTTATATCAAATGGACACAAATATATCTATAGTGAGTGGAGTGCAGCTATGGGACTATAATGGAATGACCCGTTAGTTAATGAATGTTGATTAGCTCCGTCTAAAGAGTTTAGCTAGCTAATCTCGGATCATTGGAGCCCATGATCTATAGGTTCATTAGGTTCCCCTACTAGCTCATATGGAATAAACTTAGAACAGTATGATAGAATAATTCGAATTGTTCGAATTAGGTGAAAAGAGAGAAACCGACAAGTATATGTGATATTGTGGTCGGGTTTTTCAGTTTAGAGATACAGCTTTAATATTTAAATGTGATTTAAATATCAAGAATATGAATACGTTCATATTCGGAAGCTCGAAAATAATGGAAATGGTCAAAGATGTAAAAAGTCAAAGAGTTGACTTTTGACTTTGAAAAGTCAAACTTTGACCGACCTTATATTCAAATGTGATTTGAATTTCGAGAAAATGAATGTGGATTCATGCTCGGGAGGTCAAAATTAGTCAACACGGAAAAATCATAAAAATTCAAAATGTTGAGTTTTTGGTCAAAGTTTGACTTTGGTCAAATGACTATTTTGCCCTTTGACTAAAGTTAGTGGGAAAATCCAAACTTTTGTTGGATAATTCTACTAACAAAATAGTGGGCTAGGTGTTGGCTTATAGTGGAGACATTAAGCCCACTAAGATAGTGGATTATAGGTGTTGGGTTTTTATGGATGTTCGTTCATGCAATTGTTGCATGGTTTTTTCTATAAAATGGGCTTTCATTTTGAATGAAAAAAGTTTTGCCAATTTTGCCAAATAGTTTTTCAAAATTGGGCTAAAAAAAGGGAAAACCCAAAACCAAAATTCCATTTTTTTCCCATCTTTTTCTCTCTCTCGGTTTTCTTCATCCACCGGGTCCTACAACCCCGTTCTGAGTCCAGAGGATAGTAGGTCAACTCTAGTGGTGGTCCGGAAGAGTTCGAGTCGAGATTCAACGAGGAAAAGCGGTTTTTGGGAGCTTCAAATGTAATTTTAATTATTATTTTTCCTTCAAATTGCATGCTATTTTCTTTTAATTTAAAAGCAATTAGAGTGTAATTAGGTCGTAATTTCACTGCGTATGTCTCGTGTTCCATCATATGGTATTAGAGCATAATATAAGTGTTATATTAAAGCATGTTTGATTGAGGAAGCATGTTATAGATGAATGCTCTAAGGTTATAATTGTTATAATTTATTTTATAATTGTTATAAAATAACCTAGACTTCTAAAATCTATAATAAAGATAAGATGCATGCTCATTTAGGGTTAACCATCGAGCAATCCCAATTTTCATAGAAAATAGGTCAATATCTTGTAAAACCGAATCTACAAGAAAACTCACCCGGCAAGATCTTGGCAAAAAGTCAGATAAGATGAATAAGGTTGAAGGTTTTTAAGTTGACGGTTCACGGAACACCTACTACCTGGAGATCGAGCTGTAGTCTGAGTTAGGTTAAACCAGTTTTATGAGCATGCGTGAGCGGTGTGAGGTAATAAATTTTTTTTATCACCTAGACATTGTAGGTTAAAAATCCAGTATAAAAGTTATACTCAGATGAATCATCTAGACTTAGGATATGTTTAGTTAGCTGAAATGTATCGCTAAGTATTCTATACCCTAACCGTCTAGAACACTTCAGCTAGAGATAAGTAATGTACTTTTAGCTCTAGCATCCCTAAGAGTTCACACCATGAGATTCATGCTTGGCTTTGGGCCATCCTGGGAGCGGACTCCATTCGGAGAGTGTTTGCATGAGTCAATACCAAGGTGAATAAGGGAAGTTATTCATAGTAAGTGGGAAAAGAAAGTGTGTCAACACATCCTACGGTCTCTTCCATTAGGTCGCACCGTGAGATTCCTATAATTCGCCTACATGTCTGCCCTGGAGCGACCTTACCAATCGGAGGGCTGTATTATAGGATTCGGAACTCCACGAACTCTAGAAATAGATAGGGTCTCTCAGATCCGTTTTCATTCTTGTCTTTCCAACTTCGGGAGCATAATGATTCCGATCTTTGAGGTCTGAAAATGGAGGGTCACACTTACAAGAATTACTAAGTGTTAGTAAATTCTTAACCAAAGTAGCGATAACTGAGTTACTATAGGAATAAGATTTATTCTTGTGATAGTATCTAGTCAAGATAGTCTTAGGAATAGTCGATCACCCCTCGGTGGAGGTTATTCTAAACCATTGAAATATCGTTGCAAAATATAATAATGAAGGGTACATTATTAAAATTTTTGCTAAACTTGATTGGATTTAAAAGATTAATATTTTTACTAAAAAGGATATGTTTTTCATTTCAGCATGACTAGCTCTTTAGATCAACTCTTAGCTTCCGAGAAACTAAACGGCGATAATTACTCAACATGGAAAAACAACCTGAATTCAACTCTAATAATAGATGATCTAAGATTTGTCTTAACTAAGGAATGTCTTCAGGCCCCTGCCTTGAAAGAAGCACAAGGTAAATATGATTTACTAGTTGGTGAGACATGTTTAGTGGAGGATGATACCTCAACCTGGATATTGGATTTAGGAGCCACTAATCATATTTGCTTCTCTTTTCAGGAAACTAGTTCCTGAAAAAACATGAAGAAGGCGAGATCACCCTCAAGGTTAGAACAGGAGAGGTTTTCTCGGCCGAAGCAGTGGGAGACTTGAAGTTATTTTTCAACGATAGATATATCATACTTAAAGATGTTTAGTATGCACCTCTTATGAAGAGGAATTTAATATCTATCGGTTGTATTATGGAACAAATGTATAAAATATCTTTTGAAGTTAATGAAGCGTTCATTTTCAGAAAAGGTATTCAAATTTGTTCTGCTATACTTGAAAACAATTTATATAAGTTAAGACCAACTAAAGCAAAATTTGTCTTAAATACTGAGATGTTTAGAACAGTCGAAACTCAGAATAAAAGACAAAAAGTTTCTTCTAATGCCTATCTATGGCACTTAAGAATTGGTCACATAAATCTCAATAGGATTGAAAGATTGGTTAAGAATGGACTCCTAAATCATTTAAAAGACAATTCTTTACCTCCATGTGAGTCTCGTCTTGAGGAAAAAATGACTAAGAGATCTTTTACTGGAAAAGGTCTCAAAGCCACAATACCCTTAGAGCTCGTACATTCGGACCTCTGTGGACCGATGAATGTCAAAGTTCGAGGTGGGTATGAATATTTCATCAATTTTATTGATGATTATTCAAGTTATGGTCATATTTACTTAACGCATCACAAGTCTGATTCTTTTGAAAAGTTCAAGGAATATAAGGCTGAGGTTGAGAACCAGTTAGGTAAAACAATTAAGACACTACGATCAGATCGAGGTGGGGAATACATGGACTTAAGATTCCAGGACTATATGATAGAATACGGAACCAAGTCACAACTCTCTGTACCTAATATGCCTCAGCAGAACGGTGTATCTGAAAGAAGAAACAGAACCTTGTTGGACATGGTTCGCTCAATGATGAGCTTTGCTGAGTTACCTGATTCCTTTTGGGGACATGCATTAGAGATTGTTGTCTATATTTTGAATAACGTTCCATCTAAAAGTGTTTCAGAAACACCTTATGAGCTATGGAAAGGGCGTAAAGATAGTTTACGTCACTTTAGGATTTGGGGATGCCCGGCACACGTGTTGGTGCAAAATCCTAAAAAATTGGAACGTCATTCAAAACTATGCCTATTTGTAAGTTATCCAAAAGAAACAAAAGGTGGTCTATTTTATGATGCAAAAGAGAATAAGGTATTTGTATCGAAAAATGCCACATTCTTAGAGGAAGACCACATAAGAAGTCATCAACCTCACTGTAGACTAGTATTGAATGAAATTTCCAAAGACGCTACAGATAGAGCTAGTTCATCTAATAAAGTAGTAGATAAAACTAGTACATCTGGTCAGTCAAATCCTTCTCAAGAGTTGAGAATGCCTCGATGTAGTGGGAGGGTTGTTCATCAGCCTGACCATTACTTGGGTTTAACAGAAACATAAGTCGTCATACCTGATGACGGCATAGAGGATCCCTCGACCTATAAACAGGCGATAAAAGATGTGGACTGTGATCAGTGGGTCAAAGCCATGGACCTCGAAATGGAGTCTATGTACTTCAATTTTGTTTGGGAACTTGTAGATCAACCAAATGATGTAAATCAATTGGTTGTAAGTGGATCTACAAGAGAAAATGAGACCAGGTCGGTAAAGTACAGACTTTTAAGGCTCGACTTGTGGCAAGGGTTATACCTAGAGAGAGGGAGTGGACTATGAAGAAACTTTCTCTCCTGTTGCTATACTTAAGTCGATTAGAATACTCTTATCTATTGCCACCTTTTATGACTATGAAATTTGGCAGATGGATGTCAAGGCAGCCTTTCTAAACGGCGATCTTGAGGAGAGTATCTATATGGCTCAATCAGAAGGGTTTATTGCATAGGGTCAAGAATAAAAGGTTTGCAAGCTTCAAAAATCCAGTTATGGGTTGAAACAAGCTTCTAGATCTTAGAATATATGATTTGATACTACGATCAAATCTTATGGCTTTGAACATAATGTTGACGAGCCTTGTGTTTACAAGAAGATCGCCAATTCTACTATAGCGTTCTTAGTTTTATATGTTGACGATATTCTACTCATTGAGAATGAAGTAGGTTACCTAATTGACATCAAGAAATGGCTAACAACGCAGTTGAAAATGAAAGATTTTAGAAATGCGCAGTATGTTCTCGGGATTCAGATTATTCAGAACCGCAAGAACAGAACACTAGCCATGTCTCAAGTAGCTTATATAGACAAAATATTGTCTAGGTATAAGATGCAGAATTCCAAAAGAGGTCTGTTACCTTACAGATATGGAATTCATTTGTCAAAGGATCAATGTCCTAAGACACCTCTAGAGGTTGAGGATATGAGACGTACGTATTCCCTGTGCTTCTGCAGTAGGGAGCCTGATGTATGCAATGTCATGTACTAGACCTAACATATGCTATGCAGTAGGGATAGTTAGTATGTATCAGTCCAATCCTGGATATGATCATTAGACTGTCGTTAAGAATATCCTCGAGTATCTTAGAAGAACGAGGAACTACATGCTCGTGTATGGTATTAAGGATTGGATCCTTACTGGATACACGACTCTGATTTTCAAACCGATAAAGATGCAAGAAAATCTACATCGGTTTCAATGTTCATTCTGAATGGAGGAGCAGTAGTGTGGAGAAATGTGAAGCAAAACTGTGTTATGAACTCTACAATGGAAGCTGAATACGTAGCTGCATGTGAAGCAGCTAAGAAAGCAGTATGGTTGAGGAAATTCTTGACAGGTTTGGAAGTCGTTCCAAATATGCATCTACCTATGACCCTATATTGTGATAATAGTGGTGCAGTTGCAAATTCAAGAAAACCAAGAAGCCACAAGCGTGACAAGCATATTGAGCGCAAATACCATCTGATCTGGGACATTGAACATTGTGGAGACGTTGTAGTGACCTAAATATCTTCTGAGCAAAACATTGTCAATCCTTTTACAAAGGCCCTCACGGCTAAAGTGTTTGAAGGTCACCTACAGAGTCTAGGTCTACGAAGTTTGTAAACTAGGACAAGTGGGAGAACTTTTGGGTATATGCCTAAAACATTAGAGATTCAATCTACAGGTCCATAAGGTTCCTACTTTAGCTCAACAGGGACTTAATCTTTGGATTAATTTGAAGTGTTCAAATTATTTGAGGGAATTAATTATATATGATATAATTAATTATAATGTATTTGATACATTATATATGGGAGGAATTTGAATATGTTTCGAATACCAATTATATGAATGCGATTCATATAACTAAATATAAATATGATTTATATTAAAGGAATAAAATACTTGAATATGATCCAAATATCATATGGATGAGATTCATAAAAGTGGATTTAATATAAATGTGATTTATATTAAATGTCATGTACAGTTGAGAGAGAGTAAAATCTATAATTTATGTTGTATTTGATCCAATATACAACTATAGGCTATATGTTATATTTGATATAACATATAATGTATATATATAATAAAGTAGTTATATATATATATATATATTAATTTATTTGGAATTGATTTAAAAAAAAAAAAAAAGGGAAGGAGTTATAACTCCCTCTCCACATTCTCTAAAAAAAAACTAATGTGTGATAAAAGAAGTTGATGGGATCATCTTCTCCCTAAGAATTCTCACAGAAGAGAAGAGTTTTCTGAAAGAGAAAGATTCTCTGAAGAAACTAACTTCTCATCCTCTCGATCTCCTTCCCTCTTCCAATGATTCAAGTAAAGCCCACAACTCCTGCTTGAATCCTTTAATCCCAAAAGAAAATACAAAGGGTTCTCGACTGGTAATGTCCGTGCGTGAAGAAGGAGATCAATGAGGAAGGAGTTTCGTTCATGGCTTGTACAAGGGATTTCTTGAAGAAATGTTCTTCAAATGTGAGGTTTCTTGAAACCAAATTTCTCTATAAAGCATGTTGTAATTTATTTTTGAATGCATATCTATTTATAGGTTTACTATAAATTTTGTATTTAATAATTAATGGAATTTGGTCGATCTGCTTCCGCTCAAGGTTCTCCTCACTCGAGTTCCTTCAATAAAAAGAAACTAATCATTTCGTGGTTCAATCTATGTATAAAATCTTTTATACAGGATACCCCCACTCACATGTCTTTACATGAACAATATGGTTCATATTGTTTGTAACACTTACATCTCATGTCACAATTACAAAGTGGGTCGTATCCGTAGTGTTATCAGGACAAGGTACCTAACCTTCATTCATTTACTACAGATCTTTTAGGTTATTACTTGAACATGAACCACCTGTATCTCAACCACATATTGTTCAAGTGACATCATATAACCTTGGATCTTAGTTTATTGGATTGAATTAATGTTGTCTAAATGTCAAATAAAATACCTATGATTTTATTAGATAAATAATTTGTGTTAAAAAAAACTACAAACCACGAGATACACTAGATTTAGGATATCAATCCCAACAGATAAGGAACTATGCGTAGTCAAAATTAGATGATTTTACTCTAGGGATTGTGTGCCCAGATTTCAATGAAACACAATTTGGGATGAAACCAGTTATGTTATAGATAATTCAAGCAGTTGGTCAATTTGGAGGTACAACTAAAGAAAACTCGCATGCATACTTGAAGAGCTTTATGGAGATGTGTAACACCTTTGTGATTCTTGGAATCAGTGCAGAAGGAATTCAAATATCATTGTTCCCTTTCACTCTGTGGGATGAGGCTCACCAATGGGCTTATTCCCTTGAGCCTAGCGAGATTTCAACTTAGCATGGTATGGTTGAGAAATTCATGCAAAAATTATTTCCACCGAATGTCAATGCTCAACGCAGGCAAGACATCACCAATTTCAAGGAAAAAGATTCAAAGACCCTTAGTGACGCATGAATCAGATTTAAGCAGCTTGTCATAAATTGTCCACACCATGGCCTACTAGACTGTACACTGATGGAGATGTTCTATGATGGCTTAAACAAGCCATTGCAATTAGTAGCTGATTCTGCAGCTGTAGGAGTCCTAATGGACAAGACCTATACTGAGGCCAAAAAATTCAAACTAGAATTTGCATGAACGAATGGGTGGACGATGACTTTGGATCTAGAACCTTGGAAAGAATAGCGTCAAAATCAGATTCAACAAATGGTCTTTCAACGCAAATGACCACTGTCACAAATTTACTTAAGGCAATGGTAATGAACAAAGTTAATGCTAGCGTGAGCAATATGAGTCAAGTCAACGTAATAACTCAAGCTACGGCTACAGGATGTGTGGGATGCGGTGAGCCGCATAGCTTCGACATGTGTTTTAAACTCTTAATCTATTTTCTTTGTAAAGAATAACCCCTTCAGCAACACATATAATCCAGGATAGCATAACCATCCAAATTTTTCATAGGGTGGAAATCGGCAGAGCGATCAGAGTTATTTGCAGCAGTAACCAAGCAAAATTGTTTCACCTAGATTCAATCAGTCAGCGCAAGATAATCAGAAAGGCCACAATAGGATGAATTAGGCATCATGCTCTTCCACACCACTTCACTCTCTTTTAAAAGAGTATATAAAGAGAAATGATATGTTGCTTCAGAGTTCAGCATCTTCCATCAGGAATTCAGAACTGTAAGTTGGCCAAATCACAAGTGAGTTCTGAAGGGAATCGTATTCCTACGGAAGCGTGAGATCGCTTTGCATTTTGTTTCTCAACTTTTAAGGAAACAAAAACAGCAAAGAAAACATAAATAATAATGGATAAATATTATAGGAAGCATACTTTAAAAGAAGAACAAAGAGATAAAGCAACAAACCTTTGTCGAATCCCGAACTCTTCACGTTTTCCTCTCCGTCTTCTCATGAACGTTTCTTCAACAAACAAGCGACACCACCGCAAGTGCAATATTGTTATTATCTAGGAATCCAAGGGTAGAAGAGTGGTCTCTATCACCTTAGAGGAGGAAGAATAATAGAGAGTGTTTGAGAGTAAAAAATGAAAGGAAATCTAGATTGAAGGCTAGGGTTTTTCACAACGAAATTTCATCCCCTAAATTGGCCATAAAGGGATACTTATATGGAGAAGGGTTTACCTCTTTTCTAAATCTTTCCCAATTTACCCTTAAGCCCAATTAATTGAATAACATTTATTTAATTAATTAACATACCAATTAAATAACCATATATATTAAATCAAATTTAATATAAATAGTAAATTAATTAATAAATAGAGATCACATGTTTATTTGTCTAACTTTTGTTAAATTAATATAACATTTATATTAATTTAATTAATCAAAATTACATTAATTGTTAAAAATAATAATTAATAAATAAAAATACTAAAAATTTGCTTTCCAGGCCATATGTTATTTATGAAAGCTGCCACAAAGCATTTGAAAAGCTAAAGAACCCGCTAACTACCACGCCAATACTGGTTGCTCCTGACTGGATGCAATCATTTGAACTCATGTGTGACGCATCTGAGTATGCGGTAGGCGCAGTTCTAAGACAAAGAAGAGAGAAGCTTTTGCATCCTATTTACTATGCAAGCAAGACTTTGAATGATAGCCAAGAGAACTATACTACGACCGAGAAAGAAATACTGGTTGTGGTATTTGCGGTGGACAAGTTTCGCGCATACTTAGTGGGCTCCTCGGTGATTATCTATATTGACCACTCTGCTATTAAACATTTGATGGCTAAAAAGGATGCTAAACTATGATTAATTCGTTGGGTGCTTCTGCTTCAAAAATTCGACATTGAGATTAAAAATAGGAAAGAGAATGAGAACCAAGTTGCAGATCACCTATTGCGTCTTAGCAACAAGCCTCTACAAGTTGATGGAAAAGAGATCGGAGAATGATTTCCTGATCAGTAATTGCTATGAGTTGACACAAGCATGCCCTGATATGCTGATATTGTCAACTACCTGATAGCCACAGAATGGCCAGAAGATTTTACCACACAACAAACAAATAAGCTTTTTCGTGACAGTAAGTTTTACTATTGGGATTATATTAACCTAAGCCATAATATATTAATAAATAAATAATAATATATTATAATAACATATAAAATGAATCTAACTAATTTTTAAATTAAATCTATTAAAAATATCTATTTTGATTATATATTAATTTTATTTTATCCAAATTATTAAAGCAATAAAATCTAAACACACGTACACGTGATAAAACACTAGTAATAATAAAATTTATGAACTAAATCTACACTTTTAATTCCCTTCAAAAGCAATTGTTAAAAAAAATAGAAAAATTAGAATTCAAACGTAGACTTAACAAACACAGACTTGACATATTTCAAACATAGGTTTAAACATAAGAATTTACAAACATATACGTTGAACAATCCAAGCACAAATTTAATAAACATAGATTGAATAATTTCATAATTTGAAAACTCCAATTTAGCCAACTCCTAAAAATTAATATCATATGAGAGACATAATCGAATGCTTACTATCATACCCCTCCTAAATTATCTCTTTAACCTATAAGGTGGCATGAAGATAATAAATACCAATCCTCTCGTGATATTTACTATCTACCTGACCCTGACCTACTTGACAACTCATACCACTAAAAAAAATACCATGTACAAATCTTGTAACATCCCGAGTTTTCAGTAACTTTAAATTTAATTATCTTAAATTGATTGAATTTATGGTGATTTAATTTTGATTTTGGGGTCAATTAGAGAAAATAATTAATTTAAATTGAGTTGATAAGAGAAATTTGGATTTAGTTCAAATGAATTAGGTTATGAATTTTCTAAATATGGTGTCTTATTTAGTTAGATTACAAATTTTCTAATTTAATTATAATATGGATTTCTAAATTAATAAGATTATAGAATTTCTAATGGTTAGATTGTGAAATTTTCAATTCAATTAGAATATGGATTCTCAAATTAGTTAGATCGTAGGTTTTCTAGTTAATTAAAAATATGGATTTCCTAATTAGAGAAAATGCCTTATTTAAGAAGAAAATCTAATCTATCTAATACTTTAATTATTTATTTTCTAATTAATTAACAAATAGATTTCCTAATTAGATAAAGAGCCATATTCAAAAAGAAAATCTAATATTCTAGTACTTTAATTAATTTACTACTTCAAGTTATGAAATCTCAAATAATCTAGGATTAGGATTATTTTTCCTCTATAAATACAATCATCCACTTCATTCGAAACCATTCACTTCATTTCAAAGGGAGGTCAATTAGAGAGAAAAGTCCCTTGTAACTTTCATATTTTTTTAGCCATCTCGCTCTCCTTTTCGGAATGAAAAAATTCCTCTTAGAAACTTCTAAAGATATTTAGTTATTTGAGAAAGACGACTTCTATTCTTTCCAACGAGCATTCCTAGAAGATAGATTTGCGAGGTTGATTACTTGCAGAATTTTATCTAGCTCAAGTTCAAGGTAAGTAGCTTTACTACTTAAATGTCCTCAAGTCAAGCGAATTGATTGATAATGTCTTTGTTATGTATGTTCTTGAGCATGATTTTCTTAATATGATTGAGTTTGTATATGTTGATTGATATGCATGTATACAAGTTTTGCATGAACATGATATTATGTGATTACATGTGGATTCTATGTGGGACCTTCGTGTGTATGTTACATGAAATTTTATATGTGACAAACTACATCATGACTCCCTTCCAGGCACATGACATGATTCGCCTGAAAAGACACATGATCCGACTTGCCTAGAAAGTTACATGATACGACCTACCATCCAAACACATGATACACTTGGTTGAAAAGGTACAAGTCATACACTCGTCTGAAAAGGTACATGTCACGATTAGCCTGAAAAGGCACATGATACGCATAGGTTCTGGATGGTGCATGACATGAAAAACGTCTTGAAAAGGCACATGATAAGAAAAAAAATGCCCTGAAGTGGCACATGACATAGTTTTGGCCATTTGGATAACTTTTATGTCCCTTTAATTAAAATGACTTTTAAATTCATGTTTATGTGATTGCATAGCATGACCCCGGTATCGAGGTTACTTACTGAGTATACTCATCCTTTCATATATTATTTTTTTCAGCATTAAAAAGAATGTGTCGAACGCATGATGAGAGGATCCATGATAAGGCCTTAGGACTAGTGTAATACGCTTCCACTTAGTGTCACAATTTTTAAGAAGTTTGTTTTAAAAGAGAATTATCGAATCTTTCAGTTTTAAATTTATTTATTTATTCTTATAAATGTTTTGGGATCTGAATTAAACTTTGTTTTAGAGATCTTTAGACTATTCCAATGAAAATTTATTTAATTAGAAAATCTCTTCTAGTTTTGGTTTCAAAATTCGATGCATGGTAGTAATGATCCCAATTAGAGATCTCTAAAATTCGGGTCATAACAAATATTTTATGAAATCAATCTTCTCTTTATTATTACAGAATAAAAAAAAACATGAGAAATTCTACCCAATTCTTCGCATTACATGTTTATATAATACACGTCCGCTCAGTAGACCCATATTTTGAAAAACTTTACTTGAGATGTGGCAAACCTTGACTTTAGTATGCACCTGAAACTCTTCGCTACCTAGACTTGGATGTGCACATTAGACAAATTTCTTGACACTGAATATGTATATGCCAATAGAGTAATGGGTACATGGTTTGGTGAAGTTTTCTAGACTTGGATTAAAATTATGTGGATTCGAAATATCTTAGGAAAACTAAGATCATGCCATTTCATTGATATGAAGTGATTCAAAGGCTATTTTATTGTGGTCATATCTTGGAATTGGTTTGGTTATCTTAATACCTTATTGTTGATTTACAATTTCTTAAAATTATTTCTAAAAAGGTTTTCAAGGAAAAATCTATATTTTTATTAAAATGTCACCACTGGTTCCCAAGACCATTCTTTATGTTTTTGTTCCCTCCCCCAAGTAGCAAAGAGTTTTGGGTGCCTACTGAAGTCAAAGTCTGCCACATCTCAAGTAGCATTTTTCAACATATGGGTCCACTGAGTGGACATGTATTATATAAGGGGGTGTGACAAGTTGACCTTATTGTCCACCTTCCCCTCCCAGATTACCTCTTTAACTTAGGAGGAGATGTGAGGGCAGTAAATACTAACTATTTTGTGATACTTATTGTCTACCTTAACCATTTCTACCTACCAATATTTTATAACTATTTAAGCAACAACATAGTTTAAATTATCTTTTACTTAACAACCAACTTTAAATATTCATACAAATTATTTTACATGTTCCAAAACCAACTATATACAAGCCAAACCCTAAGATAATGAAACTAAGTAAGAAAATCAATTTTGTGACAGACTTCGACTTCAAGTGGCAACTAGAACTCCTTTGCTACCTTGGGTGGGGACAAAAATAAAAAGAATTTCCTGGAAAGCCCAATGAGTGGTGATTTGCTATGAACATAAGGTTTTCCTTTCAAAAACATGTATAAAAATAATTTTGAATAAATATAAACCAACAGCAGAGTATTGACGTAAACTCTGTACCTTAATTTCCCTACTTAAGAATATTGATTAGAATATTGAGTGTGGTTAACTTATAATAACAATATGCTTGTAGGGAAAAGACTTAGGAAGGAAGAGAGAATAATAAATATTCTAAGTGTTGAATTGATAGCTCTCGAGTAAAAGTTGCATATGTGCCATTGAAGGTAAAAAATGTGGCTAAGTGTATAGGCCAATGCGGTAGGTTAAGAGGGTTGTTGACCAAGGTAGGTGTGCGACAACCGTATACATTTAACGAGGTTATGAGGGGTACAAGACTTGTGTTGAGGCAAGGCTACGTGAAAGGTAGTATGCATTGTGGGAGGTAAGGACTAAGCATGTGTTGGCTAAGGGGTGGCCGAGGATGAAGCCATGTGACGGCCATTAGTCTAGGCATTGGTGTGAGGAGGTGGAGAAGCAATGTGTTGAGGTTAAATGTGTGTATGTTGCACGCAGCATCAGGCAGGGAAGCCTTATGTGCTGATGGTCTAATGTGTGTGATGGTTAAGTGTGGTGCATGCGTTCTAAGGAAGCCTTGCGTTAGTAGCAAGTGAAGAGAGAGTCTTGTGTTAATAGCAAGTGAAGAGAGAGCCTTGCGTTGGGGAATTAGTGAAAGTTTCCAAATTAATCACCGCCTAGTGGGCCAAATGGTGTGATTAAGGAAGATAACCCCATTTAATGGGCTAGCTGGCACCTTATAGTTGAGTTGAGGCATACAATTTTCAGCTATAAAAAGAAAATGGTAGTTCAGGCTCTCGATTTAGCCATTTCTCTCATGCCAAAGAAGAATTTCCAGAGCCAACTTGAAGTTTTATGAGTGTTGTTGACATCCTTGGGCTGTCGAAAGAAACCTCCCAAGAATTCAAGTTGAAATTTGAAGTTTCCCTAAATAGTTCAAGCTCTTGGGTGGTTTTGAGCAAGGGGTGAAGATTGAAGGTTTTTGGGCTGACCAAGAGAAATCTGAAACTCATATTTTAAGGTAAGCAAGTTAAGACATTTATAAACAAGTTTGAAGAAGAAAATTGTCCAAAAAAAAGTATGGAAAAATAGTTATTCGAGCTCAAAATTGAATCTGAAAAATTTTGGTTGATTAAGCAGGCAGCTGCTTCAGTTGAGTAAGTAGGCAGTTTGACCAGCCAGGTGGAGGTGTTGTGGACGTATGCACGAGGATGAGGCATTGCACCAAGCATGCACAGAAGGGTTATGCTGTGGAGTAGGAGGTGTTTTGGTGTGTGAGGAGGCTTGCACGACTGTGCTAGGCAGGGAACACTGATGCATTGGTAGGGTGCGCAATGCATGGGCGTGTGAGTGTGGTTGGCACAAGGAGAAGCACTTGAGCTCATAGCCTAACAACTTGATCCAAGGTATCTCCTAAGTGTGCCATGTGTTGGTTAGCGTTGGGAAGAACCTTGGCACTCAAAGCCAAATGTTAAGCTTGTTCTTATAAGTTAGCCTTATTAGGGAGCCAATAACATTGACCAAAAGTGTTTTATCATCTTTACAGGATTAACGCCAATAGGGAAGGCCTATCAACCTTAAGAAGGACACCCAAGTCTGTGAGTGACAAAAACCAAGTGCTTTCCAAATGCTTTGATAAACGTATGTTTTACTTAAAGAATAGTTTTAGACTTGTTTCATTTCTAAGTATGAATGAGATAGTTTTCCAAACAAACTAGTTTCCAAGAATTTCACTTAATGCATGCTTAGTCTAAAAGTTTCATGAAAGCATGATATAAGTACTCATAATCTTTATCTTCATGAGGCATGTGTTAGTGATTTCTGTGTTATATGATGAAGATGTTTTAAGCATATGATTTATGTTACTTATGCTTTCCAAGTATGCTTTTATTCCAAAGAATGAGTTTTATGATGATTATGATGAACCCGATACTGAAGGACATTGAGAAAGTATCCAAACCCTAGTATCTAAGGTATGATGGTACTTAGTTATTACCACGTGCACGTAGGTAGTTTTGATGTTGGTTGTGAAGGAACTATTATCAAAGAGAATCTATGAGCGGAAGCAAGATCGTTCAAAATTCATTGTGACAGAAATACAAGCATTTACAAACATACAAACTAGTTATGCATTTCAGAATAAATTACAACATGTTTTAGAAATTAAATACAAAGGGGAGTGAGAGACTTACATTTGAAGAACTCTTCTTTCACAGGTCTCTCGCTCTCGTGAAGAATTTGGACACAACAATTCGCTCTCGTCCAAACTGTCTACCCAATCGTCTGGTCAAGAACAAACTTCTCCACGAACAGGCAACCTTTCGGACACCACCACTTAGTGACTGATGCATTTATTTATGATGCGGTGATGTATGTATGCGATGATGTGCAGATGCGATGATCATACAAGTTTTCCTAACAAAGCCCAAGTATAAGCCTTTTTAGGTTCCTAGTAAGTCCAGAGTCAAACACAGGGACTACTAAATAGATATGCGACAGACTCTTTGATTCTATTGCGGTGGTGAAAAAGAGGTAGATGGTGTTTTGATTTAGGTTTTCCTATGTGATGGAGTTGAGTGTAGAGTGATGAAAGCGTAGAGTTATCACAAGTATGCGATGAAGGGTTTGAGAAGGGATTTAGCTAACATTTTCCAAGATTGTGCACAAGTTATGCGATCATACTATAACAAATATCAGTACTACATTTCTCAATGCAAAATACCATAATTCCTATTTCTAGAATGCATGCGATGTGTATGAGGAACAGCCGATAGAACTTATTTCTAAGTTTCTACTCTTGCTTATGTGGTCTAATCTGACTCTCTTAAGCCTAAATTCTATCTTTAGACTACTCTCTTAAGTATGTCCAAATGATGAATGATGCACACATAAGATAAGATGATCGCATACCACAATTCCTATTTCTAGGACGCATGTGATGTGTGTGAGAAACAGCAAATAGAACTTATTTCTATATTTCTAGTCTTGCTTATGCGATCTAATCTGACTCTCTCAAGCCTAGATTCTATCTTTAGACTACTCTCTTAAGTATGTCCAAATGATGAATGATGCACACATAAGACAGGATGATCGCATAAAATGCATAGCTTAGGTCATGCTAGCTAAGTACTTCTCAACCCATTCAGAAATTTAGCTACTCATGCATGGTGTGGAGAGATTAAACATAAGTAGAGATGAAGTTTCCATTTTCTGAAAATAAAGTATGGAGTACAACATAGCAAATGGATTTGAGAAATAACAAGCCCGGTAAGTAATGTCTTGCTTCCCGTGGCCTTTCACACTACTCTTTATCACTTCAACTCTGTTCTAGTTACGGATTCTTGCTCTCGCAAGGGTTACCTTCTCTCCTTTGTATTGCTTTTCGGTAGTCTCTCGATCTATCCGGGAGTGATTTCTATCGGCTTCGCCTCGTCTCCTTGGTCTTTCCGTCCTCTATGTATATATGTCGATGTATATCCATGAATCCTTCTCTCTCTGGTGGCATTCGGTATTTATAGATTTTAAGGTGAAACAGCTTTTCTTGCTGATGATTGCAATGATGGGCGACATTAATTTCCCTACTTTGTTGCACCGTTTAAAAGTCACCGAAAGTTCAATGTACTTGCTACAGTATGGCTTTTAACGACTTGTCAACTAAATTCAGAATTGACCGTTATCAGCTTTACGTCCCATCATGATTTATTTTGTTGCCGCCTTTCCTTATGCGATCACTTTTTGAGAAACTTCTCACGATCGCATGACTTACGATCGCAACTTTAAGCGTGTTGTTGCATTGTGCCCTTGGATCACAATTTCATATGCGCCATCGCATTGTACCTGCACAAAATAGGTAATTTAACTGCTTTTATGCACTGAGCATTAGCGATCGCAATTCCTTTCAGTTTGGTGCTTTCAGACATGATATTGCCTATTTTATCATCGCTTTCTCTCATTGTTTTACTAATTTGAGCTGTAATAACTTGTATTTCTACCATTTATCAGTGACCTTGGTATTCTCTGAATGAAAATCCAAGAGGTGTGGGCTCTGTTGGATTTGGTAGAGGGAATGAGAAACAACGATCACAATCAACGACCAAGCAAGTGGGAGAGTAGTGTCTATCGTATAGACTATAGTGCTTAATCGTTTAGTAAAGGTACACGATCGTTTAGTAAAACAAGTTTGATCATATACACGATCATTTAGAGAAATTCGCTAGCCACGTGATCGTTTAGTAAAATGCTACACAGTCGTTTAGATGATGGCACGTGTACACGATCGTTTAGACAAACACTTGAAGCTGTCGTGTAGTCTTTCGTGAGCTAAACGATAGGCAGTGTACTCAATTAAGAGAATCTACGATTCTTATTCAAAAATGAAAACATTTTTCATTTTATCCTTTAGTTTTGAAAATTGAAAACAACCTTCCACTTTCACGCATAGTTAAGGAGAAACGACCAACAATTATCTCATAATTGTTAATTATAAATAGATATAATAACTAACTTATCATATTATATTTATAACTGATAACGGGTAGAAATGTACGTATCATAGTGCTAAGTTCTTAAACAATGTTGGATTGCGTTGATGAAATATGTTAACTTGCGTCCATTAAGTATCAATTTTATAATATTGCAGTCGCATGCGCTCAACGCATTAGAACAGTTGATTTTTGTATTTTTGTGCAGAATATGTACTGATGCAATTCAAGAATTGCGATCATAGGAAATCATCGGTCAAGCGCAACTTCACCGCAAGGCTTTGCGATGATCGTGCTCGCAAACATTCGCTCGAGAAGGATCGCTGCAGCTTGGTCAGCGCAACATGGTGGGCACATATGGGTGAAAGGCTAATTAATCGTGATGGGATAGAAAGCTGATGGCAGTCGAATCCAAATTAAGTTGACAGCCGATAACAGTCACAAAGTACATTCAGCTTTTTTGGTGACAAATATTCAGCGCATCAGTCAGGAATTAAAGTCATCTCATCTGAACAATCATGAGAGAGAATCCGCCGTTCACTTTGGATGTTCTATAAATACCAGAAGCATTCTTCAGAAAAGGGGTTCAGCAGTTAAGAGATTTCATAGTTCAGTTCGCACGCTTTTGTTCATAGTTTTCTTTCATTTTAAGGCGGACGCGATTGAGGAAGTTGTGCCGACAGATCATTCTGGTAAGCTTGGGAGAGCGCCGGAAGTTTCAAGGACAGAGAGAGGGCCAATGTCTGCGGAAGTAGAAACATCTTTAGAACCAAATAGAGATTGTAGTGTAAAAGCCTCGGTCAGCAAGGAATTGCTACCAGGCTCTCTACCTTTAAATTCCATTGTCATTTTTGTACTCAACTCATTTATAAAAATAGAATTTCCTTCTCTATATCTGTTCACTCTCTGTTATTCACGTATGAGTAGCTAAATTAGTTGAATGGGTTGAGAAGCATTTAGCTAGCACAACTAGGGAATCTTCATTCTTTGCGATTATCTTGTATTATGTATGCTTCATTCGTCTATTAGAGATACTCGGAAGGGTAGTCTAAGGACAGGATCTAGACTTGGGAAGGTTAGGTTAGAATCTAGACTCGGAAGAGCCAAATTAGAACGCATAAACAAAAGATAGGAGCTTAAAAATGAGCACTATTTGTTATCAACGCATCGCATGCATCCTAGAGATAGGATATGATTGTATGCGGTCACCTTGCTTTTATGCATTTTGCATCATCGCATAGGACAAGAGTAGAGACTTAGGGATAAACTCTATGGACATTCTGCATTCAACACATGCGCCCTAGATTTAGGAGCATTGCATTTGCATTGGAAAATGACTTGCTGTGCATGGTTGTAACATGATCGCATAGTCTGACGCATTCCCAAATAAAGCTAGCTAAAGATCTTCTCAACCCATTCATCTCATACTCATTGCATCTATTCAATTGTCTTTTCTCAAAGCCGGCGCATTTATTTATTTTTCATCAATGCAAATAACAAACCCAACAATCTATTTATTTATCCAGTTACCGCAAAGTTCTTCATAAAAATTACCAACGCAATCTATTTTCACAAGTCCCTATGTTCGACCTGGACTTACCAGGAAACGCAGAGGAATTTACACTTGGATTCCGCTGGTAAACTTGAGTGCACAACGCAATTTCATCAACGCATAGCATCTACATTTCCACTTCATAAAATCAAGCATCAATAAACTATAGTTTTAATATCACATCATATACAATATTTAAACCATAGTCTATTTCTCCTTTATTTGATATAAATCATATTTATATCATTTTCCTCTAATTAATGTATCTCATACATCATGTCAACTATATCATATATAATTGAACCAGTTTAATCATATCATATATAGTCAAACTCCCTCTTATCAATTTGAACACTTCACATTGACCTAAAAACTGATTCTCAACTTGAATCCATTGAGCTACCAAGGGGACCTCATGGACCTATAGCTTGAAGCTCCAACGGTACGTGAATAGCTGAATGATCTCTTTAATCACAAGATCCACCATCCGTTAATTGTCTGGCACTCCACTCAGCTGCACTCTTCTCACTACAGATTTATTTCTGTGTCCATCGGATATAACCAGTCAACAATACGATAACCCTTCACAGATGCTCGTAAGTACAGCTGGGCCAATTTACCATTTTGCCCCTGTAGTTACATCTAACTTCTTAAGTACCACTGGTTCCTCTAATGAACAATATATCATAGTCCTACTATGAGGGGACACCTCTCAGGCCATGAGAAGGTGCGTGGCGCCACATCAAGCAATCTATCTACTTACTTCTACTTCGGGGAAGGAGTGAATTCCATCTTGTGTAGTTGAGTTCCCAGCTCCCTAATCAGATGAATCCCCAAAATGGTAGGTTTGAGTCGGCGATCTAGCCACTTGCACCCATGCAAATCAAAGGACCGCCCTCAAAGGTAGGAATTCCTAACTCACTCAAGATTGAGGTCTACCTATAGTCATCCTAGTGAAGTGAAGTCTCTGTCATGAACGACGTTATATAACGAGACTAAATACTTCGTAGTCCGATCTTACACAAACTCCTTTGTATAGAACCACCCCCGCTCGCATGTCTCCACATGAATGATTAGGATCAAACCATCTGTAGCACATCACAACACTTGTAACTATCTATAAAGCGGGTTGCATCCCTAGCATCACCAGGATAAGGTTTCCTTCCTATATCCATATACTATAGACCATTTTGGTTATCACTTAAGGTATGATCCACTTATATGTCTCCACATACATGCTTAAGTTATAATGAAAACCAGGGATCTTAGTTTACTGGTTTGTGGTAAATGCAAATAAAACATCTCAGGTTTCATAGAAAACAGTGAAGAAAATATCTCATATTATTACATCACAAGCATTTGTTCAATGTAGATGTTTACAAACTACAAGACCTTACAAGAGTTTTTGGCATCAACCCTAATAGGTTGTGTTGAGATTACTCCACACCAACTAAGGATTCACGTTGAGGGATAAAGGGTTCTCTCTCAACTAAGGTCTATGACGTTTAATGGTTTTCAGTAGTTTTACGTTTAAAAGTTTTAAGTATGAGTTTTCTTGGTTTTTCAATACATGTGTTTTTTTATAGTCACTCACTCGGCTAGTAGCTTATCTTTTCAAATGTTTTCCTTTTCTCGGGTATTGGTCAAGTCCTCAGAGTTAGCTATGTTGCTGCTCTGCCACTCAAAGTACAAGTTGAAACTCGTAGAAAAAGAGAAGTTCTAGGTGTTTACCCTAGTTACATCTATGTTAAGAGCATGAATATATTTAGGGACTAGTGAAGAGTGTTGGGACCCAATGAGTTTTGTACTGTAAATATGTTATGTATGCATTGTGTGTTGAACTCTGGTTACTCAGGCTAATGTTTAAATGATGTTAAAATTTATATGTGGTGTTATCTTGTATCCAGGGTCATCTAAGCAGGTTATGGAAGTCTAGATGGGTAGTAAGCGCAATAAAAAGGTTGGTAACTACTGTCATCACATTCTCTCCCGGATTAAGAGGGAAATTTGGGAGGGGGTGTGACAATTGAGACATCCGACCAAGTTTCAAAACACGATCATCATCAGAAGAAACATTTCAACACAATAGAATGGCATGATTATAAATTTCCTCGGACATAACATAGATAAAAATCCACATAACTCCTATCCATGTCTAGAAATCCACACCAAACCCTATACCCATTTAGTAAACCCGGCTCATTGTGAACATATCGACATTTTATATCAAACATACTCAAGGCATACTGACAATCCCAGCCAAATGTACATGAAGTATGCTTGACAATCCCAACCAAATGCACACGAGTACACAATCTAGTGGTTTGAAATCCATTTTCATCAAAATCACCATGTAATGAGTTTCCAACATAATCAACCAAACTCAGAAATGCCAACAAAACAAATCATTTCCTTACAAATCATATAGAAATGTTGAATAAAATTCCTGGTAAAGAATGTTTCCTGGCAAACCATAGATAAAACATATTTACCTAAACCGACTAATTTAAACTAGTGTAAAAACATATAAAACGGATCATGCCCAATTTTTCATAAATCATACATATGATAATACCATATTTATAATTAAAATATTTGAAAATAAATGATTCACTGTTTAACCAACTCTTCTCCAAGTCACTTGGTCCTCCAACACAAAATTTGACTTGAAATATAGTCCATGATTGTCATCAGGTCATCCCCCATAAATTTCCTTAAGCTTAATTAGCCCTTAGTTAACCTATAACTACACCCAATCCTACATTATATCCTTATTAGCTCTTATTTGTTTTTTTTTTTTTTTTTTTCTCTCTTTCCAAATTTAGGGTTTTCCCTAAGTAGGCCCTAAATTATTCAAAAATATCCTAAAATCAACTTAAGAGTCCAAAATTATTAATTTAGAGCTAAAATATCAGGAAAACCCTAATTAGGTTAAAAAAAAAACAACTCACCAAGACCCAAAATGGCCAAAAGGATATCAATGGCAACAAATGAGGGACTGCGTGTTAGGGCCTCGTGGGCAGGCATGCATGCGTGATAGGTGCATGCACAGTGGCCGATGTGAGGCACGGTTTGTGTACGTAGTATGTGCATGCGAGGGTGAGCATATGAAATGGGGCACACACGGGCGTGCAATGTGCAAGCGATGAGTGGTAGGGCACGCACGACTGGGGCTGGGTGTCATTGGGCTATCCGACAACAACCTCCCCTGTTTTTCCAGTAGGCTTCCAAATTTATTTTCATCAAATCTGGTCATAATCGCCTCAAATAACTTTTATAGTCCTCTTAAAGAACTTAAAAACTTACTAATCTTAAGTTCTTTTAGGATTAAATCCCATTGAAAATGCCTAAACTAGCCATACAAATCAACACTTTTCGGTTTTACCCTTTTCACCGACCATCTTCGATTTTCTTCAATTTTTTCTTTTCCATTTTTTTGGCCTCAACTCTTCATGGAAGCCCTAAAAGCTTCTTCCTCACTCATCCCTCTGTGGTTTTGTTAAAGAAAATCGTAAGTTACCCGAGTGGTTTTGTAACATCATGAGTTTTCAGTAATTTTAAATTTGATTATCTTAAATTGATTGGATTTATGGTGCTTTAATTTTGTTGTTAAGAGCCAAATTAAAGAAGATAATTAATTGAAATTGAGTTGTTAAGAGAAATTGGGATTTAATTCAAATTAATAGAATTGGGATTTATTTTAGAATTTCTAATTTAATTAGAATATGAATTTCTAAATTAATTAGATTATGGAATTTCTAATTTTAATTAGAATATGGATTCTTGAATTAATTAGATTATGTCATCTTCAAAAAGTAAATTTAATCTATTTACTACTTTAATTATGGATTTTCTAATTAATTAAAATATAGATTTTCTAGTTAGAAAAAATATCTTATTCAAAAAGTAAATCTAATCTATCTACTACTTTAATTAAGGATTTTCTAATTAATTAAAATGCGGATTTCCTAATAAGGGAAAATTTCTTATTAAAAAAAATCTAATTTATCTACTACTTTAACTATTGATTTTCTAATTAATTAAAAAAGTGTCTTATTCAAAAAGAAAGACTAACCTATCTACTACTTTAATTATTGATTTTCTAATTTAATTATAAAAAATAGATTTTCTAATTAGATAAAGTGTCATATTCAAAAAGGAAATCCAATCTATCTACTACTTTAGTTATGGTATCCCAAATAATTTAGGATTAGGATTACTTTTCCTCTATAAATACTTCAATCCAAACCATCCACATTCCAAAGGGTGGTCAATTAGAGAGAAAAGTCTCTTGTTACTTCAACATTTTTTTTGAGCCATCTTCCTATCCTTTATGCAATAAAGAAGTTCATCTTAGAAACTTCTAAAGACAATTAGTTGTTTGAGAATGACAACTTCTATTTTCTTTATCCAACAAATATTCCGAGAAGTTGATAGAGGAGGTTGATTGCTTATAGAGTTTTATTTGAGCTCAAGTTCAAGGTAAGTAGTTTTACTATTTAAATCGCAATTGTGTCGGGAAAAATTATTTTAAATACTATTTTTGGTCTTTACCAAATAGTTTTTAGAAAATATATGTTTCCATTGTTGAAGAGATTTTAGTTATGCGTGAAGAGTTTATGAGATGTTATGTTATGAATTCATGAATGCACAAGATGTTATGCTATGATTTCATGTTATGAGACCTTTTATTGCATGCTTCATGATAGACCAATTTAATGACAAACGCCCTCCTATCATAGCTATGTACACATCAGATTTGGTTAGTTCATCTTCAGGTCTACCAGTTTATGTGCACCTTCGGGTCCACCAGTTGATGTGTGCCTTCGGGTACACCAGTTCATGTGCGCCTTCGGGTCCATTAGGTTATGTGCACCTTCAGAACCACCAATTTATGTGCGTCTTCAAGTCCACCAGTTATGTGTTCCTTCGGGTTCACCAGTTAATATGAGTACATCTTACCTACGGTAGGATAGGTTAAATTGTTCACTCAGATGACAGTTCATGTATAGCTTTAATACTTCATATTAGGTCTCACCAGCTCAAGATGTTTAATTCATGTTGCATTTATTGGACATAAATGCTTAGTCTGACCTCAGTTGTGGGGTTACTTACTGAGTATTTTAATCTCATTCTTTCTCATGTTTCTTTTTTAGGAAAAGATAAGAGTACACTGACGAATGATAAACAAAATTTTTGATCGAGCCACTAGGACCAGTCATATGCTTCCATACATGTTTTTAGGATTTTATGTTTACAAATTTCTAGTCTTGATGTTTGAACTTGAAGTTTTGGTATTTGTGCTTTTAAACTTGTCATGAGAATTTTCTAGTTTTGTTTTATGGTATTAAAAGTACCTTGTTAAAAGAATTTCAGTTATTTACTTTTATTAAAGTTACTTATTTCATAATATTTAGTTGATTTTTACCAAATCATGGAAAAGTGTCGATTTGAAATGTATGCATGCATATAGTAATGACCTAGTATACGTCCTAGAGAGTCAGGTAGATCAACCTAAGCATGCATATTAGATATGTGTTCATTACTAGTTTCATGACTTTAAAGTCAAGAACTAAAATTTTTCCAATCAGTAACTCCTTCGTTAGCCAATTGAACTGTATTAGATTTAGTACCAAATAACTTACAACAAAAATAATAAATTTTATCAAAATCCTTTGAGTAAATTGGCCAATTTCTATCATTTTTTTTCGCCATTAGATACTTTTTGAGTATATGAATATTAGAAAAATATCTAGAATTTTCATCTTTTGGAAAAATTAAATGACTTTCTCTAATGGGACTTTTTTCTATCAATAAGTCAATTAATTTAGAATCAATATTTTTTTCATCTTCCTATATTATATATATTATATTCAAAATGCACCATACATGTCTCATTATCATCACTAATATCATTATTGTTTTCCTTTTTTTCACTTTCCCCCTTGTCCTCTAGTTTTTTCATTCAAGTTTATTTGATTACATACCTCAATTTCAATCATTCTACTATTTTTGTTTCATCTTTCAATTTTTCTATACCTATTATTTCTTCTACTATTTCATGAGTGTCATTACTTTTACTTTCAATAACAAATTTATCGAGAGCACCTTTTTGAGATTCAATCATTTTCTACTTTCTTTTCTTCTTGAGCTTTTCATATCCAAATTCACATTTTCTAGCAGACATATTGATATTCTAAGTACGTAAATATAAACAAATCTTGGATGTTAAGGTATTGAACAATCAATAATATGAAATGATTTTTTTTTTCAAAAAAAAGGTAAAATAATTTGAACGAAAAAAAAAACCTGGAACTTTGAAGCAACTGGATTGAGTTGAGGAAATGATTTCTGCTTTAGCAATTGATAATCAAACTTGGAATCGTGAGGCCACAGAGAATATCGATGAAAATTTGAGAATTCAGAGAGATTCAAAGAGAGGGAGAGCATTCAACTTAAATGAATCTCTTACCATATATAATATATTGATGAGAAAACTAGAACGGTTTTAGTTTTTTTAAAAAATAAGAAATATTAAAGGTCTTCAACTCTCCAATGTAAACTTATGAGAGCTTTAAGGGGGTTATATTAATGGTTTATATTTTTAAGGAAATTTGAAAGAAATTATGAATAAAAAATAAAAAGTTAACAAATTTGAAAGGTCAATCAATCAAAATTGTGAGGGTTTTATGAGCCTATTCATTATAGATTTTTTTTAGTAGTTTGTATTTTCAATATTATAAGAAAAAAATGAAAAGTAATATTATTTTATATTGTAAATTTAATTTCATTAAAAATTAAATTAAATATATATCAATATTGTAATACATATATAAATATACACACATACATATAAACAAAATATGAGGTCTTTCTAAAATGGGAGCCTTAGGCAATCGTCTCATTCATCTATTGCTTAAGTTAGACTGTCTAATAGTCTTATTCTTCTCTGGACAATCTTAACTAAATTTCGAGGACGCAATTCTTAAAAAGGGGAATAATTTATAAGTCCTCTTCTTCGAATTATAAGATTTCTGAATGAAACTTAAAAATCAGGTGGAATTAATTGTGTAAAGGGGAAAATTTACCAAGTTAAGAAAAAGGAAATTTTGGGAAAAATCGTATGTGTAAAAGGATAAAAAAATTAATTAAATTAGAAAATTAAGAAATTAAATTGGAGGATGAATTTTTGATGAATTTATTCAAAGGAAAGAAACGGATGAAGATGTGACACTAACAAATTTTAAAAATTTAGATCCCATTTGATAACCATTTAATTTTTTTTGTTTTTGTTTTTGAAAATTAGCCTATTCCATCCGCATTTCTTACAATAATTTGCATATTTCTTAAGGAAAATGGTTAAACTCTTAGCCAAATTTTAAAAAACAATAACAATTTTTTGAAAACTACTTTTTTTTATTCTTAAAAATTGGCTTAGTTTTTTAAACCATTAATCAAAAGTAGATAATTAAAGAAGAAATTTGAAGGTGGAAGTAGTGCCTAGGCTTAATTTTCAAAAACAAAATAGCTACGAGATGGAGCTCAAACTTTCTTAAAACATTTAGATTAAAACATCATTCATTTTTAAAAGGTAAAAGAATTTGATAATAACATAACAAAATCAAAGAATTGAGAAACACAAAAAGTGATACTGAATTTGATGTGTCATTAATCAAATACCAACCAAGATATGTTATTTTGTATATAGTACAATTTAAAGGGAGTATTAACCTATATTTCAAAGAAATGCTAAAGCATAATGAAAAGAAATACTCTTTGCCTAATTTATTATTTTCTAACGATCTTTGTTACTATAACAAAAAAAATGGGAAAAAGGAGGACTCTGTTCATTTGATTTATTACATAACTTTTTTACTACGGTTTTTTTTTTTCTTTTATTAATTGTGAGATGTCAATGCTAACTTGCAGTTACAATAAGACGCTGTTTCACCTAATGAATCAAACGGTGACAGTTCCTACTTCTATAATTAAAAAGTTGCATAACAGCCATAAATTATCATTAAAGCGTTGAGAATAGGATTTTACTTCTTCATTCGCCTATATATTTGTGTGATGTTTCAAATCATTCAATTGTATCCAACAACAAAAAGAAAGGCACCATCTTGTGGACATTATTTGTCTTTCTGACTCCATTTGAAAGCAAAATGAATTCATCCTTTGCACTTGTCTTCTTGGTTTTACAAATATTTTTGATCGGCCTACATGCTGCTGAAGAAGCAATCTCACTTTTGCCACAAACAACAGTGACCGCTGTTAATAAATTGGCTGGCCCGGTGCTAAGCGTTCACTGTAGATCAAAGGACGATGACTTGGGAGTCCATGTCATAGAGTTTGAACGTACCTACTCTTTTACCTTTAGACCTAATGTTTGGGGCACCACACAGTTTTCTTGCAGCTTTCAATGGGTGCAAGGCGAGATCCACAACTTCGCAATCTATAATTTTCACAGAGATATAAATCGTTGCACTGATTGCAGGTGGGAAATTTATCGAGATGGCCCTTGTTTGATGCACCCAAAAGACACTGGAACATATAATATGTGCTTTCCTTGGAACTAGAAAATGACATATTATTGCATGGTTTACCCCATGCATGTCATTTCATATACTTTCAAATGTCGTTATGTAAAATAAAACTGAATCAAAAGGGTTAACAAAAGTTTCATACTTCTTTTGTCTATATTTCTTGCACCAGTTTTTTCAATCAACTGTCGTGTGTTCTTATACATGATTTCTCAACTTTAAAAGGTCTGTTTAATTTTTTAACCAACCAATCATTTGTTCGTAATATTTTATACGATGCTAAATATAAATAATATAAGAGAAAAAACATTATTTTAAACGTATCCCTTTTGTCCCTTGTGACATGCATTTAGCATACTTGAACAAAACGAATCAATCATGCTCATATAGTTAAAACAAAATATAAAAGACCAATAAATAGAATAATATGGTAACAAATTTGTTCCTTTGAGATCTATAATACATCGCTAAGCCCGACAAACCTTGGCCTTGGCCTCAATCTTGGCTTTTCGCTTTTCACTACGAGAATTTTTATTCGTTCCAATATTTTTTTTTGTCAAAGCATTCGTTTTCGTTGACATAGTTATCTCGATGAAAATTTAATGTGTCAGCCAAGATAGAGTAATGTGCACATTTTTTTAAAAAAAATTATGCCGGCGAAAATTGAAACTTTTCCCGATAAAAATATGTGTGGGGAAAAATCTTTAAAAACTCCATCTTCTTCCCCCCACCACTTTTCTTTTTCCCCCAATTTTTTCCTTTCTCTTTATCTTTTTCCCCTTCTTTCTCCTTCTCTTTTCCGCGTCTGCTGACCCCCACCCCTACCCTTTCTCCTTTTTTTTTTTTTTTTTTTCTGTTTTTCCCTAGCCAAAACCCCAGCCAATAAACTCCCTTCTTCTTTCTTCTCTTTTCCCCGTCCCCAAACCCCCTCCCCTCCATCCCCTCCCTTTCTTTTTCCCCACCCCCAACCCCCTCCCCTCCCCTCCTCTCCCGTTTTCCGTCCCCCAGCCCCTCGCTAACGACCCCATCCCTTTCTTTTTTTTTTTCTTTTTTTCTTCGATTTTTAGTCCTCCACCCTCTCCACCCATTTCGTTTCCCTTCCCTTAAGTCTCCCCACCGATTAAAATCTCCCCTCATTTTCCTATTATTTTCCCTTTCTCCCTCCATTTTTTTTACCTAAACAGCCACCGCTCTGATATCGAACGCCAATGCACGCTATCTCATGCACTGGTTGGTTCTTTTTCTCTTTGCTTTTCTCTAATAAATGTTATTCGTAAGTTGTGTCTGTGTTATTATTCTAATAAATGGCTTTGTTTCAAATTCGAATTAGGATATTCATTTGTTTATGAATGGAATTGTTATTCTATCTTTGATTTGTATATGGATGGATATAATGAAGGATATTGGATTATTTGTGTATTTTGGTTTTAATTTTGTACATGAGATTCATTTGTTAATATTGAAGTTTAATCTTTCCTTTTTATGGATATAATATGCTTTAAGTTTTATGAAATTGCTAAGGATGTTTAAAGAAAATAAACTAAATTTCACACTTTTTACTTGCTAGGGTTAAATCATCAATTGACCCGAAAAATTTAAGTTGATAGGTAAATGTAAATTTGATATCATATCATTTTTAAAAAAAAAAAAAAAAAAACTCTAGTAAAGAGTCGTTTTGTTTGTTTGATTAAAAAGATTGTGAGAAAAAATGAAAACTTTGAAAAAAAAATTAGAATATGGAAAACATTTGACCCTTTAGCTTCATTTAATTTATTTAGCTTTTATCAATAAATGTTCACAATCGTAAATATTTGACCATTTTTCCTTACTAATGTTCTCGTCACATGCTTGATACAGACCGACCCTTTTGTAAAGCAAGAAGGAACACTAGAAATGTATGATTTCTCTCTTGTTCTCATCATAAAGGCCAAAACTTAGAGATAATTGAAAATCTCCTTCATATAGCCAAAACTTAGACATGCTTTATTCATTTGATTCAACGATGAATAAGGATTGTGTTAAGCTTAGAGATGGATTTTCAAGAGAGTACATTGACGGAGTTGCAAAATTCATGGAAGTGGAAAAGTGTTATGTAAATGGAGAGGGAAAAACGAGATGCCCATGCAAAAATTGTCAGAATTCAATGTCTCAAACATTAGATGGAGTAGAATGACATTTATTTGCTAATGGAATATCTTCTCCATATAGTCAATGGATTTATCATGGAGAACCGGTAAATTTAGCTCAATTTCAAAGAGTCGAGACTCCTTTAGCTCGTTCAGCAAATGATGGATTAAGGGAAGAACCTACTACACACAATGATGATGATGAGTTGTTCAGTCTTTTAAATGATTTGCAATGACAGATGAGAGAAGGGGCATATGATGAAGATGAAGAAGACTTTGGAGATGAAATGCATGAGAACATCGAACAAAGGGATACTTCAAACATTTTTTAGGAGTTGATGGATGAAGCACATAACCCGTTGTACTCTAGTTGTACAAAATTTTCCTCATTGAACTTCTTGGTGAGATTGATGCATATTAAGGTTCTCAATAATTGGAGTAACAAATCCTTTGATATGTTACTAGATTTGTTGAAAGATACTTTTCCAACTGGTACATGCATACCTAGTTCTTTTTATGAAGCTAAGGGAAATTACGTGACCTAAGACTAGGATATGATTCTATGCATGCTTGTAAGTATGACTGTGCTTTATTTTGAAAAAAGATATTCTAATTGTCAAAGTTGTCCAGTGTGTGGTGAGTCTTGATACAAAATAAAGGATGGCAAGAATAAGAAAATCCTAAACAAAATTTTACGTCATTTTCCATTAATACCGAGGTTGAAGTGATTGTTTTCATCAAAACACATTGCTTCTGAGATGCAATGACATAAGAATAAATGAGTTGAAACCAATGGTGTGTTACGACATCCAGCTGATGCTGAAGGGTTGAAATATTTTGATAGAGAGTTTCCTGAATTTGCTTCCGACCCAAGGAATGTTCGGTTATTCTTAGCTTCTGATGGATTTAATGCATTTAGGAATATGAGTACTGCATATAGCATGTAGCCTGTGATGCTTGTTCCTTACAATTTGCCACCATGTAAGTGTATGAAGGAATCTAATTTTTTCATGTCTTTACTTATACCAAGACCAAAGTCTCCTGGAAAAGAAATTGACGTCTATTTACAACCATTGATTGAAGAGTTGAAAGAGTTATGGAACAATGGTGTGCGCACTTACGATTGCATGAGTGGGGGGTACTTTCAGTTACGTGCATGTCTGTTGTGGACCATTAATGACTTTCCTACATACGGAGACTTGTCCAGATGGAGTACCAAAGGTTATCAAGCATGTCCCATTTGTAAACAAGATAGATCGTCATTTAAGATAAGAGGAAAAATCTCTTTCATGGGTCATTAACGTTATCTTCCAGATAACTACAATTAGCGTAAGAGTAAGCAACATGATGGTAAATTGGAGCGTAGACCTCCACCCGTTGTAATGAATGGAGATAAGATCCTAAAACAAGTCAATGCACTAAACTTTCTAGTACTAAGTAAGCATCCATCAAAACGAGATAAGAAAAGAAAAATGACTATTAATTGGACAAAAAAAAGTATATTTTTTTAGCTCCCATACTAATCTAAACTAATGTTACGACATAAGTTAGATGTCATGCATATTGAAAAAAACATATGTGGTTGCTTGCTTGGGACTTTGATGAATATTGAAGGAAAAATAAAAGACACGACAAATGGCCGTTTGGACCTTGAAGATTTGAATATACGAAAGGACTTACACTTACAAAAAGAAGTATCTAAATTTGTAAAACCGCATGCAGCATATACTTTTACTACAAGTGAGAAGATAGCTTTTTGTAAGTTCTTTAAATCAGTTAAGTTTCCTGATGGGTTTGCTTCAAATATATGGGGATTAAAGACGCACGACTCTCATATTCTACTCTAGCGACTTATTCCTATTGGTGGTCGAGCATACTTACGAAAGGATGTGTATACACCTATTGTGAAGCTATGTAAGTTTCTTTTGTGATTTATGTGCGAAAGTAATATGTGTCATAGACTTAGACCGATTGCAATCAAATATTGTACTCATATTATGTATGTTTGAAAAAGATTTTCCACCGCCTTTTTTTGATGTAGTAGTTCATTTTGTTGTTCACTTACCTTACGAAGAAAAGGTCGTTGGTCTAGTTACGTATAGTTGGATGTACCCTATTGAGAGAAGCTTGTGAACCTTGAAACAATACATAAGAAACAAAGCCCATCCTGAGGGTTCAATAGCAGAAGGATTTATCATGAAAGAATCTTTGACTTTTTGTTCCACGTATCTATCTGGAATAGAAACTAGATTCAATAAGAACCCACGTAATGATGATTCAATTCTCCATGGCCCAAGTTGTGGAGATTTTGATGTGTTTAGGCAAAATGTACGGCCATTAGGGGGGTCAATTGTGAAGATGCTAACTGAAAATGAGAAACGAATGGCATATTGGTATATATTGAACAACAGCTCTGAGATAACGTCTTATCATAGGTATGTTTGAGATCCTATATATTTAGTTAATATCCTTAGTTTTCAAAGTCGATATTATATCTAATGTTAAATTAATGACTAGGGAACATTTGAGACTGTTAAATTTATGACTAGACTATCCTATAGTTATGGTAGCTACTTCAAATACAAGTGTTGTAGTGGATTAGGAACTTCATTGGTTTGTTTTGTGGCTATCCTGCAGTTATGGTAGCCACTTTAAATATGTGTGTTTTAGTGTACTTGTTGCCACTTTGTGGTTTAAATGACGTTTAAGTGGAACTAGGACACCTTTCTAGCTGGACGGGAGGGGGGGTGGGGGGGGGGGGGATGTATAGTGCACTTTAAATGAACTTTATTCTTAGATTTATTTGTAGGGATCCAAGAGTTGAGTTATATTCTTTTAGGACTATCGAATGACGGGTTTTGCCTTGAAAGAAATTTAGGTGGATTTAGAGGGGAATGATTCACTTCGATGTTTTCTATGCATTTTTTGCTACTTTGTGGTTTAAATGGTGTTTAGGTGGAACTATGACACGTTCGTAGCTTGGGAGGGGAGGGGGATGTATATGTTGTAGTTATGTTTTAGATTATCTTGAAACCTAATTGTAGACTTTAAAGAAACAAGTTTTTGGCTTATTTATAGGGATCCGATAGTTGTGGAGGTTTAAAGGGCGTTTATCTATTTGTTTAAGTAGATTTACGAAATGCTCGAAATGTGAGGGAGGGGTTCACGTCTTAATTATAACCATTTTAATCACTTTTTAGATAGTAAAATCGTTGTTTGTGGTGTTCATGTTTTAATTATGAACATTGACAACTTGTTTGTAGCTTGAGAGAGGGATCATTCTTAATAACCATTTTAAACATTTTGTTTTTCCTATTTCAGGTTGTTCGTGTAAATTTTTAAAGCTCTTTTTTTTTATTGCAAGAATATTTTGTGAGATGATTACTTAGTTTGGTTTAGTATCTCACTTATTTTGGCATATGGTATTTTGGCTTAGGGAAGATTAAACTTTTTTTTGTATAGAGGATTTGTAAGAAGTTAGAAAAGCTTAAATATAATTGTATATACAGTTTTTGTTCGTATAATTTTATAGTATGTATTGAATATTAGTCTTATTTTTAAATATATAAGCTTACTTTTGTTATATTTATTCTCAATTAATTTGTTTGAAGATTAAGTATTGTTTGTGCATAATTAGGTATTAAGGAAATAAAAAATTGGTTATTTAATTGTTACAAAAAAATATATAAAATTATAAACAACTTATGCCGACGCAAATAAACGTGGGCAGAAATCTACATATTGAATTGAAATTTTGTTGTTTAGGATTATGATTTTCCCGACGCAAATTGTATTTTGTTGGGAAAAAACATATGTCGACGAAAATCGTTTTTGTCAGGAGGAACTTCTCTCGACATGGATATGACGACGATTTTGCCAACGCAAAAATATGTGTCGACATAACCTATCCCGATGTTTTTAATATTTTGCCCGACGTTTTTTTGCATGGGGAAATGTGAAAATTCTTGTAGTGTTTTGAGGCCTTAGTCGCTTCTCAATCATGCTCCACAGATTTGTCTCGATCGTTTCCTCATCTTTTGAGGCCTAGTCAATCCTCGGCTCAAGTGGTGCTACTTGACTTTGACCCCATCTTCTTGGACCTAGATGCAAGGACATTTGTCGCCTCACCTCGACCTCGAACTCCTCAACACAGTCTACACACCAGTGATTTTAGTTCATCAATCCTGCTAGCCTTATATCAGCAATATATCATCATCCATTCTCAATGAAATTTCAAGTATAACTTTTTTTCTATTAGTAGCTTATCGACATTAAATCAAAATTCATTTCGAGTACAATATTGATGTATCATTAGAATGTGAATACTTCTAGAAAACCCATTTGTTCAAATATATTGGTAGTATATCAACACCTATTCAGAATTCAATTTCAAGTGTAATACTGGTGTATCAATAGTTTATCAATTTTTATTCGGAATGGATATTATTGTCGTGGAAAATTCAGATAGTATAAGTTAATGATAATATATTAGAAAAACAATATAATATAAAAGTTGAATAAGGATTTAAATCAAGTCCACAAATAATAGCAAATGCACCAACACTTTTTGACTAATAAATATGAAATAAGAAACAAAAATTTGTTATAAATATCATAAAATAGATGTCCATACTTAGTGTCCTAAAAGTCATGTGTCATTTTTCATATTGTCCATGTGTCTTGTAATAATTCAAGCTTGGTGTCCATGTAAGTCCACATCCTACTTGTCACATTGCCTATAAATAGTGGCATTTGGTGGATCTTAAAATAGTGCACATTGGTGAGAAATATACTTTAAAATTCCATTAATTTTCATATTATCCAATTTTATGATTTTGGTTATTTTATTTTATATTATATCATATTTTTTATTATTATTATATAAATATATTATTATATTATATTTTCTCCACATCTGTGTTTCCCTCGCGCTCCTCAATTTCACAACAGGTTATCAACACGATTTTCTGTTGCTTCCATCGCTGAAGGTAGGTCCTAAAGGTAGGTCAGTTTTTTATTCTTTATTAAATTAATAAATTAAATGTTATTTTGCATATTTAGTACATTTTTAATTTCTAATATTACAATATTTTGTGATAGTGTTGTCATTAGAAACTTTATAAAATTAGAATTCACAACTCTTGACATTAATGACAATAATTATTCGTCATGGTCGCTTGATGCTGAAATTCACCTGAATGCTATGAACTTGGGAAAAACAATTAAAGAAGGAAATACGACATCCAATCAGGACAAAGCAAAAACCATGATTTTCCTTCGTCATCATCTTCGTGAGGGATTAAAAATGGAGAGTCTTACAATATAAGATCACTGTATCTTGTGGAATTTTTTATTTTAAAAAAAAGGTATGATCATCAAAAGACAGTTATTCTTCCTAAAGTCTGTTATGAGTGGATGCATTTGAGGCTATAGATTTTAAATCAGTAAGTGATTACAATTCTACATTATTTAAAATCAGTTCAAATTGTTGTTATGCGGAGAAAAAATTATTGATGTTGATATGTTAGAGAAGACATTTTCTACATTTCATGTCTCGAATACGCTCATGCAGCAACAATATCGAGAGAAAGGTTTTAAACAATATTCTGAACTAATTTCATGTCTTCTAATGGCCTACAAAATAATGAGTTATTGATGAAGAACCACAAATATTGACCAACTGGAACAACATCATTCCCTAAAGTGAATGTTGTGAATGTTAATAATCGTGGTTGAGGTCGTCGTCGAGGTCATGACTGTGGTAGAGGTAGAAATAATTATTTTTTTCATCGTGGTCATTCTAATCATTTAAATTTCAAAAGAACCACCCAAAATGATAATCACAAAGGAAAAGCTCCATAAGATAAGAGTTCAAAGAGTGTTGAAAATAAATGCTTTCGATGCAAAATGACTGGGCATTGGTCATGTACCTATCGTACATCAAAACACTTAGTTGACCTCTATCAAACCTCCCTGAAGGAAAAAGAGAAAAATGTGGAAGTAAATTTTGCATACTAGGATAATGACATATTTGACCAATTCCACATGAAAAATTTGGATGTGGTAGACTTCTTTGAATCTCCTGAAGAAAAGATTGGCACAGTTGGTGGAACATCAAGTGTTTCTTTTGACTTTGAGAATATCTAGACTTAATGTTGTTGTTTCCTTTTATCTATCTTTATGTTTTTTTTTAGTAACTTTTGTATATTTTAAGTGTTATTTTTCTTATTGTAATTATTTTCTTTTAAAGAAGAAATATGGATCATTTTCATATGTTGGGTGTTTTAAATATGAGCAAAGAAAATCTATGTCTGGTAGACAATGAAACTACACACACAATACTTACAAATAAAAAGTACTTTTCCGAATTCACAATGCTAAAAGCAAAAGTAAATATAATATCAGGTTTTGCAAACTTGATCGAAGGTTTTAGAAAAGAAAATATTATTTTATCTAAAGGAACAAAATTTACAATTGACAATGCATTGTTCTCTAGTCAATCAAAGAGAAATCTTCTAAGTTTTAATGATATACGTTGCAATGGTTATCATATTGAGACTGATAGTAAGAATAATGTGGAATATCTATATATTATCTCTACTGTCTCAAATGAAAAACGTATATTTGAAAAATTGTCTACTTTATCTTTTGGATTGTATTATACTTATTTACGAGTAATTGAAATATATGCAATAATGAACCTGAAGTTCATGAATCCATACATGTTTACAATTTGGCATGACCGATTAGATCATCCAGGATCTATAATGATGAAGAGAATTATTGAGAATTCAAATGGACACCCATTAAAGAACTAGAAGATTTTTCAATCTAACGAATTATCATGTGATGCTTGCTCTCAAGGAAAATTAATAATTAGACCATTACTAGCTAAAGTGGGGAATGAACCACCTACATTTTTAGAACGAATTCATAGTGATATATGTGGACCTATTAACCCACCAAGTGGACCATTTAGATATTTTATGGTATTAATAGATGCATCCAGTAGATGCCACACGTGTGCTTATTATCAAGTCGAAATCTTACATCTGCTAGATTATTTACTCAAATAATTAAGTTAATACCACAATTTCCTGATTATATAATTAAGACCATTCGTCTTGATAATGTTGGTGAATTTACATCCCAAGCTTTTGATAATTTTGTATATCAACTGGGATAAGTGTTGAACATCTTATAGCTCATGTTCATATACAAAATTGTTTAACATAATTGTTCACAAAATGTTTGCAATTAATTGCAAGACCATTATTTATGAGAGCTAAGCTTCTTTCATCTGTATGGGGACATGCTATTTTTGCATGCAGTGTCACTTGTACGTATTAGACCAGTAGCTTATCATAAGTACTCGTCATTACAATTAGCTTATGGTCATGAGCCAAATATTTCCCATCTGAGAATTTTTAGGTGTGCAGTATATGTTCCAATTGCTCCACCACAACGCACTAAGATGGGTCCTCAAACGAGGTTAAGAATATATGTCATATGATTCCCCATCAATTATTAAATATCTTGAACTCCTAATGAGTGATGTATTTACTGCACGATTTTCTTATTGTCATTTTAATGAGACAAATTTTCCAACAATAAGGGGAGGAATTAAGAAATTAGAAAAATAAATTACATTGAATGCATCGTTATTGTCTCATTTTAGATCCTCTTACAGATCAATATGAACTTGAAGTTCATAAAATAATTCATTTGCAAAATATAGCAAATCAATTACAAAATGCATTTATAGATACAAAGAAGGTAACTAAGTCACATATACCAACTGCAAATGTTCCATCAAAATTGACATCTCAACACAACAAGTTGTCGCTAGTAAGTCTTGAACACGCCAGAAGTGTGGTAGACCAGTGGGTTCCAAAGATAAAAATCCTCAAAAATGAAAAATTATTAATAGTAAAAAAGACTTGGTTGAGGATGTAAATACCTATGAAGAAATTCTCGACATGACTAGTGAGGAAAGTGAAATACTTAAAGATAATAATGAGATTTCAATAAACTATGTCATGATAGGAAAAAGATGGAATCGAACTAATGTAGTTATTGACAATATTTTTGTGTATAATGTTGATCTTGATATTATATCTAAAAATGAGGATCCTGAACCAAAACCTGTTGAAGAATATTAATATAGAAAATATTGGCTTCAGTGGAAAGAAGCAATCGAGGCAGAATTTGTTGGGATTGGTGTCCTAAATCTCTTGTAATCTCGTAGTTTGTAAACTTTGTATAAACATTTTTTGTTACTAAAATAAGTGTTATTTTATGAAAATAAGTGTTATTAATAAGCATACACTCAATCCAATAAACTAAAGATCCTAGGTTATTTTATTTAATTTAAACAAATACGTAGAAACATACAGGTGGGTCGTGTTTAAATATTAACCTAAACGGTCTATAGTAGATGGATAAGGCTAGGTACCTTATCCTGGTGACACTACGGATACGGCTGGCTTTGTAAGTATTGTAAAGTGTTACAAATGATGTGATCCTGATCATTCATGTAGAGACATGTGAGTGGGGGTATCCTATACAAAGAGTTTGTATAAGATCAGACCACGAAATAGTTAGTCTTATTATATAACAACATTAATCATGTAGAGACTTATATTTCACTAGGATAACCATAGGTGACATAACTTGAATCTTGAGTGAGTTGTGAACTTCTGCTCATGAAGGCGGTCCTTTGATTTGTATGGTTGAGAGTGGTCAGATTGCCAACTCACTATGCCTACCATTTTTCCTCTGACTGGGGAGCTAGGAATATAGTAACACAAGATAGAATTCACTCCTTCCCCAATGTCGGAGAAAGAGATACATTGCTCTCTTAAGGGCTAATTCCGAGGCTTGAACATAGTGGCCACACACTTTCCTAGCCCAAGAGGGACTTAGTCATAATTGCACTATGATTTATTGTTCATTAGAGGAATCAATGATACTTAAGGAATTAAATGTAACTACAAGGGCAAAACAATAATTTTGGTCCAGTTGTACTTACGAGCAATTTGTGAAGGGTCATCGCGTTGTTGATTGGTTGTATCCAATGAACACAGAAATTTATCTGTAGTGCAAAAAGTGCAACTGTCGACCTTTAGTGGAATGACCAATAGTTAATGGAAGTTGGGTAATTTAATTAAATAATTCAATTAATTATCCAAGTACCATTGGACCTTCAATCTCTAGGTCCATAAAATCTCCTCTGTAGCTCAACAGGGATATAATTGAGAACTAATTTTAGATTAATTTGAAGTGTTCAAATTAATTGAGGAATTAATTATATATAATATATAAATTAATCATATTTGTGTTATAATTCTATAATGTATTTGAAACATTATAATATAAAGTATTATGAGAGGAATTTGAATATGATACAAATTATATGGATGAAATGTGATTTATATAAAATGTCATGTATGGTCGAGAGAAAATAAATCTATATGTTATATTGTATTTGATACAATATGTAACTATAGATTATGTGTTATATGGGATATAACATATAGTTTATATACATATAATAAGATTTTTATTATATGTATAATTATTATTAAATTAATATTAATTAAATAAAGGGAGAGAGTTACAATTTCCTCCCCTAATTTCTCTCAGCCAAGTACATGATGAGAGGGGTAAGTGAGATGAATGGTGATGCTTCATCTTCTTCCTGTTTTCTTTGGGAGAATAGTTCTCTTTGCAAAAAATTTTTACAGAGAAAATTTCTTCTCTCTCCCCTTCTCAATCTCTCATCCTCCTTCTTCCAAGGATTCAAGTAAAGCTCACAACTCTTGCTTGAATCCTTTATCTCAAGGAGAATACAAAGGGTTCTTAAGTGGTGGTACCCAATTGAAAAATTCGTATTGGGGATTTCAGATCGTGATCCGTTCGAGGGAATACGTGAAGAAATCGGTTCTTCAAAGGTATGGTTTTTTTTCTTCTCCTTTCCCTTAATAACATGCTGTAATTTATATTCTAAATGCATAATCCTTCACTTCTTTATTCTGTAATTCTATAAATTCTGTGAAATAACGAAATTGGGACGATCCCGTATTCCACTGCAGAAACCTTCAATGGTTTTCCCTTCGATTGGTATCAGAGCCAGATTTGGATACCAACTTTTGTTAAATTTCTTAATTTTAATTATAGAATTTGGTGGATTTTCATTCTGTTTTCATTTTGATGAATGTGTTTGAATGAATGGGTTGCAATATGGATGTTTTCGGGATTAGATTTTTTAGATGTATAGCTTTCCTTTTTCAATTTGATTGTGTAAGGGCACGTTGTCGTTGGGCATAAATGTTATAGAGTCTATAATATTCGTGTTTTGAGTCGTTCGTAATGCTTTTTGATGGGTTTCTAGTGATTTTGAGCTACTTTTGGATGTCGATTCGAGGGTGAACGTTGTTGTACAGTAATAGACTAAGTAATAGTGTTGCAACGCTGTGCCCTAGCGTCGCCATGCTCCGAGCGAAAAACGGAGAAAATTCTTCATAGCATTACGATGCTAGACACAGCGTTGTGATGCTGTACTTCAGAAAATTTGTTCACGTTCGCCTGTGGTTTGCCCAATTCGAGCAGTTCGTTGTTGGTTGGACCGGTTCTTTGCTTGGTTCCAATAGTTCAAGGCCCCATTCACTTGTTTCAAACGGGGTGAACTATTTATTAATGTAATAGGTAGTTTTCTTATTGATTAAACTAATATAAATGTTATATTAATTTAATTAATGTATTTTAGGAGTCTAATCCCAGTCCATATTTGCTTTATTTAAATTATACATAAGATATATGGTTTATTTGTTATATAGATGCCATATAGTATGTCATATAGTAAATCCCACCATAGGTTATGCATTATTCATGCATCATTTATATTATAAATCTTATAATCTATGATATGCATGATTTAATTTTATAGCATGTTCATGCATCATATAATATAATTGTCATACTATATGCTTGCATGCATAAATAACATAGTCATGCATCATTTATATTATAATTGTTATAATATATAGTTTGAATGTATGCATGTGTTGTATGTTATTTATTTCATTACTTTTCGATATAAGTGTTATGTATGTTAGTAATGAAATGGGAATTGCATGATGCATGACATTACATTAGTTAATCTTATAAATGTTATAATTTTTGTAAAGTGGGTCATACGATGTAATATATGTTTTAATTTGTTTCATTTATTTTATAATAGTTATAAATAAATGAAATTAGAAATTAAAATCAATAATTCATAATTTCATGAAAACTTAGGTAAAATCAATTTTTAAAATATTTTTAAGATTTGATTCATATAGACCCAAGATCACAAATTTCTAATGAGATTAGAAATTAGTTTAATTTTTTAATCAGTTTAATAGGATTGAATTGGTTTTAATAAAAGACTAAATTTGTAGCAAACATATCTATAAGGGACCTCTTATCTAAGGCTAGTTCTGTCTAGGTTTGGGTATTTAAGTTGACAGAAACAGAACATCCCTACCTAGGAATTGATCTGGAAAAGTGAATTAGATAGAATTGCTAAAAGCATGCAATTGTTAATTAAAGTTTGTTAAAACATTTTGTTTAACTTTCCAAAATAAACGTTACTTTTGGGCAAACCTTAAACAATCACTTAGTAAAAATAATTAGTCTTATTTTCCTAAGTTAACTAAACCCTAGGTTATTAAAATACTCAGTGGGAGGAAAAGATGTATATGATATGTCAATTTTTTTCTCTCACATGTCTCCCTTAATATTCACACCATGAGACTCATGCTTGGCCTTGAGGTACCCTGTGAGTGTCACCCTTCAGATGGTATTTGCATGGGTCAATATCAAGGTGAATGGAGAGAGTATTTATAGTAAGTAGGAGAGAGATGTATGTCAACATGTCCCATAGTCTCTTTCATTGGTTTACACTGTGAGATCTTCTTGCACAGCCTCGAGGCACCCTGGGAGCGTCCCCCTACAGATGATTTGTGCATTATATCAATATCAGGACGAACTCTAGAAATAGATAGGATCGCTTTAGTTTTTGCCCCAATCAGTTTTTTCCTTTGATTGGCTCATTGAGGCGGAACTCTAGGGTCTAAAATGAATGTCACATTTACAAGAAATTGTTAAACTAGTTAATGATTTCTTGACCGAACAATTGATGACTGATTGTTATAGGAATAAAAGTTATTCTGGTGTAATAATCAGTTGAATTGTCTCAGTTCAGTGAAGGGAGAAACTGACTGCCCTTCGGTGGCTTTTGTCCTAAATCACTGAAGTGTCATTGCAAAATTAGATATTAGATGGAGTTCATTTAGATTTTGCTAAAACTGATTGGATTTTTTAAGAGTTATGCTAAAATCTAATGTAGATCAATGTGTTTATTTTTCAACAAATATGTTAAATAGTGTTTTTTCGTTAGTTATTTTTTCGAATTTAACCAACTTTAGTTATACGACGTGAAAAAAATCCATTAAAACGTTTTTCGTGATAAACGACCTCAAAATTGTCATGACTGAGGAATGTCCTCAAGTCTCAACCCTTGATACACCACAAAATGTTCGTGATGCATATGAGGTGTGGACGAAGGCTAATTTTAAGGACCAAGTTCATATTTTGGTAAGCATACCTGATATGTTGGCCAAAAGGTTTGAGAGCATGGTCACTGCAAGTGAGATCATGCAATAAATGCGAGAATTTTTTAGACGAAAGTTCTCGTGATTCAATCAAAACAAGATTGACGACAATGAAACCATTAGTGTCAACTCCCAAGATAATCTCCAATCATATTGAATGTCAATAGACTAACAGAGAAAGCAATCGTTGCCAAATATGGTAAGGTTCATCGACGAGGATTGTCCTCTGAGATGAAACTTGGAGTTTATGATTGTGAAGCTGATCCCACTACTCTCCAGAAAATGAAGAACTCCAAAGAAAATAAATTTTATTTATTAGTCTTGGAGATGTGCTTAGTAGACAATGATGATTCTGCCTGGATAGTTGATTCATGAGTTACTAACCACGTGTGTTCTTCCCATCAAGGATTTAACTCATGGAAAAATTTGGAAATTGAAGAGATGACTCTTAGAGTCGGTACTGGTGAGGTCGTTTCAGTTGTTACTATAGGCAAGCTTAAGTTATTTTTAGACAAGAAACAATATATGTTATTAGATGACGTATATGTAGTTCTTCATATCAAGAGGAACTTAATTTGTGTTTCCTGTCTAATTGAACAAAAGTATTCCTTATCCTTCACTGAAAATAAAGTGTTTATTTTCAAGAATGGAATGGAATTAGGTTTTGATTCAATGGAAAATAACTTATATGTACTAAGGTCGTTAGTTACAAAAGTCGTGCTAAATACTGAAATGTTCAAAACAGCAACAACTGTTAAAAGACTAAGGGTTTCTCCTAAAGAAAAGCATATTTGGCATCTAGGGTTAGGTCACATCAGTCTTAATAGGATTGAGAAATTGGTAAAAAATGGACTTCTAAATGGTTTAGAAGAAAACTCTTTACCTGTATGTGAGTCATGCCTTGAAGGCAAAATGACAAAGCGATCTTTTATTGGAAAAAGTTATAGAGCCAAAGAAACCTGGAAGCTTATACATTCAGACTTCTGTGGTCCGATGAATGTAAGAGCCCGGGGAGGATATGAATATTTCATCTCTTTCATAGATGATTATTCTAGATTTGGGTATTTATATCTAATGTAACATAAGTATAAAGCTCTTGGAAAGTTCAAGGAGTACAAGACTGAAGTTGAAGACTGAAGTTGAAAACTTGTTAAGTAAAAAGAACAAAACACTACGATCTAATCGTGATGGAGATTATATGGACTTAAGAGTCCAAAACTATATGATAGAACATGGAATCACATCCCAACTCTCAGCCCCAGGTACACTTTAACAGAATGATGTATCAAAAAGGAGAAACAGAACCCTGTTGGACATGGTTTGGTCTATGATGAGCTATGCTCATCTTCCTTACTCGTTTAGGGGATATGCAATAGAGACTGCAATTTATATTTTGAACAACGCTCCCTCAAAGAGTGTTTCTAATACACCTTTTGAGTTATGGAGAGGTCGTAAAGGTAATTTATGCCACTTCAGAATTTGGAGATGTCCAGCCCATGTGCTAATGGCAAATCCCAAAAAGTTGGAATCTCATTCAAAAGTTTGCCTATTTGTAGGCTATCCCAATGAAATGGGAGGTGGACACTTCTATGATCCAATGAGAATAAAGCGTTTGTATCGACAAATGCTACCTTCTTAGAAGAAGAGCACATGATGGATCATAAGCGACGAAGCAAAATTGTTTTAAGTGAAATTTCTAATGAATCTACTAAGACTTCAGCAAGAGTTGTTGAAGGGGCTGATACATCAGCAAGAGTTTTTTTATGTCAGTTCATCTAGTCATCCATCTCAAGAGTTAAGATTGACTCGATGTAGTGGGAGGGTTATGAACCCACCTGTACACCACATGGTTTTAACAAAAGCCCACAACATCATAACTGATGATGGAGTTGAGGATCCACTGTCTTATAAACAAGCAATGGAATATGTTGACAAGGATGAATGGATTAAAGCCATGAATTAAGAAATGGAGTCCATGTACTTCAATTCTGTTTGGGAGCTTGTAGATCAACCTGATGGGGTAAGACCTATAGGTTATAAATGGATCTATAAGAGGAAAAGAGGTGTAGATGGAAAGGTACAAACCTTTAAAGCTAGAGTTGTGGCAAAGGATTATACCTAGGTTGAAGGAGTGGACTACGAAAAAACTTTCTCACTTGTTGTCATGTTAACGTCTATCAGTATTCTCTTATCCATAGTCACATATAATGACTATGAAATATGGAAAATGGACGTCAAAACTGCCTTTTTGAATGATAATCTTGAAGAGGTCATCTACATGAATCAACAGGAATGATTCATTGAACAAGATCAAGAGCAAAAGGTTTGCAAGCTTAATCGGTCCATTTATGGACTGAAACAAACATCTCAATCTTGGAATATAAGATTTGATGTTACGATCAAATCTTATGGCTTTGATCAGAATGTTGATGATGTTGGGGTTGATACCCTAAACTCTCGTCGGGTCCTGTATTTTGTAAACACTAGTATTGAACAAACGCTTGTGATGTAATAATATGAGATATTTTCTATACTGTTGTCTATGAAACATGAGATATTTTCTTTGCATTTACGATAAACCAATAAACTAAGATCCTTGGTTGTCGTTGTAACTTAAGCATGTATGTGGAGACATACAAGTGGATCATGCCTTAAGTGATAACCAAAATGGTCTGTAGTATATGGATATAAGAGGGAAACCTTATCCTGATGACACTATGGATACGGTCGGCTTTGTAAATAGTTACAAGTGTTGTGATGTGCTACAGATGGTCTGATCCTGATCATTCATGTGGAGACATGCAAGCAGGGGTGTCCTATACAAAGGAGTTTGTATAAGACTGGACCACGAAGTGTTTAGTCTCGTTATATAACGTCGTTCATGACAGAAACTTCACTTCACTAAGATGACCATAGGTAACATGACCTCAATCCTGAGTGAGGTTGGAACTCCTACTTTTGAGGGTGGTTCTTTGATTTGCATGGGTGCAAGTGGCCAGATCGCCGACTCAAACCTACCACTTTAGGAAATCGTCTGATTGGGGAGTTGGAAACTCAGCTACACAAGATGAAATTCACTCCTTCCACGAAGCAAGGGTAAGCAGATAGATTGCTCCTTTAAGGGCTGATTCCGGGGCTTGAACGTTGTGGCGCCATACACCTTCTTAAGGCCCAAGAGTTGTCCACTCATAGTAGGACTATGATGTATTGTTCATTAGAGGGATCAATGGTACTTAAGAAGTTAGATGTAACTACAGGGGAAAAATGATAAATTGGCCTAGTTGTACTTACGAGCATCTGTGAAGGGTTATTGTACTATTGACTGGTTATATCCGATGGACACAGAAATATATTTGTGGTGAGAAGAGTGCAGTTGTTGGTCTTTAGTGGAATGTCTGGCAGTTAACAGATGGTGGATCTCATGGCTAAAGAGTTTAGTCAACTATTCACGTACTGTTGGAGCTTCGAGCCATAGGTCTACAAGGTCCCCTTGGTAACTCAATGGATTTAAGTTGAGAATCAGTTTTTGGTCAGTTTGAAGTGTTCAAATTGACAAGAGGGAGTTTGATTATATATGATATGATTGAACGGGTCAATTATATATGATATGATTGACATTATGTATGAGATACATTATTTGGAGGAAAATGGATATAAATATGATTTATATCTAATGGAGGAGAAAAGACTATGGTTCATATATTGCATTTGATGTGATATTGAAACTATAGATTATAAATATAATATGATAAGTTAGTTATTACATTTATTTATAATTAAAACAATTATGAGATAATTGTTGGTGGTTTCTCCTTAACTATGCGTGAAAGTAGGAAGTTGTTTTCAGTCTTCAGAACTGAAGGATAAAATGAAAAATGTTTTCATTTTTTAAAGAGAATCGTAGAATTGCTTAATTGAGTACACTGCCTATCGTTTAGCTCACGAGAGACTACACAACAACTTCAAGTGTTTGTCTAAACGATCGTGTAGTATTTTACAAAACGATCGTGTGGCTAGCGAATTTCTCTAAACGATCGTGTATGTTTTACTAAACAATCGTGTACCTTTACTAAACAATCAAGCACCGCAGTCTATACGATAGACACTACTCTTTCACTTGCTTGGTCGTTAAGTGCGATCGTTGCTTCCTTTAAACCTCTACCAAATCCAATAGAGCCCACACCTTCTAGTTTCTCACTCCGAGAATGCCAAGGTCACTGAGTGGTGGTGTCCGAAAGGTTGCCTATTCGTGGAGAAGTTTGTTCGTGACTAGACGATTGGGTAGACGATCTGGACGAGAGTGAATTGTTACTGTCCAAATTCTTCACGAGAGCGAGAGACCTGTGAAAGAAGAGTTCTTCAAAGGTAAGTCTCTCACTTCATTTCTAAAGCATGTCGTGATTTGTTCTTAAATGCATAACTAGTTTGTATGTTTGTGAATGCTTCTGTCATAATGAATTTGGAACAATCTTGCTTCTGCTCATAGGTTCTCTTTGATAAAAGTTCCTTCAGATGAGCCTTATGTTTACAAGAAAATCATCAACAACTCAGTAGCTTTTCTCGTGTTGTATGTGGATGATATCCTATTCATGTGGGAATGATGTAGGTTTTCTGACTGATGTAAAGAAATGGCTAGCCGTCCAATTCCAAATGAAAGATTTCAGAGAGGTGCAGTTTGTTCTAGGGATCCAGATTATCAAGGGTCGTAAGAACAAAAGGTTGGTCTTGTCTCAGGCATCGTATATTGACAAGATGTTTGTCAAATATTCGATGCACAATTCCAAAAAGGGTTTATTACCTTTCAGGCATGGAATTGTATTTTCTAAGAAACAGTGTCCTAAGACTCCTCAAGAGGTTGAGAAAATGAGACGAATTCCCTATGCATCAGCTGTTGGCAGCCTTATGTATGCAATGTTATGTATCAGACCTGACATTTGCTATGCAGTAGGGATTGTTAGTTGGTAGCGTCGCGTTTACCGTCACCCGTAAAACCGCGCCTACACAAATAATATTTATAAATCACTGAACGAACTACTTATACTAATTGATAGTACAAGCAGCAAGTCTGGGGTCGGACCTAAGGGAAGCATGGAAGATTAGTTCATCAAAGTTTTTTTTTTCAGTTAAAGGGATAAATTGGGGGGGGCGGGGGGGAGGCGATGGATAATTGAAATTACATAAAATAAAGATAAAAGCGCAATTAATCGAGATATCTTAACTTAGAGGATATTTCAAGGTAACCATTAGAATCGCAATTAATCGAGATATCTTAGTTTCCAATGGGATTAACCTATAAATATGTATCAGATATTACAAGGTAATCATAAAGCATTAGAATCACACGACAAAATTATTGGGCGTTAATCAACAATTAAAATCATGCAATTCATAAATATAAATTCGGATCAAAATCCATAAACAAGTTTGTATACATCATAAATTGAAATCTCACAAAATTACATCGAGTTCCTCTAAATCCCTAAACTAAGAAACTAAAATCTTACCTTCCCATGGAGGATGAGAAGCTACAATCTAGCATCTACTCGATAAATTACTAAAGATATTGAAAATTGAGGGAAAAGGAAGAAGGATGAAGTCTAACTCCGGCCTCTGTCGATTCGGCCTCTCAAGTTCAGTATGTTTTGACCTAGGGTCGAGGAGGAGTATTTATAGAAATTATGGCAGAATTGCAATGTTGACATTGTGCAACTTGGAGCATTACAACGCTGTAAATAGCATTGCAACGCTGCACATTTTATCTTAAAGCATCAGGGTAGAGCGTCAGGCTAGCGTTGCAACCCTGTGATAGTAGCAGTTTCATAATTTTCACTCTTTTGAAGCCTTTCAACTCAAATTACCTCCAAATTAAAATGCTATCTATTAAAAGCAGGATAAATTAAAATGCTACATTTTGATGGTGTTTTGGTTTACAATTGTAGTCAAAGGTTGAATGTCACTAAAAACCTTCAAGTATATTGGTTATAATATTGACATAAACTAGAACTTCATGTGCCAAGTTTTCTAGATGCTCTTCCCACTTTAGAATTGCATAGAAATGTACGTTTCAACTAACAGTCTTCACTTTTTTCCTCAAGTAGTTATACTCTCAGTAAACCACAATGTTTCTATCTTTTAGCATTATATGGAACCAGCAGAAACTAATGTCAAAACATAAAAGAACTAAAAAAACTATATTCATACTAATGTATTATTTTGAAACCCAGCTTGCCAAACTTTTTCACCTCATCATTGTACAACTGCTTAAGATCAGCCACTTCTCCAATCTCCTTCTCAACCAACTTCTTCAAATTCCATGGACCAACTCTAAGAAGGAATCTGGGAATTGCAATAACTTCTAAGAAGGACAAAGCTTTTATACCAGTGAGTTTGCATTGCGATTTTATTGTAAATAATGGAAGTATGGATGCATAAAGGAAGTCGTGCCAATGTAAAACAAATGTCAAGCATGAAACTAAGGTTGTTGATGGACGGGAAAAAAAAAAAGTGGATTTGAGAGGTTAAGGAGTTATAAAGGATTGAATTCAGGATGCTTCAAATCTACTTATGTTTTGTCTATGTCTTTGTTGTGATGAAAGGACTCAAGTTAACTTGTGGATGATGCTCTCTTCTAAAGTTTGAAGTTTGGAATTGAATTGTCAATTACTATAGATAATCACATGACTTGCTTGGTATAGAGGTTATATTTCACTTGGAAAATGGAAAGCCCACCTTAAAATTTGTTGGCCTCAACAAAGATAAGTGTGAAGAAAATAATTGTATTTAAGAAAGGTTTTATTATATTAAGAAGATAAAGGAAATTCATATTTTGAGATCAAATACTAAGTTTGATTTGACTTTTAAGTTAAAATAGTTGGATGTTTACGAGCGTTTGGGTTTGATTTCAACTGTCTTTGCTTTGGTAATTTGGAGATATTATATGTCACTTAGATTTATGGACAACTAAAGTTTGAAGTACTTATTCACTTAGATTGATGAAGAAATCCCAAAACAACAGGACAAGGTGAGAACTAAGTATCAAAAGTTTTTTCAAGGAACGAAAGTTCTAAAGGTTGGATAATCATTAATTGACCAAATCACAACCACTAAGATTTCATTAATTTTTTTTAAAAAAAAATCTCCAATATTTCGTTGGCATTGAGAAAAATATTGTAAAACATACATCTATAGTCTATAGTATATATAAAAGTGGCTATAAGGAAGAAACTTTTTCTCTCCATTTTGCCCTTTCTGAAGTTTTTTTTCCATTTAACTAATTTGGTTTGATTGTAATTGTCTTTTTAAACGTATTTTTTCATATTACAATTAATTAATTGTAGTTTTATTGTAAGTGACTATTGAATTTCTATAATATCCCGAGTTCCGGATAAATTGGGGTTAATTATCTTAAATTGTTGGCCTTTAATTTCTTTTAGTTTTTGGATTTTGGAGCCAACTTAAAATAATTGAGGAGATAATTAGTTTTATGTGGTTTTAACTTGATTAAATATTTGGAAGGATTTAGGGCCCGTTTGGATTGACTTGAGAAAAAAAGTGTTTTTTCAAAAATTCATTTTTTTTAAACACTTTTGATAAAAAAAAACTAATTAAAATAACTTGAAAAGCTATTTTGAGTGGTTGCTAAATACTTCATTTTCTTCCAAAATGACTTATTTTTAAATTAAACACTTGAAAATGTATTCCAAATACACACTTAATTTGTATCAAATTGATGGAGTTTATGTCCTTTAATTTTGGTTTTTGGAGTCTAAAATAAGGTAATTTGAGAAGTTAATTGATTTATTAATTTGATAAAATCTTTGGAGATTTTAGAGATATTGTGATAAAAATATTTGATTTATCTTTTTAAATTTTGAAAAAAAAAATGAAAGAATTGGGATATTTGCAATAAAAGGAGAGTGAAAGAGGCATAAAATTAGAGAGAAAGATAGCAATTCGGTTTTTCAGAGACAGCTTCCACAAAATTGTCGATTGTTGGAGTTTGAACCATTGGAACGTGCTGAAATTTGGTCAGCCTGTTCGGGACGTATAGGGTTTTGTTTTGAACGGTTGGAACATCGTTTTGAATGGTTAGATTGTTGTTTGGAGCTTTGGTTTATCTTAATCGCTACTGAATAAAATCTGTAAAACTGGAAATCTCCCTCTCTCTCACTCTTGCAAACCCTCCTCATACAAGACCCTCACTACTAATCGCTAGTCTAAACAATTTGCACCATCTGATAGTAACGCCCACCATTCGTCTATGGTTTCCACCATCGCCGCTAGCATCATTGCCGCCTGAATTGATATTTTGGATAAGTCATTTGGTGTTTTATTGGTTTTCTTGGAAGATCTTGAATACCCATCAAATTTTGGTTTAAGTTTTGGCTTACTCATATTATTTTGATGTTGAAATTGGGTTTTACAGACTCTCAAGGTGCTTTCCGACAAGATTAAAATTATTCAGCATAATTTTTTTTTTGTAATATTTGGGGTCATTTATTAAGGATTTTTTTACTCATCCTTTCTTATTTTATGTTTTTCAAGTAAGGACAGGAACAGACCGGCGAGTAACAAGAGGGACCCATGACCGTGCCATATGGGACAAGAAAATCGTTTCTTCTTAGTTTATGTTTTTAAGTTATTTAAAAGTTTTAATCGGGAACTCAATGTTGGAAAAAAAATTTTAATGTTTTGTTTGTTATTTTTCGTAAATATTTTTAGAGGACCACGAACAGAAGTTTTATTCATTTGTTTAGTTATTGATTTGATAAAATGGTTTGAAGTGTCATTCTTGTTTTAAAGAATTGTACTTCAAAGGTCAAATGTTTTGAATGTAAATATATAATCATGAAATAACGACATATGTTAGAGATCTCGAAAAATCAGATCGTTACAGTTGGTATCAAAGCCCAAGCTTTTAGGTTATGTAGACTAACTTACATCGTAAGTCCAGAATGTCCCTATAGCTCATCAACGGATTCTTTGTCCTCGCCAGATATGTCCAAGCAGTAAAAGTATTATGAAAAGTTTTACATAAAAATATTTGTTCAGTGTAATATCACAAGTTATGTTCTACTGCTTGGTAATGTCTTTATGAAAACTAGTATGAGATGATTATTTAGTTATGACTTAAAAGAAATGATGGATATTAAAAATTACTTAACACCATCTTATCTTATGAAAGGACTAGTAAGAAAGAATAGACAGTTCCATAGCAATGCTGTTAGGATTGATTATAACCTGACCACCTTGCTCGATGAGCTTCAGACATTTCAGTCCTTGATGAAAAGCAAGGAACAAAAGGGAGAGGCAAATGTTGCCTTGTTCTCTAAGAAGTTCTACAAAGGATCGTCCTCTGGAACTAAGTTTATACCTTCTTCTTCCATCACCAAAAAGTGAAAGAAGAAGAAAGGTGGAAAAGGGAAAGCTAATCCACCAGCTACTACCTAGAAGGGCAAGAAGGCCAAGGCTACAAAGGGAATTTGTTTCTATTGCAATTACGAAGGACACAGGAAGAGAAATTGTCCCAAATACTTGGTAGAAAGGAAGAAGGTCAAGCAAGGTAAATATGATTTACTTGTATTGGAGACTTGTTTAGTGGAGAATGATGATTCAGCTTAGATAATTGATTCAAGCACCACTAACCATGTTTGTTCTTCATTTCAGGAAATTAGTTCCTGGTGACAATTGAAGGCTGGGAAAATGACGATGCATGTTGGAACTAGGCACGTCGTCTCAATTGTGAAAGTGGGAGGACTCCAACTTACTTTATAGAATAGACATATTTTGTTAGAAAATGTATTTGTTGTTCCTGAATTAAAGAGGAACTTAACTTCTGTAAAATATTTATTGGAATATAATTATACTATTTCTTTTAATATAAATAAAGAATTTATTTGCAAAGATGGTATCAATGTTTGTTCTGTTAAGCTGAAAGATAATTTATACATGTTAAGGCCATTAGCAACTAAAGTCCTCCTTAACACTGAAATGTTTAAAACTGCGGTAACTCAAAATAAAAGCCTTAAAATTTCTCCTAAAGAAAATGCCTGTCTTTGGCACCTAAGGTTAGGATACGTCAATCTCAATAGAATTGAGAGATTAGTTGAGAATGGACTTCTAAGCGAGTTAGAAAAAAAAATTTACCTGTGTGTGAGTCATATCTTAAAGGCAAAACGACTAAAAGATCTTTTATTGGAAAAGGTCATAAGGCCAAAGAACCCTTAGAGCTTGTACATTCAGACCTATGTGGTCCGATGAATGTTAAGGCAAGAAGAGGGTCTAAATATTTCATCACTTTTACTGATGATTATTCAAGATATGGGTACGTTTATTTAATGCAATAGAAGTTTAAAGCCTTTGAAAAATTCAGAGTTTAAGGCTGAAGTTGAAAATACATTAAATAAAACAATTAAAACATTTCGATCTGATTGAGGTGGAGAGTTTTTGGATCTTACATTCCAGAACTATTTAATAGAACATGGAAATGTATCCTAACTCTCAGCACCTGGTACACCTCAGCAGAATGGTGTGTCAGAAAGGAAAAATCGAACCATGTTGGACATGGTTCGGTCTATGATGAGTTATGCATCCCTATCGGACTCGTTTTGGGGTTATGCAGTACAGACTGCAACTTATATTTTGAATGTGTTCCATCCAAGAATGTTACGAGAACACCTTTAGAACTATGGAATGGTCATAAGGTAGTTTACATCATTTCAGGATCTGGGGTTGCCCAACATATATGCTTGAGGCAAATCCTAAGAAACTGGAACCTCGTTCAAAATTGTGCCTATTTGTAGGCTACCCTAAAGGAATGAGAGGGGTTACTTCTATGGTCCAAAAGAAAATAAAAATGTTTGTGTCGACAAATGCTACATTTCTAGAAGAGGACCATATAAGGGAGTATAAGCCCCATAGTAAGATTGTGTTGAAAGAACTTTCCAAGGAAACTATTGAACCTTTAATAAGAGTTGTTGAAGAACCCAACACTTCAATAAGAGTTGTTGAACTTTGTTCATTTAGTAGGTCATGTCCACCTCAAGTATTGAGGGAACCTCGATATAGTGGAAGAGTTACGAACCCGCCCATCCGTTATATGAGTTTAACAAAAATCCTAGCTATGGTAGTTGACAGAGATGTTGAGGATCCATTGTCTTACAAGAAGGCAATGGAGGATGTTGACAAATGTGAGCGGATCAAAGTTGGATCTCGAAATGGAGTCTACGTACTTCAATTCTATTTGGGATCTTGTAGATTAACTTGATGGTGTCAAACCTATAGGTTGCAAATGGATCTATAAGAGAAAACAAGGAGTTGATGAGAAGGTGCAAACCTTTAAGGCTAGACTTGTGGCAAAGGGATATACCCAAGTTGAGGGAGTCGACCATGAGGAGACTTACTCACCTGTTGCCATATTGAAGTTTATCTGGATCCTCCTGTCTATTGCCTCATATTATGACTATGAGATATGGCAAATGGACATCAAGACTGCCTTTCTAAATGGCAATCTTGAGGAGACCATTTATATGAAGCAGCCTAAAGGATTCATAACTCAAGGTCAAGAGCAAAAGGTTTACAAGCTTAATCGATCTATCTATAGATTGAAGCAACCTTCTCGATCTTGGAATATAAGATTTGATACCTTGATCAAATCTTATAATTTTGATCAAAATGTTGATGAGTCTTGTGTTTACAAGAGAATCATCAACAGTTCAGTAGCTTTTTTAGTGTTATATATAAACGATACCCTACTCATGTTATATATAAATGATATCCTACTCATTAGGAATGATATAGGTCTATTGACTGAAATTAAGAATTGGCTAGCGACCCAATTGCAAATAAAAGATTTGGGGAGGCACAGTTTGTTTGAGCATTCAAATCTTTAGAGATCGAAAGAACAAGACGCTAGGCTTGTCTCAAACATCGTATATTAACAAAATGATTGTCAAATTTTCGATGCAAAACTCCAAGAGAGGTTTACTCCCTTTCAGGCATGAAGTTATATTGTCTAAGGAACAGTGTCCTAAGACACCTCAAAATGTTAAGGAAATGAGACGGATTCCTTATGCCCAACAGGCATGAAGTTATATTGTCTAAGGAACAGTGTCCTAAGACACCTCAAAATGTTAAGGAAATGAGACGGATTCCTTATGCCCAACAATTAATGGATGTTGATCTTTAGTGTGAAGAGTGCAATTGTCGATCTTTATTGAGTGTCCGACAGTTAATAGATGTTGAATAATTTAATTAAAATATTTAATTAAAGGATTTTAATTAATTATTCAAGTACCTTTAGAGCTTCAAGCTACAGGTCCATGAGGTCCCTTCTGTAGCCCAACAAGGATTAAATGAAAATCAATTTTGGATTAATTTGAATTGTTCAAATTAAATGAGGGAATTAATTATATATGATATAATTAATTTAATCTAATTATATATGATATAATTTTTTTTTTTTGAATAGGTAATATTATTATACAACAACAAGAGGATCCCACAGCCCGGGATCAAAGCACCACAACAAACAAAGCAACAACAAAGACCGAGCTCTTAATAGAACCAAAGATCAAAATCCATAGCAAAAGAAAACAGAATAACCGTCCAGAGAAACAATCACGAATCAAAATAAACCCCACAAACCGAGGGCAACACCCAAAGAAAACAAAAAGACAAACACAATAAGGAAGAAATAACATTAAAGACAAACACAATAAGGAAGAAATAACATTAATAAAAACTAGAGAATACCAAGAAGATCAACCCGCCAAGAAACAACACGAGCATGAACCATAGAGATAGATGGAATAAAGCAGACACCATCTTTGGACGACCTCCAGGTAGTCGACGATTCCTCTCCTGCCAGATATAATAAATAGAAGCACACCAGAAGACACAAAACAACTTACTACGTACCCCCTTACCCGCTCCCACTCGACAAACCCAACTCAGCTCGACATCTCACCCAGCCACCCGATGAGACAACCCCAACAAACACAACACACTCGACCATACCTCTCTCTCAAACCCACACTCGAAGAATAAATTATTCTGAGACTCCTAACCCACCACACACAAGAGACACACACCATCAGACGAAACATCCCACCTTCTAACCCAATCCCGAGTACCCAACCTATCCCTTACAATCAGCCAGGCATAAAAAGAGTGCCGAGGAATACCACCCCTAAACCATAGAAGTCGCACCAAAGACACCCTAGGACAACGATGACGCAAACTCTCCCACACACTCACAATAGAAAACTAACCATTAGCACTCGGCACCTACACCCAATAATCCTCACCACTCACCCTAGGCCCCACTGCCTGAATCAAACCCCAAATCTCACGCAACTCCTACGAAATAGAAGGCCACCTCCAGCCCCCCTCTCTATCGAGAAAATTTGATAATCGCGCCTATCTACTACTCGCCGCATCAAACACCACCCTAGGACTATATGTATCCAAAATTGTTTCCCAAGGCAACCACGGAGCCCTCCACACAAAACACCTTCTCCCATCACCTACCTTCATGAAGGATCTCATATCTAAGAGATCCATGAGCACATTTGGATCGCTCCGATCTTACAGTGACTGAAATACAAATATTATACATTCAATATACAGTTATGCAAACAAATCTTAATTAACTGCATGCTATGAACAACAAAATCATAAGGGAAAGAGTGTCATACCAGTTGAAGACATTCTTCAAACTTCAGCACTCCAAGCAGTGGAACCCTCCAAGCAATCTACCAACGGCCAGTGGCAGCGTCAATAACAGCAGCACAACCAATGCACGAACACGAACGTCGTGGGGATGACACCATTACTAAAGAGCCCCAGGTATTCTCGAAGTGAAAACCCAAAGGGTGGTCTTTGGTGAATTTGGTAGAGGAAGGAGGAAACATGAATCATGTAGGCAATAAGCAAGTGGGAGGGAAAAAGCCGCTATCGCATAGCAGAAATGCTTATCGTTTAGGAAGAGCTACACGATCGTGTAGGATTTACTGAACGATCGTTTAAGAAAAGGTATACGATCGTTTAATAAAATTGGCACACTATAAGATCATTTAGAGAAGATATCCGATCGTGTAGGAAATAGTGTGTGATCGTTTAGGCGCGAAGATGACGATCGTTTAGGCGGAAAGGACTATCGTATAGGCTCTCATTTTTATTTAAGCATTCGTTTTCTATTCTCAATAATGCGTGTCTTCTCTCTTTTCTTTTTGGGCGATCGATTGAATGACTCCGATTCAAAATAAAAACATTTTTCATTTTAACCCATCGGTTACAATAACCAACATTGCCCCACTAACCCATGTCCAAACGTGAATTTTGGATTAATTATCATATAATGAACCAACTAATTAATTAATAAATATAATCATATGATATTTTTATCCTACAGTTTGATATCACATATCTACTATAGTATTTTCTCCTCTACGTGATATAAATCATATTTATATCTAATTTCCTCCAAAATAATGTATCTCATACATTTAGCCAATTATATCATATATAATTAACCTGTCCAATTATATCATATATAATCAAACTTTCTCTTGTCAATTTGAACATTTCAAATTAACCCAAATACTGGTTCTCGGCTTTATCCAAGCTACCCAGGGGATCTAATGGACCTGTGGCTCGAAGCTCCAACAGTACGTGAATAACTGACTAAACTCTTTAGCCACGAGATCCACCATCCGTTATCTGTCAGGCATTCCACTAAAGACCAATAGCTGAACTCTTCTTACCATAGATATATTCCTGTGTCCATCGAATATAACCAATCATGAGTACGATGACCTTTCACAGATGCTCGTAAGTACAATTGGGCCAAATAACCGTTATGCCCCTATAGTTACATCTCATTCCTTAAGTACCATTGATTCCTCTAATGAACAATACAACATAGTCCAACTATGTGTGAACACCTCTCGGGCCAAGAGAAGGTGTGTGGCGCCACATCGTTCAAGCCCCGGAATCAGCCCTTAAGGGAGCTATCTATCTACTTATCCCTACCTCGGGGGAGAAGTGAATTCCATCTTGTGTAGCAGAGTTTCCAGCTCCCAAATCAGACAAAACCCCAAAATGGTAGGTTTGAATCGGCAAACTGGCCAATCGCACCCATACAAATCAAAGGACTGCCTTTAATGGCAGGAGTTCCCAACTCACTCAAGATTGAGGTCATTTTACCTATGGTCATCTTAGTGAAGTGAAGTCTCTGTCATGAACGGTGTTATATAACGAGACGTTAACACTTCGTGGTCAGGTCTTATACAAACTCTTTGTATAGGATGCCCCCGCTCGCATGTCCTCAATACGAATGATCAGGATCAGACCATCTGTGACAAGTCACAACACTTGTGACCATTCCACAAAGCGGGCCGTATCCGTAGCATTACCAGGATAAGGTTTCCCTCCTATATCCATATTCTACAGACCATTTTGGTTATCACTCAAGACATGATCCACTTGTATGTCACCACATACATGCTTGAGTCACATACAGATAACCAGGGATTTTATGTTTATTGGTTTGTGGTAAAGCAAATGAAATAAGTAAATGAGCAATAATACAAGATGTGAAGTAAATATCATATATTAACAACACAAGCGTTCGTATAAGATGTTTACAACCTACAAGACACGAGACTTTAAGGCATCAACCTCAACACTTCAAACGAACCAACTGCTTGAATTTATCCCGACAATGAAAGATAGCCCTCAAGCACCAGCATCTCCCAGCCTCACTTCAAATCGCCCACAAAGATCACCCCCTCAAAACATACTCATCCATCCACGCCACCCACAAAAAGCCGAACTTAACCAACAAAAGCCAAAGAAGCTTCATAATGGTTGCCTGGTTCCACGACATCACATGCTTAATGCCCAACACCCCCTCCTCCCACCCTTTGGTAAGCAAACCTCATTCTAAGCAACCCGCGCACCACCACGACCTTCCACCCTACCTCTCCACAAATAAGTCCGCAGAAGACTACCAACCTCATTAGAGACACAAGCAGGTACAAAGATGCTGGACCAAAACACCTGAAAGGACTGGAGAATAGACTTCACTAACTGCAACCTCCCAGCAAACAAAAGCAAACGAGCCACCCAACTTCTAATACGAGCAGTAATCCTCTGGATTAATGGAGTGCAATCCACAACCTTAAGACGGCCAGCCAACAACGGTAACCCCAGATACCTGATAGGCAGAGAAGCAAGAGCAAACCCCATAAAGGTAGCAAGCTCCTCAACCTCAACAGAATCCACTCCCGCAAAAACATAAATTAAAGTTTATTTAAGAGGAAATAAATATTTAAATATGAATCGAATATTAATTATGTGAATTAGATTCATATAATTTAATATAAATCTCAATTTAGTATAAATGGGATTTATATTAAATACTATGCATTAATGAGATAATGAAAACTATGGGTTATATTGTATTTGGTACAATATTAAACTATAGGCTATATGTTATACTTGATATAACGTAAAGTTTAATATATATTATATGATAAAGTGGTTATCATGTAATATATATTAATGTTTTATTCAAATAAATTTATTTTAATTAATATATTTCTGAAAAAATATTTTGGGAAGGAATTGTAACTCCTTCCCCTTTTTCTCTCTACCACGTGCATGAAGGATCTCATACCGAGAGTTCCATGAGCGGGTTTAGATCGCTCCGATTTCACAATGACCGAAACATAAATGACATACATTCAACACATACAGTTATGCATATAATCTAATTATCAGCATGCTCAGAATACAGTAAACATCATGGAAAGGGTTCATACTAGATGAAGACACTCTTCAAACGTCTAAACCCTCCGCAACAGAAAACCTCCCACCGATCTACCAGCACCCGGCAAGTATGTCGACTGCAATAGCACGATCAGAACACACACGAACAATGCAGCAGAGACGACACCACCACAAGAGAAACCCGAGTATCCTCGGCATCAAAAACCCAAAGAGTGGGCTTTGGTGAGTTTGGAAGAGGACAGGGGAGAATGCATCATGTAGACAATAAGCAAGTGAGACATGAAACTCTACTATCGTATAGCGGAAATGCTTATCGTATAGTAGAGCTACACGATCATATAGGAAAAACTGAACGATCATTTAGGAGAAACGTATACGATCGTTTAGAGAACACGTGAGGAAGACGATTGTTTAGACGGACGAGCTTCTATCGTATAGGCTCTCGCGATCGCTTTCACAGATTCTTTTGGGCGCGCGAAATAACACAAATGCACGATTGAAATAAATTGAAAACGATTTTCATTGTTTTAATCCGCCGATTACCATAACCATCACAGCCCCACTTCCCACGTCCGAACATGGATAAAACCGTTAATTATCAAATAATTAATCAATTAATTTAATTAATAAATAAAATCATATTATATTTATATCCTATAGTTTGATATCACATATCTACTATAGTATTTTCTCCTTTACTTGATATAAATCATATTTATATCTAATTTCCTCCAAAATAATGTATCTCATATATTTAGCCAATTATATCATGTATAATTAACCAGTCCAATTATATCATATATAATTGAACTTCCTCTTGTCAATTTGAAATGTTCAAATTAACCCAAACACTGGTTCTCGACTTTATCCAAGCTACCCAGATGACCTAATGGACCTGTGGCTCGAAGTTCCAACGGTACGTGAATAACTGACTAAACTCTTTAGCCACGAGATCCACCATCCGTTAACTGTCAGTGGTTCCACTAAAGACCAATAGTTGAACTCTTCTTACCACAGATATATTTCTGTGTCCATCGGATATAACCAATCATGAGTATGATGACCCTTCACAGATGCTCGTAAGTACAACTGGGCCAATTTACCGTTTTGCCCCTGTAGTTATATCTCACTTCTTAAGTACCACTGATTCCTCTAATGAACAATACAACATAGTTCAACTATGTGTGAACACCTTTCGGGCCAAGAGAAGGTGTGTGGCACCACATCGTTCAAGCCCCGAAATCAACCCTTAAGGGAACCATTTATCTACTTACCCTTACCTCGGGGAAGGAGTGAATTCCATCTTGTGTAGCTGAGTTCTCAGCTCTCAAATTAGACGAATCCCCAAAATGGTAGGTTTGAATCGGCGACCTGGCCACTTGCACCCATACAAATCAAAGGACCGCCCTCAATGGCAGGAGTTTCCAACTCACTTAGGATTGAGGTCATGTTACCTATGGTCATCCTAGTGAAGTGAAGTCTCTGTCATGAACGGTGTTATATAACGAGACGTTAACACTTTGTGGTTAGGTCTTATATAAACTCTTTGTATAGGACGCCCCCGTCCGCATGTCCTCAACACGAATGATTAGGATCAGACCATCTTCGACAAGTCACAACACTTGTGATCATTCCACAAAGTGGGTCGCATCTATGGCATTACCAGGATAAGGTTTCCCTCCTATATCCATATACTACAGACCATTTTGGTTATCACTCAAGACATGATCCACTTGTATGTCATCACATACATGCTTGAGTCACATACAGATAACCAGGGATTTTATGTTTATTGGTTTGTGGTAAAGCAAATAAAACAAATAATCGAGCAAAACAACAAGATGTGAAGTAAATATCATATATTAACAATCACAGGTGTTCGTATATACTGTTTACAAACTATAGGACACGAGACTTTAGGGCATCAACCCCAAAAATCTCCCACCTCTCCTAAAGCGAAGTGGGGTGTACAAATAACTTAGTACAAAACAATAAACTAGGGCATAAAATCCCAGTACAATAAAATCTCTCACTTGCCCTAGTTCAGCTGCTGGCGATCCTATAGACCCATGCTCCGTAGGTGACCCTCAAACACTGTTGCCGTGAGAGCCTTCGTAAATGAGTTAGCAACATTATGCTCCGAAGTGATCTGCGTGACAATCATGTCCCCTCGATGCACTATCTTACGGATCAGATGATACTTCCATTCTATGTGGTTGCCGCACCTGTGACTCCTTGGCTCCTTGGAGTTCGCCACTGCTCCACTATTATCACAATATAGGGTAATGGGCCTAGACATATCTGGAACAACTTTCAGGTCTGTCAAGAACTTCCTAAGCCAGATGGCCTCCTTAGCAGCTTCGCAAGCCGCTACATACTCCGCCTTCATAGTGGAGTCGGCGATGCACCCCTGCTTAGTGCTTCATCACACTACAGCTCCTCCGTTAAGAGTAAAGACCGACCCTAATGTGGACTTACGAGAGTCCTTATCAGTCTGAAAGTCAGAATCTGTGTATCCTGTAAGGATCAAATCCCTCGCACAATACACGAGCATGTAGTCCCTCATTCTCCGAAGATACTTGAGCATGTTCTTTACTACGGTTCAGTGACCCTGGCCTAGGTTAGACTGATACCTACTGACTATGCCCACAAAGTAACAGATGTCTAAACGAGTACAGAGCATCGCGAACTGCCAATGGCATACGCATATGGGACCCGTCTCATCTCCTCAACCTCTTGAGGCATCTTAGGACACATTTTCTGCATCGAATACTTGGGCAACATCTTGTCAATGTACGATGCCTGAGACAGTGCTAGCACTTTGTTCTTGTGATCCCGAAAGATCTGTATACCTAGAACAAACTGAGTCTCTCCCAAATCTTTCATTTGGAATTGGGTCGCTAGCCAGTTCTTAACTGCAATCAGTAGACCTACATCATTCCCAATGAGTAGGATATCGTCTACATACAACACTAAGAAGACTACTGAAGCGTTGATGATCTTCTTGTAGACACAAGGTTCATCAACGTTTTAGTCAAAGTCATACGACTTAATTGCAGCATCAAACCGTATGTTTCAAGATCGAGACGCCTGTTTCAGTCCATAAATGGACCGATTCAATTTGCAAACCTTTTGCTCTTAACCTTGGCTATGAATCCCTCGGGCTGCACTATATAAATGGTCTCCTCAAGATTGTCATTCAGAAAGGCCGTTTTAACGTCCATTTGCCAGATCTCATAATTATAATAAGCAGCAATGGACAGGAGGAGCGGATCAACTTTAACATGGCAACAAGCGAGAAAGTCTCCTCATAGTTGACTCCCTCGACCTGGGTATATCCCTTTGCGACAAGTCGAGCCATGAAGGTTTGTACCTTCCCATCAGCACCCCGTTTACGCTTGTAGATCCATTTACAACCTAAAGGGCGAACCCCATCAGGCGGATCTACAAGATCCCATACTGAGTTGAACTACATCGAATCCATCTCGAGATCCATGGCCTTGACCCATTTATCCCGGTCAACATCCTCCATTGCCTTCTTATAAGACAACGGATCCTCAACGCCGCCATCTGCTACCATAGCAAGGATTTTCGTGAAACCCAGATAGCGAACAGGTGGGTTCGCAACCCTCTCACTACGTCGAGGTTCCCTCAACTCTTGAGGTGGAACCGACCTACTGGATGAACTCCCATCAACAACTTTTGTTGATGTAGTAGGCTCTTCAACAACTCTTGTTGAAGTTTCAGTACTTTCATTGGAAAGCTCATGCAACACGACTTTACTTGGTGGACTATGCTCCCATATATGATCCTCCTCAAGGAAAGTAGCGTTTTTTGAAACAAACACCCTATTTTTGGTTGGATCATAAAAATAACCCCTTCGTGTACCTTTGAGGTAGCCTACAAAGAGGCATAACCTCCACCGTGGTTCCAACTTCTTGGGATTAGCCTCAAGCACATGTGCAGGAAAATCCTAAATGCAGAAATGACGTAAACTAGCTTTACGCCCGTTCCACAACTCCAGAGGTGTTCTTGCAACACTCTTGGAGGGAACACAGTTGAGTATGTACACCGCAGTCTCCACTGCGAAACCCCAAAACGAGTCCGGTAAGGAAGCCTAACTCATCATCGAGCGAACCATGTCTAACAAGGTCCTATTTCTTTTCTCCGCTACACCATTTCTGTTGAGGTGTACTTGGTGCTGAGAGTTGAAAACGATTCCATGTTTTATCAAATAGTCCTGGAATGCGGAATCCAAAAACTCTCCACCCTGATCCAATCGAAGTGTTTTACTCCGTCTATCTAATGCGTTTTCAACTTCGGCCTTGAACTCTTTGAACTTTTCAAAGAATTCAGACTTTTGTTGCATAAGATAAACATACCCATACTTGGAGTAATCTGTAATCATTAGTAAAAATGATAAAATACTCATAGCCACCTCGGGCTCGCACATTCATAGGACCACAAAGGTCAGAATATACTAACTCAACAGGCTCCTTGGCTCTAGAACCTTTTCCAGTAAAAGGTTGTTTATTCATCTTACCCTCAAGGCAAGATTCACACACGGGTAAAGAATTTTATTCTAACTCACTTAGAAGTCCATTCTTCATCAATCTCTCAATCCTATTGAGATTCATGTGCCCTAAACATAGATGCCAAAGTTGGGCATTTTCTTTTGGAGAAATTCATTGACGTTTTGATTGAGTTACAACAGTTCTGAACATTTCAGTATTATGGAGGGAATTAATGGCTAATGACCTTAACACATATAAATTTGATTCCAGATTTGCTGTGCAAATAAAGACACCATCTTTATGAATAAACGCTTTACTCAAATTGAAAGAAATAGTATTTACATTGCAATAAATACTTTACAGAAATAAGGTTCCTTTTTAGTTCAGGAACAATATATACATCATTTAAAATTAGAAACCTATCCTGTAAAACTAACTTGAGTCCTCCCACTACCACAGCTGAGACGACGTGCCCGGTGCCTACTCACATCGTCATCTCACCAGCCTCCAGCTGTCACCAAGATCTAATCCCTTGAAAAGAAGAACAAATATGGTTAGTGGCGCTTGAATCAATTATTCAGGCAAGATCATCATTCTCCACTAAACAAGTTTCAAGCACAAGTAAATCACATTTACCTTTATCCGCCTTAGCCTTAGCCTTGGCTATTTCTTCTCCTTCAGATACTGAGGATAGTTCCTCTTCCAATGTCCATCTTGGTTGCAATGGAAACACTTTCCCTTATCAACTGGTGGACGCCTCCTCGGGGCGATAGGCGGTGGGTTAGCAGGTGCCTTCCCTTTTCCCTTACCACCCTTCTTCTTCTTCCCCTTTATAGAGTTAGAAGTAGAAGGTGTTTGTTCCTGCGGTCGAACCTCTATGGAACGTCCTTGAGGATGAAGTAACATTTGCCTCACCCTTCTGCCTCTCCTTACTTTTCAGTAAAGATTGGTATGTCTGCAACTCGTTGAGGAGAGTTGTAAGGTTATATTTAACTTTGTTAAGAATCACATTGCTAACAAAGTACAGGAAGCTCCCCGGCAAAGAATGTAGGATTATGCTAACCTGGCTGCCCTCATCGATGGTAGACCCATTCAACTCCGCTACATTGAAGTGGGCCATCATGTTTAGCACATGTTCACGAACAGAGGTGCCTTCTTACATTTTGGAGTTGAATATGTACTTAAGAGCCTCATGCATAAGCTGTTCAGACGGTTGTCCAAACATCCCTCGTAGGGACTCCATGATCTCACGAGCTGAGACCATAGGTTCATGCTTCTTGGCCAAGATGTCAGAAAGACTTGCCAAGATATAGGCTCGGGCCTTCTCATTCGCCCTTGTCCATCGCTCATATGCCTCCCGAACATTTCGGAAAATTTGGTATTTGGATATTATTTGCATCAATGATTTGGCCAAGTCAATAACTAGAATGAAAAAAATGGGAATACCAACAGTCGTGAAAACACCAGTTTCTTCTGGTTGCTATGGTAGCAAATGGAGACGTTGAGGATCCGTTGTCTTATAAGAAGGCGATGGAGAATGTTGACCAGGATGGCGACGTTGATGAACCTTGTGTTTACAAGAAGATCATCAACGCTTTAGTAGTCTTCTTAGTGTTGTACGTAGACGATATCCTACTCATTGGGAATGATGTAGGTCTACTGTCTACAGTTAAGAACTGGCTAGCGACCCAATTCCAAATGAAAGATTTGGGAGAGGCTCAATTTGTTTTAGGTATACAGATCTTTCGGGATCGTAAGAACAAAATGCTAGCATTGTCTCAAGCATCATACATTGACAAGATGTTGCTCAAGTACTCGAAGCAGGACTCCAGGAGGGGCCTACTGCTATTCAGGCATGGAGTCCTAAAATACCTCAAGAGGTTGAGGAGATGAGATGGATCAGTCTAACCTAGACCATTTTAATGTTACTAACCCGTTTACGAAGGCTCTCACGGCTATAGTGTTTGAGGGTCACCTACGGAGCATGGGTCTACAAGATCACCCGCGGCTGGACTAGGGCAAGTGGGAGATTTTCTTATACTGGGCTTTTATGCCCTAGTTTATTATTTTGTACTAGTTTTTTGTACACCGTACTTCACTTTAGAACAAGTGGGAGATTGTTGGGTTGATGCCCTAAAGTCTCGTGTCTTGTAGTTTGTAAGCAATTTGTACGAACGCTTGTGTTGTTAGTATATGATATTTACTTCACATCTTGTATTTTTGCTCAGTTACTTGTTTTATTTGCTTTACTACAAACCAATAAACATAAAATCCCTAGTTATATGTATGTGACTCAAGCATGTATGTGGTGACATACAACTGGATCATGTCTTGAGTGATAACCAAAATGGTCTGTAGTATATGGATATAGGAGGGAAACCTTATCCTGGTAATGCTAAGATGCGACCCACTTTATGGAATGGTCACAAGTGTTGTGACTTGTCACATATGGTCTGATCCTGATCATTCATGTTGGGGACATGTGAGCGAAGACGTCCTATACAAAGAGTTTGTATAAGACCTGACCACGAAGTGTTAACGTCTTGTTATATAACACCGTTCATGACAAAGACTTCATTTCACTAGGATGACCATAGGTAACATGACCTCAATCCTGAGTGAGTTGAGAACTCCTGCCATTGAGGGCGGTCCTTTGATTTGTATGGGTGCGAGTGGCTAGGTCGCTGATTCAAACCTACCATTTTGGGGATTCATCTGATTTGGGAGCTGGGAACGCAGCTACACAAGATGAAATTCACTCCTTCCCCGAGGTAGGGGTAAGTAGATAGATAGCTCCCTTAAAGGCTGATTTCGGGGCTTGAGCGATGTGGCGCCACACACCTTCTCTTGGCCTTAGAAGTGTTCACACATAGTTGGACTATATTGTATTGTTCATTAGAGGAATCAGTGGTACTTAAAGAGTGAGATGTAACTATAGGGGCAAAACGGTAATTTGGCCCAGTTGTACTTACGAGCATCTGTGAAGGGTCATGGTACTCATGATTGGTTATATCCGATGGACACAGAAATATATCTATGGTAAGAAGAGTTCAGTTGTTGGTCTTTAGTGGAATGCCTGACAGTTAACGGATGGTGGATCTCATGGCTAAAGAGTTTAGTTAGCTATTCACGGACCGTTGGAGCTTCGAGCCACAGGTTCATTAGGTCCCCTAGGTAGCTTGGATAAAATCGAGAACCAGTGTTTGGGTTAATTTGAAATGTTCAAATTGACAAAAGAAAGTTTGATTATATATGATATAATTGGACTGGTTAATTATATATGATATAATTGGCTAAATGTATGAGATACATTATTTTGGAGGAAATTAGATATAAATATGATTTATATCAAGTAGAGGAGAGAATACTATAGTAGATATGTGATATTAAACTATAGGATAAAAATATAATATGATTATATTTATTAATTAATTAGTTGGTTAATTATATGATAATTAATCCAAAATTCACGTTTGGACGTGGGTTAGTGGGGCAACATCGGTTATTGTAACCGATGAGTTAAAATGAAAATAGTTTTCATTTTTGTTTAATCGCCTAAGATAATTCGCAAGTGCGCGTTGGAGAATTCTAAACGATCGCTTACGTAAAACGAGAGCCTATACGATAACACTCTCTGCCTAAATAATCATCTACCTCGCGCCTAAACGATCGCATGTTATTTCCTACACGATCGGATAGCTTTTGTAAATGATCGTATAGTGTGCCGATTTTACTAAACGATTGTTCAGTAAATCCTATATGACCGTGCAGCTTCTCCTAAACGATAAGCAGTCTGTTATGCGATAGTGTCTTCTTCCCTCCCATTTACTTATCGCCTACACGATCGTGTTTCCTCCTTCCTCTACAAAATTCATCAAAGACCACACTTTGGGTTCTCACTTCGAGAATACCCAAGACTCTTTAGTGGTGGTGTCGTCCCCGCGACGTTTGTGTTCGTGTGTTGTTCGTGCTGCTGTTATCGACGCTGCTGCTGGGTGTTGGTAGATCGCGTGGAGATTTTCGCTGCCTTGGAGTTCCGAAGTTTGAAGAACGTCTTCAACTGGTATGGAACTCTTTTCCTTGTTATTTTCTTGTTCAAAGCATGCCGTTAATTAAGATTTGTTTGCATAACTGTATGTTGAATGTATATTTTTTTATTTCGGTCACTGTGAAATCGGAGCGATCCGAACGTGCTCATGGAACTCTTTGATATGAGATCCTTCAATAACATGGAGTCGCGAGTTAGTATGTACTAAATAGGATATTCATTATAGAAGAATCTTATTATAAACAACATTTGAGGGACATCTCTTTGTCATGGAAGCATAATTCAACATTCAATAAATATATAAAATGCAGAAAAGCATATTTTCGTGTATTATATTCCTTAACAAAATCAATGATTTTATTGTAAGAGTGATGCCTATGGACATATTTGAAAATGTCCACTGCATTCTTGATCCCTGTCCATACGAATTTCACTATTATTTCATGTGAATTTGTCGAGAGACCAACTGTGCATACTATCTTAGTTTTCTTTTCAGACTTTGTCATGAATAAAAAAAAATAGCAATATCGAAGAACAAAACATTCCATCTTGATTAATTTAAATAGAAAACAAAAACAATAGAACAAACAAACATCATACTCCACGATCTAAGATTCGTTTATTTATCGTAGTCTCAAATAGCAAATTAAAATTTTGATTAATAAATAACATTGTAAGATAGTTCTTTATCTGATGAATGACTCTATAAAAAAAATGGTTTATGGAAAAAAAATAAACAAAAATAATAATTAATCAAATGAACATTAATTATACGTGAATCTCGTTATAAAGAACAATTTAGGCACATCCTTACTAATAGATCGTGATGTTTCATATCTACGATTTGAATCATACCCATATATGAATGGATATATCAATTCGATGTACAATCACCTCTATTTGGACATTCGTGTCTCCTAGTATAATTTGCAACTATTCAATAAAGGATGAAATAATAATTTATTAAAATTGTAAGGGTAAAAGCGGGAACTAAAGATTCTCCTCTATAGTCCCATTTATATAAAGTATAGATTTGGACTAAAAACAATAGTAATATTTTAAATTATCTCGACTCACATCTAACTCAATTATAATATGCAAATTGTCTAGCAAATTATGCTTATCTTCACTTATAATCAATTCATTGCTAACGTAATCTAATAGATTATTTTGACGATCATGCAACCTATTGTAATTGCGAACCATGCAACATGTTATTGGTAAAACTCTTGTGTGTTGAGTGGGTAAGAAGGCATTAGTTGATAAAATTTGATTGCGTATGTAATAAGAAAAAAATATTAAAGTGAAGCTAAATGCATGTCATAGTGAACAAAATTTATATAATACAAAATTTTAACCGATTTCAACGTATTAAAAATAAAATTTAAAGTTTAAAATAATACATAAACACTGCTATTGGTATAATTTTTGTGTATTTAGTGGGCAAAGAGACATTTTTTAATAATATTTGATGGAGTATGTGATAAAAAAAAAAAAAACAAAACTAAAGGAATGTTTTAGTGAATAAAAATTGTATATTATAAAAATTTAACCGGTTTCAATATACTAAAGTAAAATTTAAAATTTAAAATAATACATAAACATGAATATTATAAAATCCAAAATTTTAAAAAATATTTAAATAAACAAAGCAAAATTAATATAGAAGAAAATGAATATAAAAGGAATGAAAAAACAAAGTAATTGTTTTTATAAAATAGAAAAAAAAAAACAGGCATTTGGTATATTGAAACCGGCATACCTATCCATATCCACCATCAAAGCAAGGCTAGATTTTGAGACTTTTATTAAATTGTTTTTATAAAATAGAAAAAAAAAACAAGAAAAACTATTTTGATTGTTTCTCAAATTTGACATTACTATTAAAGCAGAGTAAATAAATCTGCTGTATCATTTATTAACCAAAAAAGGCCTATAAATAAGCATAATTACAACAACATTTAACTACCCGTATAACAAAACTTTTAACAAAATATAAACTAATTTCTAATACTCCCCCTCAAGATGGTGTGGTTATATCAAGAATACCCATCTTGGATAGTAAGGAGAAAAACAAAGTTTTGGGCAAAGCCTTGGTGAAGATATCAGCAAGCTGCAAGTGAGACCGAATGGGAAGAAGTTTGACATTGCCACGAACAATGTGATCTCGGACAAAATGGCAATCAATTTCAATGTGCTTCGTCCGTTCATGAAAAACTGGATTTTCAGCAATATGGACAGAAGCCTCATTATCATAGTAGATTAAAGAGGGATGAATAAGAGATACCGAAAGCTCATGAAGAAGTTGTTCAACCCATAGCAATTCACTTGTAGTAGCAGCTAAAGCTCGGTATTCAGCTTCAGCAGAAGAACGGGATACCGTAGACTGCTTCTTAGCCTTCCAACTAATTATGGAATCACCCAAGAAGATGCAGAAACCGGTTATAGACTTCCTTGAATCAGGACAAGATCCCCAATCAGCATCAGAATACGCCTTTAATTGGAATGTGTGGACAGGTTGTAGCAGAATACCTTGGCCCAGAGAAGCTTTCAAATACTTAAGTAAGGACATGGCAGCATCAAGATGAGGCTGTCTAGGTTGAGCAACAAACTGACTGAGCTTATGGACAGGAAAAGCTATGTCGGGCCGAGAAATAGTCAAGTATAGCAGTCTTCCAATGAGTCTCCGATACAATGTTGCATCAGGAAGGAGGGTACCAACATTAAATTGGAGCTTTAAAGCCGGATCAAGAGGTAGAGGAGCCGGTTTACAAGCCAACAAACCATGATCTTCTAGGAGCTACAATGTATAATTCCGTTGTGATAGAAGAATACCCTGAGACGATCTTGCAATTTCAAGACCCAAGAAATACCGAAGAGACCCTAAGTCTTTGAGCTTGAAGGCCTCATGTAGATGATCTTTGATCTCATGTAGTACAGGTAAAGAAGCACCGGTAATGACTATGTCATCAACATAAACAAGCAAAGCAACAAAGGATTGAGCAGAACCTCGAGTGAATAAGGAGTAATTGGACTTGGATTGAGAAAATCCCAAGTAAAGGAGCGCCTTTGAGAACTTGTTAAACCATTGGCGTGATGCTTGCTTAAGGCCATATATGGATTTATGCAAGCAACAAACAAGATGCTCCTCCTGTTTGTGAACAACATTGTGCTTGTAACCCAAGGGTAGATCCATGTATACCTCTTCAACGAGATCACCATGTAAGAAAGCATTATTAACATCTAGTTGAAGTAGAGACTAACCTTTTGAGACCGCAAGAGTAAGAAGTACTTTGACAGTAACAAGCTTGGCAACAGGAGAAAATGTCTCAATGTAGTCGAGGCCTTCTTGCTGCATGTATCCCTTGGCTATTAACCATGCCTTGTAGCGGTCAATGGTCCCATCTGCACGATACTTGATTTTGTATATCCATTTGCATCCAATAGAGTGTTGGCAGTGAGGTAAGGGCACAACAGACCAAGTACGGTTGGTTTCCATTGCTAGAAGTTCATCGTGCATAGCTTGGCGCCAATGCTCATGAGGGATAGCCTGGTGATGAAACTGAGGCTCATATGCGGCTGAGATATTGAGGGAAAACATCTTGTAGATAGGATTCAGTCTGTCATAAGATAAAACAGCTTGCAAAGGATACTTAGTAACTGTCTGCTAAGAATGATTGTGTAAAAGGAGGTTACAATGATAGTCCCTGAGATATAAGGGTGGTTTAGTCGTTCTTGTAAGCGGCGACAGTGAGAAGAATTATCAAGTAAAGACAGATGGGGCTGATCAGTGACTGCAACATCATCATTAGTAGGTGCAAAGGGAACAAAGGGAGCAGTAGGTTGAAAAACGTCATGTGAAATAGGCTGGTCAAAAAGCTCAGGAGTAGCAGAAGCAGATGATGAAGAGGCTTCACTGCTGGATAAATCACCTGAAAATGGAAGTGATAATGGTAAAACTAGATCAGGAAAAGGATCAAGTACCTCTACTTGAGAACTGATTTGATGAAAAGGGAATATGTCTTCATGAAACACAACATCCCTTGAAATAAAGAATTGCTTCTTCTCAATGTCATATAAGCGATAGCCCTTGATGCCAAAAAACAGAGGCAATAGCCCGAGGCTGAAACTTGATCCTGTGAGAAGGTAAAGTAGAGGCAAAACAAAGACAACCAAAAGTTCGTAGTGAAGTATAGTCAGCATGTTCAACAGTCAAACGATAGTAAGGTGTTTGCCAGGACAAGATATGAGATGGAATGCGGTTGATCAAATAAGATGCGGTCAATATACACTCTCCCCAAAACAAGATAGATAACCTAGCTTGAAATAACAGAGATCGTGCGACATTTAACAAATGTTGATGTTTTCTTTCTACTACCGAATTTTGTTGAGGCCTTTCAACACAAGAAAACTGATGGGGAACACCTTTAGCAGCAAAAAAAATCAGTAAAGGCCAGTTTTGGTGCATTATCCGATCGAAAAGCTTTTATGGAAAAACCATATTGAGTTTTAATCAACTGAAAGAAGCAAAGGACAATAGTAATAGCTTCACTTTTGTTCCTCATAAAAAAAACCCAAGTGTACCAAGAATAATCATCAACCAGTGTTAAAAAGTAACGATATCCAGCTTGAGTAGGTTCATTATAAGGGCCCCAAATGTCACAATGTATAAGATCAAAAGCATGAGCAACAAGTCTATTATGGCTTTGAAAAGACAGTCGTTTTTATTTTGCTAGAGGACAAATCATGCATTTATTACAAGTACTATCCATGTCTACATGTAAAATGTCTTTTAGGAAACTAAGATGTTTATATGATGGATGTACAAGCCGATTATGCCAAGTAGAAGCAGAAAATGTAGTAGTGGAAGAACAAACAAGTTCTGTAGTATGTGAAAATGAATGTAAGGACTTATCAACTGATGCTTGCAACAAGTATAATCCATTCCATTTGTTAGCCTTGCCAATCGTCTTCAAAGAGTACTTGTCCTGAATGAGGCAAAAATCACTAAAAAAAGTGACCATGACGGGTAGATAGGAAGTTAAAGAGCTTATGGAAATTAAGTTGAAACAGAAATATGATATATATAGCACATTCTGTAGCATGATATCTGTACTGATTTGAATATCCCCAAAAAATTCAACCAGAAGCTGAGACTGATTAGGCAAAGTAACAGTTGTCAGTTTAATTTGTCTTAGAGTAGTGAATAGGACCTTATTATGACAGATATGAGCTGATGCACCAGAATCAAGTATCCACTAATCAGAAGATATATCAGAAAGGGAACAAATACCTACAATGTGAGCTGTAGGAGTGATAGAATCTGCCTTATTAGACGTTGCTGCTATGGTGGCTGTTTTGGACTTGTTGAGATGGGATTGGAGCATAGCCAATAAGCCTTGGCATTGTTCAGATGTTAACGAGGATAAAGAATCAGAATGATCTGCTCTTGTTGATTCGGGAGGTTTGTAAAGCTTGTGCCCTGGTGGATATCCATGGAGTTTGTAACAACGATCAACAGTATGCCTTTGAATATTACAGTGGGTGTAGATTGGTCCATCATTCTTCTTGTTTTGATTGGTGTTACGAGCAGTCTGGTGGGAAGCAGAAGAACCATTTTTTCACAAGGAGGGCAGTGGCATTAGATGAAGATATCGCATTGCCAAAGGATGAAGAATAAGCTTTCTGGTCAATCTCCTGTGCAACTAGAGAAAAGGCCTGATTGATTGATGGTTCTGGTTCCATTAGTAACAACTGAGATCTGATAGGAGCAGATGAATCATTTAAACCCATGAGGAAAGCCGTAACATACTCTTTTTGGAAGTAAGTCTGTAGGTTCTTGACACCACCACAAGTACATTTTCCACAAGAACAAGATGGGCGATAGGAGATGAGTTCATTCCACAACGTTTTCAGCTTGGCATAGTATGTGGTAACAGAATCTTAATTTTGGGATAAGTTGGAAATTTCACGGCGTAGTTGGAAGACTCTTGGTCGATTTTTACGCTGGTACCGTTCTTGCAGATCAGCCCAAATTTCTTGAGCGGAATCGGAGAAGTTGATGCTAGCAGAAATCTCTTTGGAAAGAGAGTTAAGAATCCACATGGTGACAATGCCATTACATATGATCCAAGAACTGAGTAACTCACCGGAAGGTCGAGGGATTTCACCATTGATGAAGCCGAGTTTATTCTTGACAGTGAGCCCGATCTTCATCGCCTGACTCCACGAGTCGTAATTCTATTCCGTAAGAAGATTGGAAACGAGCACAAGGCTGGTGCTGTCTGAGGGATGAAGAAAATAAGGGTTCTGATATTGTTCAAGAATGGAAGATGGGGAAGCTCGAACATTCTCCATGGAGTTGGAGTTTCCAGATGAGGTTAGGTCGTCGGATCTGGTCATGATCGTCGTTTCAGATGAAGAAGGAGAACGAAAAATCACGAGGAATAAGGCAGCGACTTGAGGGCGTCGGAATCTGAAGAAGAGAGAAAAATCGGCGCTCACTGGTGGCGCTCGACACTGTGGACGGAGGCGAGTGAGATCGGCGTTAGCGTCTGGAAGGTCGGGGAGCGAGATCGGCCCAAGAAGAAGAAAAGTCATGAGAAAAAGAGTGGCTGGAGGGAAAACGAAAAAAAGTTTAAATTTTGCTCTGATACCATATTAAAGTAGGGTAAATAAATCTACTGTATCATTTATTAACCAAAAGAGGTCTATAAATAGGCATAATTACAACAACATTTAACTACCCGTACAACAAAACTTATAACAAAATATAAACTAATTTCTAATAATTACTTTTAGAAACGTTTCTTAAAATCTAAAAATTAAAAATAAAAACGATTATCAAATAAGTTAGTTTCTTGAAAAATAGAATATTGGACGTCATTTTTAAAAGATTAGATGATAAATACCTTCAACATCTGCACGGGAAGAGACAAAATCAAGCACCATAATTCAGTACATTTTCAGTTTTTGGTATTTTTTAAAATTCAACTCTAAAATTTCCTATTCCATCTAATTTTTCCCTTTTTAAATTTAAATTAGAATTGGTTCGTTTTTTTAGGGTAAACCGTAGACCGAATCGGAAAACTCGGTTTTCTAATAAATTAAACCGAAAAGAAAAAAGGTTTTAGAACACCCTCGTCGTTCGTTCACATGCTCATATCTCTCTCTCTATACAGTCTCTGGTTAAAGCCTCTCTTCCTCATACAAGCGAGGCGGCGGAGATGGCAGGCGGCAGGTCGCCGTCCGTTCTGAACCGTGGTTTCCTTCTTCAGCGAATTAAGTCTTGTCGCCACAAATGTCCCACCGTCGACGACATCGTCGATCATCTCCAGTCCACTTACAGGGACTACCGAGGCCTCAAGAAGTCACCCTTCACTTCAATCGTCCAACAAACCATCGATTCTCATCTCAAGAAAAACCCTAAATCCACTCCCTCTTCTTCCACACCCAACAAAATCAAGCGCCAATTACAAGAATCTGAAAACGAAGACGCCGATTGCAGTACCTTTGGAAAGAAGCGCCATAAGAGAGTCGATGTAGGGGAACAGAGGTTGCAGAGTATGGAGAATATGCACCTCAGGAGGATACAACACAGGAATCAGGATGATTCGTCTTCTTCTTCTTCGTCTTCTTCGTCAGATTCTGGTAATAGTGGCGACGGAGCGGTGTCGACGTCGGAGGATGCTATTTACGGTGAAAAAGTAGAGCCTGAGTTTGATTTGATGAAGTCGATGCTCCGAACGTCTTATGCGGAGTCGAAGAAATTGAAGAATGAGCATTTGGAGAAGAGTATGGAGTTGGAAGTTGCCATAGATAATAAGGTTGCTGAAAAACTTGATTTGGGGAATGAAGGGAATGCAAGCAAGGGGGTATTGAGGAAGGAGAAGCAGGGTTCTCTTAATGGGGCAGAAATGGAGACAGGGGAAGGGAAGGAGGAAGGGCCTCGATTTAAGGATTTGGGAGGGATGAAGAGTGTACTAGACGAATTGAAGATGGAGGTGATTGTACCACTCTACCATCCCCAGCTCCCACTGTGGTTGGGGGTTCGGCCGATGGCTGGAATTTTGCTTCATGGACCCCCTGGTTGTGGGAAGACTAAATTGGCTCATGCAATTGCCAATGAAACTGGTGTGCCTTTTTATAAGATTTCCGCAACAGAGGTCGTGTCGGGTGTATCAGGTACATGTTCATCTTGCAAAATTAGTAGAAATTGTGTGTTTGGATGGTAAAACCATATGGTTGTATAGATTTAGAGATTTGAATTTTGGTTATGCGATGGTGTACATGTGCTTGCAATATGTCATGTTATTGTTTACTATTGTTAGGGTTAAACTTTTCATTTTGGAAAGCTAATTTTGGGATGCATCCTTTTGAGTATTGTGTTATCCATATTATAGTTATTGAATTGTTAGTTTTAAACTCTACAGGGTCTAAATGAAATTGGTAATCTAGATTGTTTAATCTTGATTTTTCCATAGTTCCAATCCAACACTAGCTATATTTTCTTGGTGATACTTAAACAGTTAAACTTGCAGTTTTGAATTTTTGGTATTTATTTGTAATATATGTACAAATGTAATGGATTTATTAAGTTGATGAAAAGTTCTCTTTAAAACTTCAATCATGGCAACATTGAACACTTTTACTACTGTTTACAAGTTCAGCTTTCAATGTTGCTTGAGCATTTTTTTTCCTCCAACTTTATTTTCGAATGTTGAATATGTTATTTTTTAAGTTTGATTATTAAAAATAATTGTATTATAGCCGTTATTAAATTGATAGTTTTATACTCTACAGGGTCTGAATGAAAATTTTAATCTATATTGTTATACTTGATTTTTCCATAGTTCCAATCCAACACTAGATATATTTTCTTAGTGATACTTAAACAGTTAAACTTTGAATTGATTTATTTGTAATATATGTACAAATGTAATGGACACATTAAGTTGATGAAAAGTTACCTCTGAAACTTCAATAATAGCAACTTTGGACACTTTTACTACTGTTTACAAGTTCAACTCAATGTTGCTTGAGCATTTTTCTTTAACTTTTTTTTGAATGCTGAATATGTTATTTCCTATGTTTGATTATTAAAAGTAATTGTATTAGTTACTTATTTTTATTTTTACTTTTGAAACTTTTAGGTGCATCTGAAGAAAATATTAGAGAGCTCTTTTCCAAAGCCTATAGGACTGCACCATCAATTGTTTTTATTGATGAGATTGATGCAATTGCATCAAAGAGAGAAAATCTTCAGAGAGAAATGGAGAGACGGATTGTAACACAATTAATGACTTGCATGGATGGGTTCCACAAGCTTGTAGATTCTAATGATGCAAGTTCAAAGAATGATAACTCCAATGTTAGACCAGGCTATGTTCTTGTAATTGGTGCTACCAATAGACCTGATGCCGTTGATCCTGCATTAAGAAGGCCTGGTCGCTTTGATCGTGAAATTGTATTAGGTATTCCAGATGAAAATTCAAGGGCTGAAATCCTCTCTGTCCTTACCAGCAACTTGAGACTTGAAGGTTCATTTGATCTTCTGAAAATAGCTAGGGCAACTCCAGGGTTTGTTGGAGCTGATTTAACAGCATTGGCTAATAAGGCTGGTAATCTTGCCATGAAGAGAATAATTGATCAAAGAAAATGCGACTTATCTACTGATTTCGTTGATAAGGAACATATAGAAGATTGGTGGAGGCAGCCTTGGTCGCCTGAAGAGTTGGAAAAATTGGCAATAACCATGTCTGACTTTGAGGTGATCAAATATATATTTAAATATGATGTTTGGACCCTTGCGAGATTTAATCTCTCTTTTTTGGATGTGAATCTTTTTTGTAATTATTTGTTAGGTCTTATTTTGCTTGATTGGGCTCCTTTCCTCTAGAGTGTTCTCTTTTTCTTCCTTTTTTTTCTCAATGACCGTTGGTTTTTATTGAAAATAGGAACTTTTTGAATGATGCTTATTTCATGTAAGTTATTGATATATATATTTTTAAATAAATGATATTGACTAGATTTTGTCATTCTCTTCTATTCCGTTGTATTCTATAGGAAGCAATTCAAATGGTACAACCTTCACTGAGAAGAGAAGGGTTTTCTGCAATTCCCAGTGTAAAGTGGGAGGATGTTGGAGGCTTAGAACAACTAAGAGCAGAGTTTGATCGCTATGTAGTTAGACGTGTAAAGTATCCAGAGGATTATGAGGTATTTATTTTCTGTTTTTCTTTATTTTTAGAGAATCATTTTTTTTTTTTTTGGGTTCTTCTTTCCCTCTAGTTCTTTTTTGTAATTGCATAATCTTATTCTTTAACAGTCAATTGAATTATTCTTTCATGTTTCTTAATAAAAATGGTGTACCGAGAATCAATGTGAAGAAGTTAGAATAAAAGTTAGTTAGTAAGCAATTAGTTACTTAGTTAGCTGTTATTCAGCCTACTTGTAATCATTTTCTTATAAATAAAGCACCCCTCTCTCATTTGAAGAGAGAATTGATATTGATTCAAAATTAGAGTTTTGGTTTGCACCAAAAGTGGTATCAGAGCAACAGCATCCTTGGACGAAGGGTGAGAGGAAGACACGTGCATCCGAGAGGAGGAGAAGATGATGCTTCGATGCTAGTTCAAGAGGTGGAAGACCCCACTCTTTCCAAGATCCACCATGCGACACTTGCTGTTCGTGGAAAAGCACCTTGGAGGGAATTCAAGGAATGTTGAACAATCTTCAAGAATTTGTGGCAATGCTTATGAGAAGAATGAATGCAGTGTTGGCACCGACCCAAGTTGAGGAAGAAGCTTCCGTTTTCAATCAAATTTGGGGAAGAGGAGGAAGAAGAGGTGTTGGAGGGCCAAGAAATTTTCAGTTTCATCAAGAAAACTTTCAAGAACGGGGTTCAAGAATCCACAGAAACAACAACCAAGAAGAAAATCCAAAATCCATATAATCGGCTCTCTTTGGATAAGTGCTTCCGATGTGGCCAAGCTGGTCACGTATCCAATGAGTGTCCACAAAGAAAGACGTTAACTTACATGGAAGAAGGAGATGAAGAAGCCCTGATTGAACATAGTGAAGAAGAAGAAGGAACCGAACTCATTGAACTGGATGATGGAGATCGGTGTTTTCAAAGTGCAAGGCGCACTCTAAGGCGACGAGCTCTTTAATCGCCTCAAGGCGAGAGCCGACCAAAAAGCGTTGCCCGACTGAAGCAAGGTGCACTTATAAAAATTAATAAGTAAATATTATTTTTACAATTATTGATAAAAGAAAATACATAGATTTTTAAAATGTTAAAATATTAAAATATTAAAAAAATTATTAAGAATTAAAATGAAAAATAACTATTACATAGATTCATCTTCTTAATTGATATTAAAGAAGAAAGCTTGAAGAAAGTAGAAAACTAGAAAACATGAAGAATTAAAAGAAAAAAAAAAAGGCGAGCGCCTGTGTCACCTTGAACATATGTTCAAGGCGACAGAAAGGCGCAAAAGGTGAGGGCCTCGTTGAAACTGCTCGTTTGGGGTGCTTGTAAGGCGGTTTGGCCTCTCATTGCCTTGCCTCTTGCCTAAGGCGAGCACCTGGCTGCGCCTCAACAACACGGATGGAGATAGGGTATCTTGTGTTCTCCAAAGGATGAATCACTCCTAAAGGAGACTCAAACCCTCAAAAGACATTACCTTTTCAAAATACGATGCACGATTAATGGCAAAGTGTGCAATGTCATTATTGACAATAGCAGTAGCAAAAATTTTGTCTCCAAGAAGTTAGTGGAAGCCTTGAATCTTGGGGTGGAAGCTCATCCAAACCCCTATAAGGTTTGTTGGGTGAAAAAAGAAAGGTGGCGAAACACAAGTAAGTTAAATTTATACCATCCCTCTTTCAATTGGCAGTAGTTATAAAGACCAAATAGTATGTGACGTCCTCGAAATGGATGTTTGTCACAGTCTCTTGGGAAGACCATGACAATATGATACTTGAGCCTTGCACAATTGGAGAGAAAATACTTATGAATTCCTTTGGATGGGCAAGAATGTAATTCTACTTCCATTGAATAAGAAGAAAAATAAGTGAGTTAAGCTGAAAAAAGAGGACAACAACTACCATTTTACCACAATCAGTGGCAGAAGCTTGATGAAGGAAAGAGAGACCGATGTCTTAGGACTTGTAGTTGCTGAAAAGTTCAAAGACACTCAAAATAAAGTCCCTCAAAAAATATAGAAACTTTTTGATGAATTTCCTCATTTGAAAGATGAACCTGAGGGACTACCACCCTTGAGGAACATCCAACACCATATTGATCTAATCCCGGGAGCAATGTTACCACACTTACGAAATTTTGCATCAACATATTGAAGAGCTCCTAAAGAAAGGCCACATCAGATCAAGCTTGAGCTCATGTGCAGTGCCTACACTAATTACTCCAAAGAAAGATGGAAGTTGGAGAATATGTGTAGATAGTCGAGCAATCAACCGAATCACACTAAAATACTGTTTTCCAATTCCAAGAATCAGTAACCTACTTGATCAACTAAGTTTATTTGAAGAGTGGCTCCCATCAAATAAGAATAAGATCGGGCGATGAGTGAAAAACCGTGTTCAAGACCAATGAAGGAATTTTTTAATGGCTTGTTATGCCAATCGGTCTATCGAATGCTCCTAGCACATTTATGAGACTCATGAACCAAGTATTATCATTTTCTTAATAAATTCGTTGTAGTATACTTTGACAATATCTTGGTTTATAGCAGGAGCATTGAGGAGCACTTACAACATCATCACAAATTGTTTCAAGCTTTGACAACAGAAAAATTATATATCAATCACAAGAAGTGTCTCTTTCTTGTGAAAGAAATTTCTTTCCTCGGCTTCCTAATAGGCCACAGTCAAATCAAAGTCCATCCGAAGAAAATTGAAACTGTCATTCAATGGCCTACACCTTGTTCTGTGAAAGATGTCCAAGCATTCCTTGGCTTGGCCTCCTTTTATAGGAAATTTATCAAGAACTTCAGCTTTATGACAGCACCCTTGACTGATTGTCTAAAGAAAGGGAGCTTTACTTGGAGCCCAAAACAACAAAACAGCTTTGAAAACACCAAGAACAAGCTGAGCAGCAGCCCTGTTTTGAAACTACCAGACTTCTCCTCACCCCTTTCGAAGTAGCAATGGATGCTTGTACCTCTAGTATTAGAGCTGTCCTATCTCAATAAGGCCACCCGCTTGAGTATTTTAGTGAAAAACTCAGTCCTTTAAGGCAGAAATGGAGTACATATGAGCAGGAACTATATGCCCTTGTTCGTGCTCTCAAACAATGGGAGCATTATCTTCTATCCAACGAGTTTCTACTAATCATAGACCACTTTTCACTCAAATACTTACAATCTCAAAAGAATATAACTCGTATGCATGCGCGGTGGATTTCATTTATACAAAGATTTGAATTCGTGATCAAACATCAATCCGTTGCTGATGCTCTTTGTTGAAAAAGGCTGATTCTAACTATTAGCTATAGAAGTAACTGCATTTTCTCACCCAACAGAAATATATGAAAATGATCAAGACTTTGTTGATATTTGGTACAAGTGTACTAATTTCTTGAATGCTGAAGACTTCCATATTGTGGACAGTTTCTTATTCAAAGGAGAGCACTCGTGTATTCCTTATACATCTCTTTGAGAAGCCCTCCTAAAAGAAGCTCACTTCGGAGGTTTAGCAGGACTCTTTGTCCTAGACAAAACGTTTGAATTAGTATCCAATAGATTCTATTGGCCACAACTTCGAAAAGATGTTAATAATTTTGTCAGAAGGTGTGTTATTTGTCAAAAAGCCAAAGGAACTTCTACAAATGCCGGATTATATACTCCATTACCGATCCCTACAATCATTTGGGAAGACCTATCAGTTGATTTTGTTCTTGGTTTACCCAAAACACAAAGGGGATATGATGCTGTCATGGTGGTTGTGGATCGTTTCAGCAAAATGGCTTATTTTCTAGCATGCAAGAAAACAAGCGATGCGGTCTATATTGCTAACCTCTGCTTTAAAGAGGTAGTTCAACTTCATGGAGTACCTAACTCAATCGTCTCAAATAGGGACGTGAAATTCTTAAGTCATTTTTGGCGTACCTTGTGGAAAAAAATTGACACTAGTTTGAAGTTCAGCACCATTTCACATCCACAAGCTGACGGCCAAATAGAAGTCACCAATAGAACGTTGGAAAATCTTATAGGATGTTTAAGTGTTTCACAACCAAAGCAATAGGATTTGTCCCTTGCTCAAATGGAGTTTGCTTTCAATAACATGAAGAATAGATCAACAGGAAGATGCCCCTTCGAAGTAGTATGCACTCAACCTCCTAGACTCACATTTGATCTTGCAAACTTACCTTCTCCTATGGATGTTAATCTTGAAGCTGAAAGTACCGAGAAGTTCATGACCATTTAGAGAAGACCATGCAGTTTTACAAGGAAACTAAACACAAATCAAGAAGAGAAGTCAATTCCGAAGGAGACCTTATAATGATCCACCTACGTAAAACAAGATTCCTAACTGGAACTTGCAACAAGCTGAAGGACAGACAATTGGTGCCTTGTAAAATCCTACAAAGATATGGTTCTAATGCTTATTGCATTGAACTACCGGTTGACCTTCACATCAATCTAGTATTCAATGTAGCAGATTTGAAACCCTACTTTGCTCTTGATGAATTCCAATTAGCTTCTTGATAGCCTCGAGGTCGAGTCTGAATTTTAGGGGGGTGGAATATGGTGTACAGAGAATCAATGTAAAGAAGTTAGAATGAAAGTTAGTTAGTAAGCAGTTAGTTACTTGTTAGTTAGCTGTTATTCAACCTACTTGTAATCATTTTCTTATAAATAGAACCCCTCTCTCTCTCATTTGAAAAGAGAATTGATATTGATTCAAAATTAGAGTTTTGGTTTGCACCAAAAAGTTTGGTTTCTTATAAGAAAAAAGTCAATTGAATATTTGAACTAGATTGTAATTTCTATTGTAATGCTAGGACTATAGGTTTTTCAAGATCCAATTAAATTAGAGAAGGAAATTTATTCTCACACTTTGGCGTTGGTTTTTCAAGCTTCATGCTCGTTAGTTTTATAAGGTTCATTTTACCAATAAAATATTAAGGCTTGTTTGGTATGCAATTTGGACTTTGTTTTAGGTTTTCTTAGATTCATGAGATGATGAAATCAAATGTATTCAATGAATATTTTTTTAGCAGACTTATTTTTTTAAAGTTGCTTGAAATAGTAGAAATTCGGAAAACAACATTTACGTTATATTCAAAATTTGAAATTTCGATATGCAGTCTGCAGACTTACGTTAAAACAAAAAAGATTTATTTTATGTTGTATACTCATTTCATTTTTGTTCAATTTAATATGTATAATATAATATATTATTAAATATATGATACTGTAAGATAATTATACAAAAATTTTAACATAAAACATGTCTAGAAATGAATTAGTATTAGTTGAGATTTAACCTTATATTTAGTTAGTAATTAGAACATTTGTGTGTGTGTATATATATTTGATAAGGAATAGAAAATCTTTTATTCCAAAAGATCAAGAACAGCAAAGTCCGTACCTTACATTCTTACAAAAAAGACCACCTCAACTAAATCAATGAGGAAGGTGGAGTAAGAATGATTTATAACTGTATATTATCAAACACATTCTAGGCACTTGTTTAAATTGGATTTCTGTTTTTAAATCTACTACTGAATGCAAATGAACCATTGAAAACATGATATGCCTGTTTTTCATCGCCTTATTTTCAAATTTCTATTTACAAAATGTTTATCAAATGCACCTTTAATATTCGTAAATAAAATAGAGTTTCTTCATGCCTCTTTTCTACATGGTTTAGAATTTCCGGTAGTTTGTTCTTACAGCATTCTGTCAAATTTTTTAATCCATCTTTAGTTTCTCTTAATTGTTCTTGGTTCTAGGGCTTTGGTGTGGATCTAGAGACTGGATTTTTGTTATATGGTCCTCCAGGATGTGGTAAAACACTAATCGCTAAGGCCGTTGCAAATGAGGCTGGAGCCAACTTCATTCACATTAAGGTTCCGTATTTAAGCTACTCAAAGCTTAAAGCAGTGGTTTATCCATCCTATAACATATTTTGGATTATCTTATTGCTTTTATATATATACTAACCATTTCTTGCATAGGGTCCAGAGTTACTAAACAAATATGTTGGAGAAAGTGAACTTGCAGTTCGGACATTATTTAGTCGGGCAAGGGCATGCTCACCATGCATTCTGTTCTTTGATGAAGTATGTGATTCATGGCTTACTTTCAATTTGCTAGTTATTGTTGTCGATGATCATTTTTGTATTTATGACTTGAGGGTTTGTACAAGGAATTTATATCTACGGTAGTAATTACATTAGTATATATTTGCCCATGAAGTCAAAGAAAACACAATTTTTTAATAAGGTTCTAAATTTAATGTTATTAAAATATTTACTTTTAAGTTTCATCTAATAACATCTTTCATCTTTATTTCAAACTTCTGACTATTCTTTTCTTTCTAAAGAAAGAGGAAACAAAGATATTTTGTAAATTGCAGTGAATAAAGTGCAAAACAAGAACTGTGGGGATCATAAATTTTTCCCCGACCAATACGCATTAATAAACAAAAATTCATAGTTTCAATGAAATTTACTAAAGTTACCCCAAAAAAGAGAAGCTCCAAAATGGATGATCACCTAAATGAAAATCTTCCCGTTTCTCTGGAATGGTTATGAATGTGTGGCTGATAGATAGAAGAAAGATCTGTACGTATATATGATTATTATTTTAATACGTTAAGTTTCCACTTGTTTGTAATTGTAGGTGGATGCCTTAACAACAAAACGTGGTAAAGAAGGGGGATGGGTTGTGGAGCGATTATTGAACCAGGTTTGATTAAGTGCCATTCAATGGATTCCTTTTTATTTTCTTGTGCTTCTTTCTTCTTGTGTTTTCCTTTTTCTATCCTTGTTTTTGTTTTTTGTTTTAATTTCTTTTCCTCATTGGTTCACTGTGTTGGAATGGATCCACTACATTTTTGTAGTTACTCATAGAGTTGGATGGAGCAGAACAACGACGAGGTGTCTTTGTTATTGGTGCTACAAATAGGTAAATCTTTTTTATTTATATGCTTTAGTGAGGGTCATTATAATCTTAATACTTTATAAGTTTATTTTGGTAGACCTGAGGTCATGGATCCTGCGGTACTGCGACCGGGAAGATTTGGAAAACTTCTTTATGTTCCTCTTCCTGGTCCAATTGAGCGAGGGCTAGTCTTAAAAGCTCTTGGAAGGAAGAAGCCTATTGATGTTAGTGTAGATCTACTTGCAATTGGACAAATGGAGGCTTGTGAAAATTTTAGTGGGGCTGATCTTGCTGCACTGGTTAGTTTTTATCTTTTTGGGTTTACATAAAATGGTTAAAATCAATTTAGTCATTTTTAAAAATACTTAGAAAATGCTTTTAATCATTTGAAAACAAGTAAATGGCATGAAAAATACATTTAAAAGTGTAAAATTATACATTCGAATCGATTTTTAGTGATTAAAGTGTGTTTTGGAGTGTTTTTAAACAGTTTCAAAATCAACCTACACTTATATTGGAAAGATAAATCACGGTTTCTTCTTTTATCATTTTGCTTGGGGAAAGGGTGAAGGGAGAATGGTTAAGGTCAAGCTTATGATTTTCACATGGCAGATGAATGAAGCTGCAATGGCTGCTTTGGAAGAAAAATTGACATCTGACAAAAGTAATATTGAATCAGCATCATGTACAATCAATATGATCCATTTTGAGCGTGGGCTAACTAAGATTTCTCCCTCTGTGTCAGAAAAGGTTTCATTTTCCTTAATCGCATTCAAAACGAAGTATTGTCATGTATCATTTTCTAACTGTCATTTTTTCTCTTATTCTTCGGTGACAGCAAAAACATTTTTACGAGATTTTGGCGAAGAGCTTAAAAGCCGCTTAGTGAAGCAGGATGGTTAATTCAACAATATTCGAGAATGGGTACAATTGCTGGCAATTTTCAATTCTGCAGTTTTAACTTGGACTGAAAAGGCAGGCATGAGAAACATTGCTGGCTGTCGGAAAATTTTGTTTAATATAAATTTAAATTTTGAGCAAAAATGTATTTTTAGTCATTATAGTTTTATAGATGATTTATTTAGGTCTTAACATGGCAAAATGGACATTTTCACTAATGAAAGTTTGAAAATAGTTGGAATTGATCCTTGAAATTACATTCACTTATGAAAGTTTGAAAATGCTTGTGTGATACAGTGCTTATGTGGCTTATGTATATATATATATATATATATATATTTGATAAGGAAGCCACTGAATGTCAAAGTGTACAAAAAAGGCCTGTGGAAATTGCAAAAAACAGTCCAACAAAATGGGGGTTAGTGACAATTAGGATGCTTTTAAATTTGGAAGATTCATAGGACTTTTGAGGGTATGAAATGACTAGTTTGTCCTTTAAAGTAAAAACAGTTTCATTATTATTTTCTACAACTTCAAATTTCCTCTCTCACTAGTTTCTCTCAACCACTCGCAAGCTTTATTATCACTCTATTCTCCAAAATTTCTAGTAACAATTTATATTTATTTATATTTTTGCTAAAAATTGAGTTTTCTTATATTATTCTCAATATTTTTTTGACAATCACATTCTTCTTTTACTTTTATTCTCAAAAGATATAAATTCAAATTGTGAGAATTTTTATGAACTCAAAATTTGTGTTGAAAATTTTCTTCCAGCTTCTCGCAGCGAGAAAATGTAAGAAGTTTTATATAAGCCCGAAATTTATTTTGCAACTTTTTGCAGCGAGAAAATGTGAGAATTTACATGAACTCAAAATTTGTGGTGTTGGAATTTTCCTTGCAGAGAGAAGGTGCGAGAAATAGTTTCAGAAGTTGGAATAAAATAAATAACCAACTGTTTCCACTAACTACTTGGAAAAAAATCTGCACTATTGTCAGTTTAAAAAAAAATGTAAGTGAATGAAGTTGAATAACCACACTCAACTGAAAAATAAGAACATCAAATTTCTGTAGCAAAGATGCAAACCCTTACTAGAAATTTTGGAGAATAGAACTTTGAAGAATTTAGGGTGTGATAGTAAAGGTTAGAGAAACTGGTGAAAAAGGGTTGAAAGAGATGAGAGTGGAGTTGGAGAGAAGACATTTTGAAGTTTTAGAATATAACAATAAGGGCTAACACGAGTAATGATAATTTTTAAGGTTTCATTTGAAGATATGACAAATTGATTTTAAGTTTTGAAAAATAGCAAATTGATTAATAATTTGCGAATATCATAAATACCCTCATCTTCGATAGATTATATTTTCGGTTTAAAAAGTATCCAGATCTTTTAATGGTAACAAAAAAAAGATTCTTTCCCCTAAATTAGGTTGTAACTAACTAACCAAATTTTAATTAAATGGTAAAAATAGACAACACAAAACAAATCAAAAGTTGGAAATAGAAATCCAATAAATAAAAACTTAATATGGAAAAATGGATTAGTATACCAATTGGAACATACCACACATAGGTATTCTGACCATTAAACAATACTGTATGACAACATATGTGAACATAATTATATTATTGTGTATTTATAATCTAGAACTAAAGCTCTGTATAAATATTTGCAAAAAAAAAAAAAATGGTGGATGGATGATACTTTGAAATCGTAAATAATAAACACAAATTCTTAGTCAAATATAATAAATCCTCAACAAATTTTATGATTATGCACGAAAAAAATAAAAATTAAATAGGAAAACAAAAATTTTAGATAAAGTGATATTTGAAAATTAGATAACATTGAAAAAAAAAAAGAAGAAAGCATAAATGAAAAATTGGAGTAGAGTGAAATTTCAAAAGAAAGATTTTGATACTAGTTTAAAAAAATGGAGAAAGAAAAGAAAGTATTACACCTTGTAAAAATGGTATGATGCTATCAAAAGAAAGAAGCAAATAATAATTTTTTAAAAATCATTATTCATTAGTTAATTACAATGTATTTCGTTGAAGAAAATTTGGTGAACAACAAAAGAAAGAAGTAAATAATGACTACTTACGGAGAATTGATAGTTTTGTGAAATAAGAGATTGAAATTATTAAGAATACAAAAATAATTATCCATTAATTATTTCTTTTCCTCTTCATCTTCTGATTTCAAATTCACCATCTCTATTTTGTTTCATCAAGCCTCCATCGCACTTTTTCCTACCGATAAGCTCGTCTAAAAGTTGTTGCTTCATCTAAATCTCTCATAGTATGAGTTCAAAGCGTGGTACGATATCTGATCTCTCATAGTATGAATTCAAAGCGTGATACGATATCTATACGTTGAAGAATCACAACAACAATACCAAAATCCTAATTTACAGAAATTGATTAAGAAGAGTAAATACTTCTCATTATCAAGATTTTCTTTGGTATTTATAAAAGAATTGGCGAGGAATAATTTGAAGCATGAAAATGTATCATGACTACGCTCTAAGAAAATCAGTTCCTTTACAAAAGAAGTTTAAGTGAATTGGGAGTATTGTCGCACTAGTCTTCGGTAATTTGAGATATTAAAAAAGAAGAAACAAAATAAATATATAAAATAAAAGGTAAAATGAAATAATAAGGATGATATAAGATTTGAAATAAATAAAAAAAAAAGAAAAAGAAAGGAAAAGAATGGAAAAGAATGGAAGAATCGAAACAATAGGAATAACATGAGATTTGCAAAAAATATATATAAAAAAGAGAGAAAAGAAATGGAAAATAGTGAGATTTGAAAACAAATATTTGATATTATCTCAAAGTTTCAAATAAGGGAGATTTTGTAGGCTGTAATATAGGAAGACCAAAATTTAATTACGGTGTAATACAAAATATTATTGAGGACATTTTAGGATTAACAAAAAAAATACATTACTGCAATTGAGACATTTTGCCATAATTCAAAAGAATCCTATCGTTTGCTATTTTTTCAAATGATAGTATAATTACTACTATATGTCTTAATATTCCTAAATATAGTAAGAAATCAAGTCTTACAAAGGCTCTCAAATTCAAGGTGGTCTCATCCATTTATACTTTTGATCCTAGGTTTGCCAAATTAAATCAATTATTATCAATTAGAATATGTTTGGTTTAATTTTAAAAATAAGTCATTTTAGAAAATGTTATAGCGACCACATAAAATTGTTTTTGAAACACTTATTTATTTTAAATAGTTTTTTAATTAAAAATTTTTAAATAAAAATGACTTTTTGAAAAAACGTTTTTTTTCTCTAGCCAATAAAAATAGACCTCATCTACTTATATATAGGATAAATCTAAGAGCCGACAAGACAAATAACAAATTTTAAAATTTTGTTTGGAAAAATAGAAAATTTAAAATTATAAAAATAGAAAAAACAATTTTTTAAAAATAAAAAGTAGAAATTAGAAAATGTCCAAACTACCCATACACACTAAAATTGATAAATAAAAAATAAAAATAAAAAAAAAAACCAACCTTACAACCAAAAACAAATCTAAAAAGAGCTAAACCAACACAAATCTAGTATTTTAGAAATCACTATTTACAAGCAAATACATATTTATAACGAAGAAAACAATAATAATAAAAAAAAATAGATGGTTGAAAATACATTGATTTAGTCGCATTTCGAAGGCAAAAACAACCAAATGGTGGAGGATTGCAGCAGAAAATGAAAGTATCATGGTGGTGCGAGGTTGAAGTAGAGATGAAATATGAAGAAGAAAACGAAAAGCGGAGATGGAGCTTGTTGACGATTGACAATCGACGATAACATCACAGAGAAGAAGAAACGATTAAACGAAACAAAATCAGGGATGGAAGTTCATGTAGGGTTGTTGATTGGAGAGTCAAAAACGAAGAAGAAAACACAGCTGAAGTGCTGGTGGCGTGTGGCTGCAACAATGGAAGAATGTGGATGGGGTAGAGAGAGATAATGTAATGTTACATCTTCTTTTTATTATTATTATTACTATTGATTTAACTTTGATTAAGATCTATTAGATTCTAAAAGGAAAGCTATAATCTAAAATTCTATTAAAATTTATAGGTGAAGCATGGCTTTAAAAAAAAAAAAAAAACTAATATTTTTAATTATCCTATATATATATATATATACTTTTATCTTTTCCTCTCAAATTCAAAATTTAAAAGTTTCAAATCTTTTATAAAAAAGAAAAGAGTAACATAAAACCGAACTGGATAACAAAAGATAGATTTGAATAGATATTGATAGAGAAAGATCATGAAGATACAAAATTCTATTATATTCCGGAATCACAAAGTGATGGCTTCACTTTACAATTACTCTATATGTGTAAAAGTATACTGTTATAATTAGGAATCACGAGAAAATATTGGTTCAAAATCTCATAACTTTATATTACAATTGCACTGTATGTGCAAATTTAGATTACTTAATTCTCATAGCTTCATGCTACTATTATATTGTAGGGATAAATGTATATTAGTTAATTACTAAAAACGGAAAAAAACAAAACACTTAGCAATAATACAAAAATAATATATCAAATAAATGATAGAAAAAATACACACACAACTTGCAAAAATCGAAAATATGAAACAAGATAAAATTAATCTAATGAAAAAATATATAAAATAATGAGAAAAAGATTTAGATACAACTAAATCGGCTAACAAGCTGGCGAGTAGAAAGTTGTCGAGGCCTTTTGTTGGCCAAATAATATTTATATTCACAATCTTAAAGTTCTAGTAACATGTAATATCTGGTAAGATCGGGTCGAACACAGGGAACCTTTGAGTTTCTCTATTAAATTGTTCACAGCTTATGGTAACCGAAGGGAGGGGGTTTAAGATTGAATTGTTTGATTGTAAGTAAATAGATTGCAAGAAAATTTAGAGAGAATAAATTTGAATAATTAAACTATCTAGCTTAGGCTCTCAAGTCAATTCCCAATTTGCAATTTGATCATAGATTCCTCAAATTAATTCATAAATTGTCTATCTTTAGCCACCTTACCTAGAAAAACTTGGTGAGAGTCCAATTTATCACATTAGTCGCTTTAATTAGATGAGAAGCATCATAATTAATTTGGACTAACCACATTAAGACTTGGGATTATGCTAAGGTGAATGTTTAATTTTCAAGCGCCTAATTAAACATTCAATATGATTTTTCCTAGGTCAATGAGCAATGCTTTTCATCATAGACAACGAATCACAAGTCTAACTAACTTTTCCCTATCTTGGATCAAATTACAATTATATGTCACGTATTGAAATTTTACGCTTAGCTAATGATCTTACATCCTCAAGTATATATACAACCATAAATATGCAAAGCCAGTAAAAGACTCCAAAGTCAATATGCAAAATTATAATTAAACGATATAGATCTCACAAGTCTACATTATTGGGAAAAATTACCCTAGCCTAAGCTTGAATTACCTCCTTAGCCCATAAACAACATGAAGATCGAGGAAGAATTGTTTGGATACATCAAGAGATCAAAAAGTAGAAGAAAATAGAGAGAAATCAGATGAAAATCAGCTGGAACCGGACATGACAAACCCTAAGCGACTAATGGTGTATTTATAAATTTTGTGCTAGCACAGCAACACAAGGATACAGTCCCGCGACGTTGTTGGTCAAAACGCGCACATTCATCTTCATAGCATCGCAATGTTATAAGATAGCGTTGCAACACTCTATACATTCCAGGAAACGTTGCTCTCTGTCTCTTGGTGTCATGGTGCCATGCCATTAGGGGAAAACTTGTAATTTTGACTTTTTCTTTCTCGGTTAACACTGTTGAGCTCCATTTTGACTTGTTTTAGCTCCATTTTGTCACTAACTCCTAACTTTTCCTCTCAGGTGCTCAAAACGTATAAAATTATAAAATAAGCACATAAAATCTAGGAACGACCTTGAATAAAACAAAGGAAGATAACACATTTTTTGTACTAGCAAACACCCAAACATAATTATTGATTGTCCTAGAGTAAGGTAGAATAAACACACACTCACAAAAGATATGCTCACTCAATTTGTAAGGGTCGTTACTCAGTCTTCTAAGATCAAGCTTGCAATCAACAATGAATTCAAAATCATAATCAATCAATGAAACACATTTTAAAATTGATTCTAAATCTATTTATGCATGAGTGATTTCAAAACCCTTCTAATTAAGCCTCAACACCTCGAAACGGTTTTAAACAGCTCTCAATTTTCTTCCCCCCTATACTGGCTCAAGCACTAACTCTCAATTTGGAGTGACAACAAAAATACAAGCTAAATAATATAATTCTAAGCATGCAAGACCTAATGTAGACAGATAAAGAACTTAAACTTGCATGAAAGATAAGATTTTTTTTTTTTTAATAAAAAAGGCTTAAAATCATGATTAATCATTCCAAACATCATCTCATACAAGTAAAATCACAAGGGAGTGTATCATCAACTTATCATTATAACAAACCTCACAAGAAATGAGCAAGCAAACAATCCAAACACACAAAAATAGTCCTAGTTCAGATGCTCAATGACTCTAGCCAGAATATAGACATATCCCTCGTAGTTATATGTTATTTGAAGCTAAGTGATCGTTTAAAGAAAGGCGTGCAACCATTTAGACACTGGTGTGCGATCATTTAGATGACGAAACTCTATCGTATAGGCTTTCAGCTAAGCGATCAAGACGTTTTCACACCGATTGCAATTTTTACGAACTCTTTGCAAAATGAAACAAATTTTCATTTATTCTTCGGTTACAATAACCGAATATTGAATTCTTCTACTAACGCACAATTGAGGAGAATATTTCAGCCAATTATCTCATAATTAACCAATTTATTAATAAATGAATATAATCATATTCTATTCTTACCCTATAGTTTGATATCATATATCTACTATAGTAATTTCTCCTCCACTTGATATAAATCATATTTATATCTAATTTCCTCCAAAATAGTGTATCTCATACATTTAGCCAATTATATCATATATAACATATATAATTGAACTCCCTTTTGTCAATTTGAACATTTCAAACTGACCCCAAAACTGATTCTCGACTTTATTCAAGCTACCTAGGGGATCTTATGGACCTGTGGCTCGAAGCTCCAATGGTACGTGAATATCTATATAATAAAGTATACCTAGTTATAGATAGTCTTTGAGGAGTTTATAGGTGACCTTTGAAGATTTCAAAGTAAAATGATGTATTTTGTGACAAATATTGATTCATTTGGAAAGTAAAAGGTTGCATACCTGTAAAAAGGTCAAGCTATGTTGATGAATTAATTTAAAGTAAAACCATGTCATAGTTAACAACTATTATTAACCATTTATTTTCATTAAACGTATTTCTGATTGTCAAACAGATAAGTCTCCATACTAGTGGAAGATTATGAGAGAACTCAACCTTTGCAAAGGCTTATTTGAAGTCTTTATTGTCATATAAGATGACAAGATGAAAACTTATAAACCTTACAGCAGTGGGAGAGTTAGATGATAACTTAACCTTCACGATTTATTGGAAGCCAAAGTTGTGATATTGGATGACAAGAATTGAAGGAAGTTGACAAAGAGAAATTTTGTAGATTTTCATTGATGGGGGCAATCTCAAAGGATATGAATAGATTTACTAAAAAAGGAGACTTAAAAGTGTAATACTTAGAGATAAAGATCTTCAAAGTAAGACTCTTGGCATTAGGTGAAAACTAGTGCTAAAACTGTTGGGTAAAAATGGATTATGAGTCAATTTTTTAACTAGTTTCTATAACAGAGTCTTTATGCATTATTTCATTCATTGTTACATATGAGATATGTAAAAAATGAATAACTTCTTTTATGAAAAGGAGATCAATGCATCTACACAATTTCAAGAAAATATTCAAAGATTGAATTGCAAAAAGTTTGCAAAGTTGTGATGTTCATTTGAAAATTTTCACAATTGGAATCTTTGAGAATAAGGGTTTGGTATAGTACCATAACCAATGACTTTAAACGATGACAAAATTCTTATATAGATAAGAGAAATGAAACATGGGTATTTATCTGTTTTATATTGATATTTTCTCATTATAAATGACGTGGAAATCAATATGAAGGTTTGGCTGTTTAACCAATTTCAAATAGTTGATTTGAAGTATTTTTGTATATTAAATATCTATATTATGGACATGATGTTAAATTTATCTCATGCATCTTACGTTTACAAAGTAGTTGTTTAATGTTTGATGCAATTACTTCAGATGGAATGGTAATGTACCATTATACAATGAAGTTTATATGCCTAAGAGAAAAGCTTCCTAAGACACCTCAAATGTTGAGGGGATGTAAATCTTACATGAGACTTAATTAATATTTAATATACAATTGGTTAGTTAAATCGATAAAGTCGATTGTATGAACATTGAGTTTTGAAAATTAAAACTTACGAATAACGAGATGTGAGTGTATATAGTTTAAGATTTGATCTTTTACAGGATACACTTTTTCATATTTGATCTAAAGAAATCCGTGTTTTATTCTAGTTGGGTTATATTGGATGCTAAATGAGATAATGTGGTGCAAAAATTGAGTTTGAGGACATATGTAATCAGCAAGTTGTAGGAATACAACAAAATAAGAGAAACATCTTGTTGGTGAACAGCTGGTTCTTATTGACATAACAATTTGAATTATATCAAATGATTCTCTAGGCTAAAGTGCGAAAAAATCTCCTAAACTACCTGGGACTACGAGACATGTCTCTAATGTGTTAGGGAAAGTGGAGGAGTATGTAGGGTATAGAATATGCCCTAGGATACATGTCTCACCGGTTTACATTTTCCCGACTTTAGTGCATGTAGAAGATTGTTCGGATGTATGCCCTAAATCCTCATAGTTATATGTTATTTGAATCAATGTTTTATTAGTTTTATGTATAATAATCCATTATAAAAAGATCCAAGGTTATTTGATGTGACTTAAACATGTATATAGAGACATACAGGTAGATCATGTTTAAGTGATAATCTAAATGGTCTGTAGTATATGGATAAGGTCAGGTGCCTTATCTTGGCAACAATACTGATACGACCCATTTTGTAGTTGTTATAATTGTTGTAAAGTGCTACAAATGATCTAATCCTGATCATTCATGTGGAGACATGTGAGAAGATGTATCCTATACAAAGAGTTTGTATAAGACCGGACCACAGTCTCTCCTTATAACACTGTTGTTAGAAGAGATTTACATTTCACCAAGATAACCATAGTGACTTAACCTAAATCCTGAGTGAGTTGTGAACTCCTGCTTATGAAGGCGGTCCTTTAATCTATATGGGTGAGAATGACGAGATTCACCGACTCAATAAGCCTACCATTCTTAGGATTCGTTTGATTGGAGAGTTGGGAACACAGCTACACAAGAAGGAATTCACTCATTTTCTATTGTTAGGATAAGTAGATAAATTGCTCCCTTAAGGCTTATTATGAGGTTTGAACAATGAGGCACCTCACCATCTCTTTGCCCAAGAAGGGTCAGTTATAATTGGACTATGATTAATTGTTCATTAGAGGGATCAGTGGTACTTAAGAAGTTAGATATAACTACAGGGGTAAAATGGTAATTTTGATCCAACTATACTTACGAGCAAATTGTGAAGGGCCAACGTGCTGTTGATTAGTTATATCCAATGGACATAGAAATATATCTATAGTGCAAAAAGTGCAACTGTCGGTCTTTAATGGAGTGACCGGTAGTTAATAAAGGTTGATTACTTAATTAATCAAGTATCATTGGAGCTTCAATCTATATAAAGTTCCCTTGTTAGCTCAATAAAGGCTAATGAGAATCAAATTAATTTTGGTTTAATTTAAATTATTCAAATTAATGAAAGGGAATTAACTGTATAAGATACAATTAAATAATATATGTTGATACATTTGATACATTATAAAGTATAATGTATGTTAATATTTTATATTTTGATACATTATAAAGTATAATGTATGTTGATATATTATATAGTTTTATGAGAGAAATAAATATTTGAATGTGATTCAAATATTAATTATATGAATATGATTCATATAGAAACTATATGTTAAAATTAATGTAAATATGATTCATATTAAATTTATATAGTTTAATGAGAGAGATAAGTATTTGAATATGATTCAAGTATTTATTATAAGAATGAGATTCATATAAAAATTATATGTTAAAATTAATGTGAATATAATTCATATTAAATCTGTAAAGTTTTATGAGAGAAATAAATATTTGAATATGATTCAAATATTAATTATACGATTTTGGATTCATACAGAAACTATATGTTAAAAATAATGTAAATATGATTCATATTAAATCTATATAGTTTGATGAGAGAGGTTGTTATTTGAATGTGATTCAAATATTGATTTATATGAATGTGATTTATATAAAATTATAGGTTATATATTATATGTAATATAACATATAATTTAATATTTATATATGATAGAGTAAACATTTAGTACATGGAAGCTAATAGAATCATTAAGCACTCTAATTACATTAATTTGAGTAACAAGCATGCAAACTTAAAGTTTCATAACAATAGAGTTTCAGTTTGAATACCTTTGTAGATTTCCACTAATTCCTTGCAAGTTCCACGAAATTGATCTTCAATCTCTTCAGTAGACAACTAAAGGTGTCTTCTCTACTAATCTTAACCTTGGACTGAGTGGTGGAACTCTGAATTGAAATGAAATTTTGAATGGTTTGGAGAGAGTTTGTTGAAAACTGTTTTCAATAAATTTTTTTCTGTAAAAATCAACTTCATGCCTTTCAAAACTGATCAAAATTGAAGTATATATTCAACTTAAGCAAGCAAGCACCCTTTAATCGGTCATTTGACACTTCAAAAAGAAATATGTGGGCTACGTGTTAAAATATGGATAAATCCACGAAATATTTGGGATAAATCCACTAATCGATTTTTCAAACTTTAATTTAATTTAATTTTTTGAATTAATTGAATTAAACACAAAATCAATTTCTGTAATTGAATCTAAAATTTGAAATTTTATTTTATTTAAATAAATAATTAAATAAATTTAATTAATAATTAATAATAATTTAATATCAAAAATTAATAAAGCACCTAATTCAAACATGAATCCTATTCATGTAATCAATATTTAAATCATTATTTAAATATATTGAACTCTCTAAATACATTTAATTTCAATAATTTTAAATGTTTATTATATCGAATATAATTATCCAAACCCTAAATTGAATTTGAACATTTCAAATTCACTCAATATTCTAATCCAAGATTTAATCTTTTACGAGCTAGTAGAGGGACCTTATGGATCTACAGTTCATGAGCTCCAGTGATTTGAGATTAATTGTCTAAACTCTTTAAAATCGAATTAATCAATATTCGTTAACTATCGAGACATACTACTATAGCTCAGAAGTTGCATTCTTCTCACTGTAGATATATTTCTGTCCACTTGATTTTACCATAATCAGTAAGTCGATCCTTCACAGGTCGTTCGTATTTATAGCTAGGTCAAAATTACCATTTTACCCTTATAAATACATCTGTAATGACCCGACCCCCTAGGACTCAAGTTGAGTCGTTACTAAACACATGCATGCATGAAACTTAAAACGACACTCTTTTATAATGAAATAAATGCTAAATAAATAAGGTAAATACAAAAGATCTTCATTAAATTCAAATACTAAAAACAGACGATAGGGTACCCATAAATCATAAATGATAATAAATAGGTCTGAAAACAAATCTTAATAGTAAGTTTCAAACATCAAAACTGAAAGTTGAAAAACATGAAAAGAAATTTAAATATCATGAGCGGAAGCATAGAACTGGTCCAAGTGGCTCGATCATGGATTTCGCTTGTCAATCGTCGATGCATCTCTACCCTTACATGAAACAACGACATGAGAAATTATGAGTATAAAATACTCAGTAAGTAACCCCACTACTGGGGTCAGGCTAGGCATCTATGTCCTCTAGATGTCTACCTCTGGTGGTACATATAAACTTCTCTAGTCCTCATGGGACACATACATACACGAAAAGCTGATCTTTATCTTATTGTAGTTAAGTATGCCCACTACCTCTAGTAAGTCCCGTAGGACCCACAACCTCTGGTGAATCCCGAAAGAAATCACCACCTATAGTGAATCTCGAAGGAAATACAACCTTTGGTGGATCCCGAAGGAAACTGCCACCTCTAGTGAATCCCGAATGAAACACAACCTCTGGTAAATCTCGAAGGAAACACAACATTTAGTGGGCATCTAACTAATCAATAAGGACACTATCACAGTCTCAACATCACAAGTATCACAACATGGTTCTATAACATATATATACATCTCAACATCATGGCTCTACAACATACATATATACCTCAATATCCTCATATCAAATACAACCTCATGGAATCAAGTATCATCTCATGCTAGCATTCAAGTATCTACGTGCACAAATAAATCTTTCAGATCTTCATACAAGAACATATATCGGTTATACTATACTATCCGTCTATCATGCTATCGTTCTGTCATAATATTCATCTTTCATGCTAGCATACATCTAGTGTATGGCCTGTGGGCAGTTTCCAGTAGTAAGATTACTTACCTCGATACTAGATTCAGATATCGATCTAAGCGGCAATCTTCAATAATCAATCTTTGAATTCAATTCTCCAACGAAGCCTGAGCAACAACTACCCTCAAGATTCCAATCTCCAAAATCTTCCTTCAATCAGACATTGCTTCCAACTTTTAATCATTTTCTCCTGTAAAATTTTCAATTCACAAATAATTTAACTCACCCCTTTCCACAATGAAATTAATTCTTGACATTAATTTCAAATTAAATTTGTGTGACATAACCCCTTTCCAAAATGAAATTAATTCTTGACATCAATTTCAAATTAAATTTGTGTGACATTGAAATCCAATTTCCATAACTTCCTTCCGATTAAACCATTAAATTGAAACACCCATTCCTTTCAAAATGAAACTAATTTTTGACATTAATTTCAAATTTAATTTGTGTAACATTAAAAGTCCAATTTTCATAACTTCCCTCCGATTAAACCATTAAATTGAAATACCCATTTCTTAGCAATTAAATCACAATAATTACATTTTGTATTTTTAAAATTCCAAAAATGCCCTCTAATACTAGAAAATATTGAAATTACATTAAGAATAAAATTTTGGGTGTTACATTGCTTCTTAAGTCTCCATTGATCCTCTATTAAACAATTGGTTTATAGTCCAACTAATAAACTATATCTCTCTATCATGAGAGGGCGAGACCCCTTTGTTCAAGACTAAGAATCGGTACATAAGGGAACATATCTGCTAACTTTAAGATGGGTAGGAGTGAATTCTATTTTGCAGGACTATGTCCCCAGCTATCTATCCGATTTTATCCCCAAAATGGAAGGCTTACTGAGCGGTGATGTTGAACCACTTTTACCTATGCAGATCAAAGGATAATCCCAAATAAACAAGAGTTCATAGTTAACTCAGGATTAAGATCGAGTTACCTTAGGCCATCAATTTGAAATAGTTAGTTTTAATAGTAAACGCTTGTTATAAAGAAAAGTGACTATTTCATGGTCCGATCTTATGTAAATGTCTTTTGCATAGGATGCCTCCACTCGCATGTCTTCACATGAATGATTTCGGGATCACATCGTTTGTATCAATATACAAAGTGTACCACATCCATAGAGGTACCCAATCTCATTCATATAGACCTTTTTGGCTATATACTAAAACTTGATCCTCTTTTATGTCTCTACATAAAGTTAAAGTATTCATACTGTAGCCATGGGCTTGTTTATTCGATTTTATAACAGAATGCAATTTCAATAACACTTTCATTGAATGAAGTCTCAATAATACTTTTATTGCAAAATAAAATATGTTTAAAAATTACAAACTGCGAGTTTTTAGGACAATCCTAACAATATATTTATTGTGTTAGTTAATATATTATTATTATTATTATTATTAAAATTCATATAGTTTGAATTTGAATTTTGAAATTAAAGGGGAGGAGGTTATAACTCCCTCAAATCTCTCAACTTCTCAATACGTAAGAAAAAGAAGAGTGAGAAAGTGGTTTTCAACTTCTTCTTCTTCTTTTGGTCTTTATGTGATCTCTCAATCTCTCATTTTCTCCTTCCACCAAAATTGTGTGCAAGCCCACACAACTCTACACGATTATCATCCTTGAAAATAACGGGAAGACTTTGTGGTGGTGTCTTCTCCTATACGTTGTGTTTGTGGTTGTTGAGCTCGGGAGATCGAGAGATGCTAGTTCGTGTTCGTGCTAAGGAGGGGAAACGTGAACATATAGATCTTCAAGGGTATATTTTTCTTAATCCCTTCTCCTTTGTATTTCACAGTTGCAACATGCTTAAGTGAATAATTATGTTTATCCTTTAATTTTTTTCGCTATAAATTATGTTATATGTTCTATAAAAAAAATTTAGACACCAATGTATCCAATTGTTTCTGGTGTAGGGAATTTCAATCCTTTCAACTCCCAACTTAAAAACTACACATTGTCCCCAATGTGATAAAGAAATAAAAACATGGGACAAATTAACAAGGAAACATAAAAACTTCCCTAAATTTGGCACAGTAGATAACGGTGATATTTGGCTCAGTAATGATAATCCTCTCTTATCTCCTCAGCGGGCAACAAAAACCTAAGGTCGAGAAAGATAGAAAGAATTAAGCTCATTCAAAAATTAAAATAACAAAAAAGAAACCTATATTATGAAAGCAAATAAAATGTAAATCATAGATTCCTCCAAGTAGCACGACATATCTAATGTCACTATGCTTGACAGATTCGGCTCAATCATCTATATCCAGAGGTTATTGCCAAAACTCCGTGTTTCACCATCTCCAACTTATGTGGTTGTCCATTGTCCTGTAAAAGTAATGCACTGGAACACATGGGATTATCAACAATGGGGTATTAGATATCATAAAAAAATTCTTCAATTTTTCCCTCAAGCTTAATAGTTAGGACTCTTTATCAACATCAGTCACAACCCATACAGTCTTAAGAAAGGGTTGACCTAACAACACAGACATATAAGAGGGAGGGGAATGAGCATTCATATCAATAATATAAAAATTAGAAGGGAAAGAAAAACCATTAACTCTAATATGAAGGGATAGAATCCCATACGGAAGCATTTGATCGCTTTGCTTCAATTTTAATTCAAGAATTTATATCACATAATAAACAAAACAGAGAGATTAAGCATGCCTCTTTATAAGTTAAAAGGGAAACATGAATTTAGAACACTTCTACAAATCTTCTCCCGGTCTTAAAAATATTGTCCAAACAATTCTTATGTACCGAACACCACCACTAGATCTTCTATGCTATCCTCTGGATAATGAAGGGTTTGCTAGAACCACTTGAAAGAGAAGAGAAGGGTGTCTTTCGAGTTGTAGAGTACTCTTCTCTATAAATCTTTTTTAGAGAGAAGTTGTGTGAGTTTCTTTCTATGTTTTCATGTACTAAGCAGAGAGTTTTTCAGTCCTATCAAAATGTAGATTCCTCTGCTAAAAGAAATACGTAAGGGGAGTCAACTCCCCCCATCAACTCACCACTTCCCTACAATTGCAGGGCAGTTATTTGATTTAATTAAATCAAATTAATCAAATATCGTATATTTAAATAAATATATATAAAAATCATAATCAATAATTTATTTCTCTCTTATAACCTATAGCTTTAATATGATTCTCATGTATATTAATTTTAACCTATAGCTTTAATATGAATCTCTTTCATATTATTTCAATATTTGAATCTTATTCAAATATTAATACTCTCATATTGTATAGTTTAAATTTGAATCTTATTCAAAATTAATCTTATATTATTATGTATCTATATACATTATAGTAATTGTAAAAACAATAATAAACTTTAATGCAAATAAGATAAAAAAAAACAAATAAGAAATTCAACCCACCTTATAGTGAGACATACGTAACATCCATACGGATCTGAAACTCCAAATACCTGAAACATTAGTCTCTTTAAAATGAACGAGAAGTTATATTTCCTTTTAAAAACAAAAATTAGTTTTGCAATCCGTTGGATATTTCATGTGCAAAAGAAATAAGGCAGATGAAATTGGATTCTCGTACATAAATTCCCTTGAACGATTTGAATCTTTCAAATTCTTTCAATACTCAATATTCTTGTTTTACTTGTTGTGAGCTAGCAAAGGGACCTAATGGACCTATAGTTATAAGCCAGTGATACGAGATTAATTAATTAAACTCTTTAATTAAATTAATCAACCTTCATTAACTACGGGACCTTCCACTAAAGTGTTATGGTTGATGCCCTAAAACTCGTAGGGTCTTATAGTTTGTAATTGTATTGTACAAACATTTTATTTATGTAAAAAAATATGTGATGTTTTATTTCAAAATTAGTTTCATTAACCACAAGCCAATAAACTAACATCTAATGTTATCTTGTAGCTTAAACATGTATATAGAGACATATGGACGGATTATGTTTAAGTGATAACATAAATGGTCTGTAGTAGATGGATAAGGTTGGATACCTTATCCTTGTGACACTACGAGTATGACCCGCTTTGTAGGTGTTACAATTGTTGTAAAGTGCTACAAATGATCTGATCCTGATCATTCATGTGGAGACATGTGAGTGGGGATATTCTATACCAAAGGAGTTTGTATAAGTGTTAGGTCCTTAAAAGACATATATTTTCTATGTTAGTTCCCCCAAAACCGTGTTGATTATTTGCTTTTAATACTCATTTTGTAAGTAAAATGGTCCTAAAGGTGATTAGGAGTCATTCCGAGAAATTGGGCCAAAAAGGATAAAAAATGACTAAGAAAGTCAACAAAGTTGAAGAGAATCAGATAAATTACCAAAATGCCATCAAGCTCCAACATCACGACCCTAGAAGGAGCGTCGAGCAATGCTTGAAGGGAGAAAACTTACTTTTGTTGCAAAACAGGACAACGTTGCAACGCTCTCCACAGCATTGGAACGCTTCGAATTTTCACGCGACTGTCTCCACACGTAGGTCTCGTGCAACGCAGCGTCAAAACTGAAGGAAATCGAAACTGAGATTTCCATAAGCAGTGGAACAAGACTATTCCAAATTACAATCATGAATGAACAATGCATTTACAATCGACTTTAAACAAGCAGTTATGCAAATAATACAGAAATTACAGCATGAGAATCTCAAATGTACAGTGGGAAAAACTATATGAACAAATGCAGATGCGTCTCCATGCTTCAATGTGCACGATCGCTCGAACAATAGTGACCACGAACACTCGATCTACACGACCACAACACCGCATGAACACAGCACGAACACTTTACGCTCGTCCTCAACGATCTATTCGGTCACGAAATCCTCCGCAATAGCGAACGACTTCCACAGTAGCACGAACGGCCTCCAGAAAACCTCGATGGTGTCGAGTTGAGTCTGACACCACCAACAAGGCTACCTTGGTATTCTCGGTGTGAGAATCCAGAGGGTGGGCTCTGTTCGGACTTGGTATAAGGTAGACGAAGGAGGAAACACCGATCGTGTACACGATTGGGCAAGTGGGAGAAGGTGGAGACCTATCATATAGGTCGATGCCCAATCATTTAGATAAAGTTATGTGATCGTTTAGTCTATCGTTTAGCTCGGTCTGTCGCCTACAGACTCTATACGATCGTTTACCTTGGGCCATCGATCGTCTAGCAAAACTATGCAATCGTTTAGTAAATATTGCACGATTGTTTAGCTCAACTCTGCACGATAGTTTAGCTCGCCTAGCCGTCGTTTAGTAAATCCGAATTTACTTGACGACTTCGTGAGTTTCTTTTTGCGCGAGAGAAAACTCAAAAACCTTTTCAATCGTTTGTAAAACTTCTTTTTGAAAATAGGAAACCACTTTCCTTTTAAACTCACGGTTACCATGATCCAATAACCACCCAATACTTTGGTTATTTAAAAGAAAAATAATTAATTATCCAATAATTAATATTATTATAAACATAAATGATAACCAACTTATCATACTATATTTATAACCTATAGTTTTAATATTTCATCTCATGAAACATATAAATCATAGTTCTTTTTCTATTCCATAGTACTTAATGTAAATCTCATTTACATCAACCCTCCACTAGATGTATCATATACATCATACCGATTATATCATATGTAATCAAAATATCTCTTGTTAATTTGAATATTTCAAATCAACACCAAGAATTGATCCTCAATTGAATCCATTGAGTTACCAAGGGGATCTCATGGACCTGTAGCTCGAAGCTCCAATGGTACGTGAATAATTGACTAAACTCTTTAGTCACGGGATCCACCATCCATTACTGCTAGGCATTCCATTAAAGACCGACAGCTAAACTCTCCTTACCATAGATATATTATGTGTCCATCTTAACCAATCAGCAGTGTGACAACCCTTCACAGATCGCTCGTAAGTACAGCTGGGCCAATAACTGTTATGCCCTTGTAGGTACATCTGTCTCCTTATGTACCACTGATCTCTCTAATGAACATAAGTCATAGTCCTACTATGACTGAGTCTTCTCTTCCAAAGAGAAGTTGTGGCCACTATGTTCAAGCCCCTAGAATCAGCCCTTAAGGAAACTATCTCTCTACTTATCACTACTTCGGGAAAGGAATGAATTCCATCTTGTGGATTGAGTTCCAAGCTCCCAAATCAGACAAGTCCCTAAAATGGTAGGCATGTTGAGTTGGCAATTTGGCCACTCTCACCCATACTAATCAAAGGATCGCCCTCAAAGGCAGAAGTTCCCAAAACACTCAGGATTGAGGTCGTGTCACCTATGGTCGTTTAGGTGATATGCAAGTCTCTAGTATCAATGGCGTTATATATAGAGTCTAGTCATCTCGTGATCTAGGTCTTATACAAACTCTTTGTATAGGACACTGCCGCTTCACATCTCCACATGAATGGTCAGGATCTACCATCTGTAGTAGTTTACAATACTTGTAAACCTCTACAAAGCGTGTCGTATCCGTAGTGTCACCAGGATCAGGTATCTCACCTTAATCCTTATACTACAGACCGATTTAGGTTATCACTTAAGGCATTATCCACTTGTATATCACATATACATGTTTAAGTTCACATAAGATAACCAAGGAGCTTTGTTTATTGGATATGAGTACATGCCAGAATTAAATAACACTTATTTTATTCATTAAACAATGTGTATCTTTACAAAACAACGAGACTTCGGAAGAATTAGGACACCAATCCCAATAAAGACCAACGTCACGTCTCAAGAACAACGCTTCTTGGCCTTTTTGCTATTTAGCATTGCAATGCTAACTTCAGCGTCGCAACGCTATCCTGCAAGTATAAATATATATATAATTTTTTCATTTTTGCAATGGAGGAAGCACGATTTATATAGAGTCTGGAATTTCTATCTGTATCAATTAGTCTCTATGGTAATTTTGTTTCCTACTTAGGTTAGATTTTGATTTCTTTTTGGATTGTAATCAACAATTTGTAATTTTTCATGAATTTGTCTATGGATTTGTGAAGTAATCGAATCTTGTTTCTATTTCAAGAGTTCTTGCAATTCTTTTGAGTTTTCTATTTATCTTTATCATTTGCAATCTGATTTGAGCATTCTTGAATGTGTTTTTAATTCTTGAAGCATATTGAATGATCTATATCTTGAACATGTTTAGCCTAGATGCTTCGTTTTGTCACAATCATGATTGAATGCATTGCTTTTAATGTATTCGATTGAATGTCTAGCCAAGATCTACAAGAGGCAATAGTAATTGTGTGTTTAATGGCTATCCTAGGATGCACTAATTACTAGATTTAAAAAAAAAATCGGTTAATTGAGTAAGCTATCTTGACAATGAATCGACACAATTGAATCCTATAACTTAATGCGCGTGTTTTCTCTTCTATATGGCTGCTATCGAACCAATAAAGGTAGAAGCATGTAGATTGATTAGGGTTAGGGCTATCCAACCTTAGTCAATGATTAGAACGCTCTCTTGACTAGGTTAAAGCTAGTTGTTCGCCTTTGTAGAGACTAGTTTAATCTAGTTAAGTAGGTAGTTGCGAGCTTATTCCGATTATGAAGTAAATTTGTAGAAATCAATTATAGGAATTACATTGAACGTCTAACTTGGATTAGAAGCAAGATTGTTCTAAATTTGTTTACAATTATCCTTTGTCTTTTGATTTTTAGTATGTTTCTTCCTTTAATAAAAAACCCCTCGTTTTATAGCTTTTATAGTTAAGCTTGGTTAAGGAAAAGATCAAATAATCTTTCCCTGTGGATTGACCTCTTACTTCCACTTTAACTGCGAGTTAGTTTAGGTTGTTGTTCGAGCTTTACAAATATTGTTTATTTCGGGTTAGGTAAAACTAACGACACCTACTTAGCTCCAAACAATAAAATCGGTCCACGAAATGTTTAGTCTCATTATATAATGTCGCTCATAATAGAGACTTACATTGCACTAGGATGACTATAGGTAACATGATATGAATCCTGAGTGAGTTGTGAACTCCTACCTATGATGGCGGTCCTTTGATTTGTATGGGTGAGAGTGGCCAGATCGCCGACTCAACAAGCCTACCATTTTGGGGATTCGTCTAATTGGGGAGTTGGGAACACAGCTACACAAGAAGAAACTCACTCATTCTCCAATGTCGGGGCAAGTAGATAAATTGCTCCCTTAAGGGCTGATTCCGGGGTTTTAACATTGTGGTACCACACCCTCTTCTGGCCCAAGAGGGGTTTAGTCATAGTTGGCCTATGATTTATTGTTCATTAGAGGGATCGGTGGTACTTAAGGAGTTAGATGTAACTATAGGGACAAGACGGTAATTTTGACTTAGCTGTACTTACAAGCAATTTGTGAAGGATCATTGTACTGTTGATTGGTTATATCCAATGGACACAGAAATATATCTATAGTGCGAAGAGTGCAACTGTCGGTCTTTAATGGAGTGCCGAGAGTTAACGGATGGTGAATAATTTAATTAAAGAGTTTAATTAATTATTCATGTACCGTTGGAGCTTCAAGCTACAGGTCTATGAGACCTCCTCAGTAGCTCAACGGGATTTAATGAGAATCAATTTTTGGATTAATTTGAATTGTTCAAATTACTTTAGGGAATTAATTATATATGATATAGTTAATTAATTAATTGTTTATATAAGATATAATTATTATAACGTATTTGATTCATTGTATTAAGTATTTATGAGAGAAAATAAATATTTGAATATGGTTCAAATATTAATTATATGAGTTGGATTCATATAATTGAATTTAATATAAATGTGATTTATATTAAAATCCATTAATGAGAGAAATTAAACTATAGGTTATATTGTATTGGATACAATATTAAACTATAGGTTATATATTATATTTGATATAACATATAGTTTAATATATATAATATGATAAAAGTTGTTATCATATACATACATACATACATATATATATGTTTATTATTAAAATTAAAATTAATTTGTTATTTAAATTTTAATTTATTTAATAATTACAGTTTCAGGGAGAGACTCTCTCTCCCTTTTTCTCTCACAACGTGCAGGAGTGGTTTCTGGCTCTTTTAATCTTCTTCTTCCTGTAACAACTCTCATAGAACAGTTCTGTGATTGAAAGAGATCATAGAGAACAAATTTCCTTACTCTCCCTCTTAATTTTTTCTTCCTCCCTCTCAATCTAAAATCACCAGAGCTCACACCTCTTGGATTCTCACTAGAGAATATCGAGGTCATTCTTGTGGTGGTGCACAATTGTACGAGTTTTTCACAGAGATTTGAAGAAACATCTTCAAAGATAAGGGTTTTTGAAACCCAAATTTATTTTTCTGTTTAGCATGTTGTATTTGTTTTTTGTGAATGCATAATTTTCTTTTTCATCTGTAAAATTAGAATTCTGTAAAATTGGGATTTGGGTAGATCTGCTTCCACTCAAAGATCCCTTCACTAGGGTTCCTTTATAAAGACCCATAGCTGTACACTTATGAATTATAGAATATTTCCGTGTCAATTGATTTAACCATTACACATAAGTCAATCTTTCACAAGTTGTTCGTAATTGTAGCTGGGTCAAATGACCATTTTACCTCTGTAATTATATCATGCTCTTTAAGTACCACTGATTCTCTAATGAACATTTTTTCTGGTCTAACCATAAATAAAGTCCCTCTCGAGCCAGTGAGAAGGTGAGGTCTCATTGTTCGAGTCCCGGAGTTAGCACTTAAGGGAGAAACTTATCTACTTACCCTAAAGGCAAGAAAGAGCGAATTCCATTTTGTGTAGCTATGCTCTTATCTCCACTTCGTCCCCAAAATGGTAGGCATATTGAGCCGACGACTCGGGACTATCACCCATACAAATCAAAGGACGATCCTTCATGAGCAATAGTTCATAACTCACATAAAATTGAGATCGAGTTACATGTGGTCATCTTTGAAATATTAATCTCTACAATCAACGGTGGTACAAAGAAAGATTATGTTTCATGGTCCAGTCTTATAGAATTTCATTGTATAGGATACCCCCAATTGTATGTCTCTACATTAACGATTTAGATCAAATCGTTTGTAACATTCACAAAAGCAGTTTGTATCCATAGTTTGACTAGGATAAGGCACCCAAACTTATCCATATACTATAAATTCTTTAGGTTATTACTTGAACACGATCCACTTATATGTCGACCACATACTATTTAAGTTACATTAAGTAACCTTAGATCTTAGTTTATTGGATTTGAGTTATGCAAATAATAAATATAACTTTATTTATTAGAGAGTAAATAACACTTTATTTATTCAATAATTCATTTACAATTTACAGACTACGAGTTTAGGGCATAAACCCCAACATAATCAACATATCTCTTACTAACCCTAATGGCCTGACAAGAGAATGGTCCGCTAAGTGCACCAAGATATTAGCAGGATACAAAATATGAGATTGGAACTCAACAAAAAACAGAAGCATTCATTATATTTATGGTAGACCCTAATCTAAAATAGCATGCTCAAATTTTCTAGTGCCTATATGATAGGGCATAGAAAATGTACCTGGGATATCTTTCTTAACAGGTAAGTTACCTGGAAGAATTACCTCTTGTTTTTCATCCTCTTTCTTTTCCTTGACCTTAACCTAAATTTTCTTGCCTCTCGCAGTAGGACTCTTATCCTCAAAAGATTGGATTGATTGCACCTCTTCCTTAAGTGATCCTCTCTAAGCAGCAGTCAACATACTAGAGAAAGGGGCACGAAGAATGTTAGCATTAAGACCATGAGATGGACCAAATCCTACCCCACATCTTTTGGGCGAGCCATTAGTTTTTTCCTTAGTATCTTCTTGTCCAAAATTTTCTAGCTTAACTACAGGTTCAAGAATAAGGATCTTGGAGCTCTCAGTTCAGCTGACTGTAGAAATGGCATTGACATTACGAACATTAGACACTAGTTGGGAAGGAATCTTTCCATACTGAGTGTCTAGCCTACTAACCTCGTTGGGTAGTTGGGAAATCTGGGTGGCCATACTCTCCATGTGGAAGGCGATCGTTTTCTAGAACTGCTCCTTGTTCTACTTCAACTGCAAGGTGGAATCTGCTAGGCTCTTTACCATATCCTCCAAGGGTGCTTTTGAGCTGCTTTGTCCCTAGTTTCCCTGATTGCCTCAACGATTGTAGTTATACATTTGTTCACCTTATTGGTTACCAACATAGTTCACTTCAGCTACAGGTTCCTTAGGTTGTGCCTTTGTAGAGAAGACCTATTTCACAAGAGTAGTTAGTTCAGCTAATTCAACTATAAATTCATTTACCTCTTATAAAGATGTCTGAGTGCCAAAAACTCGCATATTGAACTACTGTTCATTTTCTGCCATGGTGGAAATCAGTTGCCTAGCCTCAAATGGAGTCTAATTAATCAGCGTTCCACCTACAGCTGCATCAATAGTACTTCGATCATTAGGGACTAGCCCTTCATAGAAGTACTGAATTAGAAATGCATTAGAGATCTAGTGATGTTGAAAACTGGCATATATGCATTTAAAACACTCCCAATACTCATGCAATGTCTCCCCAACTATCTGCGTAATCCCATATGTTTCTTTTATTATCCTCACAGCTCGAGAGATAGGGAAGAATTTTTTCAGAAACTACTTCTTCATGTCCTTCCAAATGGTCAATGATCTAGTTGGCAAGAAGTAGAGCTAGTCTTTAGTGTCGTCCTTCAAAGAGAATGGGAAGGCTCTTAGATTCAGTAGCTCCTCTATGACATCGTAGGGTCTCATGCCATCGCACACTATATGGAACTTCTTAATATGCTTGTGCGGTCCTTTCTTGTATGCCCATGAAATGTAGGTAGTAAGGGAATCAAATCAGTTTTTAATTCAAAATTACATGTATTCTCTGGATAGGTAATGCAAAATGGTTGTTGAGTTAGGTTAGGGGCAATGAGATCCCTCAAAGTGTGCTCTTCTAGCTGAGCCCTTGTCTCTTCTTCTTCTTCTTCTTCTTATTCTAAATGCTCTTCTTCTAATAGGCCTCTTGCACAGATCTATTTGTCTCTAGCTCTTTGTTCCCTTGCTCCCCTCTTGAGTCGCCTTTCCTCCCTACCTAATTTTGCAAAATACAACAAAGTTGGATTCTGGGAGGATTAGGTCAAACAAAGAAAGAAAAACCCAAGAACGATAAAAGAACCGCAGACCTTTTAGTAAATAAACTACTTGACTCCCTGACAACGATGCCAATTTGGTGAGTAGAAATTTGTTAAGACCATTCGTTGATCAAATGATATTTATGTTCGTGATCTAACACTTCTATTAACAAGGAGTATCAGTGGTAAGATCGAGTCAAACATAGGAAATATTTCAATTTCTCTATTAAACTGTTTATAACTCAAGGTAACTGAAGGGAAGAGGTTTAAGATTGAATTGTTTGATTGCAAGTAAATAAATTGCAAGAAAATTTAGAGAAAATAAATTTGAATCATGAAGCTATCTAGCCTAGGCTCTCAAGTCAATCCCCAATTTGCAATTTGATCATAGATTCATCAAATTATTTCCTAAATTGTCTAGTTTAGCCAACTTACCCAGAAAAGCTAGGTGGGAGTCTAATTATCAAATTAGTCAATCTAATTAGATGAGAAGCATCCTAATTAATTTGGACTAACCGCAATAAGACTTGGAATTACACGAGGTGAGTGCTTAATTTCAATAGTCTAATTAAACATTCAACATAATTCTTCTCAGGTCGATAGAGCAATGCTTTTCGTCATAGACAATGAATCAAACTAACCTTTTGCTACCTTGGATACAACTATATGTCACATATTGTAATTTGATGCATAGCTAATGATCGTACATCTTCAAACAAAAATACAACCATAAACATGCAAAGACAGTAAAAGATTCCAAAGGCAATATACGAAACTATAATTAAACGCTCTAAATCTCACAACAGTATTGGGAAAAATTACTCTATGCCTAAGCTAGAAATACCTCCTTAGCCCATAACCGACATGAAGATCGAAGAGGAATTGTTTGGATACATCAAAAGATAAAAAAGCAGAAGAAATTAGAGAGAAATCGGATGAAAATCAACTGGAATCGAACATGATAAACCCTAAACGGCTAATTGTGTATTTGTAAAATTCGTGCTAATGTCACGCCGCAAGGGTATAACGATGTGACACTTTTGGTCAAAACACGTGCATTCATCTTCGTAGCATCGCAACACTACAAGACAGTGTTGTGACACTCTATGCATTCTAGGAAACATTGCTCTCTGTCTCCTGGCATTGCGCATGGCGCCAGGCAACGCCCCAACACCATGTCATCAGGGGCAAATTTGTAATTTTGGCTTTTTCATTCTCAGTTGACACAATTGAGCTTCACTTTGGCTCGTTTTATCTTTAATTGTAACCTAAAATCCTGCTATATACTCCAACTCCTTTAAATTTGATTCCCCTGTCTGTTGATTAACAAAACATTACAACCAATTCTTATCACATGATCAGTTGAACACGCTAGCATTTTAGATCAACCTGATAACAAACATAAGCACAATGTGAAGACCAATACAAAATCAATTAGAGAGATAGCTACAACTTATTAATTTTTTTCTTCTACCCTAGAGTTTATCACACAAGCTTGGCTCTTGTGTACTTTTTGGTTTTCCATGACTACATAGCTTGTGTGATAAACTCTAGGGTAGAAGAAAAAATCAAACAATCATTCAGGAGAATTAGTACGAATATTAAAATCATATATATCATATATACAAACAATCAATACAATTAATACAGTAAGACACTTCAAAGTAGGATAGAGATATACTCCATAGTAATGTTCAAACACTATGGACAATGTCTTAACTCTGTCGTGTCAAATTTTCTATCTTTTTAGCTTCCTTTAGCATCGTTTTGTTGCTCTTTTAAGATTGAGATGTCTCATCCTCTGTACTTTTATCTTGGACTCCCTATTTCATGGCTTGGTTGCTCAATTTAGGTCATATTAACTCCACTTTGATCTTGATTCTTCCAAAGTGCTCTAAATAGCCTCAAATTGCTCAAACTGTACAAAATCACCAATAAAGTGTGTGAGAGTAACAAAGTTGGCCTGGATCCGGAACAAAAAATAGCATATATAGATGCCATTAGTGGGCCTTTACAATTAGATCAAATAAATTAGATAAAGATTACCTTGTGATCGAAAACCTGAAAATATAGAGAATTGGTTCCCTAATCAATATTTGAACTCTCCACTTTGGTTCCCTATTATTTTTAGGTTTGATTTTTATTAAATCTAGTAGGCTATAGAATTGGCTTGCGATTTTTTATGTGGAGTCTAGAATTATATTGGGTATTTTCTAAAAGTTATTAAAAATTTTGTTCGGTTCAATTCTCTTTGGATTTTCAAAAGCTAAGCCAATGAATGAACCAAAAAGTTCTGTTTTCTTTTAAAAGAATTTGATCAAACTAGTTGATTTGGTTCAAATTTTGCACACCCTTGCTAGCAATGAAACTTCTATTTTGGACTTTTTCTTGTCCCCCTCCCTTTCCTTTATCTTTTTTCCACACGCACAACACACATGCACATTCATGCATGGACATACAAATAGACATTCAATGCATGCACACATGCACATACACACACATGCAGATTCCATAATTTTTTTATTCGTATATTAATACATTAATACATGGTTACATGATTATTTATTATATATATTAATTTACAACTTATATTTAGTACTTAATTTAACTTATTATATGAATAACTTTACCTACTCTATCTTAATTATATAATTTATACTTAAAAGTAACAAACAAAAGCATAAAATCAAATCTAACATCACAATCAATATACAAAAGAAATATGAAAAGTTGCTATTGTGGTCACTAAATTTTATGCCATAGCTTCTTTAGTCCTAAATTTTCTGTGTATCATTTCGGTTCAAAATGGATGGATTTAAGTATTAAAATAGATAGTTTCAAAAAACATTTGCAAAATGAGATAGTATAGAAACAAAGTTCAAAAATAAGTATTTTTTTCGTCCATATTGATTTCGTCTTTTGGAAAGTCAGAAACTAACATTAGTTTTTTTTTTCTTTTCTTTTTAGGTTATCCTCTCGCCTCTATAATTTTTTTAGTTGACTAAAAAGAAACCATAGACGAGTGAACAAAAGAGAGTAGATAAGTGAATCTAAAAAGAAAGATGTCAATAGTATCGAACTGCACGCCTCCTAAGAGATTATACAAGCTACTACAGAGTTTATACAAGTTGCTACAAACGATGTAGTAGTTTTACGATCTAAGTTGAATTAAGAAACCTCAAAAGTATTTGAATTCTGTAGTCAACATTATATTTACTTTTTTAAATCTATATTGTTTTTGCTGCTTCATTAAAAAATGTTCCCTCTCACCAACTAATATTCAAAATTTCCTCATTTCAAACAAAATATCTTATTTTTCTTTGCTATTTAGGGTATACATACCAATTTACACGTACCTTGACTAATCTCACCAGACAACCTGTCTGATCCTACAACATGTGGGTGTAAAAAAAAAAACTTAGAATATTAAATCTTAGATAAGTGGTCACCATGAATTGAACTCATTATATACCCCTCTTAATCCTTTATCACGGTCATGCATTTCTATTTACCACTAGGTGTCTATGATGATTTCAAACGAATTATCTTTTACAACCATGACAAAAAGCCAAAACAAATGGGGTTAATTCCAAAATAAAAACATTAAATTTCTAGTATGATATGAATTGCCACAGCATATATACAAACAGTACTTGCAATTGCAACAGGCCAATCTCGAGATGTATCCTTCATCGGCAAAGAAATCCTACCAACAGCAAGAGTTTAAGGGACAGCCAATTCCCTGTCTCGTGTAGAAATGTATTATGATCACAAGCTAAAGATACAATTTAAACTAACAATGTGGGAAATTATGCAACTTTGCAGTAATATATTCAGAAAGCTCCAATTCTTTGTGTTAAATAAATAGTTACAAAATTGCACATGAAGAGAGATGGTCTACCACAACCTACAGCACATGTTTATCGACATACATTTAGAAATTTAGACGCAATGCGATCATAGACCAATGATAGAATGAGAGATATAATGCTTTGCCACAAAAGCACATAAGATATACCTCTAGAGGATTTCAGATCTAGTGAGTAAGGGATGCCTCAAATTTCCATGATTTGTTAGTACTTTGTTAAAAGAAGCTCGAATAGTGAGTAATTTCCCTGCATTTCGAATAATGATTTGTTAGTACTTTGTGAAAATGATACAGCATTACGAAGTTCAACCGTCATTTCCCTGGACAGGGAAAAGTTGCTCTCGTTCAATGGAATATCACACTTTTCCACAAACTTGACAGCAGATTAGCCCTCAATTCCATGAATTATTGAAAACTTGTAGCATAACAGCTATAAAGCAATTCATCATCGATTGGTACGAAGAATATGTTAAAACAAGATTGGTCTAATAAGCTAGAGATGTCATAGAATCTGAATATATTTCTCTCTTCAAATTCTCCCAAACTTCCGTGCCCCTGGGATGATGATTCACATACCGTCTTAGAAATGTATCATCCGAACACACAAGAATAGTCCTTAATGCCAACATCGGGAGGACTATTCCTTGTTCCTTGAGCCAATTACACATTGCGATCCTAAGAGTGACCCTCTGAGTCGCATAGCAAAGATATGAAGGGAAGCTTATTAATGATGAAACAGGATACCCCAAATTATTTAAAAAAAAATCTATTTTTTCTTCTAACATATCTTTTGTTTGGTTAAGGATTCTTGGAGAAACTTCAATCATTTTGTAAACATCCTTCTCATCAATGCCAGCTTCCACAATACAATCAAACCGCTCTTGTAGCTCTGTTCCCTTACCTTGAAACGCCTGTAGTGCTTCTTCCATCTTAGTTGAGTTTTCTTCCAGTCCTAATTTCAACAAGAATTGAGTTTTCTGTTGCTTTGATCTCACAATCTCCCCGGAGTTTGGTAATGGCGAAACTTTTGTTCCAAGCTTCCAGTTTTTTAATTCTTCCGGATTCTCTAAAATAAATTGACAAAGCCGTTTCTTCCCAACATTCAAAAGATGGAGCAAGCTGCTAGCCTTTTTCAGAGTACACAATCCCAATAACAGGGGATGAGATCTGAAAAGGCATCCTATCTCTTGCACACCCATGTCTATTTCATTGAAGAACAAAAGGCATAGCCTCATATTTGAAACAAACTTACCAACTCGGATTTGAGGAAATTGCAGTAACACGGAACATATCTGGATCATTGAGCATCCCATTTTCAGTAACAACCCAATTAAGGAAAGTGATTTACTTCCTGAATCCTCAAATAAAAAATCTGGATGTTGGCTGATTAAATCAGCCAACTTCTCATCACTGCAACCCATTTGTTCAAACCTGAAAAGCAACCCAAGAATTTTCTTCCAATTATAGGAATTACAATCCGTCAGTTGTTCTTCAACCCAGCTTGATTCAAATCCAATGTTCTTCAATTTGTCTAATACCTGGACAAACCCATCATCAACACCACCAACCAATAGATAGGGGCTACAAACAACAAATTTAACCACAGTAGCTTGGCCGATACCAAGTTTTTCATATGCTTTTAACTTCGACAGCAAAACACCATAGTCATACTGAAATATCTGAGTTGCCTCCTTATATATCTTCCCTATCTTATTTCTTTCAATTCCATAGTTACACAACACATGATAGTTCTCAAGCAATAAATCATCATCACTCAAGAACATCAAATTGCGAGGAAGAAACCCATCATACTCTGCAGGTTGCAAGCCCACACTCTCAAAGAAAGGCTCGAATTCATTAATTGGATGGTAGCGTAAAAATCGCGTAATTGACCGCCCAATATCGCCCTCATGTTCAACTCTTCCCAGAAGTTTTCCAAGAAAGATTGGCGAATTTTTACTCATATTTTCAGCATCCATTAATTGAATCCCTCTAGTAGAATGCAAATACTCCAACAACGCAGCCTGAGCCTCTTTCCTAGTGGCCCGAGAAATCCGATGACCGTTTCTACTACCCATATTCAACATTTCTCCAGAATTTCCACATTCATCCGTTTGGGGAGCCTTTTTAGTTCGATAAAATCTAGGGCCTGAAGCAACAGGGGAAAACCCAATTTGCCAGTACAAGACTCGAACAAAGTTAAACTTGTTGTCAGCAATAATCGAAGAAGAAAGCATGGAAAGTGCTCCGAGTTTTTGCAAGTAGGACATGACAGAATACACAATGTATGCAGATCAAGCTCATTACACATATATCAAAAATAAAATTTCAAATGGTACCTCTCCAGAAGATTGGGAACTTGTAATTTGGTAATACTATTGATTCGCCATTGAGAATTTGTAGGTTGAGACTACGAGAAGTTTTGATAAGTTCGCCGACGCTGGTATATGAATTTTAGGGCTTTTTCTACTTTGGAGCTTCGAATTATTTTGATTTGGTAGCAGAATAGATGGAGTGTTCTAGCGGTGTTTAAAAAAACTCGATAACCCGAAAAAATCATATCCCAACTCAATTCGCAATTTAGGTTGGATTAAAAAATAAATGAAAATTTTATGGGTTCACCTAATATAACCCGAACTAACCCGAATTTATTATTAACTTTAAAGTATATTATTTATTACTTATAACATAATTATTTGTATATATATTTATTTTAATTTTATTTAATTTTAATATTTTTTAAATAATTTATTCTTCAACAACTCTTAAAAGTAGTTTCTTTGTACTTTAAAAAGAAAATTTTCGCTATATAAATTGAAATTGAGTTGTTAATCTTAATTCAATATATGAAAATAATTAAATTAGATTTTTACATATTTACGTTTTGCTTCTTTTTAAAATAAAATTATGAATAAATGACCCGGTTAACCCGAACGAACCCAACCCAAATATTTCATAGTTGGATTGGGTTGGATTCATTTTTTCATAAAGGTTATTTGGGTTGAAAAAAAATTTATTATCCGAACAATTGGGTTGGGTCTAAAAAGTCTTACAACCTGACCCAACTCAACCCATAAACACCTATAAGGGTAACTGAAATATTTAGAAGCCCAAATTAATATAGTGATAAATATATATTAAAAAAGAATTAGATATTGATACAATATGCACATTTATATATTATTTTAATTAAAATTTTTTATTTCTAATACATTGGAAACTGGTTAAATTTTTATAATTTATAATTTTATTTTCATTAAAACATTTATTTAGCTTCTAATATTTTACGACCACAACATTTACATAATATTATAATTGAGTTCGATTTCAATCGACGTTATTTTGTGACAAATGACATAAGTGAGAAATAATATTGTAAATCAAATTTGAACAACATATGAATAGAAACATTTATATTATCATTGTTTTTTTCTTTTTAACATTGGGATTTATCTGTATTTGATAATATAAATATCTTTTTCATATTTTAATGCATGTTATATATTTTTATTTAATTTACATAATTAAATAATATTTAAAATATAAAATAAGGGGAAAGTTAAGGGGGAAAAGTATAAGAAACGAGAAACGAAGAAATAGTTATCAAACAAGTTTATGTTTTTTTTTTTTTTTCAAGAAACATGAAACATAAATAGTTACCAAACATAATCCTATTTCCAATTCTTCAAAGACAAGAAACAAGAAATGGAAAATAAGAAACAAGAAACGGAAAACGGGAAACTAGAAATGAAAATGTTATCAAACGGGTTCATAGGGTATGTTTGATAACTTTCACATTTCCTGTTTTTCGTTTCTTGTTCTTTATTTCTTATTTCCTGTTTCCTCTGTTTTGAAAACAAGAAACAGAAATATGTTTGATAACTATTCCTGTTTTCTGATTCTTGAAAAAAAACAAGAACAGAAACTTGTTTGATAACTATTTTTTTTTCTCATTTTTTGTATTTTTTTTTCCTTACATTTCTTTTCCACATTTTATAGTTTAAATATAATCTAATTATATAAAATAAAAAATATATAGCATACATTAAAATATAAAAATATTATCAAATACACATAAGTCCCGATGTAAAATTACTAACAATAATACAATTATTTCTATTATTCATATTTTGCTAAAATTTGATTTACAATATTATTTCTCACTCGAGTAATTTTTTTAAAATTTTAAATGACGTAGAATCAAATCTAACTGAATTATATTATTATGTAAATGTCGTGGTTGTAAAAATATTAAAATGAACCTAAATGATATCTTAGTGAATAAAATTTATATATTGTAAAATTATAATTGGTTTTTTATGTAAGAAAAATAAAAATATATATAAATTTAAAAAAATATAAAAATGCATATTGCAAAATTTAAAATTCAAAATCCAAAAAGTATTTGTATATACAATTGAAAAAGGAAATTATTTTTAATGACAAAACTGTTGAAAATATTTAAAAATAATAGTAAAATATCACAGTTTATCTGCGATAGATCGCGCTAATATATAAATCACAATCTATCTGTATTTATCATGACAACCGTATTGAAAACAATCGTGTTGAAAATTTGAAATTTGAAAATCAAAATAATATATAAATCTAAATATTTGAAAGTTCAAAATTCAAAATTAACTTTATTATATTTGTAAATATTTTGGTTCATTTTCCTACATTTGAAAACAACTCTATTGAAAATTTTAAATTTGAAATCAAAATAATATATAAATTTAAATATTTGAAAATTCAAAATTAAACTAACATGTAGATATAAAAAAATTAATAAAGAAAAAAATATTTATAAAATAAATATAAAAAATATAGAGAAAAGGAAATATAAAAGCAAAGAAAAACAAAATATAAGACGTCACACTTAAGATTGGATTCTAAGATTTGAAGCTAAGGAGTGTTTTGGGCATGCTTCCTCACCAACTAACTAAATTTGCACTTTGATACAATTTAAAAACAACTTTAAATAAAATAGAAACAAAACATGAGAGACTACTTTTTGTAGTACCTCAATTTTGGTCACATTTTTAGGAATGTTTATCAAATTTTAGGAACAAGAAACAGAATGATTATCAAACAGGTAAGTTTCTCAAAAAATGAGAAATAGAAACAGAAAACAGAAAACGGGAATGTTATCAAATAGGCCCTTAGTTGCCCAAAATGAGTTTCTTTTAGTGGTATTAGCATGATCTCTGTCCCTAAAGTTGGAGCTTAGCTGCACCCATATAGGAGTATTAAAAAAACGAGTCAAATTGGCGAACAGAGCCAAACCTACTGATTCGATTCAGTTGTTAAAATAAATGTAAATTTTTTGTTCAAAAGAATACAAAATAGTTTGGTTTGGTTCTCGAGTCACAATTAAAAAAATCGGAGCAAACTGAAACAAACTGAATTATTTTTGTTGTTGTTGTTATTAACCCTAAGAGTGAGTTAGTGACATCCCATTTCCCAAATCCCCCTGGCTTTTCCTTTTACATTTTACCTGTGTCTCATCTTCGATTCTACCATACTCTCTAACAATTAATTTCGGACTAGTAAAAGATTAAAGGTAAAAACTGGACTAAGAGAGTTACCTAACTCTAAAGAACAAACCTGAAACTAGCCAAGAACAGGACCGTGATAGTTCCAACAAATGAGACAAAGGGATTTGAGCCTAAAAAGGCCCACTCAGCCCACCTCGGCTAAGGCCCATCCACCCCTTAAAGAAAGGCCAATATGGATTGGTCCACTTAGTTGGAACATCCACAATGGCCCAATCTATGCTCCAAGTGTCAGGTTTCAAAATAGAAAAAAAGAAATCAAATTCCTAATTCAAAATGGATAGGAAAGACCTCTAAGTTCAATTATGAACAGAGGATGACAACACTATAGAAGGGAAGTACAACTTCTCGCTAAAAATCTACTTGCCCTGACTTTTGTGCAATTACTAAGTTAAGCATCAAAGTGCTTATGGCGAGCACCACATTGGGATGTTATTTACTTGATTCTTTTTGCAGGCAACCTCTTCTCCAAATTACAAATTCACGGTTGAAGGTACGTGGTATTCAGGTGAGATTACTTGACTAGATCAATAGTTAGCGCCATATATGGGGAAGGTGTGTGTTATCTACAAAAAGAATTTATGATACACTAGTTGGACAAGGGACTAATAAGCCAATAAGGAAATAGAAATTCAGATGAGGAGAGGCATCCCCAGATTAATAAAAGTCGAACAGAATACAATCAGCCTATCCAAAGCCTGCCTTGGCCTCAACCTTTAAAGGTAAAGGCAGAGGAGAAAATTGTGGCTCTGAAAAAGAAGGTTGATGTTCTAAATAGAAACCTGAGGTAGATCCTAAAGCTTTTAAAAGAAGATTCTTACAAAGAATAGAATAGTTCTCAAGAAGAAGGAATCGCTTGTTTAAAGAAATAACAAAAAGACAAAGAAAAGTGCTCTAGGGCTGAGGATAGCAAATCAAAACAATGCAGAGAACATAAAAAACGTATCAAGGAATTATACAGACAAGGCAAGGCCTTATCTGCAGAAAGTCGAGGCTGAGCTGAGCAGGACAAGAAGCTGGATGACCTTAGGAATTTATTTGAGGGAGATAATAAAAAAAAACACTGCATAAGGGACAAGGCCGAAGCCGAGATCGAAACCCACCCATGGAAAGAAGAGCTTATAAGAATTCAAAAGGAAATAGTAACATTCAAGGAGACATCCAACGAACGAGAGAAATAGATGGAGTCAACCTCGAGGCTTTGATTGAATAGGTAGATCCACCTTTCTCTGATCAAATAATGAAAGAAGCTCTACCCCTGAAATTTAAGGTTACAAGTATCAAGTTATATGATGGAAAATTTGACCCTATCTGTAACATCTCAAGTTTCGAATAAATTGGGGTTAATTATCTTAAATTGTTGGACTTTAGTGAGCTAGTAGTTGTATGTGACAAGGCACGATCTTGGGCGATGAGCATGATGAGGCAATGGCATAATCATAGGCGAATGTGGAAATCAAAGGGTAGCCATGCATTAATCATAGGCATGTGCCAACCAAGCTCATCTTGAGGTTAGTAGGCGTTGAGGTGCGTGGTGTGGTGCAAGGATGCACACACAAGGGCCTTGAAGGCCTTAGGCGTTGGGAGGCTGTGCGTGCGCTTAGGTATGCATTGATGGCGTTGATGCAAGGCACACGAACCATGCGCTACTTGGTGAGGTATGCGTTAAGGCTAATGTGCGCCTGACTGATGGTGTGATGAGGTTGAGCCATGTATTGATTGAGGCTATGCAATGCTCAAAGAAAGGTCACGACAAAGGAAGTCTGACGTTGGTCAAGAGGGCATGTGGCCAAAGAGGTAGCATGCGATTGGGAAGAATGTGGCCCTTGCATTGATGAGTGCCATTGACTAAAGCCTTGCGAGATGACTAAGGGAAGGTAATCAACTTAATCACGATTTAAAGTAGTCAGCTGTCGTGATTAGATAAACTAATCCCACTTAAGGGATGAGGTGGCAACTTAATAATTAAAGTAAGGCGTGTAGACTCGAGTATAAAAAGAAATGCTAACTTTAGAAGCAAGATTTGAGCAATCTACTTGTGCTATTGCGGTGATTCCAAAGCCATCTGAAAGTTTGATGAGTCTAGTTGATGAAGTAAGGCTGCCGAAAGGAAACTCCAAAGGAATTAAGTTAAAAATTGAAAGATTTGTTAGAAGGTTGAGCACTCGGGTGATTTAGGGCCAGTGATGAAGATTTGAAGTTTATGGCCAAACCACAAGAATTCTGGGCTCAAATTTTAAAGTGAGTATGTTAAGAAAATTTTAAACAAGTTGTATAAGAAAATTTTCCGAGATAAGGTCTGTATAATAAGTTATTTGAATTATAAGTTGAATTTGGAAATTTTTTAACAAGAAGGCAACTGCTTGAGATGAATAAGCAGATAGCTCAAGGTTAACGCACGGGTTGAGACAAGGCTAAGCACCACTATGCATTGAGCTATGCGTTGGGCTGAAAGGGTGTGAGCTAAAGACTTGGACGCATAGGGGGTAGTGTAGGCAGTCATGTGCAGCTGAAGGGGCGCCTAGGACATGCGATTGGTGCATGGGTGTGTGCGATGGTGAAGTGTGTTGGCCACATAGCAAAGACTTAAATTTCAAGAAGATTACTAAATGTTGAACGCATAGTAAGGTATGCGTTGGTATGAAAATATTTTATGGTAGGCTGAATGTAAGCTCAATTAGGGAAGTTAACCTCACAAGAAGACCATTGCTAGTAGCTAAAGCATGTTGTTATGTCTACAGATTTGACACCAATAGGAGAAGCTTATCAACCTAGGGGGATTGCCCAAAGTCGTGAATGACTGTGAATGTTTTCTAATGTTTTAGTAAATACATGTTTTATTTGAAAGTTATTCTCATGCTAGCTTTTTTCAAAGTAAGTTTTCCAAGCAAATCAAGTTTAGAATAATGATTAACGCATGCTAGTTCTTTTAAAAGGAAGTTGTTAATGCATGATTAAAACATTGAGGTACTTAGTTACATAAAGCATGCGTAAGAAACTATATTTGAATGATTATGATTATTTTAGCCATGATCATGATATTATGTTTTCAAACATACATGTTTCAATAAATAAGTTCAATGTTAATTAAGTTAAGCTCGATACTGAAGGACTTGAGAAGGTATCTGAGTAGTAGTACCTAAGGTATGACGGTGCTTAGCTATTACCACAAGCTCATAGGAAAATTTGATGTTGGTTGTGTTGAGATCACTCCACACAAACTAAGGTTTGAGGTTGAGGGATTGAGCAAAAAGGTTCTCTCTCAACTAAGGATTAACTTAGCTATATTTTCAGATATGATATGATTAAAAGTTTTATGTATGTGTTTGCTTGGCAAGTTTCAGAATTCAGTATTCAATGTTCTAGTTTTCAGATTGAAGCATGAGAACTATGTTTTTATAAAGTCACTCACTGGGCTAGTAGCTCACCCTATTTTCAATGTTTTCCCTTTTTCGGGTAGCGGTCAACTCCCTAGAAGATAACTCTGTTGCTGCTCTGCCACTCAAAGACTCCAACTTGGAAAGACTAGGTATTTGTTCTGTAAATATTTGTACACATGTTTTGTTCATACAGGGACTAATTAGCAAGTTGGGGCCACAGAATCTTGTATGCACTTATGTCATGTATATGAATGGTTGCTATGAAACCATATTGATGTATGTCTGTTGATTATTGGTTTCTCAGTAAATGTATGCGTGTATATCCAAGGTTTCTAGGACAAGTTAAGCAAGTTAGTAAGCAGTAAGTGCCTACAAGAAGATTGGTAACTACTGCCATCACGTCTTCTTTTTGGTTAAGAGGGTAATCTAGAAGGGAGTGTGAAAAGTTGGTATCAGAGCATAAGATTTTGGGAGGAAGAGAGAGTTCATGCATTAGTCTAGGTCTCTATTGTGAGTCCCTAACATGTGTACTTCATAACTAGGTAAAGATGTCGAGAAGAAGTGGCAAGCTTAGCAAGCAGATAGCAGATGGGGACTTTGACCTTATCGCTAGAGATCCTAAAGTTAGAAGCGATCCAGATTCCAGTAGTAAGGGAGGTAAAGAGCTAGTAATTATGGAAACGACTTCAGAAAGTGAGTCGAGTACCCCATAGGGGGAGCAGATCCTCAGCTAGAGGATAGAGTATTTGACAAGATCACCCAGAGGTTGGCAGCGAGTATGGGATCAGTTCGAGCAGATCAAGAGAAGAAGTACGACATCGAGTGGCTAAAAGACTTAGGTGCGATGACGTTTGAGGGTGCCACAGATCCAACAGACACTGGTATGGTTAGATTTGACTGAGAAGTGCTTTAGTGTGATGAGGTGCCCAAACGACCGTAAGGTTAGGTTAGTGGTGTTCCTGTTATAGAAAAAAGCTGAGAGGTTGTGGAAATTTATAGACGCTAGAAAGAGCGATTTAGAGGCCATGTCTTGGCCAGAGTTTAAAAATCCTTACTAATCAAATAATATTTATAAATTATCGAACGAACTACTTATACTAATTGGTAGTACAAATGGTAAGTCTGGTGTTGAACCTCCGGAAGCACGGAAGATTAATTCCTCAAGGAGCATTTTAAGTTAAAGTAGTAAAATGGAGGGAGGGAGGGTTTGGTATGGATTGGATAAGTCAAAATGCATAGAAAATAAAGTGCAAGTACAGTAAAGGATAGAAATGCAATTAAAGGAGACTTTCTAGCTTAGAGGATGAATATCATAATGACTCGATTTAATCTTATTCATCAAATTATTCGAATGCAATCTTGTGGTTCTTAATTATGCCTAGCCCAATTGATTGGACATCCAACCAGTGGTTCTAATTACCTAATTAGTTAAACATGCTAGATGAATCCATACTAAACATATTTATCTAACTACATTATGCTCTAAGGATTATGCTAGGATGAATTAGTTTCCAAAATCTAACTAAACATTCAATATAGTTTCCTCTAGGTCAATAGGAATAAAACTATTCATTATAGACAACGAATCACAATCCTATCTAACCTTTTGCTTATTAAAAATCAACTTATAATTTTATGTCATATATTACAAGTCAATCTCTTAAGCATTCAATCATAAAATCCCAAGTAGTTTTTCAGACAATAAAGAGAAAATATAATTACAAAGCGATTCAATCAGAAAGGAAACTCATAATCAAGATATAAAGATTACATTTAAATAAAACTCCAAAGACTACATAGAGTTTAATAAAAAAATTCTCTAAACTAGAGAAAACCCTTGAACTTACCTTCCTATGGGATGAAGAAGACAAATTTGAGCTCCATCTCAACTAATTACATGAGAGGAAGGAAGAAATTAGAGAAAATTGCAAGTGGGAGAGGTGAGAAGTTGAAGAAATCAGCTGGAAGGTAGATTGGGAGTTGATTCTTTGCTCTAAAAGCGAAGAGAAGGTTATATACTACAGTCATAGCATCGTGACGCTGCAATGTAGTGTTGCAACACTGCGAGGCCTTGCGTGCGCATTTGTCAAAGTTCGGAGCAATGTAGCATTGCGACGCTACCCTTTTTTTTAGCATTATGTGATGTTACTGTCTTGTAGCATTGCATAACTCTCGGGTGAGCATTGCAAAGCTCCATCTAGGTGAATTTTTGTCATTTCACATCCTTTTGTAGCTTGGTCGCTCAAATTAGCTCCCAATTGCTTGAAATTGACCCCAAACAACTTGTGGCAACTGATTCTACCTCTAAGATGCCCAATACCTATAAAATCAGTAAATAAACACATTAAACATAGTAATGACCTAAAATTAAGAAGAGGAAAATTGAACATTTTTTGTGCTATCAAACACCCTTAACTTAATTCTTGATCGTCCTCGAGCAAGGTAGAATCACACATTCACACAAAAAAATATGCTTGCTCAATCACAAAGGTCATTACTATAGTCTCAACAGTCTATAAGGATAAAATTTGCAATAAAAATGAAATTCGATAACAATCAATCAATGAAGCATATTTTAAAAATGATTCTAAGCTTATTCATGCATGAGTGAGTCAAAAGCCCTACTAATTAAGCCTATAAAACCCAGAATGGTTTTATAAGGCTCTCGATTCATTTTCTCTCTACTTTGGCTCGAATGTTCAAGAGCTAAGCTTCCTAGACTCAACAATGCAATGACACACTTAAGGAAACCAAACTTTAATCTTTTTTTTTTCTTCTCATTTTCTTACTTTACATAAAAGAGGAGCCCTTATCTAGACACGTCACCTTTGTTTTAGCTTGTCCATACAGGTTACGTGAAAGACATCCAACTACGAGTAGCGTTCCTAACAAGGTATTGAAGCTTACTCATTCCACGAGGTACTTTAGCACATAGGGAAAATACAGGTGCATAGCCACCCCAGGTTAATCATAACCCCAAGAAAAAGGAGTAATCTCCTTCAAAAATAACATACAAACTTTCTTTTACTTTCATGTTTCACCTTTTACAAACTTTCTTTTTATTTACTCTACACTTGGCTTTTACAATACAGAACAAGAGTTTGACAAAAAAAACATAGGCATGCATTATTAGGTTGAACTTGCATTCACTTAATACCTATCACCTAGGCCTTTCAGGGTGACAACAAATGTACAAGTCACATAATACAATTCTAAGCATGCTAGACCTAATTTCAATGGACAAAGGACTTAAAGATACATAAGAGATAAGAATTTTTTTTTAAACGGGCTAAAAATCATGACAACGATCTTCAAACATCATCTCATACAAATCTAATCACAAAGAGGTTGCATCATCAACTCTTCATCATAACAAACCAGACAAAAGACAAGCAAGCAACCCAAACACACAAACAATGTCCGAACACGACGCTTAAGGACTCCAACAATCATAACATACCCCTAAATACCCCCAACTTAAAATGATACATTGTCCCTAATGTATTTCTAATCTGAGCCCAATAAAATAAAAGAGTCAAGGGAACAAAAAACCTCCCCTGATGACGTTTTCACACACGGGATGGTGGTAAGAGGGTTGCCTTAAATTGATCTTCTTTTTCTCTTAAGGCAAAGGGAAAGAGACTACAAAAGAAAAACAAGAAGTTAAACTAGAAAGCAGTAAAGGAAAGCAGTGAAATTTTCACCTAGCTCCCTCCAGGAAGAGCAAATTGTTAACATCGATTGTTCGACGTGACCTGTCCCCTGTCAAGGTACAAAGAAATTCTCATATTTCTCTGGTCCTTTCTTGGATGAGTCAATATAGCCTTGTAAAGCTATAAGGCTCATCATCTTTTGAAGAGAACCAGAAAGATCAAATTTGTATTTTTTGAATAAGGCAAAAAAAAAAAAAAAAAAAAAAAAGTAAAAAGAAAAAATCAGAAGACTCAAATGACTCAAAAGACTCTTAAGAAAGAAAAGACTCAACGGACTCGTGAGAATTAGAGGAATAAAACTAGAATATATACGAAATACTAGGAGTTAGAATAGGGCTAGGTCTTTCAACCTCTAACTTTATCACCTGGATCTCTTCGGATTTAGCCTCGGAATCCTCCTTAGCCTCACAAATTGGCAGGCATAAAGTGAAGTCCTCATCATCACTGGAGTAGTGGAACTTCACAAGGAACTCTGCCTCTGAGGTACAGACGATGGGTTGCTCTAGCATGCTCTCCAATCTCTACACAACCTCTATTAGCTGGGTAACATAATTGATCATGCTTCATAGCTAAGCTTGAATGTTCTGCTAAAACTGAAGAGATCTATTAGCAAGTTCAGAAATTAAGAACTCCAAAGTCATACCTAGGTACGAGTCTCCAGGAAGTGCTTCCTTCTCCTCTACCACGTCGACATGGACTACCTCTTGCTTTTGAGCCCTTGGCAAATCCAAGGAATGGTCTGGCAATGTCTCGTCCAGCCTCCCAATGAAGTTGAAAGCTGAGCAACAAGGTCACTCAGACTTTGCAAGTCAGTTCTAGCCTCTACCTTTAGGAAAAGACTCTCCCATTGGAAGCACTCGAACTTCTGTTGCCTGTGGAGGGTGTTCTACTAAAGGTTAAAAGTACTATTATTAAGCTTTATAACCAAATCCTTTAAAGACTTACCTGACCCTGAAGGCTGAGCGTGAGTCGACTGGTGTGTTTTTGTAAAATCTTGGTTGTTTAAGCTCTGGTGTCTTCCTAAGTATCTATGATTAATGGACTCCACCCATCTAGGATGATGAGACTAGTAGTCTAAATGACCATAATACCCTTCCTCGATGAATCCACATAGTGCTAGGATCCATTACAACCTTGGGCATACTTGCATAGGATGCCCCTTGAGTAGGCAACTCCCACACTCCTTTCCATTAAGTGGCCTGTTGGGGTTGATGCCTTAAAGTCTCGTGTCCTGTAGTTTGTAAACAGTATGTAAGAATGTTTGTGTTGTTAATATATGATATTTACTTCACATCTTGTATTTTTGCTCAGTTACTTGTTTTATTTGCTTTACCACAAACCAATAAACATAAAATCCCTAGTTATCTGTATGGGACTCAAGCATGTATGTGGTGACATACAAGTGGATTATGTCTTGAGTGATAACCAAAATGGTCTATAGTATATGGATAAAGGAGGGAAACCTTATCCTAGTAAAGCTACGGACGTGGCCTGCTTTGTGGAATGGTCACAAGTATTGTGACTTGTCACAGATGGTCTGATCCTGATCATTCGTGTTGGGGACATGCGAGCGGGGGTGTCCTATACAAAGAGTTTGTATAAGACCTGACCACAAAGTGTTAACGTTTCGTTATATATCTCCATTCATGACAGAGACTTCACTTCATTAGGATGACCATAGGTAACATAACCTCAATCCTGAGTGAGTTGGGAACTCTTGCCATTGAGGGCGGTCCTTTGATTTGTATGAGTGCGAGTGGCCAGGTCGCCAATTCAAACCTACTATTTTGAGGATTTGTCTGATTTGGGAGCTGGGAACTCAGCTACACAAGATGGAATTTACTCCTTCCCCGAGGCAGGGGTAAGTAGATAGATGGTTCCCTTAAGTGTAAAGATGAAGAAGTATGCGATCGCTGATGAACGCATCGGTTAAACGATGGTGAATGCGATCAAGAGTTGGTCGCATCGGGTTGACGATCGAGTACGCGATCACTGAGTATCGCGTTGTGTAGACGATGAGATGCTCGTAGATCACTTAACATGCGGGCACGCTAGATGATCGTTTAGGTCAGCAAGCTTCATCGCTTAGATGATCACTTAACATCGCAAGGTAAATCGTTTACCTAGTTGCACGCATCGGTTAGAGAATGAGAAGCTCGCGTATCATTTAATGCGCGTGTGCTAAACGATCGTTTAGGTCAGCAAGCTTCATCGCTTAGTAACTAACTAAACGATCACTTAGTAACTCAAGTTAAATCGTTTATCTATCGTCGTGCTACATGATCACATGGACGGTCAGGCTTCGCTGCCTCGTCGTCGTCTACGCGATCGTTTACTTAGGTTCGTATCGTCTAGTGTGTGCTGAACGATCGTCTACCTACTGGCATTTGCTACATGATGAAGACCTCTTGGCAGTTCAGGACCCAGTTCGCCCGTGAATCGGTTTGCTCGATGAAAAATGTAATAGATAGGTTTTTTTCATTCCGATTTTTGTAAAGGCTCATCCTGGTTCATTAATCCTTTGTTTATTACATGCGATGTATGTTTTTTATACGTCATATGGTATGTACATATAGTAAATCCCACCTTAGGTTATGCAATGGTGATAACTTGTAGAAATACAAGTTATTTTTGCTCTTAAGTTGGAACAACTAAGGTTTTTAATGATAAATTCTCCTCATTTTTAAAAGAAACGCATGGAATTACTCAAACATTAGCAAACTCATCCAAAAGAAGTTTTATTACTAAAAGCTGTGGCACTAACGCATTCTATTGCAGGATTTTAACAAGAAGCTAACGCATAACCAAGAAGTGTCGCAGGCAAAGTTCTAACGCATGGGCCATTTGTCGGAGGGAATTCAACACAGAGAAGATTCATTGATCCAGGCTGATTGTGTCACATCACTACTTGCAAGTATAGGCATCTATAGTAGGCAACGTCTGAAAAACTTCCGAGCAATAAGCGGTTGACTAGGGCATGGATTTTAATGCTGCCCATCACCAAGTGGATATGACCAACGCCTATAAATAGATGAAGTCCCTCCAGAGTTCGTAGTACACAGAAATTTTCAAGATTCTTTCTCTGTGTATAGCATAGTCGTAATTTTAGTTCTTTAGATGCTGTGCTGTGGTGCCAAGACGATCAGAAGGGTTGAGAACCACCACCACCATCGGTCAGGGAGCGAGGAAGCCAAGCTTGAGAAAGATACTTCGTCCAATTCCTATACAAGTGATTGTACACAACGAGATTGAGCCAAAGAGATACAAGAGATTGTACTCTGCAGCTTGACTCAGTTTCTTTCATCTCATTTATCGCTTTCATTTCATCTGATTAAATATTGCTTTTGTAAAAACACTCTATTTCTTTATAAAATTCATATATTTGATCCATCACACTTTTCCATTGTTTATTTCTTGTTTATGTTGAATGCATTAATACTTTATGCAAAATTTCATTTCAGCGCTTAAGCCAACTTGATCAATTGGTAAAAGCATCCTTAGCTTAGATTATTCGAAAGAGTAAATAAGCCAGCATCAAGTAGAATGCCTAGTACATCTAGAGATAGACTTACTGGTGTTTATTGCATTCTGTGTTCGACGCATGCATCCTAGAGATAGGTTTTGTATGTTATTCGCATTGAGAAATGTTGAATAAAGTCTAACGCATAAACAAAGATAAGCAAATCATCCTATATCATCCACATCATACCCTAGTTTGTGTACATTCATCTTAGATTGACGCATACCACTTACATTAAACTCTATTTTCGCATGATCCATCACTCACTACTTAACTCTTTCGTATCTTCTTGCACAGGCATAACACTTTAGTGTAAATAACACATCTCTCATATATTTAGGAAACCCCCTACAATAGCTACAACGCAAGGTCTGCGTTAGTTTAACTAAATCCCTAAGTTCGACCCTGGACTTACCAGGAACCTAAATTGGATTTATACTTGGGTGTGGTTTTGGAAAACTTGAACGTCAATAATAGGAGTGTTGTGCATTCTGTTGTATATCTTTAACACATCAACGCGTTACAAATACATAAACGCATCAAAGCACCAACGCATCATTTATACTTATTTTTCCAATCTATTTTATATAAAACACTCCCAGCTCGAATCACGATAGCAACGAACAAGTTTTTGGCGCCGTTGCCGGGGATTCAGAAACAAGACTAACCAGAAATTTCATTTGTATCTTTCGTAGGAACACTTCAGTTAAGGGAGTATTACAAGTTAAGCTTAAGCTTGTGAACGTTTATGAGTAGGGAGAGCTCTCTTGAACTCAGATACGACCCCAAGATTGAAAGGACCTTCTGGTATAGAAACCGATCTAATCGTCATCGAAGGTTAAGGCAACAAATTCTCAGAGAACAGAACAGGCAATGAGTAATGGCGGAAGAATAAGCAAATCAGCAACTAGCTTAGCAACTAGCTCATGTTGCACAAAATCCGATCCTAATGGCGAACAACAGCACGCGTCCCCTGTACTGTATGATTTCTCTTTAGGAATCATATACCCAACGCCAGATGGGACTAGGTTCGAGATGAAATCTATAATGCTCCTATTGCTCCAGACTGCTGAACAATTTAGGGGTGGTCGTGGTGAAGATCCTCACGCCCACATGAAGCATTTCCTGGAAGCGTGTAACTTATTATTGATTTTTGGAATCACCCTAGAGGCGATTAGGCTGTCTTTGTTCCCCTATTCTTTGCATGATGACGCAAAACAATGGGTGAACTCACTGGAGCCTGGTGAAATTACCACTTGGGAGAAGTTGGTGGAGAAATTTATGCAAAAATACTTCCCACCTACCACCAATGCGAGGAGGCGTCGAGAGATTATGAACTTTGAACAAGAAAAAGCTGAGACCTTAAGTGCCGCATGGGAGCATTTTAAGGGTTTGGTCATTGCCCGAACCATGGACTACCACTAACTATCCAAATGGAAACATTTTATGGTGGATTGAATAGAGCATCACAGATGGCAGCCGACGCAGCGGTAGCTGGTGGAATTATGGATAAATCTTACTCTGAGGCTAATGAGATATTAGACTGCATTACTAAGCACAACATGGAATGGGTGGACGATACGTATGATGGAAGAGCTGACAGGAAGAAGAGATCTCAGAATGTTAATTCTATCGATTCCAACGCAATAGTCACACTTTCTGCATAAGTGGCTATGATGACCAGCCTTTTGCAGAACATAACGCTAGGAAATGCATCAAATCAGCAGAAGGTGAATCAGGTAGAAGCGTTCGGGCAACCCATGGTTAGCTGTGTGTGTTGTGGAGATCCTCACTCTTATGCGGATTGCCCACAAAATCCTCAGTTAGTATGTTTCATTAAAAACAACCCATTTTCCAATACATATAATCCTGGATGGAGGAACCATCTAAATTTTTCTTGGACAGGAGGAAATCATCAGGAGCATCACCCAGGGGTGAACCAACAACAAAGGCAAGAATCACCGCCTGCATTTCAACCAACGCATCAGCAACATCAAAAGTCATTTAATAGAGGAGGACAGGCGTCGAGCTCAGGATCTCCGCTTAAGAACCTATCGAAGGAGTACATAGCCCAGAATGACGCGTTGCTGAAAAGCCAGGCGTCGTCTATCAGAAACCTGGAAATACAGGTAGGGTAGATAGTGAACGAGTTGAAGAACAAGCAGCCTGGAGTTCTACTTAGCAACATTGATACACCTGGGAACAATAATGGAAAGAAGCAATGTCACGCGGTGACGTTGCGAAGTGGAAAAGCTCTTGAAGAAAGAAGAATGAATCCAAGAAATAGTAGTCCTTCAAAAGAATGCATCACACGTTCAATGGATCAAGAAGAAAGAACGCCCGAGACCACAAGCCATTTAGAACCTAGTACGTCTAACGCAGAAAAACCTACAGTGTCGCTGAACGCATTATTCCCTAGACGTCTGATGAAGAAGAATGATGAATAACAATTCAAGCGCTTTCTTGAGCTCTTGAGGCAATTTCATATGAACATTCCACTTATAGAAGCCCTGGAGCAAATGCCAACATATGTCAAATTTTTTAAGGACATTTTGACAAAGAAAAGACGAGTCAGTGAGACAGAATAATCGCGCTAACGCAGGAGTGTAACGCGTTAGTAAGCAACAGTCTACCCAAGAAACAGAAGGACCCTGGGAGCTTCACAGTTCCTTGCTTGATAGGAGGGTTGGATGTGGGACATGTGTTGTGCGATTTGGGAGCCAACATTAATCTCATGCCACTCTCAATCTTTAAGAAACTGGGAATTGGCGAAGTACAACCCACTTCTGTTACTCTTCAGCTCGCTGACAGAACAATCAAGTACCCAAAAGGAAAGATTGAAGACGTTCTGGTAAAGGTTGACAACTTCATTTTCCCAGCAGACTTTATTATCTTGGACTATGAAGCAGATAGGGAGGTACCAATTATCCTTGGACGCCCCTTCTTAGATACTAGGAAAGTTTTAATTGACGTGCATAAAGAAGAATTAACTATACGTGTATACAATGAAGAGGTGAAGTTTAATGTATTAAATGCATTAAAATTCCCAGATAGTGAAGATTGTCAACTGAACAGTTTAGAGTTGCCTGAAGAAGAGACCCATGTATGCGAGGTCCTCGTATTGGAGGAGAACCTGAAAGAACCAGAGCCGCCAAGTCTGAGTGAGCGGCGGAAAAAACCAACGCGTCCATCACTTGAGGAACCACCAGAACTCGAGTTGAAACCATTGCCTAGTCACCTGAAATATGCCTTCCTTGGAACAAACAAAACTTTACCTGTGATCATTTTCGCGAATCTTACTGAGTTTAACGAGCAATCTCTTTTGCAGATGCTGAAAAGGCACAAGCGTGCAATAGGTTGGACGCTAGCGGATATACGTGGCATCAGCCTATCTTATTGCATGCATAAGATCAGGCTGGAAGAAAGGAAGTCGGGATCGATTGAGCCTCAAAGAAGGCTGAACCCCATAATGAAAGAAGTGGTCAAGAAAGAAATTTTAAAATGGTTGGACGTGGGAGTCATCTATTCTATATCCGACAGTAGCTGGGTAAGCCCAGTCTAATGCGTTCCCAAGAAAGGGGGAACGACTGTGATAGTCAACAGCAATAATGAGCTCATACCCTCGAGGACTGTCACGGGCTGGCGCATCTGTATGGATTACAGGAAGCTCAAAGCGACAACTAAGAAAGACCACTTCCCCCTTCCTTTCATTGACCAAATGCTTGACAGACTTGCAGGCAAAGAATTTTATTGCTTTCTTGATGGATACTCTGGTTATAACCAGATTTTGATTGACTCAGAAGATCAGGAGAAGACAACATTTACCTGTCTCTTTGGAACATTTGCATTCAGACGCATGCCCTTTGGGCTGTGTAACGCACTTGGAACATTCCAATGGTGTATGATGGCTATCTTCTCTGACTTCTTAGAAAAGACCGTTGAAGTCTTCATGGACGATTTCTCAATCCTTGGAGACTCATTCCAATCATGCCTAGATAATTTGGAGGCCGTCCTCGCTCGATGCGAGGAAACAAACCTTGTGCTGAATTGGGAAAAATGTCACTTCATGGTGACTGAAGAAATTGTCTTAGGCCACAAGGTATCCAAGGCTGGGTTGGAAGTAGATAAAGCCAAAATAGATGTCATAGCTAAACTTCCACCACCATCAAATGTTAAATCTTTACGAAGATTTCTAGGGCATGCTGGCTTCTATCGAAGGTTCGTTAGAGAATTCTCTCAAATTGCGCGAGCTCTAAGCACACTACTAGAGATGAACCAGCCCTACGATTTTAATGAAGACAGCTGTGACGCATTTGAAACATTGAAATATGCGTTGACGACAGTTCCGGTACTAATAGCACCAGACTGGATGCAGCGTTTTATTCTCATGTGCGACGCGAGTGATGTGGCAGTAGGAACAATGTTAGGGCAGAAGAAGGGAAATTTGATACATCCCATCTCTTACGCATCCAAAACACTGAATGACTCTCAGGAACATTACACCACCACTGAAAAAGAAATGTTGGCTGTAGTGTTTGGCATTGAGAAGTTTAGATCTTAATTAGTTGGTGCATCAGCCACCATATATACAGATCACTCAGCCATAAAGTTCCCGATGAGTAAAAAGGATGTAAAGCCAAGATTGATAAGATGGGTGTTGTCGTTATAGAAGTTTGATCTTGATATTCAAGACAGAAAGGGAGCCGAGAACCAAGTGGTTGACCACCTATCCAGGCTAGAAAATCAGGAAATGTAAGATCAAGAAAGTGAAATCAAAGACGCATTTCCTGATGAAAGCTTGTTTAGAGTTGAAGGCAAGGAATCTTGGTACGCGGACATAGTCAATTACTTAACTACCAAGCAATTCCCTAGGAGCTTCAACTCTCAGCAAAAGAAACGGTTAGTTCATGATAGTAAATGTTATTTTTAGGATGAACCGTTTCTCTATAAACAAGAACCTGACTCTATAATGCGTCGATGCGTTCCGGAGGAAGAGACACAACGCATCTTGGCTGAGTGTCATGACTCTCCTTACTGAAGGCATTTCGGTGGGCAAAGAACCGTTGTGAAGATCCTTCAAAGCGGATACTTCTGGCCCACCCTCTTCAAAGATGCGAGGGAGTTTGTTCGTAGATGTGACCCCTGCCAACGCACCAGGAATATTTCTTCAAGGGACGCAAGGTCCTTGAAGAATATTCTCGAAGTTGAGTTGTTTGATGTTTGGGGTATTGATTTTATGGGACCTTTTCCCTTGTCCTGCGGCCAACAATACATCCTGCTTGCAGTAGACTATGTATCAAAGTGGGTAGAAGCAGTAGCTTGTGCTAGGAATGATGCGTCCACTGTTTCTAAGTTTCTTACCAGGAACATCTTCACATGATTTGGAATGCTAAGAGCCCTGATAAGTGACGAAGGTACGCATTTCATTAATCGCATCATTTCTAAATTACTTGTCAAATATAATGTTAGGCACAAGATTGCTACTGCCTATCACCCACAAACAAATGGTCAAGCTGAAGTATCCAATCGAGAAATCAAATCTATCCTTGAGAAAGTTGTTAACGCATCGCGGAAGGATTGGGCACAGAGGCTGGATGAAGCACTCTGGGCCTACAAGACTGCCTACAAGACCCCTATAGGTATGTCTCCATACTCTCTAGTATTTGGAAAAGCTTGTCACTTACCTTTAGAGTTAGAGCACAAGGCTTTTTGGGCAATTAAGAGGCTAAACTTGAACTTGGATGCCAAGGGCGCTCAATGCAAACTTCAGCTCAATGAGCTTGAGGAGTGGCGATTGAACGCATACGAGAATAACAAGCTATACAAGAAGAAGACAAAACGTTGGCACGACCAACGCAACAGTAAGAAAGAGCTTGTTGTCGGCCAAAAAATTCTATTGTTCAATTCACGTTTGCGTTTGTTCCCAGGGAAGTTAAAATCCAGGTGGTCATGACCCTTCATTATTAAAACAATCTTTCCATATGGAGCAGTGGAGGATGGCACCAACGCATTCAAAGTAAATGGCCAAAGAGTGAAGCCATACTTTGAAGATGGCATGGAACGTCAAAAGTCATCTCTCGCACTATGCGAAGCCAGCTTAGGCCCGCATCGAAGCATCCCTACGTTCACGTCGCCACACATTCCAGGGACACTTCCTCTTTCCTTATTCTTTTTGCATTATGTATTTTACCACTGCGTTTGAGTTTGAGTTTGTTTGTTTGTTTGTCTGTGTTTATTGTTGATTGTTCTTTGTTATTGCCTTCATAAGTTAGAGATTTTACTTGTTTTTTTTTAAAAAAAGTTGTGTATAATTGGGATGGGAATAACAGACGCGTCAGACTTAAGTCTAACGCATGGCCTAGTTGAAGGGACGCGTCTCGAAAATACAAAGCACTCGAGTGCTTAGAAACCCAAGATGTCCCTTCAACTTCACATTTATTACGAACGACAGGTGCCACCTGATGTCAGCCCACTAACTTTCTCCCCTGCCTATAAAAAAACTCAAAACGTTTCGTTTTTTTCTTCTTCTTCCTCATTCACCTCGAGCCCTCTATGAAAGCAAAAGAAAAAAAAGAAAACCCTAGCGCCCTTTCGTTTCCCTCACCTCCGATCTGCCCAAGCTCCTCTCCGGCCACAATGTCGTCTGCATTAGATAGTCAGAACCAAACCATGAGCTTCGGAAATGACTCGTCGGTAAGTTCCTACTTCGCCTCGTCTGTTTCAAATTCACCTCTCCCAAGCCCTCGCAAAACATCCAAACCCTCTGTTCAAATCAAACCTACGCACGGCGAAGCAACCTCCTCCTCCCAAAGGCCGTCTCGGTTTAAGCCTACCATAACACCCACAAAACTTCCTTCTAAAACCACTAAAGCCATCGCAATCCTTCCGACCAAGACCCCTCAACCAAAACCCAAAACTACCTCTAAGCCAAAGCCCAAAACACCTTCAAAACCGAGGCAGCGTCTGTCATCTACGACTGCTAATAAGCCCTACACCAAGCCTGCCCCACCACCATTCATTCCTAACACAACTCTGGTGGGTGCAATGCATGACCTACTTCCAGCCTACCTTCAGAACGCCCCATCACCAGCTGTGCGTCCACCACCTCCATTTACCCCATCAAGCCAACCGTCGCATTCACCCATCGTCATATCCTCCCCTGGGTCGCCTCACACCCCATTAGGCACCCCTCCATTTACCCCACCTAGGCCTGACAGTCCTGCGTCAGAGCGTAACCCTGAAGAGTTGGCAGAATTGGCTCGACTGGATGAGCATGAGGTATTTGGAGCCATTTTGGCAAGCCTCAATCTAGGTCAAGAGGAAGAGCAAGTGATGCGTTCCGACCCACCTAACGTATCACTTGAATTGGATGAAGCGGAGCGGTACGCTATGATGCTCGAGGCAGAATTAGAAGAAGAAGATGGAGAAGAAGAAGAAGGAAGAATTGGCCCAGATGCGTCTCAATCACACCAAACCGACGCGAATGAAGGGCCTTCAAAAGAAAAGAGAGTAACAAGAAAAAGAAAATTAATATTGGAGGAAGAAGATGAGTAATCAGCATCCGGCCCTGAGGATGCAACGCGTGGGAATAGCTCAAGGCACGACACACTAGAGAAGGACTTGGAAGATTATCAGCCCGTAAGGCAAGGGCGAAGGAAGACAGCTCTTCAAAGGGAATTGGAGAATGAATTGAGAGAGCTAGCAAGGGAAGCCAAGGAACATGCAGTAGGAAAACGCAAGGTAACCGACGCGTTACCTAAGAAGACCACGGGAAGAAAGCGTCAATTCAGTGATATACTTATAGAAAAGGGCTTCTTTCCCGAGCACAACCCACTGCCTGTATACATAACATAAACAATAAACGCAATAGGTTGGAGTCAGTTCTGCATTGGGCACGCATGAATTTGGCCCAACCTTGTCCGCATGTTCTATAGCAGCGAGTTTGACATGGAAAAGAACACAACCTTCGTTGATGGGGTATTAATGCGCTTCTCAGCCGACAAGATCAACAAAGTGTTCAACATCGATAGTAATCCAGATGAAGAAGGTAACCGCATCTTGGAGTAGCCAACGCCAAGCCACCTGAAAGATGCATTAAGAATGGTAGCCAGACCTGGAAGCAAGTGGAAAACATCTAGAAATGGAGCAAAGATGCTAGCTTCCAAGAACTTAACCCCAGATGCGAACCTATGGTACTATTTGATCAAAAGGAGCATCATGCCTACAACGCATGATGAAACACTATCAAAGGAACACGTTCTGACTACCTATTATATCATGCAGTGCATCCCTTTAGACGTTGGAAGAATAATAAGGGATCAAATCAAGGCCATCAAGACCAAACCACGAGGACAACTCTACTTCCCATTTATGATCTGTGCACTATGTGAACGCGGGGGCATCCCTCTGGGGGATTATCATGAAGATATCGATGGTTTGATAGATATCAAGTTAATAAGGCGTTTACTCCGCGGTTCGCCGTATCAACCTTCCTTACCTACTAAAGAAGTGGCAACCAAACCTCGATCATCCAAACGTACCCCCAAAAGAAGACACGTCCAGATTGTTGAACACAGTGATGAAGCTTTAGAGCATGAAGATTATGAAGCAGAGCTTGAACTTATGGATGAAGAAGCGTGCCCAAGCCTAAACCTCACTATCCATGACTTGCCAGTGGCCCCCCCAGAAGGGAGTTTTGATCAAATGCACCAAGAACCTACTTATATAGATCAAGACATCCCTTGTTCCTTTCCTTCACCCTCATTAAGTCCAATTCCCAATTGTGTGCCTCCTCCAACCATCTTTGAACCAACTGGGTTAGGATCGAGCAACGCAGTAAACTTTGAAGACCCAGTTGGAAGAAATGAAGAACCAACACCACCTCAACGCAGCTCTGACCTTGAAGAGTTGAAAACTTTCATCAGTGATCAGCTCAGACCATTGGCCGCATCCATCGAAGGTCTTCAGCAATAAAATCGGGTCCTAAGAGATTATCTAAGGCAGCAAACACGAAGGAAGCAAGACCAATTCATTTATACAACGCAATACATCAACTAGGTCTTGGTTGGAATGTTTGCTCTGCCTCCACTACCTGCTCATCTTAGAAACCCTTTGCGCTTTATGGATGAAGACCCTGGAGAAGAACGCAGGGATGATGCGCCAGCACAATGAAGTTTTGGGGTGTTGGGTTATTTTGTATTTTGATTTAGTTCATGTTCTTTTGTATTAGTTTGACTTGTTTGTTTGCTTTATGATATTCTATGAAAATGAATGAGAAATTTCTATCATTTTGTTCCTTGTGTTTGACCTTAGCATACTTTATTTTTGTTCTTTAGCTATTTTTTAGTCTTGTGCTTTGCCTTACCTCAATGATATCAACAATATGAAATCTATAAGTATAGAGTAGGCGTTAGAAAAATCAACAAGGCCTGAACTTCTCTAAAAAGATTACATGTTTTCTTTCTAACGGATACAAGCTTTAATTCTTAAACTCCTTTCGGACTCTCAAAGCCTTTTTGAAATTTTGTTTCTCTTTTAGCAATGAGGATTTAGCTCATCTCCAAATTTGGGGATGAGGGAAATCTGAGTTAAGACGCATCAAATGAGTACATAAAAAAGAAAGGGAACAAAATAAGAAAAATGTTAAACGCAACTCCTCTATCATTACTTCAAAAGAAAAACCTCAAAATGGCATGAGTTAAAAAGTTGGAACAGGCACTTAGCCATAGTTGGATGCTCACATGACACCTGTGGGTTCTCACCAATGCGTCCCATAGTTGGATGCTCACATGACACCAATGCGTCCCATAGAACTCCTTTATCTAGTCTGAAGAAATTGTATCTTGAAATGCATGAATATTAGATATTAGTTTAGTTCTGAAGGGTTCTCACCCGTAGTTGGATGCTCGCATGACATCTGTGGGGGCAAGCCAAAACGAAAGTGGGATACCTGGAACAATGCATGGGTAATTGAAAATTCATAATTTTTTTCTTTTTTTCCGACATTTATCTTAAAAAGAGCATCTAACGCATTGCTGGTTTAGAAAAAAAAGGGGAATGTTTTGAGAAATGAAAGGAGTTGTTGATAAAAGGCCTGCTGCACCTGAAACTAAACATTATTCCTTTTAGAAAAGTGTCAATCTGAGTTACATTTCCAAACTCTTGTCTCAAGCTTATGACTGAATATGATGAGAGGCAAACTCTGCACATTTAAGACAAAGGAGATAACAAAGAATTATTTTGGAATGCTTAAGGACAAGTATTGTTCAAATTTGGGGGTGGTGATAACTTGTAGAAATACAAGTTATTTTTTCTCTTAAGTTGGAACAACTAAGATTTTTAATGATAAATTCTCCTCATTTTTAGAAGAACACATGGAATTACTCAAATATTAGCAAACTCATGCAAAAAAATGTTTTATTACTAAAAACTGCAGCACTAACGCATTGTATTGCAGGATTTTAACAAGAAGCTAACGCATAATCAAGAAGTGTCATAGGAAAATTTCTAACGCATGGGCCATGCGTCAGAGGGAATTCAGCGCAGAGAAGATTCAATGATCCAGGCTGATTGTGTCACATCACCACTTGCAAGTATGGGCACCTGCAACAGATGACATCTGAAAAAGCTTCCGAGCAGTAGGCGGCGTCTGAAAAGCTTCCGAGTGTCAGATGGTTGACCAGGGTATGGACTTTAATGCTGCCCATCACCAAGTGGACATGACCAATGCCTATAAATAGATGAAGTCCCTCCAGAGTTCGTAGTACATAGAAATTTTCAAGATTCTTACTCTCTGTATAGCGTAGTTGTAATTTTAGTTCTTTAGAAGCTGCACTGTAGTGCCAAGACGATTAGATGGGTTGAGAACCACCACCACCGCCAGTCAGGGAGCGGAGGAAGCCAAGCTTGAGAAAGACACTTCGTTCAATTCCTATACAAGTGATTGTACACAACGAGATTGAGCCAAAGAGATACAAGAGATTGTACTCTGCGGCTTGACTCAGTTTCCTTCATCTCATTTATCGCTTTCATTTCATCTGATTAAATATTGCTTTTGTAAAGACACTCTGTTTCTTTATAAAATTCATATATTTGATCCATCACACTTTTCCATTGTTTATTTCTTGTTTATGTTGAATGCATTAATACTTTATGCAAAATTTCATTTCAGCGCTTAAGCCAACTTGATCAATTGGTAGAAGCATCCTTAGCTTAGATTATTCAAAAGAGTAAATAAGCCGGCATCAAGTAGAACGCCTAGTACATCTAGAGATAGACTTACTGGTGTTTATTGCATTATGTGTTCGACGCATGCATCCTAGAGATAGGTTTTGTATGTTATTCACATTGAGAAGTGTTGAATAAATTTTAACGCATAAATAAAGATAAGCAAATCATTCCATCTCATCCACATCACACCCTGGTATGTGTACATTCATCTTAGATCGACGCATACCACTTACATTAAATTCCATTTTCGCATGATCCATCACTCACTACTAAACTCTTTTGTATCTTCTTGCACAGGCACAACACTTTAGTGTAAAAACACATTTCTCATATATTTACGAAACCCCCACAATAGCTACAACGCAAGGTCTGCGCTAGTTTAACTGAATCCCTGAGTTCGACCTTGGACTCACCAAGAACCTAAATTGGATTTATACTTGGGTCTGGTTTAGGAAAACTTGAATGTCAATAATAGGAGTGTCGTGCGTTTTGTTGCATATCTTTAACACATCAACGCGTTACAAATACATAAACGCATCAAAGCACCAACGCATCATTTATACTTATTTTTCCAATCTATTTTATATAAAACACTTCCAGCTCGAATCACGATAGCAACGAAGGGAGCAACAATGGAACAACAATGGAAAGGAGCAATGTCATGCATCATCTCTTTATTGTAATTGTTATAATTTAGAGAAGCATGATTTAATTATGTAAGAGCATGCTCATGCATCATGTAATATAAGAGTTATATTTATGCATGCATAAAAGCCATTGACATGCATCATCTTTATATTATAATTGTTATAGTATAAGGGTGAATGATAGCATGTTTGCTTGGTTGTTACGCATTATATAAAAGTTATATATATAGTAATGACCGGACATTGCATGAAGCATGACACATAGGTTATTTTATAATGTTATAAATGCCTCGTTGTGCGCAATGGTTTTAGTTGTTTCTTTTTAAAAGTTAAAGAGAAATTAGAACTAAAAAAAATAAGAAAGATATGCATGCTCACTTAGGTTTGATTCATGGTTTTAAAATGTTTAAAACTTGGATCACATAGACCTAAGATCACGGTTCTAATATGATTAGCAACCCTAAGGCTTCAATCTTTTAATCAGTTTAATAGGATTAAATTGGCTAATAAAAGGTTAAAATGTAGCATATAAGGGACCTTTTGTCTAAGGAAGGTTCTGTCTAGGCTAGGGTATTTAAGTTGACAAAAACGTAAAACCCCTACCTGGGAACTTACCTGGAAAGGTGAATTAGATAGATTTTATGCATACATGCAAGTTAAAGACAGTCCATTAAAGTGTTTAAATTGTTTAAATGTGACTACTTGAACTTGTTCATATTTCATAGACAAACGTTGTTTATGAGCAGAGTTTAAAAAGACGACTTAGACTAAAATTAGTAGTCGGATTGTCTAGGTTAATAAATCCCTAGGTAGAACATTCAGTGGAAGGTACTTGGAGTATAAGATGGTTCACTTAAACCTTTCACGTTTCTTTTAAATAGTCCACATCGTGAGATCTATCCTCAGCCTCGCGATATCTTTGGCGTGCTCCCCCAACGGATGGTGTTTGGGTAGGTCAATATTAATGTGGATGGAGAGAGTGTTCATAGTAAGTGGGAGCGGGAAGTGCGACAACATATCCCTCGGTCTCCCTCGTTAGATTGAATAAAGTTACTGCGCATCACCTCGAGGCAACCTGGGAGTGTCCCCTAAAGGATGGCAGTTTTGCGTGTTTCTTTATTTGATCTTCTGTAAGAGGATAAGGTAACTTAATCTCTTATCCTAATCTGTCTTTTCCCTACGGTAAGCGCATTAGGGCAGGACTCTGGCACCGAAAGCGAGGGGTTACACTTACGCAGAATAGTTAAAGGTTAACGATTCTAGACCAAAAAATGGTGGCTATTAGGTTCAATTCCAAGAGTTGGTTCTGCCTAATGGTTGAGAATGTCTCATCCCAGTGAAGAGGCAACTGATCATTCCACCGGTGGCATTTGTCTTGCCTCACTGGGGCATCATTGCAAAACAGAAGTCTATAACTTAGGGTACTTGAAACTGTTTTGCAAAACTGATTGGTTTAAAAGTGGTTTGGCAAAATCTAATAAAGTTTTGTTCGTATTTTCAGCAACATTTTCAAATGGCAATAGCCATGTTATCGTTGCTAAGTACCAAAAAACTTACTAACGGTAATTTTGCAACATGGAAACACATGATCACGACAATCCTAATCATTGAGGATCTCATGTTCGCTCTCACGGAGGCTTGTCCTTCTATTTCAGCTCCAAATGTCGCTCAAAATGTTCGAAAGGCATACGAGCGATGGACAAGGGCGAATGAGAAGGCCCGAGCCTACATCTTGGCAAGTCTTTCTGAAGTCTTAGCCACGAAACATGAGCCTATGGTTTCAACGCGTGAGATCATGGAGTCCCTACGAGGGATGTTTGGACAACCGTCTGAACAACTTATACATGAGGCTCTTAAAAACATAACTCCAAAATGCAAGAAGGTGCCTCTGTTCGTGAACATGTGCTAAACATGATGGTCCACTTTAATGTGGCAGAGTTGAATAGATCTACCATCGATGAGGGCAGCCAGGTTAGCATAATCCTGCATTCTTTGCCGGAGTGTTTCCTGCACTTTGTTAGTAATGTGATTCTTAACAAAGTAAAGTATAACCTTAAAACTCTCCTCACCGAGTTGCAGACATACCAATCTTTACTGAAAAGTAAGGAGAGGTAGAAGGGTGAGGCAAATGTTGCTTCATCCTCCAGGATGTTCCATAGAGGTTCGACCTCAGGAATGAAGTTTGCACCTCCTGCTTCTAACTCTACAAAGGGGAAGAAGAAGAAGGGTGGTAAGGGTAAAGGGAAAGCACTTGCTAACCCACCGTCTGTCGCCCCAAGAAGGCGTCCACCAGTTGCTAAAGGAAAGTGTTTCCACTACAACCAAGATGGACACTGGAAGAGGAACTATCCTCGTTATCTGAAAGAGAAGAAAGCAACCAAGGCTAAGGCCAAGGCAGATAAAGGTAAATGTGATTTACTTATGCTTGATAATTGTTGAGTAGAGAATGATGATTATGCCTGGATAATTGATTCGGCCAGCACTAACCATGTTTGTTCTTCTTTTCAGGGGATTAAATCTTGGTGATAGTTGGAGGCTGGTGAGATGATGATGCGAGGAGGCACCGGGCACGTCATCTCAATTGTGGCAGTGGGAGGACTCTAGTTAGCTTTACAGAATAGGTTTCTTGTTTTAAATGATGTATATGTTGTTTCTAAACTAAAAAGGAACTTTATTTCTGTAAAGTGTTTATTGCAATGTAAATATACTGTCTCTTATATTTGCACAGCAAATCTGGAATCAAATTTATATGTGCTAAGGCCGTTAGCCATTAATTCCCTCCATAATACTAAAATGTTCAGAACTGCCGTAACTCAATCAAAACATCGAAGAATTTCTCCAAAAGAAAATGCCCAACTTTGGCATCTATGTTTAGGGCACATCAATCTCAATAGGATTGAGAGATTGGTGAAGAAGGGACTTCTAAGTGAGTTAGAAGAAAATTATTTACCTGTGTGCGAATCTTGCCTTGAGGGTAAGATGACTAAACGACCTTTTACTGGAAAAGGTTATAGAGCCAAAGAGCCTTTTGAGTTAGTACATTTTGACTTTTGTGGTCTTATGAATGTGCGAGCCCGAGGTGGTTGAGTATTTTATCAGTTTTACTGATGATTACTCTAGGTACGGGTATGTTTATCTTATGCAACGAAAGTCTAAATCCTTTGAAAAGTTCAAAGAGTTCAAGGCTGAAGTTGAAAACGCATTGGATAGACGGATTAAAACACTTCGATCGGATCGAGGTGGAGAGTTTTTGGACTCGGTATTCCAGAACTATTTGATAGAACATGGAATCGTTTTCCAACTCTCAACGTCGGGTACACCTCAGTAGAATGGTGTAGTGGAAAGGAGAAATAGAACCTTGTTAGACATGGTTCGCTCGATGATGAGTTACGCTTCCTTACCGGACTCGTTTTGGGGTTTCGTAGTGGAGACTGCGGTGTACATACTCAACTATGTTCCCTCCAAGAGTGTTGCAAGAACACCTCTGGAGTTGTGGAACGGGTGTAAAGCTAGTTTATGTCACTTCCGCATTTGAGGTTGCCCTGCACATGTGCTTGAGGCTAATCCCAAGAAATTGGAACCACGGTCGAGGTTATGCCTCTTTGTAGACTACCCTAAAGGTACACGAGGGGGTTATTTTTATGATCCGATGGAAAATAGGGTGTTTGTTTCAACAAACGCTACTTTCCTGTAGGAGGATCATATAAAGGAGCACAGTCCACGAAGCAAAATCGTGTTGTGTGAGCTTTCCAATGAAACTACTAAAACTTCAACAAGAGTTGTTGTAGAGCCTACTACATCAGCAAGAGTTGTTGATGGGAGTTCATCTAGTAGGTCAGTTCCACCTCAAGAGTTGAGGGAACCTCGACGTAGTGGGAGGGTTGCGAACCCACCCGTTCGCTATCTGGGTTTCACAGAAATCCTTGCTATGGTAGCAAATGATGACGTTGAGGATCCGTTGTCTTATAAGAAGGCAATGAAGGATATTGACCAGGATGAATGGGTCAAGGCCATGGATCTCGAGATGGAGTCGATGTACTTCAACTCAGTATGGGATCTTGTAGATCAGCCTGATGGGGTTCGCCCTATAGGTTGTAAATGGATATCTAAGTGCAAACAGGGTGCTGATGGGAAGGTACAGACCTTCAAGGCTCGACTTGTGGCAAAGGGTTATACCTAGGTAGAGGGAGTTGACTATGAGGAGACTTTCTCGCCTGTTGCCATGTTAAAGTCGATCCGCATCCTCCTATCCATTGCAGCTTATTATAATTATGAGATCTAGGAAATGGACGTCAAGACGACCTTTCTGAATTGCAATCTTGAAGAGACCATTTATATGGTGCAACCCGAGGGATTCATAGCCCAAGGTCAAGAGCAAAAGGTTTGCAAACTGAATCGGTCCATTTATGAACTGAAACAAGCGTCTCGATCTTGGAACATACGGTTTGATACTGTGATCAAGTCGTATGGCTTTGACCAAAACATTAATGAACCTTGTGTCGACAAGAATATCATCAACACTTCAGTAGTCTTCTTAGTGTTGTATGTAGACCATATCCTACTCATTGGAAATGATGTAGGTCTACTGACTGCAGTTAAGAACTGGCTAGCGACCCAATTCCAAATGAAAGATTTGGGAGAGGCTCATTTTGTTCTAGGTATATAGATCTTTCGGGATCGTAAGAACAAAGTGCTAGCACTGTCTCAGGCATTATACATTGACAAGATGTTGCTTAAGTACTCGATGCAGGACTCCAAGAGGGGCCTACTGCCATTCAGGCATGGAGTCACTTTGTCTAAGCACATGTGTCCTAAGACGCCTCAAGAGATTGAAGAGATAAGATGGGTCCCATATGCGTCTGCCCTTGGTAGTTTGATGTACGCGATGCTCTGTACTCGTCCAGACATCTGCTACGCTGTGGGCATAGTCAGTAGGTATCAGTCTAACCCAAGCCATTTTAATGTTGCTGACCCATTTACGAAGGCTCTCACGGCTATAGTGTTTGAGGGTCACCTACGAAGCATGGGTCTACAGGATAGCCCGCGGTTGAACTAAGGCAAGTGGGAGAAATTCTTGTACTGGGCTTTTATGCCCTAGTTTATTGTTTTGTACTCGTTTATTGTACACCTCATTTCACTTTAGGACAAGTGGGAGATTGTTGGGACTGATGCCCTAAAGTCTTGTGTCCTGTAGTTTGTAAACAGTATGTACGAACGCTTGTGTTGCATCTTGTATTTTTGCTCAGTTACTTGTTTTATTTGCTTTACCACAAACCAATAAACATAAAATCCCTGGTGAGATCGGAGCGATCTGAACGCGCTCATGGAACTCATCGATATGAGATCCTTCATGGCCAACTAAGGATGTCAACTCGGTAATTTGGGGGTTAAGTCCACCATTTGCTAGATTATTGTGGATGTCCTGTCATGCATAACTAACACACAAAGAAAACAAATCAAAACTAACTAAGAAGAACTAAATGGATTCCCTGGCAACGGCGCCATTTGCTAGCTCGAGATTTATCATCGCCTATAAACCCTTACTAATCAAATAATATTTATAAATCACCGAATGAACTATTTATACTAACTGGTAGTACAAACGGCAAGTCCGAGGTTGAACCTTAGAGAAGCATGGAAGATTAGTTCCTCGAAGCGCATTTTTAGTTAAAGTGGTAAAATGATGGGGGGGGGGGGGGGTTGATATGGATTGGATAAGTCGAAATGCATAGAAAGTAAAGTGCAAGTAAAGAATAAAATACAATTAAAGGAGACGTTCCAGCTTAAAGGATGAATATTGGAATGACTCAATATAAACTTGTTCATCAAATTATTTGAATGCAAGGTTCTTAATTATGCCTAGCTCAATTGATTGAACATCCAACCAATGGTCCTAATTACTTAATTAGTTAAACATGCTAGATGAATCTTTACTAAACACATTTACCTAACCGCATTACGCTCTAGGGCTTATACTAGGATGAATATTTAATTTTCAACGTCTAACCAAACATTCAATATAGTTTCCTCTAGGTCAATAGGAACAATACTATTCGTTATAGACAACGAATCACAAGCCTATCTAACCTTTTGCTTCTTAGATATTAACAAGCCAATCTCTTAAGCATTCAATCATAAAATCTCAAGTAGTTTATCAGATAATCAAGAAAAAAATATGATTATAATGCGATTCAATCAGAAAGGAAACTCATATTCAAGATATAAATATTACATTTAAATAAAACTCCAAAAACTATATAGAGCTCAGTCCAAAATTCTCTAAACTAGAGAAAACCCTAGAACTTACCTTCCCATGGGATGAAGAAGATAAATTTGGGCTCCATCTCAACTAATTACATGAGTGGAAGGAAGAAATTAGAAAAAAATTGTAAGTGGGAGATGTGAGAAGATGAAGAAATTGGCTGGAGGGCCGGTTGGGAGCCGATTCTTTGCTTTAAATACGAAGAGAAGGTTATATACTACAGTCGTAGCGTCGCGACGCTGCAACGTTGCAAGGCCTCGCACGCATCTCTGTCAAAGTTTGGAGCGTTGTAATGTTACATGCAATGTTGCGATGCTACCCTATTTTCTAGAATTATGTCAAGCTACTATCTGGTAGTATTGCATAACACTCGACTGAGCACTACAACACTCCATCTAGAGGCATTTTCATCATTTCACATCATTTTAAAGTCTGGTTGCTCAAATTAGCTCCTAATTGCTCGAAATTAACCCCAAACAACTCGTAACGACTGATTCCACCTCCAAGATGCCCAATATCTATAAAATCATTTAATAAACACATTAAACATGGTAACCATGTAGAATTTAAAAGAGAAAAATAGCACATTTTTAGTGCTATCAACCATGCTTAAGATGTGTGGTTGGTTGGCTGAAAATCACTTTTAGTCTCTAAAACTATAATAGAAGTAATAATATAGTCACTAAACTTTAGTTTATAACGATTTAGTCATTGGACTTGTTCTTCTTATTTTTCTTATTTTGTCTCCATTTTATAACGAAAATTTTATAAAGTTTATATAAAGAAATATAGCAAAAAAAAAAAAAAAAGCAACTAAAATAAACTCAAAATTCACTTCAAATTTAACAACTTTGCACTACAAACAAATACTTTACAAGTTCAAGTTGAATACTCTAACCTCAAATATAGACTTCCTAACTCTATTCTATACATTAATTTAAATCCATAAGAAAATCCATTAACACCCTTAAAACTAAATAGTCTAGGCACTCATTGTTGAGAAAGACATACTTGCATATAGTTTGACAAACTTAAACAGCAAAGAGAAAGAAGGGAATGGAGAAAAATGTTTTTGAAGCGATCCATCGTGGGAATCCTTTTAAAACACCTTGATTTGCACCTAGAGAATTCAAACAACCTCCTAAATCTCCCCTCTCACTCTCTACTCTCTTTTGCAACAAAAACTAATTTTAGGGCTCTAAATTTCGTCTTTGGAGGTTGCAAAATATTCCTTGTATTTATAAAGAAAACATTCCTAAAAAAATATTTTTTTCCCTAAACTAAGTTGGTCCCGCGACACTTGGTGTTGCCTCATCACGGCCCCCAACAGGTTTTTCATTGCCACAATGTCGCGATGATGTGCAGGCGCTGTATAGGTGTCCAATTTTTTTATAGCTATTCAAGTGCATTCCAGGTTACTTATGGTGGGTTTTATGCCCCAAACCCATAGTTTGTAATAAATAAACAAATTGCTAATGATTAATAAAATGATTTGTTTATTTTATATTATGTCTTAAATTTGCATAACTATTTTCAATAAAGCAAAAACATAAGGTTATTTACATGAAACTTGAACAATATGTAGTTAACATACAATGGATTATGATCAAGTAAAAACCTGCATGGTCTATAGTAGATGGGTAAGGTTGAGTATCTTATCCTTGTGATAATATGGATACAACCCACTTTGTAATTGTTATAAATGATGCAATCCAAATTGTTCACATGGACTCAATATGTCTATCGTTTGAGAGGACTTAACCAAATAGGGAGCTGGGAGCGTAATTTCATAAGATGGAATTCACCCCTTCCCATATAGGGTAAGTGATAACGGGCAGAAAGGCACGTTATTACAGTGCTAAATTCTTAAATAATGCTGGCTTGCATTGATAAAATATGTTAGATTGCATCCAAAAAGCATTAAGTTCATAACATTGCAGTCGCATGCGTTTATCGCATAGAAATAGTAAAGTTTGATATTTTTATGCAGAATATGCGTTAATGCAGGGCGAAAAGCGTGATCACAAGAAATCATTGGTCGAGCACAACATTACCGCAAGGCTTTATGGTGACTTGTGTTCGCAAACATCTGCTCAAGAAGGATTTCCGCATAGAGTCGATGCAACTTGGTGGGTGCTTCTGGGTGAAAGACATAATCAATCACGATGGGACAGAAAGCTGATGACGGTCGAATCTGAATTAAGTTGACAGCCGCTAACGATAACAAGTACATTCAGCTTTTTGGTGACAAATATTCGGCGCATCAGTCAGGGAATTAAAGCCATCCCATCTGTGCAATCATAAGAGAGAAGCCACCCTTCACCCTGAAGCTCTATAAATACCAAGGGCGTCCTTCAGAAAAGGGGTTCATTTGTTCACCGATTCAAGAGTCACAAGTTCAGTAGTTCATAGCTTTAGCCGTGTTCATAGTTTTCTTTTATTTTTAAAGTGGAGCAAGAGAAGAGTAGAGACGCTAGAGATTGCTCAGGGCAACTTGAGAGAACCCGGAGGTGTAGAAAGCAGAGAGCAGGCCGACTCTCGTAAGAGCGAGATTATCTTTTGAACACGAGTATAAAAGACAGTGTAAAAGCCTGGGAAGCAAGAGATTACTACCAGGCTCTTTGTTCTCTTCTTGCATTGTTATTTTGTACTTCAACTTTATTATATACAATGGAAGTTCTTATTCTACATCTGTTCACTTTCTTAGCACGCATGAGTAGCTAAACTTATCGAATGGGTTGAGAAGAACTAAGCTAACATGACCTAGGATCTTCATCGCATGCGATTATCTTGTTTTATGTTGTGCCTAACACCCCTTTAGAGCTACTCGAGAGAGAGTCTAAAGAAAGAACCTGAGACTTGAGAGAGCTAGGTTAGAATCTAGACTCGAAAGAGCAAGATTAAATCTGCATAAACAAGAGATAGGGACTTAGAGATAAGCTCTGTTTGCCAACCTACATCGTATGCATCCTAGAGATAGGTATGATATTATGTGGTCGCCTTGTTTGTGTATGTGTCATTTTGTCACGCATAAATAAGAATAGAGGCTTATATATAGGTCCTATAGACTTATCGCATATATTGCATGCATTCTAGCATTAGAAGCCGTAGTATTTGCATCGAGAGGTGGTTTACTATTGTATGTGTGTTGCATGAACGCATAACATGAATGCATCCTAGGAAGTATTAGCCGAAACCCTTCTCAACCCATTCACCGCATACTCATCGCATCTTCCATGTTATCAACTCTTTTCAAAACTCCACCACATTTGTTTATTTTTCATTACCGCAAACAAGAAACCAAGCAACTATTTGAGTTACTGGTTACCACAAAGTCTTCTGAAAATTACCACCGCATATTGCTTTCCCAAGTCCCTGAGTTCGACCCTAGACTTACCAGGAAACTCAGTGGGGTTTACACTTGGATTCCACTAAGAAAACTTGAGTGCTTAACGCATTTTCATCATCATATTTCATCCATATTTCCACCGCATAAAACAACGCATCAAGTTTTTGGCGCTGTTCCCGGGGACTTCGGCAAAACAGTGTTCTAACAGTAATTTTCTGATTTCTTTACAGACTATCAATCTTTGGCGAATTACGACCCGGAGATTGAGAGAACATTTCGACGGAGGCTAAGAAACAGCCGTCAACCACAACAGTCAGATAAAGAAGATATGGTGGAGTAGCCTGGAAACGGAGCACCAAATGAAAACAACGTCATGGCGAATCCAATCCTTTTGGCTAACGATCATAATAGGCCCATTAGGGACTATGCATCGCCAAACCTCTATGATTTCTCTCCAGGAATCATGAGGCCTACCCTCGATGGAAGCAGATTCGAAATGAAACCGATGATGCTACAAATGATCCAAACTGTAAGACAATTCGGAGGACAGCGTGGTGATCAGGCAAGAAAATGGGCATATTCCCTCGAGCCGAGAGAGATCACTTCATGAGAACAGGTCATAGAGAAATTTATGAAGAAGTATTTTCCACCTACTGAGAATGCTAGACGAAGGAAACTCATAACCAATTTTGAACAAGACATGGACGAATCGCTCAGCGATGCCTAGGCGAGGTTTAAAAGGTTGGTCTAGGACTATCCACACAATGGATTGCCAGACTGCCTTCAGATGGAAATCTTTTATCATGGTTTAAATCCTACTTCGCAAACCGCTGGCAATGCTGCAGCCGCTGGTGGTTTGCTAGACAAAACGTATGACGAGGCTAAGAACATCTTGGATCGCATCTCTAAAAACCACGAGGATTGGAGAGAGAGTGATTAGAGACTGAGAATCAAGGACAACGACACAAATAATTGTGCTATTGCTTCACTACAGAATCAGATGACCTCAATGATGAACTTAATTCAGGGAATTGCGATCAGCAGCCCAACATCATAAAATGGGCAAGTCAATGCAATTAGTCAAAACACCGCAAGGTGTGCGACTTGCGATGATGGGCATGCAATGGAAGAATGCCCACAGAATCCGCAGTCTATTACTTTGTGATAAACAATCCATTTTCTAATAGCTACAACCCCGGGTGGAGAAACCACCCCATTTCTGCATGGAAGAATTAGTAGCAAGATTTCCAATCTGTGGCATAAAAAGAAGGGCCACCTGGATTCTTCCCGCGAAATAATAGTTAGGCAAGCAATCAAGCCAGTAACTCGCAACCGCCACAATCTTCCTCCTTGGAGAGCTTGTTGAAGCAGTATATAGAGAAAAATGAAACTGTGCTTCAAAGTCAGGCTACGTCCATCCGCAATCTCGAATTACAAATGAGCCAGATTGCGAGCGAGCTAAAGAACAGACCGCAAGGGGCTCTCCCGAGTTCAACAAAACTCCCACGCAACCCAGGGGGATCAGGTAAAGAGCAATGTCAAGTCGTGACATTGCGGAGTGGAAAAACTGTGGAGGGAGAAAGAAAGAAGCCTAGCCAGACAACTTCTATTACGTTGGACCCTGAAATTGCGGTGACTTAAGAAAAAGAAGAAGGAGAAAATGAAGTAATAGAGCTAGAAGTTGCGTTCACCTCAAAGCCAACAGAGAAGGGGACCGTGAGAGTACAGTTACCACCCTTATCGCAGAGACTTAGAAAGAAAAAGAATGACGAGATACAGTACCAACATTTCCTGTCTATGTTAAAACAATTACATATTAATATTCCGTTCAGTCAAGCGATTGAGAAGATGCGTGCATACGTGAAGTTTCTGAAGGATATGGTAACCAAGAAGAGGGGCACTGGTAAGTTTGCCATGGTGGCTTTAACGCAAGGCTTGAAATCAATAATCCCACCGAAGATGAGCGATCTAGGGAGCTTTACTGTTCCTTACTCCATTGGAGGACTATACATCGGGCAAGCATTGTGTGACCTTGGAGCCAACATCAATTTGATGCCTCTATTGATCTTTAAGCAGCTGAATGTGGGGCAACTTGCGCCCACGACCGTGACTCTCCAACTCGCAGATAGATCTCTAGTGCATCCAGAGGGGAAGGTGAAGGACGTGTTGATCACCATTGACAAATTTATCTTACCAGCCGACTTCATCATCTTAGATTATGAAGCTGACAAAGATGTGCCCATCATCCTAGGGCGACCATTTTTATCAATAGGTCGTGCCCAAATTGATGTGCACAAAGGAAAGATCACTTTGAGCGTAAATGGACAAAAGGTCAAGTTCAACATCATCCGTGCCATGAAGTTTCCTAACAAAGAAGACCTGTATGACTCTGACGATGACCAGAATTTAACTGAAGAAGAAAAGCTTGACGAAGAGAATGAAGAAGAGGATGCAAACGGATCCATTGCTGCATGTAATGCGATCATAAAAAAAACAAACAAGGAAGTTGAGATGATCGCAACCCAAGAGGAAGAGCCAATAGAAAAAGAATAAAAAAAACAATGCAACCGTCCTTGATAGAACCACCAATAATGGAATTGAAGACCCTGCTGAACCACTTAAAGTATGCATTTTTGGGGCAGAATGAGAAGCTGCCAGTAATTATTTCCTTGAAACTTAATGAAGACCAGGAGAATGCGTTGATGAGCATTCTAAGGAAACAACTACGAGCAATTAGCCTTGCATACTGTATGCACCGCATTCGTCTCAAAGAGGACCACAAGGTATCGATCGAACATCAGTGCAGACTCAACCCTGCGATGAAAGAGGTCGTTCAAAAGGAGATCATTAAGTGGTTAGATGCAGGAATTCTTTATCCGATAGTAGATAGCACGTGGGCCAGCCCCGTGCAGTGTGTGCCAAAAAAGGGTGGCATGACGGTGTCCCAAACGAAAATAATGAGCTCATACCGCAAAGAACCGTCATCGGGTGGCGTATTTGCCTGGACTACCGCAAGCTGAATACGGCAGCAAAAAAAGATCATTTCCTTCTATCGTTCATTGATCAAATGTTATATCGTCTAGCCGAAAATGACTTTTACTGCTTTTTGGATGGCTATGCCGGGTATAACCAGATTATGATTGCTCCAGAAGATCAGGATAAGACCACATTTACCTGCCCATATAGGACTTTTTCTTTTCGCCGCATGCTGTTTGGCCTCTGCAATGCGCCGAGCACGTTCTAAAGGTGCATGATGGCCATCTTTTCAGACTATCTTGAGGACTCTGTTGAAATCTTCATGGACGACTTCTCTGTCTATGGGCATACATATGAAGTTTGTCTTGCCAACCTGGAGAAGATACTGAAAAGATGCGAGGAGACGAATCTTGTTCTTAACTGGCAAAATGCCATTTTATAGTAAAGAAGGGCATCGTGTTAGGGCACAAGGTTTCTTGGGTCGGGTTGGAGGTGGATAAAGCAAAAATAGAAGCAATTGAAAAACTCCCACCTCGAACAAGCGTGAAGGCTGTACGAAATTTCTTGAGGCATGCTGGATTCTATAGACACTTTGTCAAGGACTTTTCGAAAATAGCACGACCGCTGAGTGCGTTGATGGAGGCTGATAGAAAATTTAATTTTGACAACAATTGCCTCAACACGTTCAAGATTTTAAAGAATGCACTGACTACCGCACCCGTGTTAATTGCACCAGATTGGACACTTCCTTTTGAATTAATGTGCGATGCAAGCGGATATGTGATGGGAGCAGCTATGGCACAAAAGAGAAAGACAATCTTACATCCCATCCCATATGCGAGTAAGACGCTGAATCCTGCTCAGACTAATTACACCACCACAGAAAAGGAGCTACTTGCGGTAATTTTGCGTTGGAAAAATTTAGAGCATATCTGCTGTGAACAAAGGTACTCATCCATACTGATCATTCGACGATAAAGTATTTAATGACAAAGAAGGATGCGAAGCCGAGGTTAATCAGATGGGTTCTTCTCCTCCAAGAATTTGACATAGAAATAATTGATCGAAAGGGGACGGAGAACCAAGTTGCGGATCACTTGTCGAGATTGGAAAACCCTGAGGCTGACTACAATGAGTCAAAGGTGAGTGTGGTGTTCCCAGATGAGCAGATGTTTCTTATTGAAAAATTGCCATGGTATGCTGACATAGTCAACTATCTGGTTTGCGAGAAATTTCCAGAGGATTATACTGACCACCAGAAGAGGAGGCTCAAGCACGAATGCAGATCATATTTCTGGGATGAGCCGAATCTGTACAAAAGAGGGGTAGACCAGATTCTGCGACTATGCGTACCAAATGCTGCTCAACAACGCATCTTATCGCAATGTCATGACTTACCATATGGTGGGCAGTTTGGAGGATAGCACACCACAACTAAAGTATTACAGAGTGGATTCTACTGGCCAACATTGTTTAAGGATGCAGTTGACTACATGATGAAGTGTGATCGGTGCCAATGCACAGGTAACATTTCAAGGAAACATGCAATGCCTATGAACATCATCTTGGAGCTTGAATTGTTCGACGTGTGGGGTATCGACTTCATGGGACCATTCCCTCCATCAAATGGTAAAAATTATATTTTTTTAGCCGTCAATTATGTATCCAAGTGGGTAGAGGCAGTGGCATGCGCCCTAAGCGATGCGGCGGTAGTCTCTCAATTCTTGAAGAAAAACATTTTCACTCGTTTTGGCACTCTACGTGCCATAATCAGTGATGAAGGGTCTCACTTTGTCAATCATACTGTCAAGGAGCTGCTGTGCAAATATAACATTTTCCAAAAAGTGGCCACCGCATACCATCCACAGACGAATGGTCAGGTCGAGGTGTCCAATCGGGAGATCAAGCTGATACTCGAGAAGTTAGTAAGGCCTTCACGAAAAGATTGGGCAACAAAGCTTGACGATGCGTTGTGGGCATACCGGACTGCATTTAAAACACCCATAGGTATGTCCCCATATGCGTTGGTATTTGGTAAGGCATGTCATTTTCCTCTAGAGCTGGAATACAAGGCACTGTGGGTGGTAAAGAAGCTAAGCTTTGACTTGAGGAAAGCAGGAGAAGAAAGAAAACTTCAACTGGTCGAGTTGGAGGAATGGAGGATCAACGCAATGAGAACGCAAAGATTTACAAGGAGCGTGCAAAGCACTGGCACGACAAAAATATATGCAGCAAGAACCTCCAAGTCTGTCAGAGGGACTTACTATTCAACTCACGATTATGGCTCTTCCCTAGAAAATTAAAATCATGATGGTCTGGACCATTCATAGTTAGAGAAATATTTGCACATGGCGCGGTCGAATTATCGAATGATGACGGAACCAACATATTCAAAGTTAATGGGCAGTGAGTAAAAGCGTATCATGGAGAAGGCTGGCATCGCCAAGTCGACTCCGTGGAACTGAGGATTGAATAAAGAAGGAAGTAGGTGGTCCCTATGCTATCAGACGATCGAAATTCATCAGGGACGCAAGTTTTGGAATCATGGAATCTCCAACTTTTCTCTACTACTCTGAATTTTCATTTAAAAAAAAAGAATTTTTTTTGTTTAATATTATTTGACACTCTCACTATTTTTCTTGCAACGATCGAGGCGCAGGATTGTGGAGGTGTTACACGAAGAAGCAACTTATCTTACTTCGTCACTGTAATCCAAAGAAGATAGATCGCCGCAAAGAAGAATGCAGCAACACACAATGCAGACGACAACGCAAATTTAGGGGTTGTATTCTTTCTTAACTTTATTTCAAATTTTGCACTATCGCATCGCATTTTGATTTTGAAAGTTTTTTCACAACATCCTCTTTGATTACTGTAATCATTTAACATTGATAAATTTAGTGAGTCGCCGTATGAGTTCTTTGCCAATTATGATTTCAATGATGAAACACATGCTTCTATTTTTTCGTATATACTAGAGTCAACTTAATCTTAGAAAAGTCACCTCATGAAATATTTCTAGAAGTTAAGGGTCTGCTAGCTTTCTTTCAAACTCTCTTTACGAAGGTTTCTAAGAACATCACATAACTTCTTTCAATCTTTTGGCAATGAGGACATTGCCGCGTTTTAAATTTAGGGGTGAGGTATTTATTTTTTACCTTTCTTTTGTGGAAAAAAAAAAGAGAAAAAGAGAAAAAAAATAGATATATATATATATATTCGAGAATAACAACTCCACTATCAACACAATGGGGAAACCTATGTTGATAAGAGTTAAGTTGTGAAAGACATTTACCCATAGTTGGATGCCTGCATGACACACGTGGGGGCAAGCCAAAACAAAAGTAAGTCGCCAGGATCAATGAATAAATAAATGACCACAACTCCGCTGCCAAGTAAGTATGAGTTTAGTCTGAGAAAGAGCGCTGAGTTTAGTATGAGAAAGAGTGCATTGCTCGTAGTTGGATGTCCGCATAACACACGTGGGGGCAAGCCAAAACGAAGGTAAGGCACTTGGATCAGCACAAGGTCAGAAAAAAAATAATAATATCAAGAAATATGCAAGGATAAAAATCATTTGACACCCCAGTGGATAAGTTTTCTTTTTGAAATAAATCATGCAATGTCCTAGAATTTAGTAAAGTCCTTTTGAAGGTTAAGCTTGTGGTCCCTAGGTCTTAGAAATATTTTCAAAGGAGACTTGAATAAGACTTAAGAAAATTTTGGTGTATAAGATTTGAAGGAAGTATCATTGAGAAATCTAGGGAAAGAGAATTGTGGTCGACTTGCTAAAGGAAACCTTTAGCTTATGCTTGAGGACAAGCATTATTTAAATTTGGGGGTGTGATAACGGGTATAAATGCATGTTATTACAGTGCAAAGTTCTTAAACAAAGCTAGCTTGCATTGATAAAATATGTTAGATTGCGTCCAAAAAGCATTAAGTTCATAACATTGCGGTCGCATGCATTCATCACAGAGAAACAGTTAACTTTGATATTTTTATGCAGAGTATGTGTTAATGCAGGGCGAAAAGCGTGATCACAAGAAATCATTGGTCGAGCACAACATTACCGCAAGGCTTTGGGGGACTTGTGTTCGCAAACATCTACTTAAGAAGGAATGTTGCATAGAGCCAATGCAACTTGGTAGGCGCATTTGGGCGAAAGGCATAATTAATCACGATGGGACAGAAAGCTGATGACGATCGAATCTGAATTAAGTTGACAACCGCTAACGATAACAAGTACATTCAGCTTTTCGGTGACAAATATTCGGCACATCAGTCAGGGAATTAAAACCATCCCATCTGTGCAATCATAAGAGAGAAGCCACCCTTCACCCTGAAGCTCTATAAATACCAAGGGCATCCTTCAGAAAAGGGGTTCACTTATTCACCGATTCAAGAGTCACAAGTTCAGTAGTTCATAGCTTTAGTCGTGTTCATAGTTTTCTTTTATTTTTAAGGTGGAGCAAGAGAAGAATAGAGACGTCGGAGATCGCTCAGGGCAACTTGAGAGAGAACCCGGAGGCGTAGAAAGCAGAGAGCAGGCCGACTCTCGTGAGAGCAAGATTATCTTTTGAACACGAATAGAAAAGACAGTGTAAAAGCCTGGGAAGCAAGAGATTGCTACCAGACTCTTTATTCTCTTCTTGCATTGTTCTTTTGTACTTCAACTTTATAGTTATACAATGGAAGTTCTTATTCTACATCTGTTCACTCTCTTAGCACGCATGAGTAGCTAAACTTATCGAATGGGTTGAGAAGAACTAAGCTAACATGACCTAGGATCTTCATCGCATACGATTATCTTGTTTTATGTTGTGCCTAACACCCTTTTAGAGCTACTCGAGAGAGAGTCTAAAGAAAGAACCTGAGACTTGAGAGAGCTAGGTTAGAATCTGGACTTGAAAGAGCAAGATTAGATCTGCATAAACAAGAGATAGAGACTTAGAGATAAGCTTTGTTTGTCAACCTGCATCGCATGCATCCTAGAGATATGTATGATATTATGTGGTCGCCTTGTTTGTGTATGTGTCATTTTGTCTTGCATAAATAAGAATAGAGGCTTATGTGTAGGTCCTATAGACTTATCGCATATATCGCATGAGTTCTAGCATTAGAATCCGTAGTATTCGCATCGAGAGGTGGTTTACTATTGTATGTGTGTTACATGATCGCATAGCATGAACGCATCCTAGGAAGTGTTAGCCAAAACCCTTCTCAACCCGTTCACCGTATACTCATTGCATCTTTGATGACATGCAAATGCATGTCATTTTCGGCCTTTTACTTAGAATTATGAAGGTCATTAAGCAGAATATGTGGCAATCATGATAGGAATACACAAAAAAATGAGCTTGCATTGATTAGTATGTTGAATCTCAGCTAACTCGTTATTTTGCGTTAATTATGCGTTCAATGTTCTATTTTTGTAGCTAATGCAGGAAGTGGATGCAAACGCGGAAACTGGACCACTGCATAGACGACCGCATGTGGAGAAACTCTCCATCGCAAAGGCAAACACATCAATCAACGCATGGATGTTGCGATGATCAGCCGTATGTGTCCATCGCATGGGAGTTGCGCTCGTCAAGCAATTGCGGTCATCGTGTAGAGTTGTGGTATTAAGTGAATGCGGTCATTGAAGGATGGTGGCTACGCGACAACGCATACGGTGGAATGAACGCATCAATGCATCTACCTCGAGAAAAACCAAAAGATGATGTTGACATTTCACCTACCACGCCGTTAGTGATAGAGGTTCAGAAAGGACTAACGCACAGATTTTCAGACTCAGAGCAGTCCATTAATGTTGTCGGCGACCCAAGCTCTATAAATAGAAGCCAACGAGCAGGAATTTAAATCATCCAGGGATTATCCTTGTGATCTGGGGATTTTCTCCATGATCCAGAAAATGAGTGAGAAGACGCTTGAGAGTTCTTCACCTCCTTCATCCATTCCAAGTGACGACCGGAGCCTTCGACCGGAGCTAGATCTCGAGAGAGTCAATTCCTCCCCCCATCCATGGCACCATCGGTAGCCTTGACGCACATTCGCTGGAAGCAAGTCTTTTCTTCCAGCCGGTCATTTCCTTTCCTTTCCTTTCTTATATTGTATTGTATGACATTTTGTGATTAAGGAATTAATATAATTTGCTTCAATGCATTTCTCTATTTCCTGCGACTCCATCTCTATATTTTTTGCTTAGCATCTTTACTTTCATTGCAACACTTAGTGTGATTGCTTGGGTATTGCATACTTAGTCATGTGAATTAGGGATATGAAACATGTAGCAACCCACTGAGAGGTGTGCGTTGCGTGAGTGTGTGAGTAACCTTATTTGCTTAGTGTGAAGCTGCGGCAACGGCTGTCTATAGGCTAACACATTGCTTTTCCATGAGTAAAGTCAGCAACAACCAACTACCCAAGAGGGTAAGTGGTTGGTCGCATTAAGCAATGTATGCATTGTTCACTAGAGATAGGAACAATCTTAGGTCAGCAAAGTTCATGCGGTTACCTTGTCCTATGAGCGCTTCATTCATCATTTATGCATACTTTGGAGAGTAGTCTGAAACTCAAATCTAAGACTCATGAGAGCGAATTGGAATGCATAGGCAAGAATGGGGATCTTAGAAATAAGCTCTATTTGCTTCACACAACGTATGCACCCTACAGATTGGATATTGCATGCGTCCAGGAAGTAGGATAAGGGATTATGCGGCAGCTATGCTCATGCAGCGGGAGCTAGTGAGCTGGTTATGGAGGTCTGGGCAGGCATAGGCTTCTCAGCAATATCACAGATACACCGCATATGTCCTAGAGTTAGGTTCACGTATGTGTAGCATGATTGCATGGCTTGCGTTGATAAGGTTGCCCTTGCGGTCACTCTTAAGGGTTGCAATTAAATCATCTCCGCATTTTATATATTTTTCCATACATTTATTTCATGTCAAGTGTTGTCGTGTCTCTACCTCTCATGCATATTCTCATTACGTTGTCTGTTAGATAGGAGTAGGAGTAGGGTTAACTTAGCAACCTCCCTTCCATTCTTTTATTCAAATTGCCACATGCACATCACCATATTCATTTTGCTACAAGTCCCTGTGTTCGACCTCGGATCACCTGAGAAACTTGCGTTCGTGTTATACTTGGCATGAATGCAAGAAAACTTGTGACAGGATGCATGGTCATCGCATACATTAACACATTATCATTCCAACACATGACCATCGCCGCATGACTATCAACGCATATCTTAGGAACATGTATTGCATACCGCGTCCAAGGGATTTTTGTTGTTGAATAATTTGACTTCTAATTTCCCATCACCAATTTTTTGGTGCCATTGCATCGCATACCACGTCCAAGGGATCTTAGGAACATGCATCGCATACCGCATATCGCCTACACTTCAATATTGGTTGCAACCTGGTCGCACAAGCTGTAGTACTCCCAAGATAAAAAGTTTGCTCGCAGAGACACAAAACTTAACAAACAAGCTTGAACATGGTATGCGATGCAACAGTGCCAAAAACTCGGTGATGGGAAATTAGAAGTCAAATTATTCAACAACTAAAATAACTTGGACGCAGTATGCGATGCATGTTCCTAAGATATGCGTTGATAGCCATGTGTCGATGGTTATGCGTTGGAATGATAATGCGTTAACGGATGTATGCGATGACCATGCGTCCTATCATAAGTTTTCTTATGTTTACGCCAAGTATAACACGAACACAAGTTTCTCAGGTGATCCGAGGTCGAACATAGGGACTTCTAGCAAAATGAATGCAGTGATGTGCATGCAGCAGTTTGAATAAAAGAATGGAAGGGAGGTTACTAAGTTAACCCTACTCCTACTCCTATCTAACAGACAACGCAATGAGAATATGCATGAGAGGTACAGACACAACAACACTTGACATGAAATAAATGTATGGGAAAATATATAAAATGCGAAGATGATTTCATTGCAACCCTTAAGAGTGACCGCAAGGGTAACCTTAGTCAACGCAAACCATGCAATCATGCTACACACACGTGAACCTAACTCTAGGATGTATGCGGTGTATCTGCGATATTGCCGAGAAGCCTATGCCTGCCTAGACCTCCATAACCAGCTCACTAGCTCCCACTGTATGAGCATAGCTGCCACATAACCCCTTATCCTACTTCCTAGACGCATTCAATATCCAATCTGCAGGGTGCATAAGCTGTATGAAGCAAACAGAGCTTATCTCTAAGATCCCAATTCTTGCCTATGCGTTCCAATCCGCTCTCCCGAGTCTTAGATTTAAGTTTCAGACTACTCTCCCAAGTATGTCTAAATGATGAATGAAGCGCTCATATGACAAGGTAACCGCATGAACTTTTCTGACCTAAGATTGTTCCTAACTCTAGTAAACAATGCATACATTGCTTAATGTGACCAACCACTTACCCTCTCAAGCAGTTGGATGTTGCTGACTTTACTCATGGACAAGCAATGTGTTAGCCTACAGACAGGCGTTGCTAAAGCTTCACACTAAGAAAATAAGGTTATTCACACACTCACACAATGCACACCTCTAAGTGGGTTGCTACATGTTTCATATCCCGAATTCACATGACTAAATATGCAATACCTAAGAAATCTCACTACGTGATGCAATGAAAGTAAAGATGCTAAGCAAAGAAGATGGAGATGGAGTCACAGGAAACAGAGAAATGCATTGAAGCAAATTGTGTTAATTCCTTAATCACAAAATGTCATACAATACAATATAAGAAAAGAAAGGAAAGGAAATGGCCAGCTGGAAGCAAAGACTTGCTTCCAACGGATGTGCGTCAAGGCTGCTGGTGGTGCCATGGATGGGCGGAGGAACTGACTCTCTCGAGATCTAACTCCGATCGAAGGCTCCGGTCATTACTCGAAATGGATGAAGGAGGTGAAGAACTCTCAAGCGTCTTCTCACGCATTTTGTCTGGATCATAGGGAAAATCCCCGGATCACAAGGATAATCCCTGGATGATATGAATTCCTGCTCGTCGGCTTCTATTTATAGAGCCTGGGTCACCGACTGCATTAATGGACTGCTCTTAATCTGAGAATCGGCACGTTAGTCCTTTCTGAACCTCTACCACTAACAATGTGGTAGGTGAAATGTCAACATCATCTTTTAGTTTTTCTCGAGGTAGATGCGTTGATGCGTTCATTCCACCAACCTTGCGTTGCTTCTATTAGTATGCGTTTTCACGTAGCCGCCATCATTCAATGACCACATTCACTTAATACGCAACTCTACACGATGATCGCAATCGCTTGACAAGCGCAACTCCCATGTGATGGATGCATACAGCTGATCACCGCAACATTCATGTGTTGATTGATGCGTTTGCCTTTGTAATGGAGAGTTTCTCCGCATGCAGTCATTTATGCAGTGGTCCGGTTTTTGCATTTGCGTCCATTTCCTGCATTAGCTACAAAAATAGAACATTGAACGCATAATTAACGCAAAATAACGGATTAGTTGAGATTCAACATACTGATTAACGCAAGCTCATTTTTTTGCGAATTCCTATCATGATTGCCGCATATTCTGCTTAATAACCTTCATAATTCTAAGTAAAAGGCCTAAGATGACATGCAGATCAATCTTCTGTGTTATCAACTCTTTTCGAAACTCCGCCGTATTTGTTTATTTTTCATTACTGCAAATAACAAACCAAGCAACTATTTGAGTTACCGATTACCGCAAAGTCTTCTGAAAATTACCACCACATATTGCTTTTCCAAGTCCCTGAGTTTGCCCCTGGACTTACCAGGAAACTCAGTGGGGTTTATACTTGGATTCTACTAAGAAAACTTGAGTGCTCAACGCATTTTCATCATCAAATTTCATCCATAATTCCACCTTATAAAACAACGTATTAGTAAGCAAATGAGTAGTTCCTATAAGTGCTGATTTAGGAACTTGAACAATTAGACTCTACTCTTTCATTAGCCCAAGAGGGAATTGGTTTATGGTTAAACCATAAACAAATTATTCATTAGAGGATCAATGGTACTTAAGAATATAGAGGTAACTATAATTACAAATAACTCGTGAAGGATCAATGTATATGAAGTGATTATATCTATGGATGCAACATGTTCTACAGTGCAAAAGAGTGCAGCTATGGGTCTATAGATGGTTTGCCCCATAGTTAATAAATGTTGATTAATTAATTAAAGAGTTTAATTAATTAATCTCAAATCATTGGAGCTTATAATCTATAGGGTCTCCTTGCTAACTCACTATGGATTAACAAGGACCATAATTTTGAAAGAATAATTTTGAATTGTTCAAATTATTTTAGGAAAATGTATATTAATTGTATATGATTAATATAAAGTATAATGTATATTGCTACATTATAATAGTTAACTATAAATATGATTTGTAATGAAAACTATATATTGTGGGAGAATGACTGTATTTGAATGTGATTCAAATATTAAAATAATATAAATAGGACTTTTATTAAAATTATAGGTTAAAAGTTAGTGTGAATGAGATTCATACTAAAACTATAGGTTATGAGAGAATACACATTTAATATGATACAAATGTTTATCTAATTAAACAAGAGATATTTAATTGAATTATGTTATTTAATTAATTAATTAATTATATTGATTAAGTAAATTTAATTTATATTATGTTAAATTAATTAATTAATTTCTTAATTAGTTATATTAAATAAAAATAATGGGGAGAGTGGTAAAGTGGGAAGTTATTCCCATTTTACGATAAATACATAAGAGTTCTCTATTTTGAATTATTGCATTTTTTAAAAGAAAAGATCTCTTTCTCAAGATCCCATAGAAGAATTTCTTCATGAAATTCATCTTGCTCACAAAACTCCCTTTTCTCTTTCCAAAGAAGACTCTCACAAGTCCGTCGTTTATCAAAGATATAGTAAGAAAGCCCTTTTAGTGGCGTTCGTAGTGAAGAAGAAGATCAACAGTCATAGAAAAGAAGAGTTGAAGAATAGAAAAACAGTCTTCAAAGGTAAATCTTCTTTTCTTGTATCATACTTAATCTAATTATTTATATAACATATGATGTTCTCTGTATGTTTATTTTAATTATGCAATTTCATCTTCCCAAATAAAAAACAAAAGTGATAGATTGTTTCTGCTGCGGGATTCGATCCCATCAACTTATGGTATATTTCTCAAAATAGGAATTTTGAATTGAGTTTATCAAATAATGTTGACATAAATATGATTTTCTTACGTGAAAATAAACAATCCAAATATAATTAAACTCTTTTAATCCGTGAAGAATTAAAGATACTAAATTTATTATTCAAATGATAGAGAATTATTGTAGAGATTTATACATAAATTCAATCATTCTTGACTTATGTGGTATAATCATATGAATATTTGTTTAAAGAGGGCGATGAAAAAAAATAACTTTACTTGTCCATGTATACATTTTTGTAAAGAAACTACAATAAAATTTATTATTACTTGATCTGAATATAATTAACTTTTGAAGAGCTTTGATAGACAATATAAATATCGTAAGATATTAAGATGAGAGGTCTTATAAGAAAAAAAATTGTCTTTGCTTACACATTAAGTATTTAGCAAATGAAATTTTATCAATTAACTTATACAAAAAAATATTTTTTGTTGACATAACATGTCCATTGACCATTTAAATGATTGTTGATTCATTTGACGTGAATAAAAAACATCATCCAACTTTGAGAAGACAATGAATAACTTCTTACTCTTGAAGTACATTTTTTGTGCAATAAGTGTACTTAAGTATCTTTACTAATATAATACATGAACTATATATTGTTTTCTTGGTAAATATATATAGTATTTCTCCAACAAAAAACTATATTGGAGATGAAATTAAACATATATTATATTATCTTTTAGGATCAATTTATACTGATTTGTTTATCTTAATAAATCTAATTTTAATCTAGTTGATTGTGAAGAAGTTATATATCTAGCTTATATAAAATTAGATCTTAATTAGGTTATTTAATACATGTGCAAGAATATTGAATCGTATTGAAATCTTGGTGATTCATGATATCGTCCAACAACATTATCTTGGGGATAATACAACATGTATAGTTCAAATCAAAGGAAAATATGTTCAAGAAGATAGATCAAAGTATATCTCATCAAAGCTCTCTTACACCCATGATCTTGGAGAAAATGAGGACATTGTTCATCTAGCAAAATTATTTATAGAGACATTATCTACTGCAACAACTCAAGATCTTAAATGATGTTTTAATGAGAGGAGTAAATACAATACACTCTTTTTCCCTTGACTACGGTTTTTTCCACTGGGTGTCCTACATATTTTGCAAGTTCAAGTTAAACACTTTGCACTACTAAGATAAACCCAAACTTAACAACAAATTCAACTACTTTGCACTACCAACAATTACTTTGCAAGTTCAAGTTACACTCTACACCCCAAACACAAACTTCCTAATGAAGTTTGTTAACTGTTATTGTTGGGGTTGAGAAGGAAGGGAATCAGGGTTTGTTATGAGTTTTGCTAGTCAAGCTTCTTTAAAAAAAATCTTCATACTAAACAAACTTGCAACTTAAATACATACTTAATAACTCTCTATACTAAAAAACTCTGGACTAGGGCCAACCTTTGAGGCCCGTTGATGAGGCTGAGTAAAAATTGGAAAGTATGTGAGATGTTATTTATAACATTCAAATAAGTTAATATGGAAGTTGGTGTATAAAAATTGATATGGTAGATAATTTTAACAATGGTTTTTTAGAGGAAATAAATAGTAATAATGATGATAATGTTGCAACGTACCATAATGCAGTGAAAGAAACCAAGATCCATAAGCACTCTAATTCATTAATTTTGGCAAAAATGAAAACATGCTTCAGCAGAAATAAATGGGTTTCATGACATACCTTTGAAGAACTTCCTCTAAGCTTGAATCCAGCTGCAAATATCCTTTGAATCTTATTGTAGACCACCCCAATTAGTGTACAAATAGGTTTTTTATTAAACTATATGGGGAATGCATCTAATTCTCAATAATGGCCAGGAAGCATACTTTCCTCCCACTACATTGAGGTACTCTCAACTCTTTGATTAAGATGCGTTTGACCTACCTTAACAATTCTTGTTAACAGCCAGATCTAGAAATCTTTTAAACTTATTATACTTATAGTCAATTATACACAATTATTTAGTCTCTGATCAGCTAAATGACTATCGTATAGTCAATTATACACAATTATTTAGTCTCTGTCAACGCTATCGCTTAGTGAAACTCTTTCACTTGATAGCTTGTTTCCATGAGAACTCTCCGATGAAATGACTTCTAATTTAAAAAAAAAAACATTTTTTCTTTTATCTCACGGTTACCATAAAACTACCAATAACCTCCTCTCAATCGGTTATTAGAGAAAAAGAAATTAATTATCATATAATTAATATATTATAATAAATATGATAACCAACTTACCATATTATATTTATAACCTATAGTTTTAATATTTCATCTCATAAAACATATAAACCATAGATCTTTTTCTATTTATGGTACTTGATATAAATCATATTTATATCAATTTCTCCAAGTAATATATCTCATACATCACACTGATTATATCACATATAATTTAATTTCCTCTTGCTAATTTGAACACTTCAAACTAACACCAAGAACTGATTCTCAACTTGAATCCATTAAGCTACCAAGTGGACCTTGTGGACCTGTAGCTCGAAGCTCCAACGGTATGTGAATAATTGACTAAACTTTTTAGTCACGGGATCCACCATCCGTTAACTGTCGGGCACTCCACTAAAGACCGACAGCTGCACTCTTCTTACTACAGATATATTTATGTGTCCATATCAACCAATCAACAGTGCGATAACCCTTCACAAATCGCTCATAAGTACAATTGGGCCAATATACCGTTTTGCCCCTGTAGTTACATCTAACTCCTTAAGTACCACCGATTCCTTTAATGAACAATAAGTCATAGTCCTACTATGATTGGGTCCTATTTTCCAAAGAGAGGATGTGGTCACTATGTTCAAGACCCGGAATCAGCCCTTAAGGGAGCAATTTATCTACTTACCCCTACTTTGGAGAAGGGGTGAATTCCGTCTTGTGTAACTAAGTTCCCAGCCCCTCAATCAGACAAATCCCCAAAAAGGTAGGCTTGTTGAGTTGGCAATCTGGCCCTCTCACCCATACTAATCAAAGGACTACCCCCATAGGCAGGAGTTCCCAAAACACTAAGGATTAAGGTCATGTCACCTATGGTCGTTTTAGTGAGATGTAAGTCTCAATTATCAACGGCATTATATAAAGAGACTAATCATCTCGTGGTTCGATCTTATACAAACTCTTTGTATAGGACACCCTCGCTCGCATGTCTTCACGTGAATGGTCAGGATCAGACCATCTATAGTAGTTTACAATACTTGTAAACCTCTACAAAGCGGGTCATATCCGTAGTGTCATTAGGATAAGGTATCCCTCCTTAATCCTTATACTACAAACCTTTTAGGTTATTACTTAAGGCATGATCCACTTGTATATCTCATATACATGCTTAAGTTTACATAAAATAACCATGGATCTTTGTTTATTGGATATGAATAAATGCAAATAAAATAACTCTTATTTTATTGTTACCAATGTGTACAAAGTTTACAAACTACGAGACTCCGGAAGAATTAGGACACCAATCCCAACATCAAGGACTTGAACAAAGAGCCCTACCCTCTCATTGGCCCGAGAGGGGTTTCTTTTTATTGGTTGGATCATAAATAGATTGTTCATTAAAGGAGCATTGGTACCTAAGGATACAAAGGTATCTCAAGGGTAAAATAGTAATTTTTCCCAATTGGTGTTATGGACATTCGTGAAGGACTAACTTGTTGTTATTGGTCTATATCTATGGACATAAAAATATATCCGCAATGAAAAGAGTGTAGTTGTGGGTCTTTAGTGGAGTATACCCATAGTTAATGAATATTTATTAATTTGGTTAATGAGTTTTATTAATTTGGTTAATGTGTTTAGCCAATTAATCTCATATCGTTGGGGCTTCTGATTTGCAGGTCCACTGGTCCCCTTGTTAGCTTACTAAAGGATATTAAAGATGAATTATTTGAACTGTTCAAATCAATTTGATGAAATTATATATTAGTGTGATTAATATGTAATTGATTATGGATGTGATCTATAATTTAAATTAAGTTAGAGCGGAATATTTGAATGAGATTCAAATATTTAATTCAAGTGAATTAGAATCATAAAGAATTAATTAACTAAATTAATAGGGAGGTGGTGTACATAAACATAAGATGTTTATTTATGTTAATTAAATATATATGTTAAATTGGATTTAATGTGTAGATGTTTTTTTAATTAATGTACTAATTGATTAAATAAAGGTTATTTAATTAATTAGGCACAAGGGTAAATAGGGAAAGACTTGGAGAATCCACTGTTCTTTAAACAAGCAATGAATGGCGTAGACAATGACTAACGAGTCAAAGCCATGGACCTTGAAATGGAATCTATGTACTCCAATTCAGTATGGAAGCTTGTAGATCCACCTGAGGGATTAAACCCATAAGGTGTTAATGGATCTATAAAAGAAAGAGATGTAGTTGGAAAGGTACAGTCCTTCAAAGCTAGACTTGTAGCAAAGGGTTATACCCAGATGGAAGGGGTTGACTGTGAGGAATCTTTTTCCCCTGTTACTATGCTTAAGTCTAAGAATTCTCTTATCCATAACTACATATTATGACTATGAGATATGATAAATGGATGTCAAGACTGCTTTTCTAAATGGCAATCTTGAAGAAAACATATTTATGTCTTAGCCCGAAGGGTCATAGCCCAAGGTCAGAAGCAAAAAGTTTCCAAGTTGAATCGATCCACTTATGGGTTGAAGCAGGTGTCCAAATCTTGGAACATTAGATTTGATACAACAATCAAATGTTTTGGTTTTGATCAAAACGTTGATGAACCTTGTATCTACAAGAAAATCATCAATGATAAAGTAGTTTGAGAATGATGTAGGGTACCTTACTGACATTAAATAATTGTTGGCAGCCCAATTTCAAATGAAAAGATTTGAGAAAGGCACATTATGTACTTGAGATCCAAATCATTAGGGATCGCAAAAACAGAACGTTGGCTTTATCTCAAGCAACGTATATCGATAAAATGTTGACTCGATATTCGATGCAGAATTCTAAGAAGGGTTATTACCTTTCAGGCACGGGGTTCACTTGTCTAAGGTACAGTGTCCTAAGACACCTCAAGAAATTGAGGATATGAGACGTATTCCCTATGCCTCAGATGTGGGTAGCTTAATGTATGTTATGCTCTGCACTAGGCCATACATTTGTTATGCAATAGGAATAGTCGGTAGGCACCAGTCCAATCCAAGGTTATACCACTGGGCAGTGGTTAAGAACATCCTCAAGTATCTTAGGAGAACGAGGATCTACAAGTTGATGTATGGAGCTAAAGATTTGATCCTTATAGGATACACCGACTCTAATTTCTAAACTGACAAGGATTCTAGGAAATCCACGTCAGGATCAGTGTTTACCCTAAATGAGGAATCTATAGTATGGTAGAGTATCAAATAAGGATGCATTGCAGATTCCACTATGGAGGCTGGTATGTAGTTACTTGTGAAGCAGCAAATGAAGTAGTTTGGCTCAGGAAGTTCCTAAGCGATTTGGAAGTAGTTCCAAATATGGACTTGCTCATCACCTTATACTGTGACAATAGTGGGACAGTAGTCAACTCTAAAGAACCTCGCAGTCACAAACAAGGAAAGCATATTGAGAGGAAGTATCACCTGATATGGGAAATTATGTAATGAGAACATGTGATTGTCACATAGATCGCCTCGGAGCACAATATTGTTGATCCATTTATAAAGGCTCTCTCGGCTAAAGTGTTTGAGGGTCATCTAGAAAATTTAGATTTGTGAAACTTGTACATTGTATAATCTAGGGTAAGTGGAAGATGTGCAATGGGTATATGAATGCCCTAGTTTATTGTATTTATTTACCATATCTTCACTGTTTTGGATTTTGATATTATGTACAACTCACTTACTAAAGTTTTAGTTCAAGTGGGATTTTGTTGGGTTTGATGCTCTAAAACTTGTAGATAGTAAATGTTATTAATTGATCGTCATCAATAAAGAGTTATTGATGTTAATTCAATAAATGTTATTGATTGTGTTGTATTCTATTTTGTCTTAATAACTATAAGTACAATAAACTAACATCCTTATGAGTCTTGAACTGTATGTGAAGACATATAGGGATCAATATTCAAGATACAGTCTAAAGGGTCTATAGTATAAGGATATATCTTGGTGACACTATGGATACGACCCACTTTGTATTTGATACAAACATGATGATTCAACGCGTTCGTGTAGGTGACATGTAAGTAGGGGTATCCTATGCAATGAGTTTACATAAGACTGGACCACGAAATAGAAACCACTAGATGTAACGTCGTTAACTAGTTAAGTTTCTATTTTAATTGGATGACCTGGGCAACTTAGTCATAATCTTGAGTGTATTATGAACTCTTGTTCACGAGGGATTGTCCTTTGATTTGTATGGGTGAGAGTGGTCACTTTTTCAACTCAATAGGCCTACCATTTTGGGGACAAGAACGAGTGTGGAGATGGGAACATAATAATACATGATGAAATTCACTTCTTTCCGACTTCAGGGTAAATAGATGAGTGTTCCATTAAATGGTGTCTCTAGGACTTGAACAAAGGGCCCTACCCTCTCATTGGCCTAAGAGAAGATTCTGTTTTTTGGTTGGACCATAAATATATTGTTCATTAGAGGAGCACTGACTTAAGCATCAAAGGTTATTGGTAGACACCATGATAAGTCTTGTAAAAGACTATCTTTTCTATGTTAAAACCCTAAATTATATCATAAATATTTGCTTAAAATTGTAGGTAAACTCCAATCCCGACTCAAAGGAAGCTATTTCGAAAGATTTGGAGCTAATTCAAGCCAAACGACACCAAAAGATCACTTAACAAGAAGATCCAGGACGAATTACTACTTTGCCCCTCAACAGGAACAATTCAATACACTTTAGCAATGCTTGCAGCGTTGCAACACTCCTCACAACACTGAGCCTAACGCTAGCTCAACTCTTGAAGACAGAATGCACCTATTTGCTGCAAAAAGGGTAGCGTCACAACGCTTAACCTAGGGTCGCCATGCTCCGAAGATTCACGGAATAGTCTGCAAGTGCGCACACGTGCCTTGCGCAACTAAGTGTCAGCATAGCGTTGCAACGTTAGCCCAACACTTCTTGGCTTTTTTTTTTTTTACGATTTAGCATTACAATGTTGGCCTTGGTGTTGTGATGCTACACCTGCAGATATAAATTTAGTAATTCCATTTTCAACAAAAAAAGAGAAGAAAAACTTCAAATTTTAGAGAGAGGATTCAAAATAACAGAGCCATTCTTGTAAACTTTGGAAAGATTCAATCAATTTGTATTCAATTCTTGTACCAATTATGCAACTATCAATGGATTTCTTGAATAATTTCACCATCCATGAGTAGATAATCCTTTTTCTTGGGGAATTATGTACATTGACACTTTCTTGAGACTTTTCTTTGAAATTTCTTTCATGTAATTACTTTCTTTTGAATGTTCTTGCTGAGATTTAGAATAAAATTGACTAAGAATGAATTGGCAACTCAAGATTGATCAATTTTTTTATGCAAAAATTACATAGTTTTATAACAAATTTGTAATTAGGTTGCAAGAATTAATAGTCTTGATAGAAAATGTGGATTTCTTTTCCTCTTTTCTTTAAAGAACATATTAATTCAGAACATTGGTGCGTGGTTAATGCGATGAAATAATGGTGTAGAATGCGATGGTGGAATATGTGTTGTGCATGCATGTTTTCTTAGCAAGATCCAAGTATAAATCCTACTAAGTTGCTTGGTAAGCCCAGGGTCGAACACAGGGACTAAAGAAACAGTATGCAATGGTCATTTTTGATTACTTTGCGTTGACGAATAAAACAATGCGTTGGTTGGTATGTTTGTTTAATGTATAAAGTCTATGCGGCGGAATTGAGAAAAGAGTCAATAACAACGAAAGTACAATGAGTATGTGGAGGAATGGGTTGATAAGGTCTTTCGCTAGCGCTTTCAGAGATTGCATTCAAGCTATGCGATCATGCTACACTCATGCGCCAACAATTCATTTTCCAATGCAAATGCGATAGCTCCTAGTTTTAGGACACATGCGATGTATGCGATGATGTCTATAGGACTTATTCCTAAGTCTCTATTTCTTGCCTATGCGATAATGAGTGATGCACACAGGTACAAGGTGATCACATACAATCATATCCTATCTCTAGGGAGCATACAATGCGTTAATAGCAAACAGAACTTATTCCTAAGTTTCTATCTTTTGATCATGCGGTTCTAATCTGACTCTCCCAAGCTTAGATTCTAATATGACTTTTCCAAGCCTAGATTCTATCCTTAGACCACCCTCCCGAGCATGTGGACGAATGATGCATACATAATACAAGATGATCGCATAGAATGAAGATCTCAGGTTATGCTAGCTAAGTACTCCTCAACCCATTCGACAGTTTAGATACTCATGCGTAATGTAAAGAGAGTGAGCAGATATAGAGATGCAAATTCCATTTTATAAATAAGTTTAGAATAAAAAATGTCAATGGAAATAAGGATAGAGAGCCCGGTAGCAATTTCTTGCTTCCCAAGGCTTTTACACTGAGTCTCTCTACTCTGCTCACAGAATGTTCTTGCTTCTGCAAGAGTTGGCCCTCTTTCGATTTTCAACGCTTCCTGTCACTCTTCCGAGTTAACCAGGATGACCTCTCGGCGTATTCTCCCTTCACTCGCCTCTGCCTTCTAAGTATATAAAATTACAGACTACAGTTATCTATGGTGAAGAAGAACTATAAATTATGAATAGTGGAACCGAACTTTTTTCGAACTCCTTTAACGAAGGTGGCCTTCGGTATTTATAGAGCTTCAGGGTGAAGAGCTTTTTCTCTCGAATGATAGCACTGATGGGATGTCATTAATTCTTCGTCTGATGGGCCGAATAATTGTCACCGAAAAGTTGAGTGTACTTGCTACAGTGTGTCGTTTACAACTTGTCAACTAAATTCGGATTCGACCGTCATCAGCTTTCTGTCCCATCGTGATTTATTAAGCTTTCACCTTGATGCGTCGGCTCATGCGGCCACCTTTTTTAGCAGATCTTCGCGAACGCATATGATCACATAGCCTTGCGGTCACAATCTTTTATGCACTCGGACGCTAATTTCCTTGGATCGCAATTTCGCCTTGCGCCAACGCATTTTCCTGCACAAAATACATAAATTAGTTGCTTTAATGCGATGGATGCATGCGATCGCAATGTTCTGAACTTAATGCTTTTGGACGCAATTTTATATATTTTTACCATCGCAATCCTTCATTGTTTTATATCTTTGCATTGTAATAACGTGCATTTTTGCCCGCTATCACACCCCCAAATTTAAAACAATGCTTGTCCTCAAGCATAAACTAAAGATTTTCTCTAGAAAGTCAGTCACCTTCTTCTTTCCTAGATTTCTCAAGGTTGCCTTATTCAAATCCTATGTACCAAAATCTCCTTAATTCTTATCCGGGTCTCTTCTTAAAATATTTCTAAAATTTAGGGACCGCAAGTTTAACCTTCAAAAAGACTTTACTAGTTTCCAGGGCATTGCATGATTTATTTCATAAAAAAAAAAACTTTTTCAACTAGGGTGTTTTCAACTGATTTTTATCCTTGCGTAGTTTAGACATATATATATATATTTTTTCTATGACCTTGCGCTGATCCGAGTGCCTAGCCTTCGTTTTGGCTTGCCCTTACGTGTGTCATGCAGACATCCAACTACGAGCAAGGCGCTCTTTCTCAGTCTAAACTCATGCCCATTTGGCAGCGGAGTTGCGATCATTTTATTTATGCGTTGATCACGATTCCTACCTTCTTTTTGGCTTGCCCTCACATGTGTCATGCAGATATACAACTATGAGTAGGATCCGCACAATGTTACAAATTTTTTTAAAATAGATGCCTAAAAAAAATAGCAAGGTTGAAAATGAATCCGCACCCCCAAATTTAAACGCATCAATGTCCTCATTGTTGAAAGATTGAAAGAATTCATGCGATGCTCTTAGGAGATTTCATAAAAGTCAGTTTGAAAGAAAGCTGGTGGACCACTAACTTCTACAAATATTTCATGAATTGACTGTCCTAAAATTAAGTTGATTCTAGTGCATATGAAAAAAATAGAGGCATGTGTTTCATCATTGAAATCATAATTGGCAAAGACAAATAATGTGATGACTTACTAAATTACTCAATGTGTAATGATTGCACCGACTAAAGAGGATGTGATGATAAAATATCAAAGTTAAAATGTGATGCGAGAGTGCAAAATTTGGAATAGACAAAGTCAAGGAAAGATACAACCCCCAAATTTGCTCTGTTGCCCACATTGTTTGTGATCGCATCCTTCTTTGTGGCGAACTTTTGTCTTCGACTGCAGTGGTGGAATAAACTAGTTGCGTCTTTCGTGTACCTCCTCCACAATCGTTCACCATGATCGTTGCAAAGAAAACATTGAGAGGGTTAAGTAAAAGACAGAGTTAGCAATATATATATATATATATATATATTTAGATAAAGACAAATAAACGATAACAGTGATAAAAGAAGGGTAGTGAGAGTTCATTAATCAATGGTAGAAAAATGATACTCTAAAAGACTTGTGCCCCTGATGATTTTCTATCGCATAACAATGTAGGGGTCGCTCGATTTTTCTTCATTCAGGATTTCTCAGGTCTACAGAAGTAGTTTCCCAATGAAAATCACCTCCGCAATATATCTTGACTCTTTGCCCGTTAACCTTGAATGTGCGGGTCCCTTCCTTATTAGTCAATTCGACCGCACCATGTGGGAATACTTCTTTGATTATAAAGAGTTCGGATCACCATGACTTTAATTTGCTGGGAAAGAGTCTTAGCCGCGAATTGAATAGTAAGACCTTTTGTCCGACGTGGAGATTCTTCTCGCATAGCTGTTTGTCATGCCAACGTTTTGCGCGCTCTTTGTAAATTTTGACATTCTCATAAGCTTGCGTTCTCCATTCATCAAGCTCGACCGACTGAAGATTCCTTGCTTCGTTTGTAGCCTTTAAGTCGAAATTAAGCTTTTTCACCGCCCACATTGCTTTATGCTCTAGCTCAAGCGGTAAATGAAATGTCTTATCGAACACCAGTGCATACGGGGACATGCCTATAGGTGTCTTAAAGGCAGTCCTATATGCCCACAACGCATCATCCAGCTTCATTGCCCAATCTTTTTGTGAAGGTTTTACCACCTTCTCTAATATCAGCTTGATTTCTCTGTTGGACACCTCAGCTTGACCATTTTTCTGTGGGTGGTATGCGGTGGCCACTTTATGGAGGATATTACATTTAAGCAGCAAATTGTTGACGATGTGATTAATAAAGTGGGAGCCTTCATCACTTATTATGGCACGTGGAGTGCCAAAACGAGTGAAGATATTTTTCTTCAAGAACTTGGAGAACGTGCACAATACCGCTTCTACCCATTTGGAAACGTAGTCAACGGTTAACAGAATGTATTTATGACCATTCGATGGTGGAAATGGTCCCATAAAGTCTATGCCCCAGACGTCGAACAATTCTAATTCTAAGATGATGTTCGTGGGCATCGCATGCTTCCATGAAATGTTTCCCATGCGTTGGAACCGGTCGCATTTGATCACATAGTCTCTTGCGTCCTTGAATAATGTTGGCCAAAAATAACCACTTTGTAACACCTTTGTTGCTGTGTGTTGGCCTCCAAAGTGTCCTCCATATGGCAAGTCATGGCATTGTGATAGTATGCATTAGTGAGCAGCATCTGGTATGCATAGGCGCAAAATCTGGTCTGACCCCCTCTTATAAAGATTTTGCTCGTCCCAATAATATGACCTGCTTTAATGTCTGAGCCGCCACTTCTGGTGGTCTGTGTAATCCTCAGGGAATTGTTTGCAAACCAGAAAATTGACCACGTCCGTATACCATGGTAATTCTTCAATTTTAAATAGCTACTCGTCTGGGATAGTTGCATTTGAAGGATCTCATACCGAGAGTTCCATGAGTGCGTTCGGATCACTCCGATCTCACCGTGACCGAAATACATACAATATACATTCAACATACAGTTATGCAAACAAACTTAATTATCGGCATGCTAGAACAAAGATAACAAGGGAAAGAGTTCCACACCAGTTGAAGACAATCTTTAATCCTCGGAACTCCAACGAAGCGAAAAATCCAAGCAATCTACCATCGCCCAGCAACAGCGTCAAAAAAAGCAGCATGAACAACCGCACAGGAACACCGTAGGGACGACACCACCACTAATGAGCCCCGGGTATTCTCAGAGTGAAAACCCAAAGGATGGGCTTTGGTGAATTTGGTAGAGGACAGAGGAAACACGAATCATGTAGACGATATGCAAGTGGGAAAGTGAAGGTCGGCATTGCATAATAGAAATGCTTATCGTCTAGAGGAGCTACACGATCGTATAGGATTTGCTGAACGATCGTTTAGGAAAAGGTATACAATCGTTTAGTTAAATCGGCATACTATACAATCGTTTAGAGAAGCTATCTGATCGTGTAGGTAATGTGTTCTTTTATGATGTGGAAATGTGGATGAAATGTGATGGTGAAATTGCGTTGAGCACTCAAGTTTCCTCAGCGAAATCCAAGTGTAAACTCCACTGAGTTTCCTGGTAAGTCCAGGGTCGAACTCAGGGACTTGTGAAAACAGGTTGCAGTGGTAATTTTTAGGAAAACTTTGCAGTAACCAAATAAATCAATAGTTGTTGAGGTTGTTGTTTGCGTTAATGAAAAATAAACAACTGCGGCAAAGTTTGAAAAGAATTGATAAAATGGGAGATATGATGAATATGCGGTGAACGGGTTGAGAAAAGTTTCGGCTAACACTTCCTAGGATGCGTTCATGCTATGCGATCATGCAACATGCATACAATAGTAAACCACCTCTCGGTGCGAATGCCACGACTTCTAAGGCTAGAACGCATGCGATATATGCGATGTCTATAGGACCTACACATAAGCCTCTATTCTTATTTATGCGATGACATCAAGACACACACACAAATAAGGCGACTACATAATATCATTCCCATCTCTAGGATGTATGCGATGTAGGCTGACAAACAGAGCTTATCTCTAAGTCCCTATCTCTTGTTTATGCAGTTCTAATCTTGCTCTCTCGAGTCTAGATTCTAACCTAGCTCTCTCCAATCTTAGGTTCTTTCTTTAGACTCTCTCTCGAGTAGCTCTAAAGGGGTATTTGGCACAGCATAACACAAGATAATCGCGAGCAATGAACTTCCTAGGTCATGTTAGCTTAGTTCTTCTCAACCCATTCGACTAGTTTAGCTACTCATGTGTGCTAAGAGAGTGAACAGATGTAGAATAAGAACTTCCATTGTATAAATATAAAGATGAAGTACAAAATAACAATGCAAGTATAGAATAAAGAGCCTGGTAGCAATCTCTTGCTGCCCAGGCTTTTACACTATTTTTCTACTCGTGTTCAAAAGATAATCTTGCTCTCGCGAGAGTCGACCCGCTCTCTGCTTCTATGCCTCAAGGTTCTCTCTCGAGTTGCCCTGAGCGATCTCCGGCGTCTTTACTCTTCTCGTGCTTCGCCTTTAAAAAATGGAAAAACTATGAACAAAGACCTGCGATCCGAACTTATGAATTTTCGAACTCGTGAACCCTTTTTCTGAAGGATGCCTTCGGTATTTATAGAACCTCCAGGGTGAAAGGCAGCTTTTCTCTCATGATTGCACAGATGGGGCGGCTTTAATTCCTGACTAATACGCCGAATATTTTTCACTGAAAAGCTGAATGTACTTGTTCGTTAGCGGCTGTCAACTTAATTTGGATTCGACTGTCATCAGCTTTCTGTCCCATCGTGTTTAATTATACCTTTCACCCAGATGCACCCACAAGTTGCGCTAACCAGGTTGCGGCAATCCTTCTTGAGCAAATGTTTGCGAACATAATCACCGCAAAGCCTTGCGGTAATGCTGTGCTCGACCAATGATTTCCTATGATCGCAATTTTCGTCTTGCGTCAACGCATTTTCTGCACAAAAATAGAAATTTCCACTGTTCCTATGCGATGGACGCATACGATCGCAATATTATGAATTTAATGCGTTTTGGATGCAATTTAACATGTTTTATCAACACGAGCCAGCATTGTTTAAGAACTTAGCACTATGATAACGTGCATTTCTGCCCGTTATCACACCCCCAAATTTAAACAATGCTTGTCCTCAAGCATAAGCTAAAGATTTCCTTTAGCAAGTCGACCGCAATGTTCTTTTCTAAGATTTCTCAAGGATACTTCGTTCAAATCCTATATACCAAAGTTTCCTTAAGTCTTGTTCAAGTTTCCTCTTAAAACATTTCTAAGACCTAGGGACCGCAAGCTTAACCTTTAAAGGACTTTACTAAATTTCGAGACATCGCATGATTTATTTCAAAAAGAAAAATTTTCCACCGGGGTGTCAACTGATTTAATCCTTGCATATTTCTTGCCATTATTATTTTTTTCTGACCTTGCGCTGATCCAAGTGCCTTGCCTTCGTTTTGGCTTGCCTCCACGTGTGTCATGCGGACATCCAACTACGAGCAATGCGCTCTTCCTCAGACTAAACTTATACCTATTTGGCAGCGGAGTTGCGGCCATTTGTTTATGCGTTGATCCTGGTAACTTACTTTCATTTTGGCTTGCCCCCACCTTTATCATGCAGACATCCAACTACGGGTAAGTGCCTTTCACAACTTAGCTCTTTACATGGGTTTCCCATTGCATTGACAGTGGAGTTGTTATTCTCAATTTTTTTCAAAATAGCAAGGTCGAAAATAAAACCTCACCCCCAAATTTAAAATGCGGCAATGTCCTCATTGCCAAAAGATTGAAATAAGTCATGCGATGTTCTTAGAAAGCTTCGTAAAGAGAGTTTGAAAGAAAGCTAACGGTCCCCTAACTTCTAGAAATATTTCATGAGGTGACTATCTTAAGATTAAGTTGACTCTAGTATATACGAAAGAAATAGAAGTATGTTTTTCATCATTGAAATCATAATTGGCAAAGAGACGGTATGCGGTAACCTACTAAATTTATCCATGTTAAATGATTGTGGTAATCAAAGCGGATGCGATGATAAAACTTTTAAGACTAAAATGCGATGCGATTGTGCAAAATTTGAAATAGAGATAAGGAAGAATACACCCCCAAATTTGTGCTGTCGCCCGCATTATGTATTGACGCATCCTTCTTTGCGGCAATCTCTCTTCTTTGGATTGCGGTGATGGAATGAGATTGGTTGCTTCTTCGTGCAACACCTCCGCAATCCATCGCCTCAATCGTTGCAAGAAAAACAGAGAGAGGGTCAAATAAGTTTAAACAAAACAACATTCTTTTACCGCAATATATATATATATATATATATATATATATATATATATATTGGAATAGTAAGGGTAAGAATAGATAAAGACTGAAAAGATATAGTGAATTGAAAATTATGAGTAGTAGGGAAGAATTGAATATTCCATGATTCCCAAAACTTGCGTCCCTGATGGATTGCGATCGTCTGATAACACAGGGACCTCCTACTTCCTTCTTTATTCAAAGTTCTTTAGTTCCATGAAGTCAACTCGGCGATGCCAGCCTTCTCCATAATACGCCTTTACTCGCTGCCCATTAACTTTGAATATGTTGGTTCCATCATCATTTGATAATTCAACCGCGCCATGCGGGAATACCTGTCTAACAATGAATGGTCCGGACCAACGTAACTTTAATATTCCCGGGAAGAGCTGTAGTCGTGAGTTGAATAGTAAGACCTTCTATCCGACTTGGAGGTTCTTACCGCATATGCGTTTGTCGTGCCTGCGCTTGGTGTACTCCTTGTAAATCTTTGCGTTCTCATATGCGTTAATCCTCCATTCTTCTAGCTCGACCAGTTGCATTTTTTGCACTTCTCCTACTTTCTTCAAATCAAAGTTTTGTTTCTTCACCGCCCACATTGCCTTGTATTCCAGCTCCAGAGGCAAATGACATGCCTTACCAAATACCAACGCATATGGGGACATACCTATGGGTGTTTTAAATGCAGTCCGATATGCCCACAACGCATCATCAAGCTTTGTTGCCCAATCTGTTCGCGAAGGCCTTACTACCTTCTCGGGTATCAGTTTAATCACCCAATTGGACACCTCGGCCTGACCATTCGTCTGCGGATGGTATGCGGTGGCCACCTTGTGGAGAATGTTGTATTGCGCAGTAGCTCCTTAACAATATAATTGACAAAGTGAGACCCCTCATCACTTATTATGGCATGTGGGGTGCCAAAACGAGTGAAAATGTTCTTCTTCAGGAATTGAGAGACTACCGCATCGCTTGCGGCACACGCCACTGCCTCACCCACTTGGATACATAATCGACGGCTAACAAGATATAATGTTTACCATTCGAGGGAGGGAATGGTCCCACGAAATCAATTCCCCAAACGTCGAACAATTCAAGTTCCAAGATGGTGTTCATCGGCATTGCATGTTTCCACGAAATGTTACCTGTGCGTTGGCACTGATCACACTTCATTGCTTAGTCAGCTGCATTCTTAAACAATGTTGGCCAAAAGAATCCACTTTGTAAAACCTTGGCTGTGGTGCGCTATCCTCCAAAGTGCCCATCATATGGTGAGTCATGGCACTGCAATAATATGCGTTGTTGAGCAGCATTTGGTACGCATAGTCGCAAAATCTGGTTTGCCCCCTTTTGTACAGATTCGGCTCATCCCAATAATAATATCGACATTCATGTTTGAGCTTCCTCTGTTGGTGGTAGGTGTAATCTTCAGGGAATTGTCCGTAAACCAGATAGTTGACTATGTCAGCATACCAAGGCAATTCTTTAATATGGAACAGCTGCTCATCCGGGAACACCGCACTCACCTCTGATTCATTGCGGTCAACTTCAGGGTTTTCCAATCTAGACAAGTGATCCGCAACTTGGTTCTCTGTCCCCTTTCGATCAATTATTTCTATGTCAAATTTTTGAAGGAGGAGAACTCATCTGATCAATCTCGGCTTTGCGTCCTTCTTTGTCATTAAGTACTTTATTGCCGAATGATCAGTATGGATGAGTACCTTTGTCCCCAGCAGAATGCTCAATTTTTTTTGAATGTAAAAATTACCGCAAGAAGCTCTTTCTCTGTGGTGGTATAATTGGTCTGAGCAGGATTTAACATCTTACTCACATATGCAATGGGATGTAAGCTTGTTTTTCTCTTCTGTGCCAAAGCTGCTCCCATCGCATACCTGCTTGCATCGCACATTATTTCAAAAGGAAGTGTCCAGTCAGGTGCAATTAATACGGATGCGGTAATCAGTGCATTCTTTAAAACTCTGAATGCGTTGAAGCAGTTGTTGTCAAAATCAAATTTTTTGTTAGCCTCTAACAACGCACTCAGTGGTCGTGCTATTTTGGAAAAGTTTTTTATGCAGCGTCTGTAGAATCCAGTGTGCCTCAAGAAACTTCGTACAACCTTCACGCTTGTTGGAGGTGGAAGTTTTTCAATTGCATCTATTTTTGCTTTATCCACCTCCAACCCGTCCCAGGAAACCTTGTGCCTCAACATTATGCCCTCTTTTACCATTATAAAATGGCATTTTTCCCAGTTAAGCACCAAATTCATTTCTTCGCATCTCTTTAGTATCTTCTCCAAGTTGGCTAGACAGACTTCATAAGTGTTCCCATAAAAAGAGAAGTCGTCCATAAAGATTTCGACAGAGTCCTCAAGATAGTCTGAAAAGATGGCGATCATGCACCTTTGGAACGTGCTTGGCGCATTGCAGAGTCGAATGGCATGTGGCAAAAAGCAAAGGTCCCATATGGGCAGGTGAATGTGGTCTTGTCTTGGTCTTCTGGAGCTATCATAATCTAGTTGTACCCGACATAGCCATCCAAGAAGTAGTAAAAGTCATTTCCAGCTAGACAGTCTAGCATTTGATCAATGAACGGTAGGGGGAAATGATCTTTCTTTGTGACCGCATTCAGCTTGCGGTAGTCCATGCAAATGCGCCACCCGGTGACAGTCCTTTGCGATATTAGTTCATTGTTTTTGTTTGGGACTACCATCATGCCACCCTTTTTCGGCACATACTGCACGAGGCTGACCCACATGCTATCTACTATAGGATAGATAATGCCTGCATCTAACCATTTAATGATCTCCTTTTTAACGACCTATTTCATCGTAGGGTTGAACCTGCGCTGATGTTCGATCGTTGCTTTATGGTATTCTTCGAGACGAATGCAGTGCATACAATACGCTGGGCTAATTCCTCTAATGTCGGCGAGCGACCAGCCAATTGCTCGCACATGCTTCCTCTGAATGCTCATCAACGCATTCTCCTAGTCTTCATTAAGCTCAAAGAAAATAATAACAGGCAGCTTTTCATTTTGCCCTAAAAATTCGTACTTTAAATGGTTCGGTAGGGTCTTTAATTCCAATGTTGGTGGTTCTATTAGGGACGGTCGCATTTTTTTTCTTTCTTCTTTTTCTGTTGGCTCTTTTTCTTGGTTTGCGATCATCTCTTCTTCCTTGCTTGTTTTTGTTATGATCGCATTACAGGCAGCAACGGATGCGTTGGCATCCTCTTCTTCATTTTCTTCATCAAACTTTTCTTCTTCAATTAAATTCTAGTCGTCATCTGAGTCATGCAGGTTTTCTTCGTCCGAAAACTTCATCGCACGGATTATATTGAACTTGAGCTTCTGTCCGTTGATGCTCAAAGTGATCTCCCCTTTATGCACATCAATCTGGGTGCGACCCGTTGATAAAAATGGTAGCCCCAGAATGATGGGCACATCTTTTTCGACCTCGTAATCCAAGATGATGAAGTTGGCTGGTAGGATAAATTTGTCAATGGTGATCATCACGTCCTTCACCTTTCCCTCTGGATGCACCAGAGATCAATCAGTCAGTTGGAGAGTCACGATCATGGGTACAAGTTGCCCCATATTCAGCTGCTTAAAGATCGACAGAGGCATCAAATTGATACTAGCTTCAAGGTCACACAAGGCTTGCCCGATGTACAATCCTTCTATGGAGCAGGGTATAGTGAAGCTCCCAGGATCGCTCATCTTTGGTGGAATTATTAATTTTGAACTTTATGTTAACGCCACCGTGGCAAACTTACCAGCTCCTCTCTTCTTGGTTACCATATCCTTCAGAAACTTTGCGTAGGCAGGCATCTCCTCAATCGCTTCCCTAAATGGAATATTAATATGTAATTGCTTTAACATAGACAGAAAATGTTGGTACTGTACCTCTTTGTTCTTTTTCTTTCTTAGTCTCTGCGAGAAAGGCGGTAACTGCACTTTCAGGGTCCCTGTCTCAGTTGGCTTTGAGGTCAACGCAACCTCTGGCTCTACTGCTTCTTTTTCTTCTTTTTCTTCTCGTGTCACCGCAATTTCAGGTTCTGTCACAATGGGAGCAATCCGACTAGCCTCCTTTCTCTCTCCCTCCACAGTCTTTCCACTTTGCAATGTCACAACCTGACATTGCTCTTTACTTGATCCCCCTGGGTTGCATGGGAGTTCTATTGAACTCGGCAGAGCCCCTTGTGGTCTGTTCTTCAAGTCACTTGCAATCTGGCCCATCTGTAACTCTAGATTGCGGATGGACGTAGCCTGACTTTGAAGCACAGTTTTGTTTTTCTCTATGTACTGCTTCAACAGGCTCTCCAATGAGGATGATTGTGATGGTTGTGAGCTACTTGCTTGATTGCTTATCTGACCATTATTGCGTGGGAAGAATCTAGGTGGCCCTTCTTTCTATGCCACGGATTGGAAATTCTGTTGCTGATTCTTCCATGCAAAATTGGGGTGGTTTCTCCACCCAGGGATGTAGGTATTCGAAAAGGTATTATTTTTCACGAAGTAAACAAACTGTGGATTTTGCGGGCATTCTTCCATCGCGTGCCCATCACTGCAAGTTGCACACCTTGCGGTGTTTTGACTAATTGCGTTGATTTGCCTATTTTACGGTGTTGGGCTGCTGATCGCAATTCCCTGGATTAAGTTCATCATTGCGGTCATCTGATTTTGTAGTGAAGCAATAGCACCATTACTTGCATCGGTATCCTTGATTCTCAATCTCTGATCACTCTCTCTCCAATCCTCGTGGTTTTTGGAGATGCAATCCAAGATATTCTTAGCCTCGTCATATGTCTTATCAAGCAGACCACCAGCGGTTGCCGCATTGGCAGCAGTCTGCAAAGCGGGATTCAAACCATGATAAAAGATTTCCATCTGAAGGCAGTCTGGCAAACCATTGTATGGACAATCCCTGACCAACCTCTTAAACCTCGCCCAGGCATCGTTGAGCGATTCGTCCATGTCTTGTTCAAAATTTGTTACGAGTTTCCTTCGTCTAGCATTCTCAATAGGTGGAAAGTATTTCTTCATAAACTTCTCCACGACCTATTCCCATGAAGTGATCTCTCTCGGCTCGAGGGAATACGCCCATTTCCTTGCCTGATCATAAAGAGAAAATGGGAACAAAGTTAGTCGAACTTTTTCGGCAGAGATGTTCGAGAACACAAAAGTATAACCACTTTTAAACCAATCAATTTTGCAAAACAGTTTCAAGTACCCTAAGTTATAGACTTTTATTTTGCAATGATGCCCTAGTGAGGCAGGAGAAACGCCACCGGTGGGGTGATCAGTTGCCTCTTCGCTGGGACGAGACATTCTCAACCATTAGGCAAAACCAACTCTTGGAACTAAACCTAACAGCCACCGTTTTTCGGTCTAGAATCGTTAACTTGTAACTATTCCGCGTAAGTGTAACCCCTCGCTTTCGGTGCTAGAGTCCCACCCTAATGAGCCCACCATAGGGAAGAAGCAGATTAGGACAAGAGACTAAGTTACCTTATCCTCTACAGGAGATCAAATAAAGAAACGCGCAATACTGCCATCCTTTAGGGGGACACTCCCAGGGTGCCTCGAGGCGATACACAGTAACTTTATTCAACCTAACGAGGGAGACCGAGGGTTATGCTGTCGCACTTCCCGCTGCCACTTACTATGAACACTCTCTCCGTCCACCGTGATATTGACCTACCCACACACCATCCATTGGGGGGACACTCCAAAGGTGCCGCGAGGCCAAGGGTAAATCTCACGGTGTGGTCTATTTAGGAGAAACGTGAAAGGTTTAAGTGAAGCATCTCATGCCCCAAGCACCTCCCACTAAATGTTCTACCTAGGGATTCATTAACCTAGGCAATCTGGCTACTAATTTTAGTCGAAGTCGTCTTTTTAAATTTTGCTCATAAACAACGTTTGTCTATGAAATATGAACAAGTTCAAGTAGTCACATTTAAACACTTTAATGGACTGTCCTTAACTTGCATGCATGCATCAAATCTATCTAATTCACCTTTCCAGGTAAGTTCCCAGGTAGGGGTGTTACGTTTTTGTCAACTTAAATACCCCAGCCTAGATAGAACCCGCCTTAGACAAAAGGTCTCTTATAGATAGATTTGCTACACTTTATCCTTTTATTAGCCAATTTAATCCTATTAAACTGATTAAAAGATTAAAGCCTTAGGGTTGCTAATCGTATTAGAACCGTGATCTTCGTTCTATGTGATCCAAGTTTTAAACACTTTAAAGCCATGAATTAAACCTAAGTGAGCATGCATGTCTTTCTTATTTTTTTTAGTTCTAATTTCTCTTTAACTTTTAAAAGGAAACAACTAAAAGCATTGCGCACAACAAGGCGTTTATAACATTTATAAAGTAACCTATGTGTCATGCTTCATGCAATGTCCGGTCATTACTATATATAACTTTTATATAACGCGTAACAACCAAGCAAACATGCTATCATTCACCCTTATACTATAACATTTATAATATAAAGATGATGAATGTCAATGCGTTTTATACATGCATAAATATAACTCTTATATTATATGATACATAAGCATGCTCTTACATAATTAAATCATGCTTCTCTAAATTATAACAATTACAATAAAGAGATGATGCATGACCATTGCATAACCTAAGGTGGGATTTACTATATGTGCATACCATATGACATATAAAAACATACATGGCATGTAATAAATAAAGGATTACTGGACCGGGATGAGCCTTTACAAAAACTGGAATGAAAAAAACTATCTATTACATTTTTCATCGAGCAAACTGGTTCACAGGCGAACCGAGTCTTGAACCGCCAGGAGGTCTTCATCGTGTAGCAAACTCCAGTAGGTATACGATCGTTCAGCGCGCACTAGACGATAGGAGCATTAGTAAAGGATCGCGTAGACGACGAGGCTACGAAGCCTCATCGTCCATGCGATCGTGTAGCGCGACGATAGGTAAACGATTTACCTTGCGTTACTAAGCGATCATTTAGTCAGTTACTAAGCGATGAAGCTTGCTAACCTAAACGCTCGTCTAGCGTGCGCGCATTAAGCGATCCGCAAGCATCTTATCGTCTACACGACGCGATACTCAGCGATCGCGTACTCGATCATCAACCTAATGCGACCAACTCTTGATTACATTCCCCATCGTTTAACCGATGCGTCCATCAGCGATCGCGTAGAACATCTTCTGCACGATGCGATCAACCCTAGATCGCCTCCTTCCTCGAAGCTGCAATGCTTACCCAGAACTTCGACGAATGACTCAAAACTTCGAGCAAACTTTGAATACAGACTCGATAACGATTATTAATGCCCAAAAACGCAGGGGCCTTTATAAATAACTGCAAATGTAAAAGGATCTAAATCAAACCGAGGCTAATCATCCCGAAAACATCCATTAATTCGGCACATCCACAGCAAATTTAACAATTAAACAGCGTAGAAATGCACCCACCATGAATGTATATTTCATTTCGTTACAATAGATCAAATCGAAGTATCAGAACCTGGCTCTAATACCAATTGAAGGATCTCATATCAAGAGTTCCATAAGCGCGTTCGGATCATTCCGATCTCATTGTGACCAAAATACATACAATATACATTCAACATACAGTTATGCAAACAAAACTTAATTATCGGCATGCTATGAATAAAGATAATAACAAGGGAAAGAGTTCCATACCAGTTGAAGACAATCTTCAATCTTCGGAACTCCAATGCAGTGGAAACTCCAAACAATCTACCACCGCCCAGCAACAGCGTCAACAAAAGCAGCACGAACAACCACACAGGAACGCCGTGGGGACGACACCACCACTAATGAGCCCTGGGTATTCTCGGAGTGAAAACCCAAAAGGTGGGCTTTGGTGAATTTAGTAGAGGACAGAGGAAACACGAATCGTGTAGACAATAAGTAAGTGGGAGGGTGAAGGCCGTTATCGCATAGCAGAAATGCTGATCGTCTAAATGAGCTACACGATCATGTAGGATTTTCTGAAAGATCGTTTAGGAAAAGGTACACGATCGTTTTGTTAAATCGGCACACTATACGATCGTTTAGAGAAGCTATCCGATCGTGTAGGTGAGAGTGTGTGATCGTTTAGTGCGAGATGGACAATCGTTTAGACAGAGAAGCGACTATCGTATAGGCTCTCGAGCAATCATTTTCTTTCACCAACATGCGCTTCACGAAAACTTTTGGGCGAATGATCGGGCAATCGATTGAACGATTCAAAAATGAAAACAGTTTTCATTTTAACTCATCAGTTACCATAACCGACATTGCCCACTAACCCACGTCCAAACGTGATATTAGGATTAATTATCATATAATTAATCAATTAATTAATTAATAAACATAATCATATTATATTTATATCCTATAGTTTGATATCACATATCTACTATAGTATTTTCTCCTCTATTTGATATAAATCATATTTATATCTCCTCCAAAATAATGTATCTCATACATTTAGCCAATTATATCATATATAATTAACCAGTCCAATTATATCATATATAATCGAACTTCCGCTTGTCAATTTGATTATTTCAAATTAACCCAAATACTGGTTCTCGACTTTATCCAAGCCACCCAGTGGACCTAATGGACCTGTGGCTCGAAGCTCCAATGGTACGTGAATAACTGACTAAACTCTTTAGCCACAAGATCCACCATCTGTTAACTGTAATGCATTCCACTAAAGACTAACAATTGAACTCTTCTTACCACAAATATATTTCTGTGTCCATCGGATATAACCAATCATGAGTACGATGACCCTTCACAGATGCTCATAGGTACAGCCACTCCAACAACGTTCATTTCTGACTGATTGCGGTCAACTTCTGGATTTTCTAATCTAGATAAATGGTCCCCAACTTGGTTCTCCGTCCCCTTGCGATCAATGATCTCCATATTGAATTCCTAGAGGAGGAGAACCCATCTAATCAATCTCGGCTTCGTATCTTTCTTTGTCATCAAATATTTTATCGTCGAGTGGTTAGTGTGAATGATTACTTTAGTTCCCAGCAAATAAGCTCTGAATTTCCAACACAACTATCACCAGCAATTCTTTTTCTGTGGTGGTGTAATTTGTTTGAGCAGGATTCAAGGTTTTACTCGCATATGCAATGGGGTGTAGCATTGTTTCTTCTTTTGCGCCAGCACTGCTCCCATCGCATAACTGCTTGCATCACACATTAATTCAAAAGGTTGTGTCCAGTCCGGTGCGATCAATACAGGTGTCGTTTTTTATGTGTTCTTCAGTATCATGAATGCGTTGCAACATTGATCATCAAAGTCAAACTTTCTTTATGCCTCCAGCAATGCACTCAGTGGACGTGCAATCTTTGAAAAGTCTTTCACAAAACATCTATAAAAGCCAGCATGTCCTAAGAAGCTCCGACAACCTTCACATTTGCTGGAGGTGGAAGCTTTTCATTCGCCTAAATCTTTGCCTTGTCCACCTCTAGCCCATCCTTGGAGACTTTGTGCCCAAACACAATGCCTTCCTTCACCATGAAGTGGCATTTCTCTCAGTTTAGCACAAGTTTCGTCTCTTCACATCTTTTCAATATATTCTCCAGATTGTTGAGACAGACTTCGTATGTTTTCCCATACACCAAGAAGTCATCCATGAAAATTTCTATGAAATCTTCAAGATATTCAGAAAATATGGCCATCATACACCTTTGGAAAGTGCTCAGCGCATTGCATAGGCCAACGGTATGCGTCGAAACGCAAATGTTCCATAAGGGCAAGTGAATGTGGTTTTCTTTTGATCTTCGGAAGCAATCATGATTTGGTTATAGGTGGCATATCCATCCAAGAACCAGTAGAAATCATTTCCAGCTAGGCGGTCTAGCATCTGGTCGATAAAAGGCAAAGGGAAATGACCCTTCTTTGTCGCCACATTCAGTTTGCGGTAGTCCATGAAAATCCACCAACCAGTGACGGTCCTCATTGGTATCAGTTCGTTACTTGCATTGGAGACTACCGTCATCCCTTCTTTCTTTGGTACACATTGCACGGGGCTGACCCACGTGCGGTCGGCAATTGGATAGATAATTCCTGCATCTAACCATTTGATTATCTCTTTCTTCAGAACCTCCTTCATCGCAGGGTTGAGTCTACGTTGATGTTCGATCGATCCTTTGTGATTGTCCTCGAGATGAATCCTATGCATGCAGTATTGTTCGCTTGCTATCGTGAGATGATTTAGGAGTATATAAAGTAAAACAGATTGGAAGAATAAATTCTAAGTGCTGCGTTTTCTTTTGATGTGTTTTGAATGAATGCAACGCGTTGGGGCGTTAGTATTATGCACAGAAGACACACAACCCCTTATAATAATGTTCAAGTTTTCCTAGATTAAACCCAAGTATAAATCTAATCTAGGTTCCTAGAAAGTCTAGGGTCGATCACAAGGATTCAGTTTCACTAACACAGATTATGCGTTATACTTGCAGTAGGAGGTTTTTCCTAAATGAATGTGAAAGATGTATTATTTACACTAACATGCTATGCCTGTGCAAGACAATACAAAAGAGTTTAGTGGAAAATGAAGGATCATGTGCAAATGGAATTTAAGTAGGTGGATGCGCCGGTTGAAGATAATTGCATACAACTGATGTAATGTGGATGAAATGGGATGGGTTGCTTATCTTTCTGTTCATGCATTAGACATCATTTAACACTTCTCAATGCGAATAACATACAAGCCTATCTCTAGGGTGCATGCATCTAACTTAGAATGCAAGAAACACCAGTAAGTCTATCTCTAGTTGTACTAGACGTTCTACTTAATGCAGCTTAGCTATTCTTTCGAACAACTAAGTAAAAAAGCTTTCACCAAGTTGTCAAGTTGGTTTAGGCATTGGAACAGAATTATGCAGAAAGTACTAATGATTTCAACATAAACAGAAGATAAACAATAGCAAAAGTGATGATCAAATATATGAATTTTATAAAGGATCAATGAGTCTTTACAAGGAACTATATTCAATCAAAATGAAATGGAAATGATATTAAAAGAGAAACTGAGTCAAGCCAAAGAATACAATCTCTTGTAGTTCTTTGGCTCAATCTTGTTGTGTACAATCACTTTAAAGAGCCGAGGATAGCGTATCTTTCTCAAGAATAACTTTCTCCACTCCCTGGCCGGCGGTGGTGGTGGTCCTCAGCTTCTTCGATCGTCTTATGCCTCAGCACAGCTTGTACAAACTAAAACTAAGTCTACAAATTTACAGAAAGTATGAAGTTTCTCATTCTCTGAACTGTTAATTCTGGAGGGTCTTCAAGTATTTATAGGCGTTGGTCTCGTCCACTTAGAGGATGGGCTGTATTTAAGTCCATGCCCTGGTCAGCATTAAACTCCATGTCCTGGTTGGCCGCCTGGCCTCTGGAAGCTTTTCGGACGCCGCCTATTGCAGGTGCCCATGCTTGCAAGTGGTGATGTGACATAATCAGCCCAGAGCAATGAATCTTCTATGCGTTGAATTCCCTCCGATGCATGGCTCATGTGTTAGTGCGTTTCCTGCGGCACTTGTCTAATGCATTATTGTCAGTTGTTGCATTGAAATCCTGCAAAGTAGTGCGTTAGCGTCGCGATTTTCAGTGATAAACTTCGTTTACATGAAATTGCTATTGTTTAAGTAAATCCATGCGTTTCTATTAAAAATGAGGAGAGTTTATCATTAAAAACCCTAATTGTTCTAACTTAAGAGCAAAGATAACTTGTATTTTTACAAGTTATCAAGTATACGGGGCTGATTCCTCTAATGTCTGCGAGCGTCTAGCCAATTGCTTTTATATACTTTCTAAGGATGCTCAGTAGTACATTCTCTTGATCTTCATGAAGTGCGGAGGAAATTATAACTGGAAGCATTTCATTCTGCCCTAGAAAACCATACTTCAGGTGGTTTGGAAGGGTCTTCAGCTCTATTGTTGGTGGTTATTCCAAGGATGGTTTTGTTGTTTTTCTTTCTTCATTCGTTGTCGGCTTGTCTTCTTTGGATGCGATTATCGCATCTTCTTTGGTTGTTTTTTCTGTGATCGCATTGCAGGCTACTATGGATGCGGTCGCATCTTCATCTTCATTTTCATCTTCAGACTTTTCTTCTTCATTCAAACTTGGTTCATCATCGGATTCATTAAGGTCTTCTTCTTCAGGATATTTCATGGCTCAGATAATATCAAACCTGAGCTTCTGTCCATTCACGCTCAGTATGATCTCTTCTTTATACACATCAATCTGAGCACGACCAGTGAATAAAAATGGTCGTCCCAGGATGATGGGTACATCCTTGTCTGCTTCATAGTCCAGGATGATGAAATCGACCGATAATATAAATTTGTTAATCGTAACTAATTGGAGAGTCACCGTCGTGGGCGCCAGCTGCCCCACATTCAGCTGCTTGAAAATTGAAAGAGGCATCAAGTTGATGCTGGCCCCGAGATTGCAAAGCGCTTGACCAATGTATAACCTGTTGATCGAGTAGGGTATTATGAAACTACCAGGGTCGCGCATTTTCGATGGAATTATAGATTTTGAACTTTGCGTCAATGCCACCATTGCGAACTTACCAGTGCTTCTCTTCTTTGTCACCATGTTCTTTAGAAATTTCGCACACTGCGGCATCTGTTCAATCGCTTCAGTGAACGGAATGTTAATATTCAACTGTTTCAGCATGTCCATGAAATGCTGATACTGTACCTTATCATTTTTCTTCTTTCTAAGTCTCTAAGGGAATGATGGCAGTTGTATTTTCACGGTTCTCTGTTCTTTCGGCTTTGAAGTGGACGCAATCTCTGGTTCCGTCGCCCTTCTTGAGTCAACGGGGTCTATGGTTCCATCGCAATGGGAGTAATCCTACTCGACTCCTTTTTCTCCTCTGCCACAGTCTTTCTGCTCCGCAATGTTACAACTTGACATTGCTCTTTTCCCGCACCCCCTGGGTTGTGCGGGAGTTCAGTAGAACTCAACAATGCTCTCTATGGTCTATTTTTTAGTTCGCCCGCGATCTGTCCCATCTAAATTTCCAGATTGCAGATAGACGTCGCTTGGTTCTGAAGCACTATCTCATTCTTTTCAATATATTGCTTCAGTAAACTCTCCAAAGATGAAGATTGCAGTGCCTGTGAACTGCTAGCTCGTTTTGCGTTTGACCGTTTGTTTGCGGGAAAAATCCTGGTGGCCCTTCTTTTTGTGCCACTGATTGAAAATTTTGTTGTTGATTTTTCCATGCGAAGTTGGGGTGGTTTCTCTACCCAAGTGTACGTATTGGAAAACGAATTATTCTTCACAAAATAGACTGACTGTGGGTTCCTCGGACATTCCACCATTACATGGTCTTCATCGCAAGTAGTATAACTTGCGCTCATCTGGTTGATTGCGTTGACTTGCCTACTATGCATTCCTGGGCTACTGATTGCGATTCCTTGTATCAAATTCATCATCGCAGTCATTTGGTTCTGTAGGGATGCGATGGCCCCATTATTTGCGCCACTATCTTTAATCTCTTTCCCTCCAATCTTCATGATTTTTGGAAATGCGATCAAGGATATTCTTGGCCTCGTGGTAAGTTTTATCAAGTAGACCTTCAGCTGCTGCCGCATTAGCAGCCGTCTGCGATGCAGGGTTTAATCCGTGGTAGAAAATTTCCATCTGTAAACAATCTGGTAAGCCGTTATGCGGGCAATCTCTTACCAGCCTTTTAAACCTCGCCCAGACGTTACTGAGCGATTCGTCAATATCTTGTTCAAAATTAATGATCAACTTCCTCCTTCTGGCGTTCTCCATCGGAGGGAAGTACTTCTTCACTTCTCAACTACTTGTTCCCATGATGTAATCTCCCCTGGTTCGAGAGAATAAGCCCATTTTCGTGCCTGGTCACACAACGAAAATGGGAACAATGTTAATCAAACCTCCTCAGCGGAGATGTTTGAGAACACAAACGTGTTGTAGATTTCAATGAAACTCCGGAGGTGGGCATGTGGATCCTCGCCACGCCTACCACTAAACTGTCTAGCAGTTTGAATCATCTGCAGCATCACTGTTTTCATTTCGAACCTCGATCCGTCAAGAGCTGGCCTCATGATTCCTGGTGAGAAATCATAGAGGTTGGGTGACACATAGTCCCGGATGGGTCTATTGCGGTCGTTCGCCAAGAGGATGGGATTCGCCATGATATTATTTGCATTTGGTGCTCCATTTTCTGGTTACTCCGCCATGTTTGGATCTTTCTCTTGTTATTGTTGTTAGCAGCTATTTCTTCTTCTTCTTTGGAAAGTTCTCTCAATCTCTGGGTCGTAAATGGGCTTAGGATTTTGTCCAACGCTCATACGACACCCACTTCTTCCCTTATCTAAGGAGAAGCAGTGCATAGAGATGGAAAGTCTGCAAAGAAAATCAAAAATTTATCGTTAGCACAATGTATTGTCGTAGTCCCCGGCAACGACACCAAAAACTTGATGTATGGTTAATGCGATGAAATAATGGTGTAGAATGCGATGGTGGAATATGCGTTGTGCATGCAAGTTTTCTTAGCAAGATCCAAGTATAAATCCTACTAAGTTGCCTGGTAAGCCCAGGGTCGAACACAGGGACTAAGGAAACAGTATGTGATGGTAATTTTCGATTACTTTTTGTTGACGAATAAAACAATGCGTTGGTTGGTATGTTTGTTTAATGTATAAAGTCTATCCGGCGAAATTGAGAAAGGAGTTAATAACAACGAAAGTACAATGAGTATGCGGAGGAATGGGTTGTCAACTAAATTCGGATTCAATCGTCATCAGCCTTTTGTCCCATCGTGATTTATTAAGCTTTCACCTTGATGCACCGGCTCTATGCGGCCACCTTCTTGAGCAGATCTTCGCGAACGCATATGATCGTATAGCCTTGCGGTCGCAATCTTTTATGCGCTCAGACGCTAATTTCCTTGGATCGCAATTTCGCCTTGCACCAACACATTTTCCTGCACAAAATACATAAATTAGCTACTTTAATGCGATGGACGCATGCGATCACAATGTTCTAAACTTAATGCTTTTGGATGCAATTTTATATATTTTTACCGTCACAATCCTTCATTGTTTTATATCTTTGCGTTGTAATAACGTGCATTTCTGCCCGTTATCAAACATTCATATAATCAATCTTGAATTTTCAGTCTTTTGATTTCAAGATTTGGCATAGTTAAGAAAACTCATGAATTTAATGCAATTTAGGGATTAATTGTGAAATGTATTTAGGAAGCAATTAAGACATAGATTAGGGTTAATTGTTAAATTAGCTAATTACAGCATTAGGAATTTATTCTTAATGAACTATTGGATAATCTAATTGCACGATTCTTTGTTAAGCCAGTGATAGAATTGCCTAGTTTACATAAAATTCCCAAGATTTCATTTTCCATTGAATCTTATCTCATAATCTCTCTTATGTCTCTCGTTACAAAATTTTCTATATCAATTCTTGCTTTTCACTTAGTTAGTTTCTAGTTCTTTAAAACAAACAACCCTTGTTTAATCTTTTGCATTTTGGAATTATATTAGTCTATTTTAGGCCAATTAATATAGGTTCTCTTGGGATCGACCTCTTACTCCACTATTGTTTTATGCTAGTTTTAGTTATAGTTTTATTTTTATAAATTTCATTTTTTTTTGGGTAAGATAGAATTTACAACACTTATTTTAGGTCGAATATACCACATCGGTGTCTTCTTTTCTTATCTTGCAGATCATCTTTCTTCTCCAAAAGAAAAAAATTATTGTTGAAGGCACATGAAGGTCAAGTGAGTCTCCTTGTTCGGATTTTACCCATAAATAGTAAATAATGTCACATATATAACTCTTATCTTACCGTCAATTTTTTTACCTTAATTTAATAAAAAAAAAATTTAGAGTAAATTTTAAAATTAAAGGATAACAATCAAAACTTTACTTATCATAAAATGTAATTTTATTTTTATTTTTCGAAAACAAGTATAATTAAGTAACTTTCTCAAAATTTAAATAAAAGAAAGGAAAAAGAGAAACGCAAAATTGTTGTAAACTTAAAGAGCACAATGGAAACACGGATACTAATAAAATATAATATAATATAATATATAAATAAAATATAAGAAAATACAAGAAAAGTATGAAATTAGAAAATTCTCCAAAATCTTCCACTTTCTCCAACTTTCTTCGAGATTTCACCAATGTATGTGTGTTTTTCAAGCTCCACCAAATGCCTCTATTTATAGGCAAAATGGCAAGTAGGAGGTGGTTTATTTGGACACTAAGAATGAGTATTTACAAGACACATGGTAATATACATGGGTGTAGAGGGAGTGACATTTGGCTTTTGACACTAAAAATAGGTATCTATTTTACACATAATTTGTGATATTTATAATACTCCCTCTTAGATACCCATTATATATATATATATATATATATATATATGTAATATGCCTAGTTAAAACCTTGCTAGGAAAAAAAACCCATTGGAAAAAAATGGAAAAAGAGTACATATTTCATATAATATAACATTCTTAAAAAGAATACAATATATTTACTCCCCCTCATGGAAACATCACTTGAGATCTCTAAGTTGCCGCATTCCAATATTGTGCACCAATTTCTCAAAGGTTGCGATTGATAAAAATTGTAAATAAGTCTGTCAGGTTATCCTTCGAACAAATTTGTTGTACAGTGATGTCTCCATTTTCTTCAAGATCATGAGTATAGAAAAGCTTTGGTGAAATATGCTTTGTTCTATCTCGTTTAATATGTCCTTCTTGATTTGGGATATGCATACTATGTTGTCTTCGTATAATATTGTTGGAAGATTTTTAATAGAAGACAAACCACATGTTCCACAAATGTGCTGAGTCATTGATCTCAGTCATACACATTCTAGACTAGCCTCATAAATTGCAAGAATTTCAGCATGATTTCATGAAGTAGTCATTATGGTATGTTTCACTGACCGCCACGATACAATAATTCCTCCACGTGTAATAGATAACATGTTTGAGATCTAACTTTGTGTGGATCAGATAAATATCTGAAATCTACATAAGCAACTAGATCAAAATTTGATTTATTTGAATAAAACAAACTCATGTCGATCGTTTATAGGAGTATACGCTTAATTCTGTTTCAATGTCATTTTGTTGGAGAAGAACTATATTTTGCTAATAAATTTACTAAAAATGCAATATATGGTCTTGTATTATTAGCAAGATATATAAGTGCACCAATTGCACTAAGATATGGTACTTCAGAACTGATGGAGATTTTTTTAGTGTCACTCCCAAAAGACCGCCAATTAAATAATATTTATAAATCACCGAACAAATTACTTATAAAAACTAGTAGTACAAGCGACAAATCCAGGGTCGAACCACAGGGAAGTGCAGAAGATTAGTTCCTCGAAGCTCATTTTTAGTTAAAGTGGTAAAATGGGGGGTTCAGTGTGGATTGGATAAGTCGAAATGCATAAAAAATAAAGTGTAAGTAAAGTAAAAATAGAAATGCAATTAATAGAGACGTTCTAGCTTAGAGGACGAAAATCGGAATTACTCAATGCAACCTTGTTTATCGAATTATTCAAATGCAATCTTAGTTTCTTAACTAGGCCTAGTTCAATCGATTGGAAATCCAACCAATGGTCCTACTTAGCTAAACATGCTAGATGAATCCATACTAAACATATTTTCCTAACTAGATTACACTATAGGGCTTACACTGGAATGAACATTTAGTTTCCACCGTCTAACCAATCCTACAAAAAAAATAAAAAAGGGTCTGAAAAAGGGTCCAAGAAGCTATTCTAAAAAAAGTTATACTAAACCTAAAGAATAAAAACTAAAAACCTAAGAAAAGAAAACCTACTCCTAACAAGGGCACTAAGGAAAAACAAACTAAGAGTCCTCTGAGTCTAAGCAAAGTAGAGATGCTGATTCTTGATGAGAAAGTCCACATTCCTACCTATTCGACAAATTGCACAGGCATTTTGTTTAGCCAACCTCTCGATCCAGTCTAGCTGACCATGGGTAGGCTAGCTACTAGGCTCCTTCTCGGGCCTAACCTATTGTTCCAAGTCTTCCTCCTAATGATCGCCCTGATCATCATCATCACCTACAACCTTTTCCACTCTTTCCGGATGGTTTAAATGACCAAAGAAAGTGGCGATAACGGCCCTATTGATAGGGGCTTTTGGACCAAATCTCTCCTCTCATGAACACATCTCGACTCCGGCCCAACGACAAAGCTCTGTGATCAAACACGGAAAGCCAAGTCCTCCAATGGTTGAGCAACGAGTAGTGCGTCGGATCAAGGGATTAATGAATCTACCAACATCGACTGTTTGGGACATACAAAGGGCATAGAGTAATTTTGCCTTATCTTTCGTCACACTAACAAGGTAAAGGGCAATGGGCATAAACCTTATGCATATAAGTACATGCCATATCTGGTTGGAAATAGTTAAGTCTGCTCCTTAATTTTGATGGGCCTTTCTCTACCCATCACCCACGTAGCGCCTGGTCTACACAGGGCTTCGGGAATCGTCTCTAACCGACAACGCCCCATAGGAATTGTCAGTACTCGTCATTCTCTACATTGGGTAATCCATAGACACAGATGATATGACTAGACTCAAAGGAGACTGTGACACCTCTTACACAGGAGACACTCCTATTCTCATCCATGTTGGTGTAGAATTCCCTAACAATCGGGACTACTCGATCCTTGAGGTTGGCAACTAGGAACTCTCGACCTCTTTGTTGTATTTCATTAGAGATTTGGGAGAATTGGTTGTCCTCTAGATGTACGACTCTCTTAGGAATTATAACCTTAGAGGTGATAGAATCCTAAAACCTTTGGAAGGCTTCTAAAGACGGGAATCTATTATGGTCATACTCAGGTTCCTCAAATTGACTGTGAGAACTACTTGCTATGATTTTTCCTTTATTCTTTTTTGGTGCCATAGGGATTTTCCTAATGGGAACTAAACCATAACTCTCGATGACCTAAAAAGGTTTGAACCTAGACTCCAACTACGATTAAAATTCACAAAAAAGAAATGCAAAACAACCGAGCCGATACCTGCATTAGGAAAATCCCAGCAAATAATAGATCCAATTCAGCAAAATCAACACTACACCACATTTTTCCTCAAAATTCAAGCATAATCAACTACCTATACTAACTAGTAGTACAAGCGGTAAGTTTGGGGTCGAACCATAGGGAAGGCCACTTACCTCGTCGTCAAGACCTGTAACTTGGCTTTCGAATGTCCAATATTGATTTGGAAATCTTGTCATGCTTAACTAACATAAGAAAGAAAAAAAATCAAAGCAAACGAAACTTTAACTAAAAACTAACAAAGAAGAACTAATTGGCTTCCTTGGCAACAACGCCAATTTGACGGAGATCTTTTTGGTGCCACTCCCAAAAGACCGCCAATCAAATAATATTTGCAAATAACCAAACAAACTACTTATACTAACTAGTAGTACAAGCGGAAAATCTGGGGTCGAACCATAGGGAAGGCCACTTACGTCGTCATTAAGTCTTGTAAATCGACTTTTCGACATCCAAGATTGATTTGCAAATCCTGTCATGCTCAACTGACACAAGAAAGAAAACAAATCAAAGAAAAAGAAACTTTAACTAAAAACATTGTGACAGAATTACAAGCATTCAAAAATTTAAGTGGAAGCAAAGAGAACCCATGAGCGGAAACAAGATGGTTTCAAATACATTGTGATAGAATTACAAGCATTCACAAACATATAAACAAGTTATGCATTTCAGAACAAATTACGACATGCTTTCATAAATTAAATACAAAGGAACGAGAGACTTACCTCTGAAGAACTCTTCTTCTGTTTTTCTCTCGCTCTCGTGAAGAACTAGGAGCAGCAACCTCTCACTGTCGTTGCAATCGTCTACCCAAATCTTTCGTTGTCGCTTAGCACATGAACAGTCTTCGCCACGAACAAGCAGCCTCTCAAACACCACCACTTAGTAACCTTGGTATTCTCGGAGTGAGAATTCAGGAGGTGTGGGCTCTATTGTATTTGGTAGAGGGAAGGAGGAAACAACGATCGCATTCAACGACCAAGCAAGTGGGAGAATATAATGTTTATCGTATAGACTTGTGCTTGATTGTTTAGTAAAGGTACACAATCATTTAGGAAATAAGGTGAGATCGTTTACACGATCGTTTAGAGAATCTCGCTAAGGCGTGCGATCGTTTAGTAAAAGCTATACGATCGTTTAGATAAAGGTGCGTGTACACGATCGTTAAGACAAACACTTGAAGCTTTCGTGTAGTCTCTCGTGAGCTAAACGATAGGTTGTGTACTCAAATGAAGCGATGCGACGATTCTATTTCAAAATGAAAATATTGTTCATTTTATCCTTCAGTTATGAAAATTGAATACAACTTCCCACTTTCACGCACGGTTATGGAGAAACCACCAACAATTATCTCATAATTGTTTTAATTATAAATAAATATAATAACTAACTTATCATATTATATTTATAACCTATAGTTTTAATATCACATCATATGCAATATTTAAACCATAGTCCTTTTCTCCTTTACTTGATATAAATCATATTTATATCATTTTCTTCCAATTAACATATCTCATACATCATGTCAACTATATCATATATAATTGAACCAGTTTAATCATATCATATATATTCAAACTCCCTCTTGTCAATTTGAACACTTCAAACTGACCCAAAAACTGATTGTCAACTTGAATCCATTGAGCTACCAAGGGAACCTTATGGACCTATAGCTTGAAGCTCCAACGGTACGTGAATAGCTGACTAAACACTTTAGACACGAGATCCACCATCTGTTAACTACCGGGCACTCCACTAGAGACCGCCAGCTGCACTCTTCTCACCATAGATATATTTATGTGTCCATCGGATATAACCAATCAACAGTATGATAACCCTTCACAGGCGTTCATAAGTACAGTTGGGCCAATTTATCGTTTTGCCCCTATAGTTACATCTAACTCCTTAAGTACCATTGATCCCTCTAATGAACAATACATCATAGTCCTACTATGAATGGACACCTCTCATGCCATGAGAAGGTGTGTGGCGCCACATTGTTCAAGCTCCAGAATCAGCCCTTAAGGGAGCAATCTATCTACTTACCCCTACGTTGGGGAATGAGTGAATTCTATCTTGTATAGCTAAGTTTCCAACTCTTCAATCAAACGAATCCCCAAAGTGATAGGTTTGAGTCGGCAATCTGGCCACTCGCACCCATGCAAATCAAAGGACTACCCTCAAAGGCAGGAGTTCCCAACTCACTCAGGATTAAGGTCATGTTACCTATGGTCATCCTAGTGAAGTGAAGTCTCTGTCATGAACAGCGTTATATAACGAGACTATACACTTCGTGGTCCGGTATTATACAAACTCCTTTATATAAGACACCCCCGCTCGCATATCTTCACATGAATGATTAGGATGAGACCATCTGTAGCATGTCACAACACTTGTAACTATCTACAAAGCAGGCCGCATCTGTAGTGTCACCAGGATAAGGTTTCCCTCCTATATCCATTTACTACAAACCATTAAGGTTATCATTTAAAGCATGATCCACTTGTATGTTTCCACATATATGCTTAAGTTACAATGACAACCAAGGATCTTAGTTTATTAGTTTGTGGTAAAACAAATAGAACATCTCATGTTTCATAGACAACAGTGAAGAAAATATCTCATATTATTACATCACAAGAATTTGTTCAATACAAGTGTTTACAGACTACATGACCCAACAAGAGTTTAGGGCATCAACCCTAACAATCTCCCACTTGTCCTAAAGCGAGTGGGCTGTACATAACAACAAGTACAAAACAATAAGCTAGGGCATTAAGGCCCAGTACAAAAATCTCCCACTTGCCTTAGTCCAGCCGCGGGCAGTCCCGTAAACCCATGCTCTGAAGGTGACCCTAAAAAACTGTAGCTGTGAGAGCCTTCATAAACGGGTCAGCAATGTTATGCTCCAAAGCGATCTTCATGACAATTACGTCCCCTCGATGCACTATCTCACGGATGAGATGATACTTCCGCTCCATATGTTTGTCACGCTTGTGACTCCTAAACTCCCTGGAGTTCGCTACAGCACCACTATTATGGGCCTAGACAAATCTAGAACAACTTCCAAATTAATCAGAAACTTCCTGAGCCAAACGGCCTCCTTAGTAGCTTCACAAGTCGCTACATACTTGGCCTCCATCGTGGAGTCGGTGATGCACCCCTTCTTAGTGCTTCGTCACACTACAACTTCTTCGTTAAGAGTGAACACTGAGCCTGAAGTGGACTTTCAAGAATCCTTATCAGTCTGAAATTCAGAGTCTGTGTATCCTGTAAGGATCAAATCCTTAGATCCATATACGAGCATGTAGTCCCTCGTTCTCCGAAGATACTTGAGGATATTCTTGACGGGGGTCCAGTGATCCTGTCCTAGATTAGACTGATATCTACTGATTATCCCCACAGCGTAGCAGATGTTTGTTCCAGTACACAACATCGCATACATCAAACTGCCAATGGTAGATGCAAAGGGGACCCGTCTCATCTCATCAACTTCTTGAGGTGTCCTAGGACACATTTTCTTAGAAAATATAACTCCATGCCTGAAAGCCAGTAGATCCCTTTTGGAGTTCTGCATCGAGTACTTGAGCAACATCTTGTCAATGTACGATGCCTGAGACAGTGCTAGCACTTTATTCTTCCAGTCCCGAAAGATCTAAATACCCAGAATAAACTGGGCTTCTCCCAAAACTTTCATTTGGAATTGGGTTGCTAGCCAGTTCTTAACTGATGTTAATAGACCTACATCATTCCCAATGAGTAGGATATCTTCTACATACAACACTAGGAAAACTACTAAACTATTGATGATATTCTTGTAGACACAAGGCTCATCAACGTTTTGGTCAAAGCTATACGATTTGATCGAAGTATCAAACCGAATGTTCCAAGATCGAGATGCCTATTTCAGCCCATAAATGGACCGATTCAGTTTGCAAACCTATTTCTCTTGATCTTGGGCTATGAATCCCTCGGTTGCACCATATAGATGGTCTCCTCAAGATTACCATTAAGAAAAGAAGTCGTGACGTCCATTTTCCATATTTCATAGTCATATTATGAGGCAATAGACAAGAGGATGCAGATAGACTTTAACATGGCAACAAGCGAAAAAAGTCTTCTCATAGTCGACTCCCTCCACCTGGGTATAATCCTTTGCCAAAGGTCTAGCCTTGAAGGTTTGCACCTTCCCATCGGCACCCTGTTTTCTCTTGTAGTTCCATTTGCAACCTATAGGTTTAACCCCATCAAGTTGATTTACAAGATCCCATACTGAGTTGAAGTACATCGACTCCATCTCGAGATCCATGGCTTTGACCTATTCATCCCGATCAACATCCTCCATTGCCTTCTGATAAGACAGTGGATCCTTAACCTCGCCATCGGCTACCATAGCTAGGATTTCAGTGAAACCCATATAGCGAACCGGTGGGTTCGCAACCCTCCCACTATGTCGAGGTTCCCTTGTAACGCGTTCGGTATGTATGATATTAAATGCTCACAATGATGCGATACTACTACTATTTATGCGTTAATTAGGGATTGCTCAAGTAGTATGCCCTGCATTGTCACAAGTTTCCTTACGATGGAACCAAGTGTAATTCCACCGCAAGTTTCTCGGTGTGATCCGAGGTCGAACACGGGGAAGTGGTGCCAGTTATTGCGGTATGTTCATGGTATATGTGACCACGTTTTTAATTCTTTATAAAAGGTGTGTACAGTATGTAAATTGCAGTAAAATAAAGGAAAGCGGTAAAGATGCAATAAGACATAAAAATAAAATAAACCTAAGTTAGATGTTACAAGATACAGGCTTTATGTGCAAGATGCTAGGATTAAGGCTGGCTGTGAAGGTTGTGCAAAGACATGGGATGTGACGATAAGTCTCATGAATAAATTAGAAAGAGAAAGATAAGTATTACAAATGACGCAAGTTCTTAATTGAATTGAAAGTACAAATATTGTTCCGCTCTTCTCTTGGTGTACACCTCTCAGTGATCAGCCGTGTTTCCCACATGTCTGTGGTGAAACAGAGTCTAACGTAATGAACGCAAGGTTGCTTCCATGTCTGGAAGTACTACTCGCTTTAGTTAATGCACTCTTCTGACCTTCTCTCGATAGATCAAAATGACATCTTCCCTTCTGCTCTCATAGGTGAAGATGTCGTCTAACATGCTTTAGCTAAACGTATTTTATAACTTTAATACATATTAAGTTCTTGGTGATTCATATTGCTCATCAAGGGATTAAGAAAACATCATGAAGAAAGTGACTAATGGGTGAACAGAAATAGACAGAAAATGGTAAACGAAATCTATCGAAACATTTAATATTTCTACTAAGTGTTTGATACATGATATGTGAATGAAGAGATAAAGAAAATATGGAATATAATGAAAGAGAGATAGAATAGATACAATCTGGTGCCAATGTCTTGGCACAGATTCGATGGAGATCTGCTTACTGGATCGGATGGTTTCGATGGCAGGAAGAGCTTCCCTCTCAAGCTTGCTCCACCAGTAGCAGGGGTCTCTACACAGAGCTTTGACTGGGTATATGACAGGTTGGATCTGAGATTTACCTCTCGGCCTTATCTTGTTCTCTTCCCAGATTTCTTACCTCTCGGTCTTATCTCATTCTCTTCCCAGATTTCTTCTCTTCAGCACTCAGTTCAGCCTTTTCTCTCTAAAATCTTACAACACTTAGCTCAGTATCCAATAACATACTTTTCTCTGAAATCACTGGGGTATTTATAGGAGCAGATCCTTTGACTCCGGCCTTGTGGTCCCCATGTGATGGTTATGGTAATTCCACAGATGGAGGGATATTATTTCTTTTATTATGCAATCAGACCATCAATTATGCATAACCGTTAGTTGTATAGTGTCTCAATCCTCCGCTCTCGCATTGCTCAGTTGCATCTTTCGATCATGGGTTCACATGTGGTATTTGTTTTTATTACCGCATGCGGTCGAAGTGTAGCTCTGAACCGACTGTCGCATTGCACCGTTACTTCGGTAATCGTCTCTTCATGGTTGATCAACGGGCGCAATGTGACAGAGATGCGTTGATTAGTTTCTCATGAGCTTTGAGTGCAAGCGGTGACTTGGTCTCCTACAAAACAGAGTAAAGTTTGGCTTGTCCTCCATTTTTTTGGCGTTAGTGGGTGTAATTGCAAACATTTATAATTATTGTCATACTAGGTTAATTTTCATACAATTGGTGCATAATTACTAACTTTTGGCCGCAATACCTATATAAGGTGGCATAAATAACTTGTATTTCTACAAGTTATCATCCCTCAACTCTTGAGGTAGAACTAACCTACCAAATGAACTTCCATCAACAACTCTTGCTAATGGAGCAGGCCCTTTAATAACTCTTGTTGAAGTTTCAGTAGTTTTGTTGGAAAGTTCATGCAACACGATCTTACTACGTGGACTATACTCCCTCATATGATCCTCCTCCAGGAAGGTAGCGTTCGTGGACACAAACACTCTGTTTTCCTTAGGATCATAAAAGTAACCCCCTCGTGTACTTTGAGGTAGCCTACAAAGAGGCACAACCTCGAACGTGGTTCCAATTTCTTTGGATTAGCCTCAAGCACATGTCCTGCACAACCCCATATGCGGAAGTGACACAAACTAGCTTTACGCTCGTTTCAACACTCCAAAGGTGTTCTCACAACACTCTTAGAAGGAACCAGTTGAGAATATAAACTGCAGTCTCCACTATAAAACCCCAAAACAAGTCTGGTAAGGAAGCGCAACTCATCATTGACCGAACCATGTCCAACAAGGTTCTGTTTCTCCTCTCGCTACACCATTCTGCTGAGGTGTGCCCATCGCTGAGAGTTGGGAAACGATTCCATGTTCTATCATATAGTTCTAGAACTCTGAATCCAAAAACTCTCCACCCCGATCCAATCAAAGTGTTTTAATCCGTCTATTCAATGCGTTTTCAACTTCAACCTTGAACTCTCTGAACTTTTCAAAGGATTCAAACTTCCGTTGCATCAAATAAACATACCCATACTGAGAGAAATCATCAGTAAAAGTGATGAAATACTCATAGCCTCCCCTAGCTCGCGCATTCATTGGACCAAAAAGGTCTAAATGCACTAACTCTAGAGGCTCTTTGGCTCGATAACCTTTTCCAGTAAAAGGTCTTTTAGTCATCTTGCCTTCAAGGCATGATTCGCACACCGGTAAAGAATTTTCCTCTAACTTGCTTAGAAGTCCATTCTTCACCAACCTCTCAATCCTCTTGAGATTGATGTGCCCTAATCAAAGGTGCCAAAGTTGGGCACTTTCCTTAGGAGAAACCTTTTGTCGTTTATTTTGAGTTACGACAATTTTAAACATCCCTATGTTATAGAGGGAACATGTTGCTAACGGCCTTAGCACATACAAGTTGATTTCCAGTTTTGCTGAACAAATATCAACACCATCTTTATGAATAAACACTTTATTCAAATCCAAATGAAGAGTATATTTACATTGTGTCAGACACTTTACAGAAATTAAGTTCCGCTTTAACTCGGGAACTACATAAACATTATTCAAAATGATAAACTTCTTTTGTAAAGTCAACTAGAGTCCTCTCACTGCCACAACTGAGCCAAGGTGCCCGGTGCCTACTCGCATCATCATCTCTCTAGTCTCAAGCTACCGCCAGGATCTAATCCCCTGAAAAGAAGAACAAACATGATTAGTGGCCCCAGAGTCAATAATCTAGGTGAAATCATCATTCTCCACTAAACAGGTTTCCAAAACAAGTAAATCATATTTACCTTGTTTTACCTTTGCCTTAGCCTTCTTCTTCTCCTTTATCCAGCGAGGAAATTTCCATTTCCAGTGCCCATCCTAGTTGCAATGGAAACACTTTCCTTTGTCAACCGACGTTGGTCGCCTACTCTGCTGGGCGACAGGCTGTGGGTTAGCAGGTGCCTTCCCCTTCTCCTTACCACCCTTCTTCTTCTTCCACTTAGAAGTGTTAAAAGTAGAAGGTACAGACTTTGTTCCTGAGGTCGAATGTTTATGGAACTTCTTTGATGATGAAGCAACATTTGCCTCACCAACCTTCTTCTCCTTACTTTTCAGCAAGGATTGGAATGTCTGCAACTCGTTGAGGAGAGTTGTAAGGGTATAGTCAACTTTTTTCAGTATAGCGTTACTGAAAAAGTGTAGGAAGCTATATGGCAACAAGTGCATAATGATGCTAACCTGGCTACCTTCATCAATGTGTGACCCATTCACTCTGCCACATTCAAGTGGACCATCATGTTCAGCACATGTTCATGAACAGAGGTGCATTTCTCCATTTTGGAGTTGAAGATGCATTTCAGAGCTTCATGCTTGAGTTGTCCAGACGGTTGTCCAAACATTTCCTGCAGGGACTCCATGATCTCACACGCTGAGACCATAAACTCATGCTTCTTGGCTAAAACATCATTCAAACTAGCCAAGATGTAAGCTCAGGCCTTCTCGTTCGCCCGTGTCCAACACTCATAAGCCTCTCAAACATTTCGAGTGGCGTTCTGAGGTGGAATAGGACACTCCTCTGTAAGGACAATCTCCAGGTCATCGATGATTAATATTGTTGTGATCTATGTTTCCAACTAGCGTAGTTCTCGCCAGTCAATTTGTCGGTACTTAAAAGAGCTAATGTGGTTGTAGCCATTACGTTGCTGAAAAAAGAACAAACTTAATGAGTCTATGCAATACCACTTTTAACACCAATTTTAGTTTTAGCAAAATAGTTTCCATGTACCCTACGTTAAAAGACATCTATTTCACAATGATGCCCCAGCGAGGCATGATAAACGTCATCGGTGGGGTAAGATGCCCCTTCACTGGGATGAGACACTCTCAACTATTATACATAAACACATCTTGTAACTGACCCTAACAGTCACCATTTTCTGTCCAGAACTGTTAATCTTTAACAATTCCACATAAGTGTAACCCCTCATTTTCGGCCCTAGAGTCCCGCCTTAATGCGCCCACCATAGGGAAAAAGCAGATTAGGACAAGAGACTAAAGTGACCTTATCCTATACAGAAGATCAGATAAAGAGTCGTATAAAACTGTCATCCTATAGGGGGACACTCCCAGGGTGCCTCGAGGCAATGCACAAAAACGTTATCCAACCTAATGAGAGAGACCGTGGGATATGTTGTCACACATCCTACTCCCACTTACTATGAACATTCTCTCCATTCACCTTGGTATTGACCTACCCAAACACTATCCTTTAAGGGGACACTCCCAGGGTGCCACGAGGTCGAGGATAGATCTCACGGTGTGTACATAAAGGGAGAAACACAAAGAGGTTTAAATGAAGTATCATATACCCCAAGTACCTCCCACTAAGTGTTCTACCTAGGAGTTCATTAACTTAGACCATCTGGCTATTAATTTTATCTAAGTATTTTAATTTGCTCAAAAACAACTCTTGTCTTTAAAATTAAACAAGTTCAAGTCAAGTCCCATTGAACTCTTTAACGGACTATCCTCAAATTTGAATGCATGCATCAAATCTATCTAATTCACCTTTCCAGGTAGGGGTATTCCATTTCCATCAGCTTAAGTACCCCAGCCGAGACAGAACCCGCTTTAGACAAAAGGTCCTTTATAGATAGATTTGCTATATATTTAATCTTTTATTAGTCAAGTTAATCCTATTAAACTGATTAAAAAACTAAACTTTAGGTTGCTAATCTCATTAGAACTGCGATCTTAGGTCTATCTCCACCAAGTTTAAAACTCTTTTAAAACCATGATTCAAGCCTAAGTTCACATGCATGTCTTTCTTATTGATTTTAGTTCTAATTTCCCTTATAACACTTATAAAAGAAACAACCAAAACCCATTCACATTGCCATGCACAACTAGGTATTTATAACACTTATAAATTTTAACCTATGTGTCATGCTTCATGCAATGTCCATTCATTATATATAACTTTTATATACTTGGTAATGAACTAAGCAAACATGCTTCCATACACCCTTATACTATAACACTTGTAATATAAAGATGATGCATGTCTATGCTTAATGCATGCATAAATATAACTCTTATATTATATGATGCATGAGCATGCTCTTATGTAATTTAAATCATGCAAATTACTATATCATAACACTTACAATATAGAGATGATGCATGACCAATGCATAACCTAAGGTGGGATTTCAACTATATGGCATACCATATGACATATATCAAACATACATCTCATGTACATTCACTAAAGACTAATGGATCGGGATGATTAGCCTCAAAAACTGAAAATAAAATTATATCTATTACATAAATCCATCGAGCAAACCGGTTCATAAGCGAATTGGGTCTTGAACCACTCGGGCGAAGTCTCCCTGATCATTTAGTAAAGCGAGCGAGTAACCACGATCGCTTAGCAACAATCGAGTACTATTTACAATGCAATGAAGCATGAGGCTACTTGATCGTTTAGCGCACTAATTTAAACATGCAAGTCTAAACAATCGTTTAGACTACTATGTTGCTGTGAAGCACGATCATCTAGACGATCATAGAGCAAGCACTTAAATAACTTTTACCACGCGATCGTGTAGTCAGTGACTAAGAGATGAAGCTTGTTGAGCTACACGATCGTTTAGTGTGCGTGCGTCATCTTGCAGTCGTGTATCCCATACTCAACGATCGCTTACCCTATCGTTTACACGATTTGACTAACGCTTGGTCTTCTTCTTCCGTGAAGTATAGTGCAACTCCTTGCCTTGAAGCTTCATCACGAGCGACTCACACTAACTCAAACACTTTGAATTACAAACTCGATAGCAAGTTAATATGCCCAAAAACATAAGGGCCCTTACAATTAACTTTGAATGTAAAAGAATTCAACAACTAGAGGCAAGCATCCCAGAAAACTCCATTAATCCACATCCATAAACCTATTTAACACTAAAACAGAATGCAGACATGCTTTACCCACCAAGAATGTAAATGTTATTCTATACATCAATGGATTTGGAATATCAGAACCTGGCTCTGATACCAATTGAAGGAACTTTTATCAAAGAGAATCCATTAGCGGAAGCAAGATCGTTCCAAATACATTGTGACAGAATTACAAGCATTCACAAACATACAAACAACTTATGCATTTCAGAACAAATTACGGCATCTTTCATAAATTAAATACAAAGGAACAAGAGACTTACCTTTGAAGAACTCTTCTTCTATTTTTCTCTCGCTCTCGTGAAGAACTAGGACTAGCAACCTCTCGCTGTCGCTTAGCACACGAACAGTCTTCACCATGAACAAGTTGTTGGGTTTTATGTCCTACAACTCATGGTATGTAAACAATGGAACTTATTCTAATAATTCAATAAAGGTGTTATTGAATAGATCTATTGCTTGAATAGAAATCCAATAAACCTAAAAGTCCTTTGACTATTGGATGAGTACTTGAACTTTATGTGGAGACATAAAGGTAGATCAGGTTCGAGTAAATAGTCAAAATGATCTGTAGTATATGGATAAGGTTGGGTACCTTATTCTGGTAACACTATTGGATACAACCTACTCTGTAGTTGTTACAAGGGGTTGTAAAGTGCTACAAACGAAGTGATCCTAATTCGTTCATGTTGGACATGAGGAGTAGGGGTGTCCTTGTGTAAAAGAGTTTGCATAAGATCGAACCATGAAATGAGTCACTCTTACTTTATAACATTGTTTACTATTTAAGACTGACTATTTCAAAGTGATGACCTAGGTAACTTGACTTTAATCTTAAGTTAACTATGAACTCCTGTTTATCGGGATTACTCTTAGATTTGCACAGATGAGGATTACACTTTAATCTGGCGCAATATGACTGCCATTTCAGGGGTAAGACTGCATATATATCTGGAGACATAGGGTGCAAGAGGAAATTCACTCCTACCCGCTTTAGGGATAGTAGAGAGGTTGTTCCCTTAAGTGCTGATTATGGGGCTTGAACAAGGGATCCACTCTCTCGTTTGGCATGAGAGGGACTCGGTTTTGTGATTGGATCACAAAACAATTGTTCATTTGGAGACTTAAAGAATAAGAGGTAATTTCAGGGGTAAAATAGAGATTTGACTCAGCCGTTATTACGAACAACCTGTGAAGGGTTAACTTACTAATCATGGTTATATCGAGTGGACATAATATATCTATAGTGAGGGGAGTTCAACTATGGGCTTTAGTGGAGTGACCCATTAGTTAACAAATGGGGGTCAGATCGGTCTAATGAGTCTAGCCGATTAATCTCGGATCGTTACAGCCCATGATCTATAGGTTCATGAGGTCCCCCTATTAGCTCGGAAATGAATTAGCTCTAGAGTAGCGTGATAAGTTAATTTGAAACGTTCAAATTACAATCAAACAGAATTGGAGAAAATATATTAAAATATGATTTAAATACATGAAGATGAATTTGTGTAAAAATTAATTTAATATTGGATATTAAATTAATTAGAATTATTTAAATTGTTTATTAATTTTATTAGAAAATTAATTTGTGAAATTAATAAATTTTGAATTTAGAAATAAAATATGATTTTAAAATCAAAAATAGATTTTGGAAATTGAAAATTACACAAAACTTGAAAATTGGGTTTTTCAAGTTCATCTTCAACTTGCTCGCAAGGAACCCACCACCTCTTCTTTGGTTTACTCCAAGCATGAGTTGCATCCCATGCAGCACTTCTCTTTGCATGATAGTCTGCAATATATTGAAGAGATTGGAATAGATGATGAACCGATTGAATTTTTGCTGAAAAATTCGGATGAAGAAGGTGTTCTTCAATGGGTTGGTTCAGTGAGCTTTCTTCATATTCCCTTTGATTCCAGATTATTTTGAGTCCCAAAACTTAATCTAGAGCACCAAAAGGATAGTAGGGAAGATCTTGTGGTGGTCTACACAAGGATTCGGAGGATTTTGCAGCTGAAAATGGAGATTTCGTTGGTTCGGTCAAGGTATGTTCATGAAACCCATTATACTCTGTTTTTAGCATGTTTCTTTTCAACCAAAATTAATGAATTAGAATGCTTATGGATCCTGTGTCCTTCCGCTGCGTGATGGTGTTGATCCAACACAAGCAGCCTCTCGGACACCACTACTTAGTGACCTTGGTATTCTCGGAGTGAGAATCCAAGAGGTATGGGCTCTATTGGATTTGGTAGAGGGAAGGAGGAAACGACGATTGCACTCAACAACCAAGCAAGTGGGAGAATATAGTGTCTATTGTATAGACTTGTGCTTGATCATTTAGTAAAGGTACACGATCATTTAGGAAATCAGGTGAGATCATTTACACGATCGTTTAGAGAATCTCGCTAAGGTGCGCTATCGTTTAGTAAAAGCTATACGATTGTTTAGATAAAGGCGTGTGTACACGATCGTTTAGACAAACACTTGAAGCTTTCGTGTAGTCTCTCGTGAGCTAAACGATAGGTCGTGTACTTAAATGAAGCGATGCAATGATTCTATTCCAAAATGAAAACATTTTTCATTTTATCCTTCAGTTATGAAAATTGAATATAACCTCCCACTTTCACACACGGTTATGGAAAAACCACCAACAATTATCTCATGATTTTTTTAATTATAAATAAATATAATAACTAACTTATCATATTATATTTATAATATATAGTTTTAATATCACATCATATGCAACATTTAAACCATAGTCCTTTTCTCCTTTACTTGATATAAATCATATTTATATCATTTTCCTCCAATTAATGTATCTCATACATCATGTCAACTATATCATATATAATTGAACCAGTTTAATCATTTCATATATAATCAAACTCCCTCTTGTCAATTTGAACACTTCAAACTGACCCAAAAACTGATTCTCAACTCGAATCCATTGAGCTACCAAGGAGACCTTATGGACCTATAGCGTGAAGCTCCAACGGTATGTGAATAGCTGACTAAACTCTTTAGCCACGAGATCCACCATTTGTTAACTGCTGAGCACTCCACTAAAGACCGACAGCTACACTCTTCTTACCACAGATATAGTTATGTGTCCATCAGATACAATCAGTCAACAGTATGATAACCCTTCACAGATGCTCGTAAGTACAACTGGGCCAATTTACCGTTTTTCCCTTGTAGTTACATCTAACTCCTTAAGTACCACTGATCCCTCTAGTGAACAATACATCATAGTCCTACTATGAATGGACACCTCTCGGGCCATGAGAAGATGTGTGGCACCACATCGTTCAAGCCTCGGAATCAACCCTTAAGGGAGCAATCTATCTACTTACCCTTGCTTCGAGGAAGGAGTGAATTCCATCTTGTGTAGCTGAGTTTCCAGCTCCTCAATCAAACAAATCCCCAAAGTGGTAGGTTTGAGTCGGTAATCTGGCCACTCGCACCCATGCAAATCAAAGGACCGCCCTCAAAGGCAAGTGTTCCTAACTCACTCAAGATTAAAGTCATGTTACCTATGGTTATCCTAGTGAAGTGAAGTCTTTGACATGAATGATATTATATAATGAGACTATACACTTTGTGGTCCAGTCTTATACAAACTCCTTTGTATAAGACACCCCCGCTTGCATGTCTTCACATGAATGATCAGGATCAGACCATCTGTAGCACGTCACAACACTTGTAACTATCTACAAAGCGGGTCGTATCCATGGTGTCACCAAGATAAGGTTTCCCTCCTATATCCATATACTACAGACCATTTAGGTTATCACTTAAGGCATGATCCACTCGTATGTTTCCACATACATGCTTAAGTTACAACGACAACCAAGGATCTTAGTTTATTGGTTTGTGGTAAAGCAAATAAAGAATCTCATGTTTCATAGACAACAATGAAGAAAATATCTCATATTATTACATCACAAGCGTTTGTTCAATACAGGTGTTTACAAACTACATGACCAACGAGACTTTAGGGCATCAACCCCAACACCTGTAGGTTGTATCTTGAACATTGATCCCTGTATGTCTCCACATACAGTTCAAGGCTCATAAAACAGTCTTGGATGTTAGTTTATTAGATTTAGGGTTATTAGGACAAAATAGACAACAATACAAATAATAACATTTATTAAATTAACATCCATAACTCTTTATTAATGATGGTCAATTAATAACATTTACTATCTACGAGTTTTAGGGAAAAAATCCCAACAAACTCCCACTTGAACTAAAACTCTAGTCAGTGGAGTGTACACAATCCAAAATGTGAGATAATGTTAAATATATTAAACTGGGGCATCCATATACCTATTACACATCTCCCATTTGCCCTAGAGTATACGATGTACATGTCTTGTAGACCTATATTCTCTAGATGACCCTCAAACACTTTAACCGATAGAGTCTTCGTAAATGGATCAGCAATGTTGTGCTTTGAGGCAATCTTTGTGACGATCACGTCTCCTCGTTGCAAAATCTCTCTTATCAGGTGATACTTCCTCTCAATATGCTTTCCTCATTTGTGACTGTGAGGTTCTTTAGAGTTGGCTACTACCCTACTGTTGCACGGTATTAAGGTAATGGGTAGTCCATATTTGGAACCACTTCCAAATCACTTAGGAACTTCCTTGAACAAACTACTTCCTTTACTACTTCACAAGCAACTACATACTCAACTTCCATAGTGGAATTTATAATGCATCCTTGCTTAATACTACTGTTAGAATACAAAAATAGGCAGCGGAAGAAAACAGGATCATTAAGTATTCTAATTCCTTAGTTTTGACATCAAGATAAGCATATTCATAGGGTATTAAGATGGTTTCAAAAAATACATACCTTTGAAGAATTCCTCCGATCCAAGTTGCTCCTCACAAATTCTCGACTCCAAATCTTCAGTGAACCACCAAGAGATCTTCTCTACTATTCTCAGCCTTGAATTTAAGTGGTGGAACTCACAATTGGAGTGAATTTGTGAAGGAATGTAGAGGGCTTTGTGGTGAGGATGAAGAACTCAGTTGGAACAAATTTTCCAGGCAACTAAAATCAGTCCTCTATTTTGCCAAGTTGGAGTGTTTTTATTCTTCAACTACATGCAGGCATGATTGAATTCTATCAAAGACACCTCAAACTTGAAGATTGAGTGGGATAGATGTGTGAATTGTAGAGTTCCACCTACTAGTTGGTGAAACATAGGATTTTTCCACTAAATGGAAAATTTCAATTTTCAAATACAATTTGAAATTTAATTTCAATTAATTCAAAATTAATTTAAATCAAAATTTCATAATTCAATTTCTTAAAGTTGAATTAAATTTGAAAATTATTTTGATTTTAATTAATTAAACATATTTGATTAATTGAATAGCAATTTAATATCAAATATTAAATTAATCACACACCTAATATTAGACATGAATCTTATTCATGTAAATAATATTTAAATCAATATTTAAATATTATAAACTCTCCAATTTCGTTTAATTTCGATAAATTAAACGTTAATTAATTGTATCAAATATAATTATGCAAACCTTAATTTGAATTTGAACTATTCAAATTCAAACCCTAATCTCAATTTTAACATTTCAAATTGAAATTCAATTTGAACTCTTCAAAATTATATCATTCCAAATTCACCCAATTTACTAATTCAAGGTGTTCATGTTTTACGAGCTAGTAGAGGGACCTTATAGACCTACAGATCATGAGCTCCATCGATTTGAGATTAATTGGCTAAAACTCTTTAGACCAAATTAATCAATATCCGTTAACTATCGAGTCACACTACTATAGCTCGATAGTTGCACTCTCGTCACTGTAGATATATCTGTGTCCACTTGATTTTACCATAATAATGGCTGAGTCAAATGCGGTTTTACCCCCAAAATTACGTCTTGCTCCTTAAGTTCCATTAATCCTCTAATGAATAATTGGTTTGTGATCTAATCACTAAACCAGATCCCTCTCAAGCCAATGAGAGGGTGAGGCCCCTTGTTCAAGACCTGGATTCATAACTTAAGAAAACAACCTTCCTTCTATCCCTTAAATCGGGTATACGTGAATTCCATCTTACAGACATATGTCCCCGACTATCTATCAGATATTATCCTCAAAATGGGAGGCTTATTGAGCAGTGATGTTGGACTACTCTCACCTATGCAGATCAAAGGATAATCCCAAATAAATAGAAGTTCCTAGTTAGCTCAAGATTAAGATCGAGTTACCTAGGTCATCTAAGCGAAATAGTCAGTCTTAAATAGTAAACGACGTTATAAAGTAAGAGTGACTTATTTCTTGGTTCGATCTTACGCAAACTCATTACATAGAATGCCTCCACTCCTCATGTCAATACATGAACGAATCAAGATCACTTCGTTTGTAGCATCTTACAACAAATTTTAACAACTACAGAATGGGTCGCATTCGATAGTGTTACTAGAATAAGGCACCCAACCTTATTCATATACTATAGATCATTTTGACTATTTGCTCGAACCTGATCCACTTTTATGTCTCCACATAAAGTTCAAGTATTCATATAATAGCCATGGATCTTAGTTTATTGGATTTAGTCTTTACAAGTGCGATTTACAAATTCAATAACAACTTTATTGAAGAAATGTTGAATAATATCTTTATTGATAATAGAAAATGTTTAACTTTACAAACTGCGAGTTTTAGGACATACAACCCAACAACTATACCATACTAGAACTCTCTCATTCAAGGTAAACATTGATCCTGATGTGGATTTCCTAGAATTCTTGTCAGTTTGAAAATCAGAGTATGTATATCCTGTAAAGATCAAATCCTTAGCTTCATACACCATCTTGTAGTCCCTCATTCTTCTAAGATACTTGAGGATGTTCCTAACCACTGTCTAGTGGTCTAACCCTGAATTGAACTCGTACCTATTGACAATTCCTACTACATAACAAATGTCTGGCCTAATGCAGAACATAACATACATTAAGTTGTCCATAGCTAAGGCATAGGGAATACGTCTCATATCCTTAACTTCTTGAGGTGGTCTTAGGACACTGTTTCTCAGACAAGTGAACCCCATGCCTGAAAGGTAACAAACCCTTCTTAGAGTTCTGCATCGAATATCGAGTCAACATTTTGTTGATATAAGTTGCTTAAGATAGAGCTAGCATTCTGTTCTTGCGACCCCTGATGATTTGGATCCCAAGTACATATTGGGCCTCTCCCAAATTTTTCATTTGGAATTGGGCTGGCAGACATTCCTTAATGTCAGTAAGGTACCCTACATCATTTCTAATGAGCAGGATATCATCCACATAATGTATTAGAAAAGCTACTTTATCATTGATGATTTTCTTGTAGATACAAGGTTCATCAACATTTTGATCAAAATCAAAAGATTTGATCGTTGTATTAAATCTAATGTTCCAAGATCTGGATGCTTGTTTCAACCCATAAATGGATCAATTCAGCTTGCAAACCTTTTGCTCCTAACCTTGGGCTATGAACCCCTCGGGTTAAGACATAAAGATATTCTCCTTAAGATTGCCATTTAGAAAAGCAATCTTGACATCCATTTTTCATATCTCATAGTCATAATATGTGGGTATGGACAAGAGAATTCTTATAGACTTAAGCATAGCAACAGGGAAAAATGTTTCCTCATAGTCAACCCCTTCCCTTTGGGTATAACCCTTTCCTACAAGTTGAGCTTTGAAGATCTGTACCTTTCTAGCTACATCTCTCTTTCTTTTGTAGGTCCATTTATACCCTATGGGTTTTACCCCTTTAGGTAAATCTATAAGCTCACATACTGAATTGGAGTACATGGACTCTATTTTAAGGTCCATGGCTTTGACCCATTGGTCCTTGTCTACGTCATTCATCACCTGTTTATAGGACAATGGATCCTCAACACCATCATCTGGTATGATAACCTGAGTTTTAGTTAAAGCCAAGTAAGGTTGTATCACAACCCTTCCACTGCATTGAGGCACTCTCAACGATTGAGAAGGACGAGACTGAACTGAAGTGTTGGATCCTTCATTAACTCTTGATGATGGATCAACTTCATCAACAACCCTTGTTAATTCTACAGTAGCTTCACTTAATACTACTTTGATACATGGTTTATGATCTCTCATGTGGTCTTCCTCTAAAAACGTAGCATTTATTGATACAAACACTTTATTTTCTTGAACGACCACCTCTTGTCTCCTTAAAGTAACCAACAAATTTGCACAATCTTGAACAAGGTTTCAACTTCTTAAGATTTGTCACTAACACATAAATAGGACAACACCAGATTCAAAAGTAACGTAAACTCAGTTTATGCCCCCTTTATAACTCAAAAGGTGTTTTAGAAACACTCTTCGAGGGAACATTGTTCAAGATGTAAACTGCAGACTCTACTGCATACCCCCAAAATGAGTTAGGCAATTGAGCATAGCTCATCATAAAACGAACCATACCTAATAAGGTTCTATTTCTCTTTTCTGATACACCGTTCTACTGAGTTGTACCAGGTGTTGAGTGTTGGGACTGTATTCCATGTTCTATAAAATAGTCCTGGAATTCTAAAATCCATGTACTCTCTACCCCGATTAAATCGAAGTGTTTTAATTATTTTACCTAATAGGTTTTCAACTTCAGCCTTATACTTTTTTAACTTTTCAAAAGCTTCAGACTTATGTTCCATTAGGTATAAGCAACCATACCTTGAATAATCATCTATAAAAGAGATGAAGTATTCATACCCTCATCTAGCCTTTACATTCATCGGACCACAAAGATCTGAATGTATGAGCTCTAGGGCTCTTTGGCTCTATAACATTTTCCACTAAAAGGTCTTTTAGTCATTTTTCCTTCGAGACAGGATTCACATGGAGGTAATGAATGATCTTCTAACTTTCTTAGAAGTCCATTTTGTACAATCTCTCGATCCTGTCGAGATTTATGTAGCCTAATCTCAAATGCCAAAGGTATGTATCATTGTTACTTGGAGAAATTCTTCGTCGTTTAGTTTGAGTATTAAAAGTTTTAAACATCTCATGATTTAAAAATGCTTCTGATTTAGTTAGTCTTAACACATATAAGTTATCTTCTAGTTTAGCTAAACAAATAGTCACATCATTTTTCATAATGAATTTGAATTCAAAGAAACATTAAATGATTGTTCAATTAAACAAGAAATAGAAACAAGGTTCATCTTCATCTTGGGAACAATGTATACATTTTCCAAAAACAAAAATCTATTTCTAAAAACCAACTTAGCATCTCCCACTGCACAAGCTGAAATGGCGTCTTTCGTTCCAACCTTGAGCATCATTTCACCCTCTTCTAGCTACTGGAAGGAACTAACTCCCTGTAAAGAAGAACAAACGTGATTAGTGGCTCCTGAATCAAGCATTTAGGCATTATGGTTATTTACCACTAAACAAGTTTCCATAACTAGTAAATCCTATTTACCTTCCTTCTCTTTCTTCTTCTCAACAAGATATTTGGGGCAATTTGTTTCAAGTGACCATCCACATTATAGTGGAAGCATTTGTCCTTGTCAGCCTTAGTTTTGCCCTTGCCTTTGCCAGCAGCGAGAGCTTTCCTCTTCCCTCATTTCTTTTTCTAGATCCTTTTAATACCAGAATTTGAAGAACAGACTTAGTTCCAGAGGATGAACCCTTATGGAACTTTTAGGAATTGGCAACATTTGCCTCTCCTTTTTGTAGTCTCTTACCTTTCATGAGGGATTGAAAAGTCTGTAACTCGTTCAGAAGGGTAGTCAGATTATACTGTATTTTGTTCATTACTGCATTGCTGCGGAGTTGAAGAAAATTCTTCAGAAGAGATTCCAAAATAAAAGACACTTGAATTTACTCGTCTATGACCATACCGTTCATTTCGCGACATTGAAATGGACCATCAGGTTGAGAACATGTTCTCTCACTGATTAGCTCTCTTTCATACGCACATTGTAAATGTACTTGAGGGCCTCGTGTCGGATCTGAGCGGACGGTTGTCCAAACATCTCCTGGAGGGACTCTATGATCTGACGTGCAATCATCATGGCCTCATACTTCTTGGTAAAAATATCAGACAAACTTGTCAAGATGTAGACTCGGGCCTTGTCGTTGGTCTTCGTCCAACAGTCATAAGCATCCTTCAACACTTGGGATGCACTTCGAGCGAGGACTGGAGGACATTCCTCCATTAAGACAAACTATAAATCATTAACAACCATAATCGTATTCAGGTTAGATTTTCACGTCGCATAGTTTTCACCGATTAATTTCTCATTTTTAAGCAAACATATGATTGTGGAAGACATGTTGAAACATATAACAATCAATTGACCTTATTAGTTATCTTTTTCATACTTAATAATCCAATAAATTTAGTAAAAACACATGTAATCATAGAATCTTAATTAAACTATTAATTTTAGTTTTTGCAATGATACTTCAGAGGTTTAGAACAACAGCCACCGAAGTGTGATCAACTACTCCTCCCCTGAATTGAGACAATATCAACCAATCACTAATACCATAATAACTCTCATTCCTATAGTTTTTAGCTACACATGTTTCGGTTAAGGATTCATTAACTAACTTAATTCATCCTGTAACTGTGACCCTCCCATTTTCGGATCCCAAAGGTATGTTTCAACAGGCTATCAAAGGGAAAGACAACTATTGAAAATTAACCTAAGAAATCCTATCTATTGTTGGAGTTTGCATTATTCCGACCCCTATGATGAGCCCTCCGAAGGGATGGTCGCTCCAGGACGACACACAAGGCGGACCATAGGAATCTCATGGTGCAACCTAATGGAGGAGACTGTAGGATACATTGACACGCGTCCCTCTCCCGCTTACTATGAACCTTTTCCCCATTCGCCTTATTATTGACTCATGCAAACACTTTCCAAAGGAGGCCGCACCCAGGGCAAGACGAAGTCGAGCATGGATCTCATAGTGTGGACTCTTAGGGATGTATGAGCTAACATTTGATATATCATATATACCAACTTTCTCCCACTAAAGTATTCTAATATTTTATTAGGATTTTATTGTACTTCGTTAAAGCCTAACTAACGAATTTATCTAAGTCACTTAAATTGCTCAATATAATATTTATACTAGATAATTTAACTATACTTGATTTCATTTATTAAACTATAAAGTCAATCATTTATTACATGCTTATAAAATATTTGCCTAGTTCACCTTCCAGGTTGGTTCCCAGGTGGAGGTGTTCCGTTTCTATCAGCTTAAATATCCCCTCCTAGATAGAACTTTCCTTAGACAAAGGTCTCTTATGGGCAATTATAAATTGAATATTTTTTTGAAATTCATTTTAATGCTATTAAAAAAATTAAAAAGATTAACTTATTCCTAATCCCATTAGAAATAACATATGTCAATTTTAAACAATTTAAAATAATTTAGAACTATGTTTGCATGCAATCTAGATTATAGATTTTAATTTATTTCATTAATACTATAACTCTTTATAAATTAATGAATTATTAAATCTATAAAAACTTCAAGCATTCACATACATCATTCCACTATTTATTAGAACAATTTTAATATATAATATGATGCACGACTTAGGTTAATCATACATCACTAATATGGCACTTATATTATGATGCATGAACATGTTAATTCAGTCATGCATCTATAAAATATAATTTTTTATATTTAATTATGATGCATGTACATGTGTTATCCTAAGGTGGGTATTTTTGAAACTATATGACATACAATATGTAATATGAATTCAAAAAATAATCTAAAAGATACATCTAATGCATAATTAAATTAAACAGCAAAAATTGGACCAATTTTGGCACCCTAATGCAAAATTAATTGATTAAAATTAATATAACTATGATATTAATTTAACTAATTGATAAGTAAAATAAAATTACAATAGGAATTAGGTTAAAACAAAGCTGCAACCAAAGGTCTCACGTGCGCCACTTGGTTCCCGTCAATCCTCGAAGCGTTGCAACGCTAAGGGCAGCATCGCAACACTGCGACCGCAATGCAACACTAAAAGGCAGAACACTCCTGTTCTGCACGTTTTCAGCTCTGAACTTGTCCCAACACCTCCGTTTCTTCTCGATCTCTTCAGCAACTATTGTTTTATCGATCGTCACAGACTTATAAACTCGAAGCAAGAAATAAATTGCCCAAAAAGTACAACGGACTCTTACAATTTAATTTAAAAGTAATCTAGTGCCAAAATCGAAAACATCCAATTTTGCAAAACAACGTTCAAATACTCCATAATGCAAAATATGAAACCCATCTCTAAACGATTTTATTTCAAAAAATATGAAGAACGAAGATGCAAGGAATTGGTTTTGATACCAATTGAAGGGGGATCGAATCCTGCAGCGGAATCGTTTTGTTAAAACGCCTTGCATCCTACCATCCGATTTTTACATGAACATAATCATTGAATTAAAACATAATATAAATATGTAAATTAGCATACTTTAGAAAAAATATTAGAACAATTTTTACCTTTGTAGATTCCCAAGTGCCACGAACAATCCTCTCCTAGTTCTAACAAATGGATCTCCAATGATCTTGATCATGAATAATTTCTTGAACAATCTCGAACACTACCAGGAGAGTAATCTCGTTATTCTCTGAGATTTCAATAGAGGGATAGGTGGTATCTAACTATTGGGAGAGGGAGAGGAGAAAAGGGATTTTGAAGAGTAAAGAGGATTTTTTTTTATGGCTTAGAGAAAATTTTGTACAATAACACTATGGTGTTGTGTATTGTGTTTTATGTGTCAATGTATTCCCAAAGGGCCATAAAGAGTTATTTATATAGAGAAGGGTCAAGCCCTTTCCTAATATTTTCCTTTTCTATAATTAATTAAATAACACTTATTTAATTAATTAGCCTAATTAAATAAGACTTATTTAATTTTAATTTTCACAATAATTAAATAACTATTTATACATTAAACCTAATTTAATGTATATATTTAATTATCATAACATCCCATGTATTGTGCAAAACCTCTCTTTTAATTAATTATCTGTGAATATAATTCACTTGAATTGATTAATTTAAATCTCATTCAAATATTACTTTTCAATTTAGTTATGGATCATATCCATAATTAATTATATATTAATCATATTAATATATAGTTTCCTCAAATTAATTTGAACAATTCAAATTATCCCTTTTAAGTATCCTCTAATGAGCTAACGAAGGGACCTTGTAGACCTGTAGATCAGAAGCTCCAACAATATGAGATTAATTGGTTAAACTCATTAACAAATTAACCAATATTCGTTAACTATGGGTACACTCCACTAAAGACCCACAACTATACTCTTCTCACTACAGATATATTTCTGTGTCCACAAATATAGATCAATAACAGTAAGTTAGTCCTTCACAACTACCTGTAATTCCAACTAGGTCAAATTATCGTTTTACCCTTGAGTTACCTCTGACTCCTTAAGTACCAGTACTCCTCTAATGAATAACCTGTTTATGCTCCAATTAATAAACATAAACCCTTTCAGATCAATGAGAGTAGGGTCCTTTGTTCAAGTCTCAGAAACACCACTTAAGGGAACACTCATCTACTTACCCTTAATGTAAGAAGGAGTGAATTCCATCTCATATTATTATGTTTTCAGCTTCTCACTCGATCTTGTCCCCAAAATGGTAGGCTTATTGGGTCGGTGATTTGGCCACCCTTACCCATACAAATCAAAGGACAATCCCTCGTGAACAGAAGTTCATAATATACTTAGCATTAAGACTAAATCGCCTAGGTCGTCATAATGAAATAAGAACCTAACTAGTCAACGGTGTTACATCTCGTAGTTACTATTTCGTGGTCTAGTCTTATGCAAACTCATTTCATAGGATACCCCAGCTCGCGTGTCACCTACACGAACGCATTGGATCATTATGTTTGTATCAAATACAAAGTGGATCGTATCCATAATGTTACTAGGATAAGGTACCCAGGGAAGAATAGAAGATTAGTTCTTCGAAGCTCTTTTTAGTTAAAGTGGTAAAATGGGGGTTTGGTGTGGATTGGATAAGTCGAAATGTATAGAAAATAAAGTGCAAGTAAAGTAAAAGATAGAAATGCAATTAATAGAGACGTTCTAACTTAGAGGACAAAGATCGGAATTACTCAATGCAACCTTGTTTATTGAATTATTCAAATGCAACCTTAGTTTCTTAACTAAGCCTAGCTCAATCGGTTGGAAATCCAACCAATGATCCTAATTACCTAATTAGCTAAACATGCTAGATGAATCCATACTAAACATATTTACCTAACCGCATTACAATCTAGGGTTTACGTTAGGATGAACATCTAGTTTCCACCATCTAACCAAACATTCAATATGATTCCCTTAGGTCAATAGGAACAATGCTCTTAGTTATAAACAACAAATTACAATTCTATCTAACCTTTTGCTTCTTGGAAATTAACCTATACTTTTATCTCACATATTACAAGTAAATCCCGAGCAATTATAATATCTCAAGTAGTTTGTTAGACAATCAAGAGAAAATATAATCACAAAGCAATTTAATAAAAAAGAAATCTATGGCCAAGATATAAAATTGCATTCAAATAAAATTCCCAAAAATTACAATGAGTTCATCCTAAAATCTTCTAAACTAGAAACCCATAAACCTTACCTTTCCATGGAGATGGAGAAGATAGGATTCAAATTCATCTTTACTGATTACATGAGGAAAAAAGAAGAAAAAAACAAGTGGAAGAAATAAAAGGGGAAGAAATTCGGCTGAATGGGGTTGAGAGAAGATGATACGTGTTTTCCAAGCCCTAAAAAAAGGTATAAACATGACCCTAAAATCGCGGTAGCGCCATGGTGCCTAACGGAAGCACTACAGCATTGGGCCTTATCCCATCGAACTGTAGCATTGCGCTTGTGTAGCGCTGCAGTGTTGGGCGAGCACGCGTGCCCTTGTATTCAACCAGAGCATCGCAGCGCCAAGTGCCATGTAGGCATCGAACATGGCGCCGCGATGCCTGCCGTTCTTCCACACGATGCTCAATTATGTCTCATTTGCTTGCTAATTGCCTCCTTTTAGCCTGAATGCATCCAGACCATCCCGAAGTCTCCTTATGCTTGAAAACCGGTCGAAGATCTAGAATAAACATTAAATTCATAGGAACTAGCATCATTTAGGTAGAGAAAAATAGCTCATTTGGAGAGCTATCAAAGACCAAGAAGTTCTTCATTATCATCTTGAGGTCGAAATATATCTTTCTTCACATCTAGTGAACAAACTTCCATTGGATTGTTCAATGGATGTGCTTTGTCCGTATAAAATATTTTTCAAAATTTTTCCTATATAAGTTTGACTGATGAAAAAATATCCCATTTGCTAAATGCTCAATTTTCCAACTAAGGCGAAATTTTGTTTTTTCAAGATTTTTCATCTCAATTTCTTTCTTAAAATATTCTATTGTCTTTGAAAGCTCTTCAAAAGTTTTAATTATAGTTAAGTCATCAACATATATAGTTATAATAGAAAATCCTAACTATGATTTCTTTATAAAAACATAAGGACATACTGGATTGTTTTGAAATCCTTCTTTCAACAAATATCCACTTAGGCAATTATACCACATCCATCTTGATTGTTCAATCCATATAGCGATCTCTATAAATTTATTGAATACATTTCCTGAGAATTTGATTTATATGTTTCAGGTACCTTAAATCCTTCTAGGATTCCCATATAAATATCATTATCAAGAGATCCATATAAATATAATGTGATTTCATCCATAAGATGCATATTCGGACTTTCATATACAATCAGGTCAATTAAATATCTTAGTATAATTGCATCCACCACTTGAGAATATGTCTTCTCATAATCAATACCAGGTATTTGTGAGAAACCTTGTGCAACTACTCTTGCTTTATATCTTGTGACCACATTATTTTCATTTCTTTTTCTCACAAACACCCATTTGTATCTCACAGGTTTGACACCTTCTGGTGTTTGAACTACTGATCCAAAAACCCAATGTTTTGAAAGTGAGTTTAATTCTGCCTCGATTGTTTTTTTCCACTAAAACCAATATTTTATATGTCAACATTCTTCAACGGATTTTGGTTCAGAATCCTCATTTTCAGATATAAGATCAAGAGCAACATTATACACAAAAATGTTGTCAATAACTACATGGGTCAAATTCCATATTTTTCATGTCATGACATAGTTTATTGAAATCTCGTTATTATTTTTAGGTATTTCACCTTCTCCACTAATTCGACTATCAGTCATATCTGGGGTTTTTTCATGGAATTTTACATCTTCAATTATGTCCTTTTTACTATTGTCGATTTTTATTTTTTGAGGATTTTTATCTTTGGAACTCATTGGTCAACCACGCTTCTGGCGTGTTCCAAACTCATTAGTGACATATTTGTATATCAATTTTCGATGAGATATTTGCAGCTGGTATATGTGACTTAGTTACTTTCTTTGCATCTATAAATGCATTTGGTAACTGATTTACTATATTTTGCAAATGAATTATTTTTTGAAATCATTGATCTGTACAGGAATCTAAATGAGACAATAACAATGCATTCCATGTAATTTCTTTTTCCAACTTCTAAATTTCTCCCCTAATGTTGAAAATTTTATCTCATTAAAATGACAATCAGCAAATTGTGCAGTAAATACATCACCCGTCAGGGGGTTTAAAATATTTGATAATTTATGGGGAATGATATCCAACATATACTCCTAACCTCCTTTGAGGACCCATTTGAGGACATTGTGGTGGAGCAGTTGGAACATATACTACACATCCAAAAATTCTCAAATGAGAAATATTTGGCTCAAGGCCATAAGCTAATTGTGATTGTGAGTACTTATGATATGGTACTGGCCTAATGCGTACAAGTGACGTTGCATGCAAAACAACATGTCCCTATACAGATGTAAGAAGATTAGTTCTCATAAGTAATGGTCTTGTAATTAATTGCAAACCTTTTATAAATGATTATGTTAAACCATTTTATGTATAAACGTGAGCTACAGGATGTTCAACATTTATCCCATTTGACATACAATAATTATCAAAGCTTTGGGATGCAAGTTCACCAACATTATCAAGACAAATGGTTTTAATTGTATACTCAGGAAATTCTGCGCTTAACTTAATTATTTGAGCAAGTAATCTTGCAAATGCAAGTAATCTACCAAATGCAAGTAATCTTGTAAATGCAAGTTTTCAACTTGATAATAAGCACATGTGTGACTATCTACTGGATGCATCTATTAATACCATAAAATATCTAAACAATCCACTTGGTGGGTTAATAGGGTTCACATATATTACCATGAATTCCTTCTAAAAAAACAGGTGATTCAGTTCTCACTTTAGCTGGTGATTGTCTAATTATTAATTTGCCTTGAGAGCAAGCATCACATGATAATTCATTAGATTGAAAAATCTTCTGGCTCTCAATGGATATCCATTTGAATTTTCAATAATTCTTCTCACCATTATAGATACTGGATGACCCAATCTACCATGCCAAATAGAAAATATATCTCGATTCACGAACTTCAGGTTCATTGTTGCATATGTTTCGATTACTCATATATGAGTATAATACAATCTAGAAGATAAAGCAGACAACTTTTTCAATATACATTTTTTATTTGAGACAGTAGAGATAATATATAGATATTTCACATTATTCCTACTATCAGTCTCAATATGATAACCATCGCAACGTATATCTTTAAAAGTTAGTAGATTTCTTTTTTATTAACTAGAGAACAATGCATTGTCAATTATAAATTTTGTTCCTCTAGAAAAAATAATATTTGTTCTTTCAAAACCTTCAATTAAGTTTATAGAACCTGATATTGTATTTACTTTTACTTCTAGCATTGTTAATTTGGGAAAATATTTTTTACTTATAAGTATTGTGTGTATAGTTGTACTGTCTGCCAGACATAGATCTTCTTTGCTCATTTTTTTAATCCCCAACATATGAAAATGATCCAAATTTCTTCATTAAAAGAAAATAATTACAATAAGAAAAGGAAGATTTGGAATATACAAAAGTTAACATTTACTAATAAGGGAAAAAAAGATAGAGATGGATAAAAAAAACAACAACATTAAGTCTGGATATTTTCAAAGTCAAAAGAAATGCTTGATGTTCCATCAACTATACCGATCTTCTTTTCAGGAGATTCAAAAAAGTCTGCCACATCCAAATTTATCATATTGGATGGGTCAAATATATCATTATTCTGTTATGCAAAATTTGCTTCAACATTTTCCTTTTTTTTTTCTAGCTTGATATAGATCAACTAAGTGTTCCAATGTACGACAAATACATGATCAATGCCCAGTCGTACCACATCGGAATCATTTTTGTTCATCACCTTCTGAATTCTTATCTTGTGAAGTTTTTTCCTTTTTGATCATTATATCGTATGGTTCTCTTGAAATTTGGATGATTATAATGTCCATCACAAAAAGAAAAATTATTTCTTCCTCTACCACCGTCACGACCTCGACCTCGACCATGACTATTAACATTCACAACATTCACTTCAGGAAAATGGTGTTGTTCCAATTGGTCGAGATTCATCGTTCTTTATCAATAACTCATTATTTTGTTCGGCTACGAGAAGACATGAAATTAGTTCAGAATATTGTTTAAAACCTTTCTCTCAATATTACTGTTGTAGGAGCATATTTGAGACATGAAACGTAGAAAATGTAATATATCAACATCAATAATTTTCTCTCTGCATAACAACAATTTCAATCTGATTTTAAATAATGTGGAATTGTAATCACTTACTGATTTAAAATCTTATAACCTCAAATGCATCCACTCATAACGAGCTTTATGAAGAATAACTGTATTTTTTTTTTATGATCATACCTCTCTTTCAAAAATTTTCACAAAATACTCAATTTTCAATCCCTCATGAAGATGATGATGAAGGAAAATCATAGTTTTTGCTTTGTCCTGAATGGATATCGTATTTCCTTCTTTAATGGTTTCTCTTAAATTCATAGCAACCAAATGGATTTTGGCATCGAGCACCCATGACAAATAATTATTGTCATGATGTCAAGCTGTGAATTCTAATTTTGTAAGGTTTTTCATGGCAACACTATCACAAAAATTGTATTTATATTAGAAATTTAGTCAATATTAAATATGCAAAATAATATTAAATTTATTAATTATAATAAAGAGAGAAAAAAGCGACCTACCTTCAGCGGGGGAAACGACAGGAGCTCGTACTAATAACGTGTTGTGAACTTGAGGAGCACGACGGGAATACGGATACCAATAAAATAAAATATTAAAATAAATATAGTATTATATATAAATAAATAAAGTACAAAAAAATATGAATTTAGAAAATTCTCCAAAATCTTCAACTTTCTCCAACTTTCTTTGATATTTCACCAATGAATATGTGTTTTTCAAGCTCCACTAAATGCCTCTATTTATAAGCAAATGACAAGTAAGAGGTGGTTTATTTTGACACTAAGAGTGAGTATTTACAAGACACATGGCAACATACACCAAATGCCCCTTCACATTGTTCATGTCATTATTATTAAAAAAAAAAATGTATTTATATATGGGGGTGTTAGGCTCACCAACATGAGTTGAGTTGAGTTGGTATAATATACCAACTCACCCCAACTTTCCCTTCTTCCCATGTTTTCAGTGGCTCCATCCATCGGCCATTGTCATACTCTGAGAACTAACTTTGGGCTCCAACAACCACCTCAGATGACAACTCCGGTGACCAACTCTGGGCTTCGACAACCACCTCCAATAACAACTCTAGTGACCAACCCTGGGCTCCACAACCACCTTCGATGATAATTCCGGCGACGAAATCTCGACTCTAACAACCACCTTCGATGACAGCTCCGGGGACTAACTCCGAGCTCTAACAACCTTCGTGTGACCAACTCCGAGCTCCGACAACCTTCGTGTGACCAACTCCGACAACCACCTCCGGTGACCCAACTCCGACGACCACCTTCACACTACCAACTTCGAAGACCAATTGACTCCGATGACCAACTCGGACAACCACCTTTGTAAGCTCCAACAACCATCTCCGACTACAAACTCTGATGAAAATCATCTCTGTTGATCACCTTTGAGCGAGCAAATCCGATGACCAACTCGAGGCTTCAACAACCACCTTCGATGACAAACTCCAACAACTAACTCTAATACTACTTTCATGCAACAATCTTCAGGCTCCGACAATCACTTTTGACTATAATCTCCAGTGAAAAATCATCTTCGATAATCAACTTCGACAACCACTTTCACCCAACCAACTCCAGGATTTGAAAACTACCTTCGATGACAAACTTCAATAATCAACTCCAATACATCTTCATGTGACTAACTTCAGGCTCCGAAAACCACCCCCAACTACAAATTTCAGCAAAAATCATCTTTGATAATTAATTTCGACTACTATAAGATTACTGACTGTTAAAGTATGTTGTAGGGATGTTGATTATATATAAAAAAAAATCATTTTATCTACATTAAGTGCAATATTTATACGTAATGAATTCATATATCAAATGAGTATTAAGAATATTTAAAGAAAAATATGTATGTAGTTGAAAAGTATGTAACATATAAAAAAAACCATAAAATGGAAAAAAAAATTCCTGGAACATTTTCCAGCAAGAATTAGTGAAAAATATAGATTTATTTTCTAATGATCATTCAAATTTAGAGGAAATGAAAGTAAAATTATTGAAGAAATGTGGTGACATTTCATTGGCTGTTACAATGATGTGGGAGATCTAATTAAAAAAAATTCATGACATAGTAAAAATATAGAGCAACAATAGGAAGAAGAAAAAAAGAAGATGATAATGAAATTCATTGAGAAAAATTAGCTAGAATCAAAAGTTTTGATTTTGCTTTAGTTTCTCATTTTATTTAACCATATTTCTACGATAAATGTAATGAGTTAATTGTTGTTCATTGCCCAAAAAAGAAAAAAGAAAAAAAGAAAATTTTTAAAAATTAAAAGAAAAAATTGTAATCCATATTTTATTCAAACAAAGATGAGTAGAATTATTGAATTAAAAAGTTTGAAAACAAAAATAGTGATCATAAAAACATATTATTTAGAGTTAAAAAAACTGCATAAGATACCCAAACATATAAACTCAACTCTACATCCCAAACACAAACATATGAACTCATACCAAATAACTCTGCACCCCAAACACAAAAATATGAATTCCACAAATATATGAACTCCATAGACATATGAACTCCATATCTCCTATTTCAACTCAGTACTCCAAATAGCTCTTATGAGATATATAAAATACGTGCCCCTCCAAGATATACTATAGGGAGTCGCTTTGGTGGTCAAGTGGTAGCAATTTAGATGTTTGGGGTTTAAGTTCTAATCTTATAAGATCTGGTTTATTTTCATTTTTCTTTTTTCTTTTAACCTTTTTCTTTGCTTAAAAAATTATTTTCTTTTATATATCTTAACATTCACTTTCATTTTTTCTCACATATGTATTATGTTTATATACAAATGTTTTTAAAATTTTCAGCTGGTTTGCTAATTATTTAGTTATTGAATTTTAATTTTTAAAAATTAAGACATAAATTTTTTGCTTTGTTATTTACTTTACCATCATTTTAAAATTACATTCAAATTAGTACAAGTTTAATTCTCAATTTTTAAAATTATGATTAATAAATTAATAAGTTCCTAAAAAATGTCTAATAGATATATAAGCTTTCAAAGTAGTATCTAAAAATCTCATAGAATATTAAAAATGCTTAACAGTTAACCGTGTGCGTGTGCGTGTGCATGCCATGCGTGTTAATGGGCTAAAGTTTTAACCTTATACGAAATTGTGTCCTAACATGAAATTATGGATATGTTATTGTCCGTATATCAATTAGTTATGCTACAGTATTATATGATTTGAATATTATATCGATACATCTAAAATTATATTTATATGAACTAATTGTACCCCTCTTTACGTAAAATTATAGATCCACAACGACATATATAAAATAGAGACGGAATGACATTTAATTTCTAATACTAAGAACAAGTATCTATTTTACCCATAATTTGTGATATTTATAATAATAATAACATTTGGCGGGCAAAAATAAGAGGAAGGAAATGTTGACACTGGGTAAAAAGAGGAGGAACTCAACCTTCTTTCATAAGATAATAGGGAGCGGAACCCAACGGCAAGAATTAGCCAATTTGAAACAATAATTTCAAAATCCGCCCACAATTATCTTTTAAGATTTTTATTTTAAAATTTATTTTATTGATATCCTCCAGGCTTCACCGTTCTCCGCCAATTCCCAATCTCCCTTCTCCATAGCTTCTAAAGACCTCAATATCCGTTCCTCACCATAACCCTCCGATTCTAGGGTTAGGATTTTCACCTCTTCTTCTTCTTTTTCTTCTTCTTCTTCTCCTTCTACCATTTTCCCTTTCCAATTTTCTCTTCAACTGTCTGTTCACTCGTTGCTTTTCTTTTTCGATTTACGTTCTCGATCTCGATCTGTGCTTCTCTTCAATGGATATGCGCAAACGAGGGAGGCCCGATGCTGCCTTCAATACTAATGGTGCCTTTAAGAAGCATAAGCAAGGTTCGTTTCTATTTTTAATTTTATTTTTTGTTTTTGGGTTTTTGTTCGTTTTGGGTTTCTTTGAGTGGTAGTTCGATGCTTTGTATATCTTCCGTTTCTACCACTACTTTATGCTTTTTTCTGGTTTCTTATAGAAAGTAGGAGAGACAAATTATGTGTTTAGCTAGTGCTTTGTTTTGTTCAATGTAGGGGGAGGAACGATTTTTGGTTTCTGTTTGTTATTCGTTTCTTTTCTGTAGTTAGAATTGTCGCTTTTACTGTCTTAGTGGTTTCTTTCGCATTTGTTTCTAAGGATTTTTTAGTTTGCTTACAGGAATTAGTGGCGCCATGTGTTCTAGCTCTGTGATCTACTCTTATATTTGTGTTGATTCCAATTCTGTTGTACTTCATTTTTTTTAGAACTAGAGATGACTGGAAATACTCCCTTAGAAAGTGGATTTCTTCCAGTTATTGAAGACGGTTCTTGTTTGTAGGTTATGAGACTAAGGGTTAGATGTAACTAGTGGTGAAATAGGAAAGTGAGTAATCGGATTAGTTTTAGAACTGTCTGTTGGTGGTGAGTCTTGGGACCATGTGAGGGTTTTTGGTCTCATTGTCATTCTTTAACAAAGTGTCCATAGGGCTCAGTACAGAATTGTATTATTACGGCTAATTGTAGAGCCCTTTTATTGTTCTCCATCACTTCTTTGTTTTTCATCAACATTCTCAACTCAACAGCCATGGTTTGACGTCTCTCCACTCTTATACCTCATAATCGACCATTACTACTTTACTACGTTATCCACTAGTCTGTTGGGAATGTTGATGAAAAATAAAGAATTGGGAAGGAAGATCCCGTGATGTAAGTATTCTACCCCTTGGACTAGTAGCGAGCATTTCTAATGCTGCTTCAATTCCAATTTCTCCATTTACTAAACTTGAAATTATCGTCAAAGAAATTCTAATCAGTTCAGTCCCTCTGTTTTATTTATTTTCTGTTGAAATCCTTATTCACGATTTGGGGCCTCTTAAGATCAGTTATAAGTTATTTTAGCCCTTATTCTTTGTCAATACTTTCAAGCCTGTTATTATGAGATAACATGTGGGTTTTAAAACTCTAGGATTGTTGTGACTTAGAAGTACTGGTCACCACTCCTTCAGGTCGCTAGTTGTCCTGTCATTAGATGACTAAATCCTCGGCCTGTTGGGATTTTTGAGTTGTTTACGCATTTTAGGGGATATGAGCTGAATATGGAAATGGTCTCTTTCAAGAATTATGACTTTACGAACGATTCCTAAATATCATGTTCATTTGCTACAATTGTTTTTTTCTTTAAGCGATAAGTGAGGGAAACTGTTTCCTATATCATATTTATCTATGGACATGATACACTTTGGATCAAGACAAAAGTTAAAACTTTTCTGGCAATAAGTTTATTATATCCTTAGGTCGCTCATTAGGGCTATAAAGAAGGCTTAGAATGGAGGGTTAAAATATTTTATCTACCACCGATGAGATTCAGTGCTAGGTGGGGTTTTCCCCCCTTTTTTGGTGTTGGGCCTTATTTTATTTATAATCCTCGGTAACCTCGCAATCCAACTGAAACAGTTTAAGTTACCCAATTCATATATTATGAATGTTACCCTACAGAACAGAAAGCTACAAATTATCTAGTAATTGTTTTAGTTGCCTAAGTAATTTAAATGTGAAGATGTATTAAAGCATTAGAGTAAAAATCTTAACAAATTATAACTGAGAAAGAATAATTAATGTTTTGCAACAGAACTGGAGTCCTTATCAACTGTAGGGAGCAAATCGAAGCCATGCACCAAGTTTTTCAGGTTCATATCTTACCTACCTAAATAAGTACTTGAACTGCATACTATCTCTCCCTAATGATCTAAACTTGCTGTAAGATAATTGATCATGAATTTCAAGATATAGCTGGGTTATTCCGCTACTGAAAACTGGGAATGCAGGTATAAATTATTACTCTAAGCCTTCAACCAAGTGAATAAGAATTTAAAACTAAACTTATTAATGAGTTTAGAACGTTAGAATTTTTCTCAATTATTACAAAACTCAGAGGCCCTCTCTCTCTGTTTTCATTTTATTTTGATCTCATTCCCATTGGTTAAAACTTAGTTTGATTTGATCTATTGTTTTTACGTTTAGTTGATTATTATTTTCTTTTGGTCCAGTTCTATTTTACTGGCTGAAGTCCATCGTTGCATTTATCTTTGTAATGAAGTTTTGAGCCTTAATTTTCATCCACATATCTCTTATCTGAAAAGAGACGACTTATCTTCCTTTCCCCTTGTCAATCTCGTTAGTTTGTAATAGAAATGCCCCCACCATAAAAAGAAAAAAAGGAGGCAAAAAGAGAAATATGGTCTACATCTATTTTTAAGCAAAATTTGGTTTTTAATGAAAGAATGGGGAAAAAATTAATTTATGCCCCTAACACCTTGAAGGGTGTATCAATTAAAACCATACACTAATATATGTATCGTTTTAAACCCCTTAAATTAAGTGAATCAATTTATACCCTCCATTAGTAATTTATTATTCTCACTTAATTCCATTTAAATTCAACTTGAAATTGGCTTAATAAATTTATTCTTCCAAAGCCCAGTCTAAAGAAAAATGATCAAATCATTCTTCCTAAGTAATTAGACAAGAATAGTGGAAGAAGAAAATGTGAAACCACTCATAAATAGATAAACTTACAACTATCTATTTGATTTTGTTAATCCTTGTATTTAAAGAAGTCATATGCACGTCTGAGAATTATCTATTACAGGTTTTAAAATGGAATCCTAACGATGAGTCTAAGTTGATTCGCTTATGAAAGTTTAGCATTTAAATTGATACAATTATTAGTTTTAAGGATTTAATTGGTACAATCCCAAGGTTTAAAGGTATAAATGATTTGATCCAAAAAAAATATTATTACAGTTTTCGTTGCATACTTTTTGATCATTCTACTAGTGCATGCCATTTCCTTTGATTTTTAATACCTCTAGGCTCTATTAAATTCTTCAGTATGTTGATGGCTTGTAGAAGTATGGATGGAGAGTATTGGGTAGAAGGGGGGCTAGGCTTACGAGTCTTTTTCAGTTCCATCGATGTTGAGTTGTTTGTTATCAGCTTTGAGTTGTCTAATATTAATGGATCGTGTGGATGGCATTTTTCTTATCTTGGTATTTGATGGAGTGTCCTTCAATCCTTTTTTTTCTTCTTCTTCTGCTCTATAAAATATTATAACCATGCATTTTTATATTTTGAAAAGGAGATGGACTACAATTTTATCTTGCTGAGTAAAAATTGATTTTCAAATTGTTTGTGACGATCTATTAAGTGCCTATAATTTTGAATTTCTTGAATTGATTTGATCACTTACTAATGTATAATTGTCTGTTTATCTCATTATAAGTGTGAAGTGTTAAGCTTATAAGATGTCTTCCTCCCAATGTTCCAATTTTCTTGTAGAATCATAATCTGCCTTAAGACCCTCCTATTTTCTCTCTTCCTTGCAATGTGATTAAACTTTGATCCCAATGCGAAGATTTAGTTTGGGCTATTTGATTTGCTTAAGCCTCTATTTAAGGTGACTGTTTGATTGGGTTACTTGATATGCTTTGAAGTCTTGCCAAGTTTATACTTGACACAATCTGTCGGTCCTGTTGGAAGTTGTGTTTAAAAACAGTTTTCTATTGTTAAGTTTTTTTTTAAAAAAAAAAAAACTTTTCATATGGATAACTTGTTTGGCAGTATAAATTATTCCTTCAGAATAAAAAAGGGTTAAAACTAGAAATATTATTTTATTGCTTTCTTTTGTTCCATGTTTTCTGAAATTTACCGTGCATACGATCATTATCTTGATCTAATTATGTTGTTGATTTAAATTAATTTAGTAAACGAATGAATGAATATCCAAAATTGAAGATATTTTTTTCCGAGACGTTTCTAAAAGAGCAATACTTGGGTGCGTCCTTATCTTCTTGCAATGACCCCAACCACGCTAGGAAAAAATAAAAAATATTTTAGAAAAGAAAGAATAGTCTGTCATGTGGTAAATGGTGGTTGGACAATTAGGTGAGTGACAAAAGGATGGATGTTGCCAGCTCAGGATGCACGCTAATATTTTTCTTTCTTCTAAAATTGAAATAGAATAGTAAATAGTTTTTAACATGTTTTTAGTAAACAATTTCTATAAGAATTCGTAGAATGGACACTTAAAACATCCCTTTGCGGTGATTGATTTTAAGCTGTTTCTAAAAATAAATTCTTGTTTCTTTGAATAAAAAGAATAAACTGTGAAGTTTTAAATGTTGGTAGTGGTGGTAGGTCTTTTTAATTTTATTTTTTTAAATAAAGATTAATATTATCACCATCACCATCACCATCACCATTTTATTTTTTGTTGTTTTATCCCCTGTTTATCAACAAATAAAGTTCTTATTCCTTTTAGGTTGAGGTTCACTTTTTTATTTTTGAATGGTGATTTTTTGCTGTCCATAAAAATCGTAACTATTATACAAATAATCCAATGAAATTCTTAAGAACTTCTGTCTAATTCATAAAAAAGATTTTGCTATAAAAAATGATTTTTGGTACCACAGGGAGGGAGAATATTGTTTTGAACCATGTTTTTAAATGCACAAAGTGCAATGGCGCCCTCTGGAGCCTAGGCGCAAGGTGCACAAAAAGATGCTGACTTTTTCTGTTCTGCATTGATATACCCAAGAGCCCTCAGAATGATTTTTCATGGTGTTCTCTTTCTAAGTCGTTTGTTGATTTCGCTTCACAAGTTTTATGCCGAAATGCTGTTATTTTTCTTGCTGTAGTTCTCTTTGTTTATTGTTTTTTATTTCACATCTGGTGGAGTTTGTATTTTTTAAGCATTAATCTTTTTTCATTCATCCATAAAAAGTTTCATTTCTTGTTCAAATTTTTTTTTTAAAAAAAAGAAGAAATTTCAGGAGGTTAGGTTAGAAGATCTATTTGCAACTTCGTTTCTAGTGGGGCTATATATATACATATGATTCTTGTGGACTTTCATTTCTCTTTTGTACACTGTTTGTACTGACTAGTGAATAGTAGTTTTAAGATTTATGAATTTCCGAGGAGGGAACCTGCATTTGTACGTGAACACAGATAGTGGTTCCGAGGTTTGGTTGATCTTACAGTTGTGTTATTTATCATTTTTTATTTCAGTACCGCTGGTTGTCCATTTGGTGAAAGCTGCCACTTCTTGCACTATGTTCCTGGCGGTTATAATGTGGTGGCTCAAATGATGAATCTTGCTCCTGTTGGTTCTCAACCATCTAGAAATATGCCTGCCCCACCTGTCACCAACGGTGGGTCCTCTGCTCCGTCCCAAGTCAAATCTCGCATGTGCAACAAGTACAACACTGCTGAAGGCTGCAAGTTTGGTGATAAATGCAACTTTGCCCATGGAGAGTGGGAACTTGGGAGGCCTAACCCTCCATCTCACGATAATCCCCGTGCTATGGGAGGAGGTGGTGGAGGAGGACATATGGTTGGTCGTATGGGTGGGCGAATGGACCTTCCGCCACCAGGTCCTGCTGCAAGCTTTGGCGCTTCAGCTACCGCAAAGATCAGTATAGATGCCTCCCTTGCTGGAGCGATCATTGGCAAAGGTGGGATCAACTCCAAACAGATCTGTCGCCAAACGGGTGCGAAACTTTCCATCAGGGACCATGAATTGGACCCGAACCTGAGAAACATAGAACTGGAGGGCACTTTTGAGCAAATCAATGAAGCAAGTGCAATGGTGAGGGAGCTTATTATCACAGTTTCGATGACAGGACCAGGTAAAGCACCTGGGGGAATGGGAGGAGGTCCCGCGCCTACGGGTAGCAACTATAAAACAAAGCTGTGTGATAATTTTGCAAAAGGTTCTTGTACTTTTGGTGAGAGATGCCATTTTGCGCACGGGGCAGCTGAGTTACGCAAGTCTGGAGTATGATCGAGTTCCCGATTTTGCCTAGTTTTTATCAAAAGGGAGGTTTTTGCTTTAAAGCGTTCAATTGACACGAGTGCGATATTGAAGTTGGGGAGGGTTGTGGTTCTGGTTCTTATGTTGTAGCTTTGTGAGAGTATCTTTTTGGCATTCCTTGATTAGAAGATAATTAAGTTATTTATTTTAATGATTGCTAATCATTTTCATTGCCCGTAACGTAACATTACATCAGATGTTGTTCCTTCCATTCGTAAAAGGGCGAATAACCAGACTTCCAAATTAATGGCCATCTTTGCTTTTCCAAAACTAACAACTTTTGGTCTTGTTTGGTAATAATTTCAATTTTTTTTAAAGACACTTTCTATTTTTAAATTTTCAAGTCAAATTTTGATAATTAGAAATAGTAGGTTTTAAAAATTTGTTTTTTTAAAATTCGGTAAGAATTTAAACATTGTAAATAATTATAAAAAATGGGAGTGAGCAAATGAAATGGTTATTAATGGGTTTAGTTATTTTACCTAATTTGATGGTTGTGATTAAGAAAAAATTACCCAAAACAAAATGACTTGAAAATATTCACATTTAGGATATAACAAACTTTAGTTGACAAACCAGAGGTGTTTATTGCAATTTAAATATGCGTAAATTATAATTCAAAAGCTTCTCATTATGTTGCCCAAATTTGTTTGTTTAAATGAATTTTTGATAACTAATCATTCAAATTCACCCAAAAACTTTCTGATTTGGAACAATTTAAAAAGGTTTTACTATGAATCAGTTAGGATTTGAATCCATCCTATAAATTGGTCAAACCTTCATTCAATTCGTTCAAAAGGGTAAATCTGGATTAGAGGTGTTCCTCTTCCTTTTTACTAATCACGTTCACACTTTAACCACATTCAGATTAATCGTGAAGAGTTCATTCAAGTTGGAGAAGGTGACTCAAAAGTCGAAACTCATTTCAGATTTACTTTATTATTTATTTATTAATTTAATTATTGGAACGACAATGCTGCAAGTTGGTTAGATGTAGAAGATGGCATGAGGTAGAGTATTCTAGAAGAGAGATAGAAAGATTGAGACAGATAATCAAACAAAAAGGTGGGATTGTTTCCTTCTTATTTTTTTCCTTCCTTTTTTCGTTCTACTAGACTCATAAATGTCCACGGAATATATAGGGTTCTCGGTAGAAAAATTCTCCTTTTTAGGAGATTAATTAATCTAAGTCACAATCACTCCTTTTCTCTTTTAAACAATTGTGATCAAACATCTCACGTTAAGCTAGGCTGATATATATATATATATATATATATATATAAATTTTTTATGTAATTTATTAATTATTATAAAATAAATGACCAAATATATAAAAATATTTATGTTCAATATATTGTCATGTTGTGCAAAAAATATTGTGTTGTTAGATAATAAAAATAAAATGTAATGAAATTTTTAAAAGTTGAAAGGATGACTAGATAACAATGAGATAATTTAACCATAATTAGACGTTTGTGTTTGTTAACTTTTTTTGGTGGGATGAATGAGATGAATATTAGAAATTTAAAAAAAAAAAAAAAAACCTAAAAAGAGTATTAAATAATTAATTAAGAAAATAGTACACATATTTGTACTTTCTAAGGTATGTTGGCTCAAGACACTCATTCAAACTTCTCTTTCTTGGGAAAAAAAATATATCTTTTTGGGTTTTAGGTGTTGAGTTTAGTTTCTAAAAATCTAATGTTTTTGCCTCTTAGATTTCAATAAGGCTCAATTTTAGTCATTAAGATAACATAATTGATAATGGTTCACTTGGGTCATGATTGGACTAATGTTAATTAATGCAAAGACATAAATTAAATAGATACACCGAACATTTAAGCTAAAAATAACCTAACTTAATTGACATATAAATGTGCTATTAACCGGTCTACTAATTGTTCTACAAGAAAAAAAAAAAACAATTTTATGTCAAGTACTAAAATTTTAAATTATCTACTAAATTCATGAAGTCTCAATTTTCATCCAATATAATAGGTCTTAGAGAAATATAATATTTTAAAACTTTGTGTATAATTAGAAATAAAATTTAATTTTGTATCTAATTGAATCATAAAGTTTTAATTTTGTATCTAATAGATAGGTGAATTTTAATAAATATCGAGTAGGTTAATTATTAGACACAAAATTAAAATTTATGTCAAATAGAGTATATTGAACTTCTAAACATTTCAAATATATAAAAGAACCATTTGAAACAAAATTGAAAATAGAAAGAATTTATTCTTAAACAAAACAAAAAATCTATTTTATCAAAAAAAGAAAAAAGAAAGAAAGAAAAACTAAAAATCTAAAGACTTATTTGTAACTTTTTAAAGTATATGAACCATATATCAATACAAATCTACAAGTGTAGGAACAAAAATTATAATTTAACCGTATATGAATTTGTGTCTCCCAAATAGAAAGTTTACAGGAGAGGTACATGAATGAACCGGTAGTAGCACATCCGAACGAGAGGGATCCTGAGGACATGAAAGTATGGTTAAGAAACGCTTAAAAGAATTGAAAGTTACTACCTATACCAACAAGATGCACCTTCCTTTTCGGTGACTCAATCATAAAAACTCTAAAATTAAGCATGATTACTGGATGAGGTATTTATAATTAATATCAAAATATTAATTATAAATATTTTGATTCATTTTTTAAAAATGACTATTTTAAAATTCAGAGATTAAACATGTAATTTAATCGTGAAATATATAGGTACATAGGTTTAAGTGGTGCAATAATGACACTACTTTACCACGCCATGTATGGAGACGACAACACAGAAGGCCTTATTTTGATGATTGCTTCTTCTCTCGCCCTTGCTTCTTCTCTCCTTGCCATCATCATCCCTCAAACCAAACTTCACTTCTCTAAAACCGACTACATCGCCGCCGCTTCTTCCGTCATTGTCTTTCTTTTCCTCCCTCTTGCCGTCATTGTAAACCAGGAACTCACCCTCCATAATCACCCACCTCCAACATCGCTATTAGTACAACCACAGTCATCGTAACTAACAACGACCATGAGTAGTCATCGATACGGAAACATCTTCATGGGACGACCTCCGCTCGGAGAAGATCGTACGATCTTGCAAGCGATTTTGAGCATGGACATGGCGATTCTATCCGTGGCGACAATGTGTGGCATCGGAGGAGCATTGACGGTGGTCGACAATGTCGCACAAATTGACGCGTTGATAGACTATCCATCTCGTAGTATTTCATTTTTGGTGTCGCTAATGAGCATTTGGAATTTCGTAGGTCATGTAGGGGCAGGTTATGTTTCTGAATTTCTTTTTATGAAGTACGAATTCTCTCGGCCGTTGATGCTCACATTCGCAAGTCTTGCATTAGCCATATTTTGATTGTATTTGGTGTCCCAAATTCTCTCTCTATTTTGCCTCTACAATTACTGGATTCAGCTTGGGGGCTCAACTGCCATTAACAGCCACGATCGTATCCGATCTTTTTGGGTTAAAACATTGTTCAACGTTGTACAGTGTAGGATCCGTGTCGAGCCCTGTCGGATCCTACATTTTCAATGTAAGAGTGGCGGGTAGGTTTTATGATAGAGAGGGGGAATGGCAAAGCAATGGGATGAGAAAAGTGTGTAAAGGGGTGGTGTGTTATAGGCTTAGTTTTATAATAATCATGGGGGCTTGTGTTTTAGGGAGTTTGGTTTCGGTGTTTTTGGTGCTTAGGACGGGGAATTTTTACGAAAATAACATATATGCAAGGTTTAGAAAGGGAGAATAAATTACAACACCACACACTAATACTACTACTAATGTTTCTACCTTTAGTGCTCTTTCCCTTTCACAACAAGAAGGAATGAAACCTTAAATGTATGGTTTTTACTTCCTAATAATTTGGTTTCTTTTTTCGTTTTCTCTTTATTTTGTTCTCGCAATTTGAAAAGTTTCGATTTAGTCTGGCTTGTAAAGGATAATAGAGAAGTAGATGAAAACAACCATGGAGGTTGAATATTGAAATTAGGGTTTTAGCTCACTTCCACGAGACTAGACTAAAAGCAACCTTAAATACTACCATGATTAAAATAGATTCAATGAAATTTTACATATGAAATAAATATTAAGGGTATTTGTAAATATAACAATTGGGTCAAAAGTATTTGCAGATATAGCATAATGCAATTACAAATATAGAAAAATCTAGACCCAGTTCTCAAAGTCTATCAATGAAAAATCATATCACTAATAGGAGTCTATCAGCAATAAAGTTTCTATCACTAATGAGAATCTATCCTCAATAGAATCTATAAATGATATATTTTTCTATATTTGCATTTTTTTAAAAAAGTTGGTATGCACTTAATTATTATCTTTAAAAGTGTTATTCAATTTGACTTCCAAAACTTGCAATGAGTAGCACTTTTAGTCATAATAATTAAGTGTATAGAATTTTTTTTTAAGAAGTACAAATATAGCAAAATCTATTAGGGGTTGTTTGGGGCACTGAATTGAGATATAGTCTAGAATTCATGTCTGTGGAGTTCATATATTTGTGGAGTTCATGTGTCTGTATTGAAAGAACTCTTATACAAGAGTATCTCTGAGCGGAAGCAGATTGTTCCAAATACATTGTGACAAAATTTTCACAATCTAACAGACAAGTTATGCAATAAACAACAAATTACCGGCATGCTTTGAATAATAAATAACAAGAGAACAAAATACGTATCAGTTGAAGAACACTTCTTCATCAAAACTCGTTCTTTCCAAACGAACTACTGCTCTCGCTCTCGCTGGAACGTCCAAGCAATCATTTACAAAAACTCTGGTTGTCTACTCACGAACGGCCTCCACACGAACACCGCAACAATTGGGATGACACCATCACTTAGAACCCTTGGTAATCTCGGTGTGAGAATCCAAAGTGTGGGTCTGTTCGAATTTGGTAGAGGGTAGGAGGATATGAAGATCGTATACAATGACCAAGCAAGTGGGAGAAGGGCAGGGTCTATCGTATAGACAATGCTTGATCGTTTAGAAGAATTGTCACACCCCGCCCCAGACCACCTTCTTAGCCTAGAGAAAGGCGTGACTGCAGCAGTTACCAACCCTTGGGCTGACACTTACTGCCTAATAACTCTTGCGGAATAAATTTGATACCAAATACAAATTATATGCAACGGGACGGCTGTAGGCCCACAAATTATTAACTTAAGAACTTAATATGTTTAGAGTATTTACAACATTAGATTTACAAGTCCCAAAACCCACAAACCCTAGTCCCTATATGAACAATAGCAACATGTGTACAATATTAACCGTAACCACCTAACAAACGGTTACAAGTCTTTTAGTCCTTTAGTGGCAGAGCAGATACTGAGCTATCTTCAGAGGATTTGACCGCTATCTGTGAGAGGGAAAAAACAAAAACATTTGAAAATGGGGTGAGCTTACGCTCAGTGAGTGACCGAGAAAACATAGTAAATTCTCATGCATAATTTCAAAAGATAGTTTTATCTGAAATATAATTTAATGCTGTATAAACAATTTCCAAGCGTAATGTATATAAAACTGTTTTAAACATAAAACAGTAAAATCATTTCTCAAATCAAAGTACTGTATAACTGGTAAAATAATCCCAACACCAACTGCTAGTCCAGAGAGAACCCTTTTGCTCAATCTCTGACTTTATTCGTCTGTGGCCACATTAGGTACTACTGCTCAGATACCTTCTCCTTGTACTTCAGTATCGAGCTACTAGGATACCTTCTCCAACATACTTCAGTATCCCGTTGGCTTGGTACCTTCTCAAACGTACTTTGGTACCAATAGATACCTTCTTCTTGTATTTCAGTATCTAGTTGGGTGGATGCCTTCTCCTTGTACTTCGGCATCGCATTTTACCAAAACTATTTATATACAACTTTTCTCTTTAAAGCATGTACAGTATAACACATATACCACATGGCTTTAAAGATGGTAATGCATGCTGGATAAAATCAATACATATACATATGTAAATAGTTTTTCAACAATATGCATGCGTTCACAACACAATTCAGATCTTGCTTGGAAACCACTTTATAAAACTAGTAGGCATGAGAATTATTTTCGCAAACATACTTTCTGTTAATGTTGTAATCAAACAATTTAAAAACATTTTAGCCACTCACCTCAAACTCTTAGGAACTTTTCACTCTAGTAGCTCCTCGGGTTCTTTTTTCACCCCTAGAATCTAAATTCAAATTACAACCTAGATTACTCATAGTTCCAAACCTTATTTGGAAATACTTCCTTCTACAAACTTATTCTAAAATGTCTTAGGAATCTTACCCTAAACTTTCAGCTCAGAATTCCTCGTGATTTGGCCGGAATCTCAAAATATTCAAGACTGGCCCAGACTGATTCGACAGTCTGACTCTTCTACCTTCTTCTCAACCTCCAGCCCAGTTCCTTTGAGCGTTTTCCTCCGGCAGCCTTACTATGAATACTAGACTTCCAGAGCTTTCAGATGAATTTAGAATCACTCCAAACACACGAGTATATTGGAAGATCACCTCGTCCAAAGTTGACACATTCCACTGAACCCTCACTGCCCTCTACTTTCTCTACCAAATTTATGATTTTTGTGTGATTTGAAAATGAAATCCCAACTCCCTATGCATTCAAATTGCTCGTGGGATTGACAGCACCTACTTGACTCATGGCCAAGTGTTAATTCTCCCTTTATCAACGTAAGCTGACTTCACCTTGATTCAATGTGTTCTTCCCAAACGCATCCAACACAATTTCTTAGGGTTTAAGAATTTCTCTTAATCGGACAACTAGATTTTAATTGACGTTTGCCTTTACGTCTTCAAGCTTTGTTTATATTCAAATTAGGGTTTTTACATGCATAATCCACCCCAACGTGTCCAAATACATCACCCAGAAGCTTGCTCGGCCATTCAATGCATAGGCGAGGTGTGGGCGTGACGTTCAAATCGAACAAAGCAAGGCTAACGCATAGGCGCTCTCGCTCTTTCCGCTCTCAGCAGTGTCGCTCTCTCCAACTTTCTCGTTGGTCTCGCTCTCTCCCCCCTTCTTGCTCAAAATCTCGCTCTCTTCACTCTCGCTCTCTCCAGCAATCTCGCTGGTCTTGCTCTCTCCAATCTCGCTCTCTCCAGCTTTTTCTTTTTCTCTCCACTCTCACTCTCTCCAGCTTTCTCGCTGGTCTCGCTCTCTCTAGCTTTCTCACTGGTCTTGCTCTCTCCAATCTCACTCTTTCTCTCGCTCAAAATCTTGCTCAAAATGATCTCGCTGATCTCGCTGATCTTACTCTCAACGATCTCGCTCTTAGCTACTGTGAACATTGTTTGTCTCCGTGCAATTTCTACACAATTGTGCCACTAGTCACTTGCCTTCCAGTGCCTTGTGCGCAACACGCATTTCATATACATTTTCCATACTTAGCCAATTTTTCCCAAATTTCCCAACCTCAATGTCCATATTTTTTTTTTCAAATTCCCATTCCTTCTTCACCATTCCACACTAACTTTCTCATCAACCTACTTATTATTCAAATTTCATTACAATTTTACCAATTAAAGCTCAACTTAAATTATTCAAGGAAAATCTACTTAACACTTAGAAATTTCCCTCCCTTTAACTTAGGATTTAACTTTCACTTAGATAATTCCTTTTATCACTTGCTTAAGTAAGGAAAATAGAAATCCGGATTTCACAAGAATGTACACGATCGTGTAGTAAATAGGATGCGATCGTATAGACGATCGTTTAGTAAACGCTCGGTGCTAAACGATCGTTTAGAAAAACTTAGGTGATCGTTTAGAAAGAGGCGCGCGTGTATACGATCATGTAGCAACGATGAGCTATCGTGTAGTCTCTCGATTTGCTATGTGATAGGTTGTATACAACTCGTGAGCGAATTATGTGATCTTTTGCAAAATGAAAATGATTTTCATTTTATTCTTCAGTTACAAAAACTAAATGAAACTTCCCACTATCACACGATTACGGAGAAAACGTCGGGCACAATTATCCTATAATTGTCCAATTAAAAATAATAAATATAATCATATTATATTTATTAACCTATAGTTTAATATCACATATAAACCATAGTGTTTTCTTTCTCCTCCACTAGATATAAATCATATTTATATCATTTTCCTTCAATTAATGTATCTCATACATAAAGTCAATCATATCATATATAATTAACCAGTTCAATCAAATCATATATAATCAAACTCCCTCTTGTCAATTTGAACATTTCAAACTAACCCAAAAGCTGATTCTCAACTTGAATTCATTGAGCTACCAAGAGGACTTTATGAACCTATGGCTCGAAGCTCCAACGATACATGAATAGCTGACTAAACTCTTTAGCCACGAGATCTACCATCCGTTAACTACCAAGCATTCCACTAAAGACCGACAACTGAACTCTTCTTGCCACAGATATATTTCTGTGTCCATCGGATATAACCAATCAACAGTACAATAACCCTTCACAAATGCTCGTAAGTACAGCTGGGCCAATTTACTGTTTTGCCCCTATTGTTACATCTAACTCCTTAACTAGGATGACCATAGGTAACATGACCTCAATCCTAGCTGTAACTACAAGGGCAAAATGATACTTAAGGATTTAGATGTAACTACATGGGCATAATGGTTATTGGCCGAGCTGTACTTACGAGCGATCTGTGAAGGGTTGTCGCACTGCTGATTGGTTAAGGTGGACATATAATATATCTGTAGTAAGGAGAGTTCAGCTGTTGGTCTGTAGTGGAGTGCTTGGCAGTTAACGGATGGTGGATCCTGTGACTAAAGAGTTTAGTCAGTTATTCACGTACCGTTGGAACTTCGAGCTACAGGTACATAAGGTCCCCTTGGTAGCTCAATGGATTCAAGTTGAGGATCAGTTCTTGTTGTTGATTTGAAATGTTCAAATTGACAAGATGTAATTCGATTATATATGATATGATCAGTGTGGTGTATGAGATACATCAAGTGGAGAGTTAATGTAAATGAGATTTACATTAAGTGCCATGAAATAGAAAAAGAGCTTTGGTTTGTATGTTTTATGAGATGAAATATTAAAACTATAGGTTATAAATATAGTATGGTGTGAACCCTGGACCCTAATTTCTCTACTTGAGTATGTTCCCTACTGAGATCAGTATGGTGAGTAGGTTGATGTGGAAACTAATGTGTAATGGTAGAGAAAATGGTGAAAAATTAGAAGAAAATTGTGAATTTGAAAACTTGACTCTTGGGAAAAACTTGAAAAATTGGCTAAGTATAACCCATGCGTAGGAAGTAAGAAAATTGACTAAGTGTTGTCCATGCATTGACCTTGATCATTTAGAGGTTATTTGGGGCGTTGAAGGAAGCCAAAGTGTGGCCAAGAACAATGCATGCAGCAGCCAAATGTATTGAGAGGTTAGAACAACGCATGCGGCAGCCTCAAGTTATGCATCCAAGGGCGCTGGACGTTGGACACGATGGTATGCATGTATGCGGCCGAAGGAGATGCATTGGTAGTTTTCAGTGGTGCGAGGGCATGCGGTGCAAGAGCTTGCAGTGATGCGAAGGCATGCGGTGATGTGGTACAAGGCATGCATCGATGGATGGCATGCGGCGATGGGGGCATGTGGCGATGGATGCGATGGACGCGGCAGTGCTATGCGATGGTATGCGGCGATGGATGCGGTAGTGCTACGCGATGGTATGCGGCAACACTATGCGTTGGTGATGTGCTATGCGTTGGACATCCGAAGGCTTGTGAGCGCATAGGACAAGCTAGTAGTATGCATTGAAAGAGTGTTGGTCATTATCCTAGTTGAGCGCATAGAGCAAAGGTAAGCCATGCGAAAGGAAAGGATATGTGGCCAAAGATGAGCTTGCGAGCATCTAGCATAATTGACCAAGTTGCATCAATTAGATGCACAAGGAAAGATTGAATGGACGCATGCGCCGGTTGATGGTGTCCGGACATAGGTAGGTTGCGGCAATTGGATGGGCGCATTTGTGGTTAACGCATATGAGGACGCATGCAAGGTCTTCATCCGGACATATGGCTTGTTGAGAAGAAATATTAAGCCTTAAGGAAATGAGATGAACACACAAGAAGACATGCAAAATTGAGCATTTTGTGTTGGCTAAGGATGAGGAAGACACCTTAGTTTGCAGTGATTTGAGGGTTGCGTTGATAGTGTGAGGGAAAAGACACTTGGACATACGACCAAGTAGGAGGTGTCGGCCTTGAAGAGTTTTTGGACGTCTATAAATAGGGCCAAGGACTTCTTTTCAGATCACAAATCAAAAGACATTAAGAAGAGTGGGAAAGCTGATTAAACTTTGCGTTGATATCAAAATCTATGCGTTGGTCATAAAGCTTCAACAGGGGACGCAGTTAGGCAGTGAAGTCTGGAAATAGCATCAACTTGGGATGAGGATTTCTCCTAGTATACTCGTGAGTTTGGAGTGATTCTAAAGCCACCTGAAAGATCCACAAGTCTAGTTTTCAGGGTAGGGCTGCCAGATAAGAAGCTCCAAGGGATCAGACTGGAAACTAAGAAAAAGACAGAAGGGTCAAGCTGTCAGATAAGTTTGGGCCAGTCTTGAAGATTTTATGATTCCGGCCAAACCACGAGGATTTATGAGCTCATATTTTAGAGTAAGTTTCCTGATATATTGAGCATGTTTGCAAAAGGAAGTATCTCAAAATAAGTCTTAGAACTATGAGTAATCTAAGCTTTAAATTGAACCTGGATTTTAGAGGTTCAAAAGGGAGCCCAAGGTAAACAAAGAACTTCTAGAGTGAAAAATTCCTAGATGATCAAGGTGGGTGACTAAAATATTTGACTAAATATTTAAAATGTTTTAAAGAAAGATTATTCTCATACCAGCTAGTTTTACAAAGTGATTTCCAAGCAAACCATGAGTTATGTTTTAAAAGCATGCATGTATGAAAAGTTTATTAAAAAGCTATTTATGTGTGTTTAAATATACCCAGCATGTGTTAGTATCTTTAAAGACATGTTTTCTATGCATTATGCTTTACATGCTTTAAAGAGAAAGTCATTTATGACTAGTTCTACTTGAAACGTGATGCCGAAGGACAGTTGAGAAGGTATCTGACCAGCTCGATACTGAAGGACAAGTTTAGAAAAGGTATCTGAGCAGAAGTACCCAGAAATATGACGGTACTTAGTATGGCCCCGTGCACCTAGGGAATTAAAGTCAGAGATTGAGCAAAAAGGTTCTCTCTTGACTAGCAGTTGATGTTGGGATTTAACCGTAGCAGGGTTATTTTCAACTAAGAAACAGTTTTAATGTTTTCTGATAAAAACAGCTTTATATGTTTTATGCTTGGAAATTGTTTATACGGCAGTAGAAGGTTACTGCAGAAGTTTATATTTCAGTTTAAGCTCACCCCGTTTTCAAATGTTTTCCTTCCCCCAAGTAGCGGTCAAATTCTCAGAAGATAGCTCTGCATCTGCTCTGCCACTACAGGACAAAGATATTATAACCCGTTTGTTAGGTGGTTACTGTAAATATTGTACACATGTTACAGTTGTTTATATAGGGACTAAGGTTTTGGGTATCGGGACTTGTGAAACTAGTAATGTAATTACTCTAAATATGTTGTGTTTTTTAACTAATAAATTTTGGCCTAAGAGGCATCCACTGTATATGAGTTTATACATTGGTATTAGAGTTATTTTCGCAAGAATTATTAGGCAGTAAGTGTCAACAAAAGGGATGATAACTGCTGCAGTCATGTCCTTTCCTAGGCTCAGAGAGTAGTCTAGGACGGGGCGTGACATATGGTAAGTTAGTTATTATTTATATTTATAATAATATTAATTATTGGATAATTATCTCTTTTTCTCTAATAACCAATTGAGTGGGAGGTTATTGGTGGTTTCATGGTAACCGTGAGATAAAAGGAAAAATGTTTTCCTAATTTTAGTAAGAAGTTAATTTGAGTTTTCCACTCTAAAAAATTACTCACTGAATAGTTGTCAAGTAAATCAAATTTACTAAACGACAGTTTGAAGAGACTAGACGATCGTGGAGTGTTCCTACACGATAGACACTTATATAGACGATGAGCTAGACGATCACACAACTTTTGCTAGACGATCGAATAGCTTTTGATAAACGATTGGGCATCGACCTATACGATAGGCTTTATCTTCTCCCACTTGCTTAATCGTTTATACGATTGCTCTTCCTCTGGTTTCTCATCCTCTAACCAAGTCCACACAGAGCCCACACTCTGGATTCTCACACTGAGAATATCGAGGTAACCTTTTTGGTGGTGTCATACTCAACTCGACACAGTCGAGGTTCTGTGGAGGCTGTTCGTGGTGTTCGGGGTGTTCGTGATCTTGGTGATTGCTTTGTTCGAGTTCGTTGTGATTGTTTAGTGTAACGATCATATTGTATGAACGTTCATTGTTGTTGTGTTGCTGTGATCGAGCATTCGTGATTAAGGGATCTTGAAGATGAGTCTTCAAAGGTTTGTTAAGTTCTTCCCTTGATCGTTTAGAAAATCATGTCATTATTTCGATTTATGCATAATTGTATTGTTTCTGTTTGTGACTGTAATTGTGTATGTTCATATATGATTGAAATTTGGAAAGATCCTTCTGTTGCTCATGAAAATCCACATGTCCGATTTCCTTCACCTACACCATTCCCAATGAGTAGAATATCGTCTACATACAACACTAAGAAAACTATCGAACCATTGACGATCTTCTTGTAGACATAAGGCTCATCAACGTTTTGGTTAAAGCCATACGATTTTATCACAGTATCAAACCGAATATTTCAAGATCAAGACGCCTGTTTCAGTCCATAAATGGATCGATTCAGTTTGCAAAATTTTTGCTCTTGACCTTGGGTAATGAATCCCTCGGGCTGCACCATATAAATGGTCTCCTGAAGATTGCCATTCAGAAAGGTCGTCTTGATGTCCATTTGCCAAATCTCATAATCATAATAAATGGCAATGGACAGAAGGATATGGATCGACTTCAACATGGAAACAGGCAAGAAAGTCTCCTCATAGTCGACTCCCTCCACCTGGGTATAACCCTTTGCCACAAGCCGAGCCTTGAAGGTTTTCACCTTCCCATCGGCACCCCGTTTCCGCTTGTAAATCCATTTACAACCTATAGATTTGACCCCATCAAGCTGATCTACAAGATCCCAAACTGAGTTGAAGTTCATCGACTCCATCTCAAGATCCATAGCTTTGACCTATTCATCCCGGTCAACATCATTCATTGCCTTCTAAAAAGATAACGGATCCTCAACGTCACCATCGACTACCATAGCCAGGATTTTCGTGAAACCCAGATAGTGAACGGGTGGGTTCGCAACCCTCCCACTACGCCGAGGTTCCCTAACCTCTTGATGTGGAACCGACCTACCAGATGAACTATCCTCAACAACTCTTGCTGATGAAGCAGGCCCTTCAACAACTCTTGTTGATATTTCAGTAGTTTTGTTGGAAAGCTCACGTAACACGACTTTACTACATGGACTGTGCTCCTGAATATGATCCTCCTCCAGGAAAATAGCGTTTGTGGAAACAAACACTCTGTTTTCTGATGGATCATAAAAGTAACCCCCTTGGGTACCTTTGGGGTAGCCTACAAAGAGGCACAACCTCGACTGTGGTTCCAATTTCTTTGGATTAGCCTCAAGCACATGTGTTGGGCAACCCCATATGCAGAAGTGGCATAAACTAGCTTTACGCCTGTTCCACAACTCCAGAAGTGTTCTCACAACACTCTTGAAAGGAACAAAGTTGAGTATATATACCGCAGTCTCCACTGCGAAACCCCAAAATGAGTCCGGTAAGGAAGCATAACTCATCATCAAACGAACTATGTCCAACAAGGTTTTGTTTCTCCTCTCCGCTACACCATTCTGTTGAGGTGTACCTAACGCTAAGAGTTGGGAAACGATTACATCTTCTATCAAATAGTCTTGAAACCCCAAATCTAAAAACTCTCCACTTCGATCTGATCGAAGTGTCTTAATGCATCTATCCAATGCGTTTTCAACTTCAGCCTTGAACTCTTTGAACTTTTCAAAGGATTCAGACTTCCATTGCATCAGATAAACATACCCATACCTAGAGCAATCATCAGTAAACCTTTGATAAACATACCCATAGCCTCTTCGGGCTCGCACATTCATAGGACCACAGAGGTCAGAATGCACTAACTCTAGAGGCTCTTTGGCTCGATAGCCTTTTCCAGTAAAAGGTCTTTTAGTCATCCTACCCTCAAAGTAAGATTCGTACAACAATAAAGAATTTTCTTCTAACTCGCTTAGAAGGCCATTCTTCACCAACCTCTCAATCCTATTGAGATTGATGTGCCCTCATCGAAGGTGCCAAAGTTGGGCATTTTCTTTTGGAGAAACACGTTGACGTTTATTTTGAGTTACGAAATTTTTAAACATCTTTATGTTATTGAGGGAACTTAATGCTAACGGCCTTAACACATACAAGTTATTTTCCAGTTTTGTTGTACAAATTTTTACTCCATCTTTATGAATAAACACTTTATCCACATTAAACTGAAGAGTATATTTACATTGTAACAAGCACTTTACAAAAATTAAGTCATTTTTCAACTCAGGAACTACAAATACATCTTTTAAAATAAAAAAACTATTCTGTAAAGTCAACTGGATTCCTCCAATTGCCACAATTGAGAAGACATGCCCGATGCCTACTCGCATTGTCATCCCACCAGCCTCCAGCTGCCGCCAGGATCTAATCCCCTAAAAAGAAGAACAAACATGATTAGTGGCGCTCGAATCAATAATCCAGGTAGAATCATCATTCTCCACCAAACAAGTTTCTAACACCAGTAAATCGTATACCTTTGTTCGCCTTGCCCTTAGCCTTAGTCACCTTCTTTTCCTTCAACCAGCAAGGACAATTCCTCTTCCAGTGTCCGTCTTGGTTGCAGTGGAAATACTTTCCTTGTCAACCGACGTCGGACGCCTATTCCACTGGGCGATAAGTGGTGGGTTAGCAGGCGCCTTCCCCTTCCTCTTACCACCCTTCTTCTTCTTCCACTTTCCAGTGTTAGAAGTAGGAGGTGCAAACTTCGTCCCTGAGGTCGAACCTCGATAGACGTCTTTGAAGACAAGGCAACGTTGGCCTCACCTCCCCTCTTCTCTTTACTTTTCAACAAGGATTGATATGTCTGCAACTCGTTGAGGAGAGTTGTAAGGGTATATTCCATTTTATTAAGAATCACATCACTAACAAAGTGGAGAAAGCTTTCTGGCAATGAATGCAGGATTATGGTAATCTGACTGCCCTCGTCGATCCTAGACCAATTCATCTCCGCCACTTCACGAATAGAGGTGCCTTCCACCATTTTGGAGTTGAAGATGTATTTAAGAGCCTCGTGATGGAGCTGTCTAGACGGTTGTTTGAACATCCCCCCTAGGGACTACATGATCTCACGTGCTGAGACCATGGGCTCATGCTTCTTGGCCAACACGTCACCAAGACTGGTCAAGATATAGGTTGGGGCCTTCTCATTCGCCCATGTCCAACACTCATACGCCTCTCGAACATTTTGAGCAGTGTTAGGAGCTGGAATAGGAGGACGCTCTTCTATAAGGGCGAACATAAGATCCTCGATGATGAGTATTGTCGTTATCATATGTTTCCAACTAGCGTAATTATCGCTAGTTAACTTATCGGCGCTTAGCAAAGCAATAGTGGTTGTAGCCATTTTAAAACTGTTGCTGAAAAACGCATAAACTTTTATAAGTCTTTTTCTAAACCACATTTAAGTACCCTAAGTGATAAAGACTTCTATTTCGCAATGATGCCCCAACGAGGTGGGACAAACATCACCGGTGGGGTGATTAGATGCCCTTTCACTGGGATGAGACACTCTCAACCATTAGGTAGAACCAACTCCTGGAACTGAATCTAACAGTCACCATTTGTTCGGTCAAGAACTGTTAACCCTTAACAATTCCGTGTAAGTATAATCCCTCATTTTCGGCCTTAGAGTCCCACCCTAATGTGCCTACCATGGGGAAGAAACAGATTAGGACAAGAGATTAAGTAACCTTATCCTATACAGGAGATCAAATAAAGAAACATGCAAAACTGCCATTCTATAGGGGGACACTCCCAGGGTGCCTCGAGGCGATGCACAGAAACTTTATTCAACCTAAAGAGAGAGACCATGGGATATGTTGTTGCACTTCTCGCTCCCACTTACTATGAACATTCTCTCCATCCACCTTGATATTGACATACCCAAATACCATCCATTAGTGGGACACTCCTAATGTGCCACGAGGCCGAGGATAGATCTCACGGTGTGGACAATTAAAGGGAGAAATGCGAGAAGTTTAAATGAAGCATCAGATGCCTTAAGTATCTCTCACTGAATGTTCTACCTAGGGGCTCATTAACCTAGACAATTCGGCTACTGATTTTAGTCTAAGTCCGTTAGTCCGCTAAAAAAAAACTTTTGTCTTTGAAATTAAACAAGTTCAAATAGTCATATTAAACTTTTAATGGACTGTCCTTAATCTTGCATGCATGTATCAAATCTATCTAATTCACCTTTCCAGGTAGGTTCCCAGGTAGGGGTGTTTTGTTTCTGTCACCTTAAAAACCCCAACCTAGACAGAACTCGTCTTAGACAAAAGGTCCCTTATAGATATATTTGCTACATTTTAACCTTTTATTAGTCAATTTAATCCTATTAAACTGATTAAAAGATTAAATTCTAAGATTTCTAATCATATCAGAACCGTGATCTTAGGTCTATCTCCACCAAGTGTTAAAACATTTTAAAAACCATGATTTAAAACTAAGTTGGCATGCATGTCTTTCTTATAGTTTTTAGTTCTAATTTATTTATAACCTTTATAAAAGAAACAATAAAACCATATATTGCCACACAACGAGGTATATATAACTCTTATAAATTTAACCTATGTGTCATGCTTTATGCAATGTCCAGTCATTACTATACATAACTTTTATATACAAGTAACAAACCAAGCACACATGCTTTTCTTACGCCCTTATACTATAACACTTATAATATAAAGATGATGCATGCCAATGCCTTTATGCATACATAAATATAACTCTTATATTATATGATGCATGAGCATGCTCTTACGTAATTTAAATCATGTTTCTCTAAATCATAACACTTATAATAAAGAGATGACACATGATCAATGCATAACCTAAGGTGGGATTTCTTCTATATGGCATACCATATGACATATAAAATAAACATACATCCTATGTACATTCACAAAGAATTAATGGACCGGGATGAACCATTTCAAAACCGGAAACAAAAAGAAACTCTATCTACCAAATTTTCTATCGAGCAAACCGGTTCATAGACGAACCGAGTCTTGAACCGTCGGGAAAAGCTCCCATCGTTTAGTAAATGCGGCCAGGTATATGATTGTTTAGTGCACAAGAAAAAAACATGTGGATGCTAAACGATCGTTTAGACGACAACGAAGCTACGAAGCCCAATCATCTAGACGATCACTTAACACACGATAAGTAAACGATTTACTCCATGATTGTGTAGTCAGGAACTAAGCGATGAAGCTTACTAAGCTACACGATCGTCTAATGCGAGCGCGTAAACCAGATCCCGAGTATCTAAAACTCAACTATCGTCTACCTCATCATTTACATGACTCGACCAATGCTTAGTCATCTTCATCCTCAAAGAACAGTAACCCTTGCCTCGAAGCTTCTTCACGAATGTCTCACAGACTCAAACAACTTTGAAATTATAGACTCGATAGTAGTTAATATGCCCAAAATGTAGAGGTCCTTACAATTAACTTCAAATGTAAAATGATTTAAACAATCCGAGGCTTCATCCCATAAACTCCATTAATCCCACTGAAGGAAATCGGAAGCGAGATTTCCATGAGCAGCAGAATAAAACTATTCCAAATTACAATCATGAATGAACAATACATTTACAGTCGACTTCAAACAAATGGTTATACAATTCATATAGATAAATTACAGCATGAATAAACTCAAATGAACAGAGATCAAACTCTAAGCACATATGAGGATGCATCTCCACGCTCCGTTGTGCGACCGCTCGAACAACAGTGACCACGAACACTCGATCTACACGACCGCAACACAGCATGAACACCGCACGAACACTTTGCGCTTGTCCTCAACGATTTCCTTAGTCACGAACTCCTCCGCAACACGAACGGCCTCCACAGAACCACGAACGGCCTCCAGAAAACGTCGACGATGTCGAGTTGAGTCTGACACCACCAACAAGGCGACCTTGGTATTCTTGGTGTGAGAATCCAAAGGGTGGGCTATGTTCGGACTTGGTATGAGGCAGACGAATGAAGGAAACACTGATCACATACACGACTGGGCAAGTGGGAGAAGGCGAAGACCTACCGTATAGGTCGATGCCCAATCGTTTAGATAAAGCTAAGCGATTGTCTAGAAAAAGCTATGTGATCGTTTAGTTCATCGTTTAGCTCGGTCTATCACCTACAGACTCTACACGATCGTTTACCTTGGACAAGCGATCGTCTAGCAAAGCTATGCGATCGTTTAGTAAATATTGCACGATCGTTTAGCTCGCCCAGCCGTCATTTAATAAATCCGAATTTACTTGACAACCACGTGACTTTCTTTTGCATGGATAGAAATCTCAAAACCTTTTCAATCTTTTGTAAAAACTTTTTTTTGAAAATAGGAAAACCATTTTCCTTTTAAACTCACGGTTACCATAATCCAATAACCACCCACTACTTTGGTTATTTAAAAGAAAAAGTATTAATGATCTAATAATTAATATTATTATAAATATAAAAGATAACCAACTTATCATACTATATTTATAACCTATAGTTTTAATATTTCATCTCATGAAACATATAAACCATAGTTCTTTTTTTATTCCATGGTACTTAATGTAAATCTCATTTACATCAATCCTCCACTAGATGTATCTCATACATCAAACCGATTATATCATATATAATCAAAATACCTCTTGTTAATTTGAACATTTTAAATCAACACCAAGAACTGATCCTCAACTGAATCCATTGAGCTACCAAGGGGACCTCATGGACCTGTAGCTCAAAGCTCCAACAGTACGTGAATAACTAACTAAACTCTTTAGTCACGGGATCCACCATCTGTTAACTGCCATGCACTCCACTAAAGACCAACAGCTGAACTCTCCTTACCATAGATATATTATGTGCCCATCTTAACCAATCAGCAGTACGACAACCCTTCACAGATCGCTCGTAAGTACAGCTGGGCCAATAACCGTTATGCCCCTGTAGTTACATCTGTCTCCTTAAGTACCACTGATCCTTCTAAAGAACATAAGTCATAGTCCTACTATGACTGAGTCTTCTCTTCCGAAGAGAAGTTGTGACCACTATGTTCAAGCCCCAGAATCAGCCCTTAAGGGAACAATCTCTCTACTTATCCCTGCTTCGGGAAAGGAGTGAATTCCATCTTGTAAATTGAGTTACTAGCTCCCAGATCAGACAAGTCCTAAAAAAGGTAGGCATGTTGAGTTGGCAATCTGGCCACTCTCACCCATACTAATCAAAGGACCGCCCTCAAAGGCAGGAGTTCCCAAAATACTCAGGATTGAGGTCGTGTCACCTACGGTTGTTTAGGTGAGATGTAAGTCTCTAGTATCAACGGCGTTATATACAAAGTCTAATCATCTCGTGGTCCAGGTCTTATACAAACTCTTTGTATAGGATACTTCCACTCCAAGTCTCCACATGAATAGTCAGGATCTACCATCTGTAGTAGTTTACAACACTTGCAAGCCTCTACAAAGTGGTTCGTATCCGTAGTGTCACCAGGATCAGGTATCCCACCTTAATCCTTATACTACAGACCTATTTAGGTTATCACTTAGTGCATGATCCACTTGTTTATCACATATACATGCTTAAGTTCACATAAGATAACTAAGGAGCTTTGTTTATTGGATATGAGTAAATGTCAGAATTAAATAACATTTATTTTATTCATTGAACAATGTGTATCTTTACAAAACAACGAGACTGCGGGAGAATTAAGACACCAATCCCAACACCCACATCCACAAACTATTTAACGCTTAAACAGAGAGTAGATATGCTTCACCCACTGAGAAAGTAAATGAAATTATTTGCATCAATGATTTGGAATAACAGAACCTGGCTCTGATACCAATTAAAGGAACTCTTATACAGAGTTCCTTTAAGTGGAAGCGGATCGTTCCAAATACATTGTGACAGAATTTCCACATTTACAATCTAATAGACAAGTTATGCAATAAACAACAAATTACCGGCATACTTTAATTAATAAATAACAAGAGAACGGAATACGTACCAATTGAAGAACACTTCTTAAAAACTCGTTCTTTAAAATCAAATTGCTGCTCTTGCTCTCGCTGGAATGTCCAAGCAATCGTTCATCAAAACTCCGGTCGTTTACTCACGAACGGCCTCCACACGAACACTGCAACAATGGAGATGACACCACCACTTAGAACTCTCGGTATTCTCTGTGTGAGAATTCAAAGTGTAGGCTCTATTAGAATTTGGTAGAGGGAAGGAGGATATGAAGATTGTATACAACGACTAAGCAAGTAGGAGAAGGGCAGGGTCTATCGTATAGACAATGCTTGATCGTTTAGAAGAATGTACACGTTTATGTAGTAAATAGGCTGTGATCGTTTAATAAACGCTCGGCGCTAGACGATCATTATCATATAGACAATGCTTGATCGTTTAGAAGAATGTACACGATCGTGTAGTAAATAGGCTACGATCGTTTAGAAAGAGGCGCACGTGTATACGATCGTGTAACAACGATGAGCTATCGTGTAATCTCTCGATTTGCTATGTGATAGGCTGTATACAACTCGTGAGCGAATTACATCATCTTTCACAAAATGAAAACGATTTTCATTTTATTCTTCAGTTACAAAAACTGAATGAAACTTCCCCCTATCACACGGTTACGGAGAAAAAGTCGAGCACAATTATCATATAACTGTCCAATTAAAAAAAATAAATATAATCATATTATATTCATTAACCTATAATTTAATATTACATATAAACCATAGTGTTTTCTCCTCCACTAGATATAAATCATATTTATATCATTTTCCTCCAACTAATATATCTCATACATAAAGTCAATCATATCATATATAATTAACCAGTTCAATCATATCATATATAATCGAACTCCCTCTTGTCAATTTGAACATTTCAAATTGACCCAAAAGTTGATTCTCAACTTGAATCCATTGAGCTACCAAGGGGACCTTATGAACTTGTGGCGCGAAGCTCCAACGGTACATGAATAGCTGACTAAACTCTTTACCACAAGATGCGTCATCTGTTAACTGCCAGACATTCCACTAAAGACCGATAGCTGAACTCTTCTTACCACAGATATATTTCTGTGTCCATCGGATATAACCAATCAGTAGTACGATAACCCTTCACAGATGCTCGTAAGTACAGCTAGGAAAATTTACCATTTTGCCCCTGTAGTTACATTTAACTCCTTAAGTACCATTGATGCCTCTAATGAACAATACATCATAGTCCTACTATGTGTGGACATCTCTCGGGCCATGAGAAAGTGTGTGGTGCCACATTATTCAAGTCCCGAAATTATCCCTTAAGGGAGTAATTTATCTACTTACCCCTTCTTCGGGGAAGAAGTGAATTTCATCTTGTGTAGCTGAGTTCCCAGCTCCCAAATCAGACGAATCCCCAAAGTGGTAGATTTGAGTCGGAAACCTTGCCACTCGCACCCATGCAAATCAAAGGACCGCCCTCAAAGGCAGGAGTTCCCAACTCACTCAGGATTGAGGTCATGTTATCTATGGTCTTCTTAGTGAAGTGAAGTCTTTGTCATGAACAGAATTATATAACGAGATGTTAACACTTCGTGGTCAAGTCTTATAAAAACTCTTTATATAGGACACCCTCACTCGCATGTCCCCACATGAATGATCAGGATCATACCATCTATAGCAAGTCACAACACTTATAACTATTCTACAAAGCGGGCCGCACCGTAGCATTACCAGGATAAGGTTTCCCTCCTATATTCATATACTACAGACCATTTTGGTTCACTTAAGACATGATCCACTTGTATGTCTCCACATACATGCTTAAGTTACATAATGACAACTAGGGATTTTAATTTATTGGTTTTTGGTAAAGCAAATAAAACATCCAATATTCAAAGACAATAAGTGAAGAAAATATCATATATTATACATCACAAGCGTTTGTTCAAAACTATGTTTATAAACTACAGGATACGGGAGTTTAGGGCATCATCCCCAACATGTATTTGGGATGCAAAGTTATTTGGTCTGGGCTCATATGTCTGTATTTGGGATGCAGAGTTGAGTTCAGATATCGTGGGTATCGATGCAGCTTTTTAACTCTAAATAATCTGAGTTTTATGATTACTATTTTTGTTTTGAAACTTTTTATTCAATAATTCTAACCATGTTTTTTTGAATAAAGTGCGGATTAGAATTTTTTTAAGTTTTAAAGCTTTTCTTTCTTTCTTTCTTTCTTTTTTCTTTTCTTTCTTTCTTTTTTTTTTTTTTTTTTTTTTTTGTAATGAACAACAATTAACCCATTACATTTCTTACAAAAATATGGTTAAATAATAAAATGAGAAACCAAAAAAAATCAAAACTTTTTATTCCTAATTTTTATCCATGAATTTCATCATCTTCTTCTTTTTCTTCTTCTGCCATCGTTGCTTTGTATTTGTATTCTATCATGATTTTTCTTAATTGAATCTCCCTCACCATCTTAGCAGCCAATGGAATGCCACCACATTTATTTAACAATTTCACCTTCAATTCCTCCAAATTTTGAGGATCATCAGAGAATAAATTTCCATTTTTTACTAATTCTTGCTAAAAAAAATCTCCATTTTATGTTTTGTTTTTTTCTATATGTTACATACTTTTTCAAATATTCTTAACACTCATTTAATATGTGAATACAATTAAAAAAAAATATGATCTACAAATTTCTACGTATAAATATTGTACTTAATGTAGTCAATATATTATTATTTATATAAAAAAAAACTATTCAACATACTTTAACAGTCATCAGTCATATAATAGTCAAAAGTGATTGTCGAAGTTAATGATCAAAAATGATTTTTGCTGGAGTTTGTAGTCGGAGGTGGTTATTGGAGACCGAAGTTGGTCGCATGAAGGTGGTATTGAAGTTGGCTACCAAATTTTGAAATCAGAAGTGCTTGTTGAATCTTGAAGTAGGTCGCATGAAGGAGATAATGGAGTTGGTTGCTAGAATTTGTCGTCGGAGGTGGTCGTCGAAGCCCAGAGTTGATCGTCGAGGTTGTCCGCTTGAAGGTGGTCATCGAAGTTGATCATCAAAGGTGGTTTTCATCGAAGTTCGTAGGTGGAGGTGGTTGCCAAAGCCTAAAATTGGTCGTCAGAGTTGGTCACGCGAATGTGATTGTCGAAGTTGGTCGCCGAAGTTGCCATCGAAGGTAGTTTTCGGAGCCCGAGTTGGTTCCCAGAGTGTGACAGCGATAGTCACCAACAGTGGCCGATGGATGGAGCCATTGAAAATATTGGAAGAAGAGAGGGTTGGGGGTGAGATGGTATGAATACCAACTCAATTCCACCAACATTTAAAGTTTGTGGGCCAAACAGATATAACCAACTCAACTCAACTCATGTCGATAAGTCAAACACCTCCTTAGTGATAAACTCCTATAAGAGATATAGTCTATCACTAATTCGAGTGTTAGATCTAGATTTTGATATATTCACAAATTCTTTTGTATAGTGTTATATCTGTTGATAATTTAGGTCGGGCTCCTTGCATAAATAGAAAAATAAATTAAACTAAATATTATAAATATAGCAAAACTTTAAACTAATTGCAAATATAGCAAAATTTACCTTCAATGCAGAGAATATATCCATAAAGCCTACTAAAGACACAAAAACATTGAAGGCTCAAAATTTTCAATTTTAATGATAGACAACTATCAGTGTCTGATTAGTGATAAACGCTAATGGACATCTTATCAGTGTCTATCACTGATATACTTATTTGATATTTTATTTGTTTGAGGTTTGTGATTAGTGATAAACTTATTGTTTCTCTTTACTTGTAGCCACATTGATAATGTGATTTCAGAAGAAGTTAACTACGACAATTGAAATTTAATTTTAGATTTCATCTTGGTTATATAATTTGGATTAAATGAGATTAGACCTTGATGGAAGTATATATAAGTATGTCCTAGTAGAATTATATGTATATATGGCTAATAAACCTTTTCATTGATAAACTCTAATATACTATATGACTGTTAGATGTATATAAAAGTTTATTATTGATTTTTTTTTATTTCAACTCTATCGACTATTATCTATCAGTGGTAAACTTCTATCACTCTATATCATTAATTATAGTTCTACCACTAATTTTATTTCTATCACTAATAGACAGTGAGAGAAGTCTTATAAGTCTATCACTAATGTACTTATTTGATACTTTATTTGTTTAAGATTTTTGTTTAGGGATAAACTAATGGTTTTCCTTTACATGTAATCACCTTGATAATTTGATGTCAAAGAGATTAAAAAAATAAGCATTGGTAGTTATCTAGATCAAGGGCGATCATGCCTAGATCATGGGTGGTTTCCCGAAAATAGTGGATAAGTAGGTAATTGTCAATGTAATGGGTGGTTACCTTAGTTAGTGGTGAATGGATCAAATCACAATGCGGAAGCGTGTGAATGTGTGTGTCATTGAATTCAATTTTGAAGAATCAAGAAAAACCAAAAAAAAAAAAAAAAAAAAAAAAACATATATGATCAATTTCTAAACAACATGTTTTATAGGGAAGATGAGGCTTACCCTTGAAGAATGTCTTCAATGCTAATCCTTCTAAACGAAGCCCCACGTACAAAGAAAAATCTCCCTTGAACAGAATCGACGAAACACTACCACTAATGTCTTCTTCGCTATACTCAGGCAAGAATCGGGGTGATGGGATCCAACCTTTGAAGAGAACAATCTCACAGAAGGAATGGTTCTGTAAAAAAATTTTTGAGAGAGAGAGAATTCTTGTGTGAAAGGGATGGGAGAGTTTTGTGAAAAAACAACGTATATTTCACTTATTTGCTAAATCCCAATTAAAGGAGAACAAGGAGTTAATTGGAGGAGTTATAATTCTCCTCCACTAACTCACGATAAATAATTCCCAACGTGAGTTATCTTTTATTTAATTATATATTAAACCTAATTTAATATATAAATAAATAATATTAATTAATTAATAATTAGCTATCAATATATTAATAAAACCATATTTGAATCATATTCAAATATAAACCTTTCATAACATACAGTTTTAATATGAATCTCATTCACATTAATTTTAACCTATAGTTTTATATAAATCTCATTCATATAGTTAATATTTGAGTCTTATTCAAATATATCTCTCTTATATTATAAAGTTTAATTTTGAATCTCATTAAAAACTAACTTTATATTATAATATATCCAAACACATTATATTAATTGCATCTCATACAATTAATATTCCCTTATCTAATTTGAACAATTCAAATTAATCCGAAACTAAAATGTTCTTGTTTTATCATTAGTGAGCTAGCAAATGGACCTAATGGACCTACAGATTAGAAGCTCCAATGATACGAATTTAATTAATTGAACCCTTTAATTAAATTAATAAGCATTCAAGTTACTTCATTAAAGACCCATAGTTGAACTCTTCACGCTATAGATATATATTTTTTCCCACTGACATAACCATTAACAATAAATCAACCCTTCACGAACTGCTTGTAATTACAGTTGGATCAAATTACTGTTTTACCCCTATAGTTACTTTTTGCTCCTTAAGTACCATAGATCTCTCTAATGAACAATTAGTTCATAGTCCAACTATATACTAAATCCCTCTCGAGCTAATGAGAGAGTGATATCTTATTGTTCAAGACTCGGAATCAGCCTGGGAGCAATTCATCTACTTACCCCAAAAATGAAAATGAGTGAAATCTTGTGTAGTTATGTTTCCAGCTCCCTACTCGAATAAATCCCCAAAATGGTAAGTTTATTGAATCGGCAAAATTGGTCACTCTCACCCATACAAATCAAAGAACTATCCTCGTAGATAGAAGTTCATAACTCACTCAGGATTGAGGTCGAGTTACTAATAGTCATCCTATGAAATGTTAATTTCTTCAGCTAATTATGTTATAAAGAAAGATTAAACATTTTTTGGTTTGGTCTTATACAAACTCTTTGATAGGATACCCCCATGTCTCCACATGAACGATTAGGATCACATCACTTGTAACATTTACAACTCTTGTAACATTTACAAAGTGGGCCGCATCTATAGTGTTACCACGATAAGGTACCTGACCTTATCCATATACAACTATATAGGTTATTGTTTGAACATGATCCACTTGTATGCCTACCACATATATGTTCAAGTTACATAGGATAACCTAAGATCTTAGTTTATTGGATTGAGTTAATTCAATTTAAATGTCAAATAAAATAACTTTTTTTTTATTGATAAATAATTCGTATATATAAACACAAACTACGAGAACCAGGAGATTTAGGATACAATCTCAACAAGTGGAGAGTGGAGTAATACTTGAAATATGGGTAGCTACATGTGAGAAGGCCGTGATCGTGGGATAGTGTCTAAAATGTAAGGTAGCTACTCGTTCATGAAGACTGAACTCCTAGATGGAAAGGTAGGGGTGTTGATGCATTGTAAATTATGATCAATTATGGTATAAGTTGCAGTGATATGTTATGCGTTGCACATACAAATTTTCCTAATAAGACCCAAGTATAAGCCTCATTAGGTTTCTTGGTAAGTTCAAGGTCGAACATAGGGACTACTGAGTAAATATGCGACAATAAATTTGATTCCCTTGCTGTGGTGAAAACAAATAAGTTGGATGGTGTTTTGATTAAGTATATTTCCTATGCGACGGAGTTCGAATAAAAAGTTGATGAAATCAAGAATTACAATGAGTATGCGATGAACGGGTTGAGAAGGGGTTTAACTAACACTTTCTAAGATTGCGTTCAAGTTATGTGATCATGCTACACACAAATAACAGCAGGTCATCTCTCAATGCAAATTCAATAATTCCTATTTCTAGGGTGCATGCGATGCGTAATAGCAAATAGAACTTATGTCTAAGTTTCTATCTCTTGTTTATGCGGTACTAATCTGGCTCTCTCAAGCTTAGATTCTAATATGGCTCTCTCAAGTCTAGATTTTTTTTTTAGACTACTCTCTCAAGTATCTCTAAAGGGTGAATGACGTATACATAAGACAAGATGATCACATAAAGTGTAAATCTTAGGTCATGCTAGCTAAGTACTTCTCAACCCATTCAGAAATTTAGCTACTCATGCAAAGTATGGAGAGATTGAACATAAGTTGAAATGAGTTTTTCATTTTCTATAAATAAAATGCATAATACATAATAGCAATGGAATGTAGAGATAAGAAGCCCGGTAGCAATGTCTTGCTTCCCGCGGCTTTTTACACTGTCTTTTTCACTCCACTTTGTCCAACTGAATGTTCTTGCTTTCGCAAGTGTTGGCCCTCTCTCCCTTTGTAGCGCTTCCCGACAGTCTCTCGATCTGCCTAGGAATGATCTCTCGGATTCTTTGCCTCTTAGCTCGTCTCCGTCTTCTAAGTGTAAGTATGAATATGAACAGACTAACGGCTCTCTATCTTGTATATGATCTAACTTGTTAACCTCTTTTACAATGGTGGCCTCTGGTATTTATAGGGATTAAGGTTAAGTAGCCTTTCTCTCTAATGATTGCAATGATGGGCGGTCATTAAATCTCCTACTCTGATGCGCTGATTAATGGTCACTGAAAGTTGAGTGTACTTGCTACAGTGTGGCATTAACGGCTTATCAACTAAATTCGGACTCGACCGTCATCAGCTTTTCGTCCCATCATGATTTTTTATGTTGTCACCTTGATGCGCAGTCTTTATTAGGCCACCTTCTTGAGCAACTTCTCACGAAGGCATACGATCACATGACTTTGCGATCGCAATCTTTCAATGCGCGCAGACGCCCAATTCCTTGGATCGCAATTTTACTTGCACCAATGCATTTTTCCTACACAAAATAAGTAAATTAGCTACTTTTATGCAATGGGCGCATGCGATCGCAATTTCTTCAGTTTAGCGCTTTTGGACATGATTTTGTATATTTTTACTGTCATTCCCTCATTTTTTTACTTATTTGCGCTGTAATAATGTGCATTTCTACCCATTATCATGTGTTCAAATAACTCGACAACCTAAATAACCCAGACTACCCAACCCAAACTGTAAGGGTTGGTTTTAGTTTTATTCTTGGGTTGGGTTGGGTTAAAATTTTTCTATTTTTGTCAGGTTAGGTTGGGTCTCGAGTTGGCTAAAAAGATTTTGGGTTAACCAACCCAACCCAAATTACATATATGTTAATAATAATAATAATACTTTTTTTTTCTTTGTTTAAAGTTTGTTATAAATATTATAAATATTTGGTATTTAACATTTGAATTTTATGAGATTTTAGTTATTATCCATATGTTTAGATAAATTTATATATTTTAAATTAATAAAGAAAAAATAAGTTATAACTTGACAACCCAACCCAACCTAACCCAACCTATGTATACCCTTATGGAAGGGAAGTGGCCAGTTAGCCACCCTCACTAGCTCATTCGCCCCACAATTCTCTATTGAAACTTCTCATCCACACCTATAAAAGAAAGACCTTGGGGTTGTCCAAGGCAAGCCCTTTGTTGGGAAAGATCCTTGTAAGACACTTTGTGTTCCCTTGAGTCTTGTAAGCACTATAAGTTGATTTCTAGTGCGAGTTGCTATTTTGGTATGTTACTTTATCGATAGAGGTGACTTAAGCGATATTGCTACCAAGAGTTGTGTTATCTTCTTCTTCTTCTCTTACTTATTCTCATGTGTGAAGTCAAAAATTCTCGTGTGAGTTCATTATTTCTAAGTGTTGTGTGGTTGTTTGTTGGGCAACCACTTGTCACGTGGCAAAATTTTAGGTTGCACAAAAATCGTGTGGTTCTTAGGCCGCAATGTTGAAGGCAAAAAATTTATAATCAAATTCCACCACATGACAAGTGGTAGTAGAGCCTCTTTTCTATTCTACTCACACTTAAACCGAGAGTTTCACTGAAGCTTGATCTGAGACCACACACAATAAGGAAAAGCTTATGTTCGTACCATGTCTGAAACCCTGAGAGATCGAATTATTAACCTAGAAGATCACATTGGTACACTCCCAGACAAGCATCCAACCTCCTTGGTTGAGAAGATAATGATGCACGAGGCAAGACTTCATACAATAGAGAGCGACCTAGGAGACTTCATCAACCAAACAAATGGGCATTGAGAAGCAATCATTGCCAAGTTGGAGCACCTATCCTCGAAGATGGCCAACAACGCAAGGACGTTGAAGGAAGAACTTGATCTGACAGGTAACAAACTCTCTTTAGTAAAAAAGGTATTGGTTAACTCTTCTACTAAAACCAATGCTAGTTCCAAAGTAAAGATACCATAACCTATAATGTTCAAAGGTCCGAGAGGTACAAAGGAAATAAAAAAATTTCTATGCGACATAAAAGAATACTTTAAGGCCGGAAGGATCCCCATGGAGGCGCAAATTGGCATCACCAGCATGTACCTCACGACAGACACCAAACTATGGTAGTGTACCCAAGCACTTAACAATGAAAGTGTCAGGAGACCAAAGATCACTACATGGGAACCAATGAGGAAAGAACTTAGAAACTAATTCCTCTGGGGCACCATAAGTTGTACTGCAAGGAAGGCCCTCAAGAAGATCAAGCATTCGAGAACTCTTTGGCATGCAAGGAATTCATTTCTTTGATATAAAACATTCATCACATCTTCGAAGAGGACAAATTATTCAACTTCATCTTCAGACATCCATGGTCTCAGACGGAGTTGAGGAGGCAAGCAGTTAAAGATCCTTCTTTTGCTTTTTGTCGTCGCAGATCCCATTGTGGATATCACTACTACGACATCTTCCTCTTCCAATGTCAAGAAGAAGAGGGATTGGAAGAAGTCGAATCACAAGAAGCGCAGGCTCAGAAGCAAAGTGAATCGCGGTGACAAAAACAAAGGTAAGGCCACTAGTTCCTTCTCCACTAGTTCCATAGAGTCCTTTATGTCTTTTTATGCAAAAGGCCACATAGAGCCCGAGATTACTTCAAAAGGGATAAGTTGAATGACATGCTTGAAGAGAGGGAAGTCAAAGAGGAGACATGTGATATGTTAATAACATGTGATGGATTGATAAGACTATTGTGGTTTAACGCTTAGTTTTATCTAGTCGAACCCAAGTGCAAATTCAACCAGAGTCCTGGTGAGTCCGAGGTCGAACGCAGGGATTGCTTGTTAATGTGCGATGAAACTAAAAATATGATCGTAGTGTAAATTGAAATGTTCGAAATGGTTGAGTGAATAAGCTATTTTGAATCTAAATATTATGCGATGAGAATTATGTCTAAATGAAATAGTGTGAATTTTAATGACAGATATATGATGAAAGGGTTGAGAAGAATTGTCACTAATACTCTTAAACAACTAAGTGGATTATGCGATCAAGCGATTCCAACACTTCTCAGTGTATCTAGCCACATCATCTTATTTCTTAGATGCATGCGATGAGTGCAATGTGCAGAGGATATACTTATTTCTAAGAAATATCTTCTCTTGTTTTATGAGATCCAAATCTAAGGTCTCTCAAACTTAGATTAAATTTACTTAGAACAATCTCTCAATTGGTTCAAGCAAGTTGTATAAGCATGCATAAGACAAGTTGATCATCTGATTCTCTTGTTGTTAAGTATTGTCAGCTGCACACTTCTCAACCCATTTGACAATTTAGTTGTGTATGATATTGATGAAAAAGATGGACAAAAGATAAGATGAACATGTATTCATATTGCAAAGTCTGAATTTGTCAATAATAAAAGTACAATGCAAATACACAAAGGAAAAAAAAAAGCATATAGAATCAAGTCGTGGTCTGCAATGTCTTGCTCCCTATAGCTCCTTTGATGATTTCTTCACTTAGAACATTAAACAGTGATATCCTTCTTCCACTCTCACAGGAATCCTAAGCTCTCACTAGGAAATTTCTATGGAAAAATAGGAAGGTTTTTTAGCAGAGTTTCCTCTCAAAATTTTCTCGTCTCCCACTATATGTTCTTTCTGCATGAAATTTGCATGGGTATTTATAGGTGTTCGAGGATACTTTTTTTTCCTTTTTTTTTTTAATTTTATCTTTCTCATGATTGCATTGATGGGGGGCATTAAATTCATATCTGTGGCATCTCCAATGTGTCAGGGGTTCATTGAATCTTCACAAAGTTCTCTTGTCGGCTACCAACACAGTCTGTGATTTAACTCCCACCATCCATGTCATGTCAAGCCTCATCACTTATAGTAATGCGATCTTCCGATTTTCTGGCAGTTCTTGCTTGATCGCATCAGCGGGTACTTAGCTTATGCGATCATGCGTTCATCTGGTTGTGCTAAAGGGTATCCCGCACAAAGATAGCAATATCAGTCCGAAATTTAGATCTGTTAGATATTGAGAGTGTGTGATCGCATACTCCTTTTTTTTGTAAATTCTTTGGTAAAAAATGTTGAAACTTCATACCTTTCTTTTATTTTTTACATGGAAGAGATACAAAAACTTATATTTCTTATAAGTTATCAACATGCATAGTAAATCCCCTATAGTTCTTGAACACCATCTCAATTACCCCTGAGCCTTATCACTTTAATCTCACAGTGAATGTAAATGAGGTTAACGTGTTTGTTCTGCTAGAGATATGGGTGACCAAAAACTTTATACGGTGAGGATGACAAATTGGTTGGGTTTGACAGTCACATCAAGACTGTCAATTCAGCGGTCCAACCTACTCATGCATGTCAGTGGCTATGTTGGAGTTCAGTTCATGGTGTAGCCAATGTTAGTTCAAAGTGACGACCCTACATGACTTCGATGTAATGCTAGGAAATAAGTTTCTAGTCAAGGAAAATCTCTTATGCCTTACTTAAATGGGATATTGGTCTTCTAGGAGACGATCACGTGCTTTGTACGAGTGATAATGGTCAACAAGGGTTTGGATGGTAATCCTTTGGCACCTATCAAATTAATTGGGCCTTAAGGAAGGCTTGATTAGGAGTACTCATGTATTTTCCACCTTTAGCATGAGCATCCCAAGAAGCTGAGAATGGACACTTGGACAAGAACCTCTTATCCTTAGGAGATTAAACGGTAGTGTTCAAGGAGAAGGCGTACGATCATCAACCATTTTGTAGAGTATAGATGTATAGTGGCATGTAAATCCAGAGACAATCGATTGTGAGACAACTGAAAGAGAACAGGCCCAACAGGACACCGACTAGCTCAGGAGGGGGAGGAGCACGCTCAAGCCTAACTGGAGGTTAATCAAATACTCTTGGGCGAGGCTCGAGGGTTTGACAAACTTCCCCCACCTGAGCTAGTCAACATCCTAGTCTAGTATGTCCTTTTAACTAGTTTCATCGCCAACTGTCATTAGATTTACGTGTCATCATACATTTGTACTCCACAAAATGGTTTCCGATCATGCGCCTTCTCCCCAGGCTTTTCCTTTCAACCTTCTAAGGACAAAGACGTTCTCGTTCGATTGTCCATTCTCAAAACTTCCTAGGGTGCTCATGCTAAAGTGGGAGATACATGAGCATTCATGTCTTGATCAAGCCTTCCTTAAGATTGAGTTAGTTTGACAAGTGCAAAGCGATTAGTAGCCGAACCCTTGTTGACCACTGCTGCTCATATAAAGCATGTGGTACCTTCCTCAAAGACCAACACCCCATTTAAGTAAGGCAAAAGGGAGATCTTTACCTTAACTAGGAACTCCATTCATAGTATCACATTGAAGTCATCTAGAATCATCATCGTAAACATACATTGGTTCCACCATGAACCAAACACCAAAATAGCCACTAACATGCCATGAGTAGGCTGGGTCGTTGAATTGAAAGACTTCATGCGACTGTCACTCCAAGTTATTGTCCAACCCAACTAATTCGTCATCCTCATTGCCATAAAGTTGTTGGTCACCACTATGTCTAGCAAACACATCAAACTCATTTAACTTCATTACCATGTGCATGAGATTGAGTGATAAGGCTCTGAATTACTTGAGTTGGCATTCAAAAACTGGAGAGGATTTACTCTACATGTCACTTCTTCGACTTCCCTCTCCTAAGCCTGACATTTAACTTCTCCCTTCTAGAGAAATTGCAAGCTTTAAGTAGTGTTTTGCATAGAAAGCAACTAAAAGACTCTGTGGAATTAGTGGAAAAGAAACTGGTGGTCTTAGTAGGAAACGGTCTTTAAGGGGCATTTAGTGCAATGAGTTGGTTATTATAGTCCTAGGTTATTATAGTAGGGTTATGACAGTTTGTGTTTGGGGCATAAATTATTTTAGTTTGCATTATAATAGTTTGTGTTTAAGGTATCAACTATTTTAGTTTGAGAAGAAACTAGTAAACGTTGCAACAAATAATAAAAAGATGATAAATCTAAAATAGTAAAAACTGTAGCAAATAGTAAATACCGTAGGAAATAGGGGTTTTGAAATAATATTGACTGTAGTTAATTGAAAAGTAGAAAATAGTATTTACTATAGTATGAGGATGATAATTATAGTCTTAGGATAGTCCTTTCCCTAAACGTTTCCTAAGTTCTTTCCTCTCCTTAAGCATGACATTTAACTTCTCCCTTCTTTAGAGCCTCCCTTGCAACCCAACTCATGTTTCTTAGGAGGAATTGGTTTTTAAGTTCTTTCCTCATTCATTCTCATGTAGTGATCTTCGATCTCCTGACACTCTCTTCATCAAGTGCACGACATACGCCACTGTAGTTTGGTGTCTGTTGTGAGGTACATGCTAGCGATGTCAACTTATGCCTCCACGAAGATCATAATGGCCTTAAAGTATTCTTATATTTCCCAATATTATTATATGTCCCATAGGAAAGTTTTTACTTCCTTTGCATCTCTCGAATCTTTGACCATTGTATACTCAATACTTTGGAACTACCGTTAGTTTTAGTAGAAGAGACTGGCAATACCCTTTTTACTAAAAAGAGTTCGCTACCAATCACCTCGAGTTTTTCCTTCAACGTCCCAACGTTGACCCCCATTTTGGAGGATAGGTCATCCAACTCGACAATGATAACTTCCAAATGCTAGCTCATTTGGTTGATGAAGCCTCCTAAGTTTCCATCTATCGTATGGAATCTTACCTCGTGCATCATTAGCATCTCAACCAAAGTGGTTGGATGCTCATCTCATAGTGCACTAAGGTAATCTTCTAGATAAATAATTCAATCTCTTAGGCTTTAAAACAGGGTGAGAACTCTTAGCTTTTCTTGTTGTGTGTGGTCTCAAATCGAGTTTCGATGAAGCTTTCGATATGACTATGGGTAGAATAGAAATAGGGCTCTGATACCACTTGTCACATGGTAGAACTCAGTGATAAATTTTTCGTGCTCAACACATAGACCTAAGGAGGTTTTCCTCAGTACATCCTAAATTTTGGCCTAACAAACACCCACACAACACTAAAAAATGATGAAATCACGCAAGGATGTTTTCACACTTTAGGTGACTGCTAACTTGTAGAAATACAAGTTATTTATATCATCTTACTTAGAATATGCGGCAATAGGAAGGAAAAGTTGCATCAAACATAAATAAATTGGCTTAGAAATGCAAAAATTGTAAAGGTGTTGGAAGCACACCCGCAGACCGCATTGCAATGGCAAGAAGGATGTCCAAATCTTTGTTTTGCAGGTAACAGGTATCACCGCATGCGACAATTGCTCGTGGACAAAAAAGAGCAATGCATTCTCGGGGATTTTGTATCACTGCATGCGACGATTGCTCGTGGATAAAAAGAGCAACACATTCTAGGGGATTTTATATCACCACATGCAATGATTGCTCGTGGACAAAAAAAGCAACGCATTCTCAGCGATTTCTGAAATTGTACAGCTTTTCTGATGTACAACCTGAAAAATGGAACGTGGAGCAGACCTAACATTCCCACCAAGCCTCGACAGGAAAAAGTAACTTTTCAGAGCGGGACCACTGACGTAGGAGGTGCTAAGGTCTATAAATAGTGACATTAACACTCAGCAAAATAGGGGAGAAAATAGAGAAGAAACACACGGAAAAAGAGACACTTTTCCCTCGAGAACTCTCCTGATAAGGAAGTTCTCCACCTCATTCCTCCATCACGCCGGCAAGCAAAATAGCTCCGATCGAGATTCGTGCCAAGACATTGACACGCTGCTCTCATTTATTCTTACTTTTCGTTCGTCGATTGTTGTTCATTCCTTGTCTTTCATTCAAATCTCTGTAACAAGTGCTTTATTTTTACCAGTTAATATCATTATCATGTTCATCTTCATCTCTCTGTTCATCATAACGCATTCATCTTCCATATCTCTCACCATGAGTAACTAAACCTCTAGGGTGCGGGGGAAGGATTGAGCGAGTAAGTCAATCCATGTTGAAGAAGTCGGCTAAGTTTAGTTAACGCATGCTCAATGGCATCTTCACCTGTGAGAGCAGAAGTGAAGATGCTAATCCACCTCTCGAGAGAAGGTTGATAGAATGCGTTAACTAAAGCAATAAGTATTTCTAGAGATGGAAACTACATTGCATTCACAAACGTTCATCCCTGATCATCATAGAGATATGGTGACGCAGGCGATCACCGAGAGGTGTAAGCCAAGGGGAGACAAAACCTTAGTTGCGTCCTCAATAGGATTGACAAACTTGCAATGTTATTTCCCCAAACCCGTTCTCACTCTGATTCTATCCACAAGACTTGCCATCGCATTCTCTCACACACACTTTGCAGCACTTCAGATTTATTTACCTATTTATTCATTTATCATAGCATTTTCCTCTTTACCTATTTATTCATTTATCAACACATTTTACTTTTCCGCACCTCACAATATTAATTTGATAACGGTCGCATACATCACATGATTGTCGCATTAACATCACAATCCTTGTGTTCGACCTCGGATCACTCTGAGAAACTTGCAGTGGAATTATCCTTGATTTCAACGCAAGAAAACTTGTGACACGCATAAACTACATGAACGCATTCTATAGTGAATTTTGTAGTATCGCATATATTATCTGGAGGCGTGATTAAGATAACGCATATAGCATATCATCAATCTTTGTGGTGCCATTACATCCGCCGCAAAGCAACAAGTTTTCGGCGCTGTTGCCGGGGATTGGCAACTTTAGTGCTGATATTTTTGTGATATTGTGCAGGACAGATTTCTGGAGTACCATGTGCTTAAGCGAAAAGCAGCTGATGGTGCATGAGTACTGGAACAGATCCAGAATTCAACGCCGACCCAGAAATCGAGAGAACCTTTCGTAGGAGAGCACGCCAAAATCGGAATAGGCGTCGCAGAGATATGGCAAACAACAACAATGAAGGGTCCAAAGTAAATCAAGGAATGAATCGATCGCCACAAGACCCAATCTTTCTGGCTGCTGATCACTATATTCCTATGAAGAACTATGCGGCACCCAATTTATATGATTTTTCGCCGGGTATCGCAAGGCCAACAGTGGAAGAAAATGTCAGGTTCGAAATTAAACCTGTTATGCTCCAGATGATACAAAACACAGGTCAATTTGGAGGCTTGCAAGGAGAAGACCCGCATGCACACCTCACCAGTTTTGTCGAGATGTGCAATACATTCTCCATTCCTGGCGTGACACCAGAAGGCATCAGATTTCCTTACACACTCAGAGATGAAGCTAAGAAGTGGGCCCATTCTTTGGAGCCAAATGAGATTAACTCCTGGGACCAGTTGGTGGAAAGGTTTATGAAAAAGTTCTTCCCTCCCGTCGTTAACGCAAGAAGATGACGGGAAGCACTAAATTTCGAACAAGCAGAAAATGAAACTCTGAGCACCGCTTGGGTGCGCTTTTGACGTTTGGTGAAGAACTATTCGCATATTGGGATTCCTGATTGCGTCCTCATGGAAACTTTCTATAATGGTCTAGATAGAGCGACGCAAGCAGTCGCAGACGCCTCAACAGCATGAGGGTTTATGGATAAAACTTATACTGAAGCGAAAGTTATCCTAGATCGCATATCGCAAAATACAGATGACTGGGTTGATGACGGATACGGAGGCAGGGGCACCGAACGAAAGAAAATAGACAGAGCCATTGTACTAGTGGATAAAATGACCATGTTGGTCACCCAGATGGCCGCAGTCACCTCGCTCCTACAAACCATGGCCAAAAGTCAAGGAGCTCTCTCTCAGAATGCAGCGCAAGTGGCAGCAGTAAGTTGTATTCAATATGGAAAGGATCATTCAGTGGAAGTCTGCCCGTCCAACCAATAGTCCGTATACTCGATCCAAAATAAACCCTTCAGCAAATAATACAACCCCGGTTGGAGGAATCATCCCAACCTCAGTTGGGGAGGAAACACTGACCAGGGAGGCCAGAGGAATCTGCAAACCAATTATTTAGGGAATAGAGGAAATCCCCCAGGTTTTCATCACCAAGGTCAAGGTCAAAATAATTATCAGAACAGAAAACCTCACAACTAACCTTCTTCATCCAACACTGCACCAAATTCATTGTACTTAGAATCACTGCTTAAGGAATACATACAGAAGAATTATGCGCTCATGCAATCGCAAGCATCTTCCATTAGGAATTTGGAGGTACAGGTTGAGCAGCTTGCGACCGAACTAAAAAATAGAACACCTGGTACACTACCCAACAACTCAGAAGCACCTGGACCTAGTGGAAAAGTACAATGTCAAGCGGTGACATTGGGCAGGCAAGTCTGGTCGCCTGCGGAGATGCGCTTGCAGTAACATTGAAAATCTTTTTTTAAGCCGCATCCATATAAACTATCTTTACTGCTTTGCTACTACCTTTACTACTTTGGTAAATTAGTTTCCCTTTCACTCTATGTGCGTTGATTATATTGAATTGAATGAATGATTCGTGTGAACATCGCAATGACTTATCATTATGGTTTTGGGATAAGCATTGCGATGTCGGTTATACAATGCGATGTCGGGCATGCATTGCGTTGACGGGTAGGAATTGCGATGATGGGTATGCATTGTGCCCATCTTCCATTTAATAAAAAAAATTAAAATAAAATTTGGGGAAAAGGTAAACATACGAACGTTTAAACTCCCGAGGTTCATTATTGCATAGCAGACAAAGACGTCTTTGTCTGCTAGGTCATAATGGAGAGGGGCGCGATAGGATTTTTGGATTACCAAGGCCTACCGAGCACACTATCGGTATGCGTTGGGCCTTTCAGGGCCCAACCTATAAAATCCCCCCTCAGCCTCATCAACGAGAGTACATCCGCATTTTTCACACAAACCTCCCCAAAACCCTCTGCATACTCAAACCCTACAGTACGTTCTTCCTTACCCAAAAAAGCACCACACTTTTTTTTCCCTTCACCTGAACCCATGGCCGGACAATCGTCGCATTCTTCTTCCCAACCATTATCCCCATCCAAAGCCCCAGTCTCCGCACGGGAGGCGACCTTTCTCGCCACCAGTCGTCGCCTCGCCGCCCAGCCCAAACTAGTCCCCAGTATCGCCGAAAAACACAGGCGAAAACCTTCAGCGTCAGCATCTTCGTCTACCGCCGAGAGGGGCCAAGCACAGAGAGTGCCCCTACCACCGGTCTTGGGGTGGCGCTCCCACTACCTCCAACCGAAAGTGAACAGCGGAGAAAGGATGACAATGAGGTATTTGGGAGCATCTTAAGTTATGTGGAGAAGGACGAGGGGTTGCTGGAAGCAAGAGTGGTGAACCAACCCTTGCCGTTGGAGGAGGAGATGGTTTCAGCATCGCGGAGGATGGCCCTCACAATCTTAGATCCTAAGGAGAATGCCCCAGCAGACTCCAATGAGAGACCCATTAAGGTTGTTGTGGAGGTCATAGAGGCATGGAGGCGGGTGAAGAAGCCCGAGAAGGAGGCAGAGAAGAGAGTCGATGATCAACGGGCAGAGAAAGATGAAGTTGTCCGGAAAGAAAGGAAAGAAAGGAAAAGAGGAGAAGCGAGAGAAGGCATGGCAGGCAGGAAGAGAAGCGCCTGAGAAAAGAAGAAGAACGGAGGCAAAGGGCAGAAAGCCCGGATTTCGAAGGAGAATCCACTACCGCAAGGGTGGAAGGGAGGATGTCAGTGCAACTTGAACCAGCATCACAGCAACAAACCTTATGGTCGCATTCAAGATTAGTTGTGACGGAGGCTCAACTCCGAGGTTCGGACGACAAAGAAGATCCTGACATCTCCCCACTTATGCAGCGTCGCAAGGGGAATGCGCCGCAATGGTCCACAAAAGACCCAACAATAATGAGCGCATAGAGAAGGAGAGAGAAGAATGAAGGAGGAAATTGAAGGAGAAGGAAGAAAAGATGACAAAGGCGCGCCAAATCATCGCCTCAGCCGATTTGGCTAGACGGCTTCATGACAAGGAGGTTCGTCTTACCAACGCAAGGTCAGAAGAGGAAGAGAAGAGAAGGCTCGAGGATGAGCAACGCATTGCACTCGCCTTTGAGCAATTTGAAAGAGAAATGCAAGAAGAGGAGGAAGCGAAGAGGAAGGAGAAGGAGAAAAAGAAGTTGTGCCGCAAAGCCAAAGTTCAGCGCAACATTAAGCTAAAAAGAAAAGAGAAAGAAGAATGGGAAAGGGAAAAACAAAAGTAGGGCAAGGAGCGGGAACGCATTCAATGACAAAAATCCCGCCTTGCATCCGCTCAAGAAAAAGGAAAAGAGAAGGTGGAAGGCAGCGAGTCTTTGACGACCAGGAAGCGCCCAAAGGTCCTAAAAGAAAATGGTGATTTATTAATGGAAATGGGTTTCTTTCCTACACCGACCCCACTACCAAATCTTATCATCAACATCATAGTGGAGCATGGATGGAAACTTTTTGTCAATGGCCATCCATAGTCATCCCCACAGTAGTACAGGCCTTTTACCATGGCCGGCTCCACGAAACCGAAGATGCGGTGGTCGTTGATGGGAGGGTAGTGCCTTTTAGCGTCAAGGACATCAATCAGCTCTATCAGTTAAAGAATTTCCTGGAGGCACCGGGCAACAAAATGATTGATGATCCTGCTGAGGAACACATGGAGAACACATTGAGGATACTGGCACAACCATGCATTAATTGGACGGTGTCCTTGACGTGCATTAGGACCCTCGCATCCAACCGTCTGCTACCAGAAGAATGACTTTTGGTCTATTTGGTGAAGAGACAGCTCATCCCAACCTCTCATGATAAGAAAATTTCAAAGGATAGAGTCATGGTCGCATATTGCATTGCGTGCGGCATTCCGATCGATGTGGGCAGACTTCTTGCGAGGCAAATTAGAGGTTATGTAGGCCGCATCAAGAGCCAATACTTTTTTCCATGGGCTGTCTCCAGCCTATGCCTATTTATGGGCGCTGGCATTGAAGAAGTGTCAATGACAGAAGTCCATGGCCTCATTAGTACAAAAATCCTGAGTCCTTCTCAAAGATTCGTCGCATTGCCCTGAGCCTCCACCAAAGCGGCCCCTTATCGATCTGAATGCGTCGCAACCGCCCAGACCCAAGAGACGGCGACGCAATGACAAAGGCAAGGAAATAATCCAAGGCAGTGCATCGCATCAACCAACCAATTTACCCTTGGAGAATCCCTTACCTTTAGTCATCCGACCACCAAGCCCCACCACTGAGCCCCTTTCCCCACTTCCCGATCATTTTACTAACCATCTTCTTGCGCCTAACTTCAACCCCTCATTCCCAACAGCATCCATTAGCCATCCATCGCCACCCCACCTTTCCCTTCGAACATCGTCGCATGTTGATGACCCACACGGTTTGGGTGCGGGCCCTTCCGCTTAGCCCCAAACCGATGCAGGTGAGACATCGATGGCACCACCTCCCACCACATCCATTATTGCTGCCCTGGAGGATATGCAGGGGTTTTTATCCCACGAACTCTCTTCATTCCACCAAACCTTGATGGAGTTGTGAGAAAGCAACGCAGAGCTGCGCCAGGTGATGATCAACATTCAACGCAATATCTTTACTCTTCACCTGAATCAGAGGCAGTTAGCAGAACGCAACCAAAAGTACTTCAACTTCTTGATCGCATACTTACATGGTCCCGTGGTTCCTCAACATCTGCAACAACCTCTTTTCTTTCAAGAAGCGCCACCTGGAGCTCCTCCACAACATCCTCCCCACAATGAGCCCTCGCCTCAAGTTTAAATTTGGGGGTGTACTACCTTCTTCCCTACCTTTTTATTTTCTTTCTTCGATTATTTTTGAAATTTTTGTGTTTGCGGTCATTACAATTTTTTTTGTACTTAGTCAATTTGTATATATTGAATGACTATCTTTCCTTATTTCTTGGCCTCTTTATTTATGTCATCCTTTGTCAATTCAATGCGGTAGTTCCTTTTTTCTTTTGTGTCGTTTACTTGCGCTACTATGATGAGTATTATGCGTAACCTTAGCGCAATTTCTTTATATATCGCATTTTCTGCCTAATACTTAGACAATTCATCGCAATAGTTTCAACTTTACCTTCTCTAGCACAAGACTCTGCTCAAACCTTCTTTTCAAACTTTTGACTAAGTGTTTTGTCTTTTCTGTCCAAAACGACGCAATGAGAACCTTGCGGCCCTCTAAAATTGGGGGTGGAAAGGGTCTGAGTAGATGCGTTCATCTTCAAGAAAATGCGTTCATCTTAAAAAAAAAAAGGAAAAAGAAAAAAGAAAGAAAACTCCGCAGATAAGAGTTAAGTCGTGAAAGGAACCTGCTCGTAGTTGGATGTTCACATGACACCCGTGGGAGCAAGCCAAAACGAAGGTAGGTTACTAGGATCGATGCAATACAAAAGAAAAAAAAAAAAAAAAAAAGAAAGAGACAACTCCACTGACCAGCTAAAGTAAAAACTTGGCCAAGGGACAAGAGTTGAAGTTGAGCTTGGTACATAACCGAAGTTGGATGTTCGCATGACACCCGTGGGAGCAAGCCAAAATGATGAGTGTAACCATGATCAACGATTTCTATGGTAAGACACAAACCAGACTATAACATAAAAGGCGCATTTCATTTTTTTTTTTTTTAGAAAAAGAAAAAAATATATCTTTTCAAAACAAGAATGGAACTTTGAGCAGAGGTTTGTCTAAAGTAAGACTAAAGTAGAGCATGCTGAAAAAATGTTCAAAGGATAGAAGGAACTAGTGATTTTGAGAAATTATGTAGAGGAATAGTATTCTGAGTAGCCAATTGGCGCAAAACAAGGACAGGACTTGAGCTGAATTGCCTTAGTAGAGGATATGCTTGAGGACAAGCATATATCTAAATTTAGGGGTGTGATAACTTGTAGAAATACAAGTTATTTATATCATCTTACTTAGAATATGCAGCAATAGGAAGGAAAAGTTGCATTAAACATATTAAAATTGGCTTAGAAACGCAAAAATTGTAAAAGTATCGGAAACACACCCGCTGACCGCATTGCGATGGCAAGAAGGATGTCCAAATCTTTGTTTTGCAAGTAACAGGTATCACCACGTGCGACGATTGCTTGTGGACAAAAAAGAGCAATACATTCTCAAGGATTTTGTATCACCACATGCGACGATTTCTCGTGGACAAAAAGAGCAACGCATTTTCGGTGATTTCTAAAATTGTACAGTTTTTCTAATGTACGACCTGACAAATGAAACGTAGAGCAGAGCTGACATTCCCACCAAGCCTCGATAGGAAAAAGTAACTTTTCAAAGCAGGACCACTGACGCAGGAGGTGCTAAGGTCTATAAATAGCAACATTAACACTCAGCAAAATGGGGGAGAAAATAGAGAAGAAACACACGGAAAAAGAGACACTTTTCCCTCGAGAACTCTCTTGATAAGGAAGTTCTCCACCTCATTCCTCCATCACGCCAGTAAGCAAAATAGCTCCGATCGGGATCCGTGCCAAGACATTGACACGTTGCTCTTATTTATTCTTACTTTTCGTTCGTTGATTGTTGTTCATTCCTTGTCTTTCATTCAAATCTCTGTAACAAGTGCTTTATTTTTACCAGTTAATATCATTATCGTCTTCATCTTCATCTCTTTGTTCATCATAACGCATTCATCTTCCATATCTCTCACCATGAGTAACTAAACCTCCAGGGTGCGGGGGAAGGATTGAGCGAGTAAGTCAATCCATGTTGAAGAAGTCGGCTAAGTTTAGTTAACGCATGCTCAATGGCATCTTCACCTGTGAGAGCAGAAGTGAAGATGCTATCCACCTCTCGAAAGAAGGTTGATAGAATGCGTTAACTAAAGCAATAAGTATTTCTAGAGATGGAAACTACATTGCATTCACAAACGTTCATCCCTGATCATCATAGAGATATGGTGACGCAGGTGATCACCAAGAGGTGTAAGCCAAGGGGAGACAGAACCTTAGTTGCGTCCTCAATAGGATTGACAAACTTGCGATGTTATTTCCCCAAACCCGTTCTCACTCTGATTCTATCCACAAGACTTGCCATCGCATTCTCTCACACACACTTTGCAGCACTTCAGATTTATTTACCTATTTATTCATTTATCATAGCATTTTCCTCTTTACCTGTTTATTCATTTATCAACACATTTTACTTTTCCGCACCTCACAATATTAATTTTATAATGGTCGCATACATCACATCATTGTCGCATTAACATCACAATCCTTGTGTTCGACCTCGGATCACTCTGAGAAACTTGCGGTGGAATTATCCTTGATTTCAACGCAAGAAAACTTGTGACACGCATAAACTACATGAACGCATTCTATAGTGAATTTTGTAGTATCGCATATATTATCTGGAGGCGTGATTAAGATATCGCATCGCATAACGCATATAGCATATCATCAAAATCTTTGTGGTGGCATTGCATCCGCCGCAAAGCAACAGTTACACACAAGAATAAATAAGAAAAGAAGAAGAGAACACAACTCTTGGTGGCAATATTGCCTAAATCATCTTTATTGATAAAGTAACACACTGAAATAACCATTCACGCTACAAACTCAACTTGTAATGTTTACAAGACTCAAGACACCAGAAGGTATCTTTTAAGGATTTTCCACCACAAATGTCTTGTCTTGGACAACCCTCAAGTTCTTCCTTTTATAGGCGTGGATGAGAAATGGTTGAGAGATGATTGTGGGAAGACTGAGCTAGTGGCATGGCTAACCCCCCATTTCTCTTCCATCTAGGAGTCCACCATCTATGACCGAGTAACTACCTTACATTTTCTACACTACCACACGATTATGGCTCACTCATGAGTAGCTACTCTATTTCGCGCAATATACTGCTCTCACACTAACTAAAGTACCCACATATAACATGGACAACTATCGACTCCACTATTTCTATGCAGCCACTAAAGATCTGAACACAACCACCTATGATCTAGCTAACTACCCACATTTCTATCCACATATAACATGGATAGCTAACTATCCATAATTTTGAGAAACCACCCATAATCATGAATAATTACCCCTACCTTGCCACCAATTTAGCTAGCCGCTCACCCATTTAGTTGGTTGCATGCCATTTAACCCCATAAGCGTCACCTTGACACTCATGTGCCCCCCTACGCACCGAGTGTTGTGCTTACCCTTAGCACATCATCTGGGCCTCCTACCAACGTTGTGCCCTATGTCATGCTATCTTTCTTTTAGTTTTTCGTGCACCTATCCGCGTGTCAACATATGGACACACGTCCTAACTAACCTCCTGTTAGCCCTTATGAGCTCTTCAGACACTCAACATGTCCCACCCCACCACTAAAATAAAAATTTGACATCACATTGACAAACTATTAACCAATCTTCACAAGGTTTCATGAATCAACCCATTATAATTTTTTAAAAAAATAAATATTAAAAAATCACAAATGAACGTAAAAACAAAATATATGTACAAAAGGTGGAGAAAGGCCACGACTAGGGATATAGTCCATATTATAAATATAAAACATTAAATAATTTTCAATAAATACCAAAATAAAAATAGCTCAACGATAATTGAAATGACTTTCCACCATAAAAATTGGAGATTTCAATCTCCAATCTTGTAGTTTTAGTCATTTACTTCTCGTACTAAAATATATATATATGTACAATAGTTGTCAATAAATATAAAGCAGGGTTGAAACAAAGTAAAGGACGAGGCAATTGTCCCTCTAGATCATCTAGATTTTAAAATTGTATGTATAACATGCACCATAAATTATCAAATTTGCCTAGAACGGTGGTGACTTTTTCCCCTTTCTAATGGCACAGAGAAAAAGTGGATTGTAAACTCATTCAAAAGATATAATGGGGATTAAACCTGAATGATATCGAAAAAAGAAACGGTTGCTTCGTTGAATTATGAGCAGTGACAACGGTGCTCACAATAATACATACTATATTTTACAGACAAGCAAGCATGCTTTTCATCAACTAAATTCTCAGTATCATGAGCCTACATTACAACTCAATACCATTGGATTTTGGGAAGAAAAAGAAAAGTAGGGACTCAATCCACAACCAAAACTCAACTGTTAGCTTTAAAATCAATAAGAGAAAGCTGAAGGAAGAAAGGCAGCATGGGATAAATTAAAAATATTACAGAGACATTATTCGTTTCTTTTTCCCCATACGAATTACAATTGAGATTAGCAAATTCTCTTTTTTTTTTTCTTTTTTTCTTTTCCTTTTTCTTTCCTGATCCCACCCACCACGTGCCAGAGGGTTAGCTCTCGGGTACTTAAGAGCAAGTAGAGAACCAAAAAGGAATTGGCGGAAACAACTAAGTTGACAATTGAATAAAGAAACCATTTAATTAAAAAAAAAAAAAAAGGGAAGAAGAAGAAGAAAAACCCTGCTTTTACCACCATCATATTTGACTGTATAACCCAACTTTTCCAGTCCAAATAAATTAGTCACCTTGCAAGCAGTAAAGCTGACGGATGTTTCCGGAAGCTGCAGGAACAAAGACAACCAAAATAAGCCATTTATCTATCGCGTAGCGCTAACAAACATGCACAACCAATTGCAGGTTAAAAGAGAAGCCATATTCATCACTACAAAAGAACCTTGGATTGATAAACATCTATTGTCCTAGTTATCTAGCCAGTCTAGTTATATCTCCTTTTATCCAATATGACAACCTCAGGTATTTGAGAGACTCGTCCTTTCCCCACTCAATTCGATAACTTTAATCCCTTCTACTTTTACTGCAGATAATTGGATGGCTGAATAGAACTCATGCTGATAGAATATAATTTGTACTGAAAATCCTCTACTGCTATGCCAAATGGAAACAGATTCAAAAATATTAAAGCTACAAGTGAAAGAAGAAATAGAGGTAGGAAGACTAGAAGAGGGAAGCAGAGGCTGGTTCGTAGGATAAAGCTATCATTGGTCCATGTGCAATGTGCAACGGCAGCAACCCCAATGGATGAGATATGATCGAGTTCAATACTTCGAGAATATATAGAACAAGGTACTAGAGTATTAGAGGCTGCGGATGGGCAAATGATTTTGGGCCAACCTCTTTTCCACGTCAAAGGAAACAGTTACAACCTAAAGAATATATAGAACAAGGTACTAGAGTGATGCCACAGAGTGAGTCAAAAGTAGCTCTATATGAGAGACCTCATTCAAAAGGTTATTAGATGGATGCTGAGTTACAATGAAAAATGTAAGGGGGTCTGTTTTTTATCTACATAGCACCATGGACTATCAAAGCTAGAATAAGGAAATGAAGATATTATTGGTTCAAGAAAGTCACAACAAGAGGGAACAAAAATATTGCAGTTAACATGTCAAAGAAGGATCCACACATGTTAACGTCCCAACATACCTGCTGCTTAGAAGAATGAAATTCAGGACCTAGATCAAGATGGAGAAATCTTGCCCACTTAAATTGTTCAATATTAGACTGTTTTTTAGCCTAGTCGATGAAAGAGAAGGATGGGAACTAAAGATTTTGAATGGACCATTGACTAATCGTGAGGATATTCTAGCCAAACAGACCTAGACGTGTTTTAAGATTCTACATTTTGATGATTATTGAATTATTTATGTAATTGTTTATATTTAAGGTTAACTCAAGTTGGAATTGTTAAGCCCCGTATGGTTTGTGAAGCACTTTATAATCTTTTCAATAAATCAATTTTTTTTTTTAAGAAGTCTTCTTCCCAAAAACGTTTGATTTTAATTTGTATTTTTTTTCTCTGTTATCAATCATCTATCAGCGGGTCATCTTTGCAATCAAATCAAGTCTTTTAAATTAAAATAATAAAAAATGGACTTCAATCAATCACAGCCTCTATGTGTATATATAAAGTACATGCAAAGAAAAGAGAAGATCATTACCATATAGCCAATCTTTGAAGTATACATGAAGTGCAGATGATAATTCTCGCTTCCGATTCTCTTCAAGGGGGGTTTCTCTCAGTATTTGCTTTACTTCCCCCAAAGTCTTTTTCTGAGGGTAAAATGTAATCAGTCCACTATATGAGGTAATTGAAACCAACAAAATCTAAAATGAATTCAAATAAAGACATTCAAAAGCTGAATACAATTGTTTGACAAACATGCACATGCCATTGCAAGCTTAAATCTAATCAGCAAGTTTTGTTGGACATACATTCCTCTCAAGAGATGCCATATAAGCATCTGGCAACGAGAATGGATTGCAGTCAGAAGCTCCAGGAAATTCACCAGAAACCCAGTTCGGAATCTGCAACAGAAGATAGAGCACCATTAGAAAAAATGTATTTAAAACAAATGTAAGACAATCTTTTCCATCCATACAAAAAAGAGCAGAAACCCATGCAACCCTAATAGGAAACCGCAGTGCTAGATAATACTATTTTGAATCTTAATATACCTACTCTGGTAGGCTGCATCATAAGTTGAAAACACGATCTTTGTCTTGTGTCATTTATTTATTCATTACTTGATAGGAAGCAAACGAAATCAATAATAGAAAAGAGATGATATAACAAAATGGAGATGACATATCCCCAACTAGCCATGGGGATAACAAAAAGGACTCCCAATTGGTATAAATTTTCATAACAGAAGAGCACAGTCTGACTTGATCCTATAACTCCTCACGGCAAGAGTCACACAGCCTTGAAACAACCTCATGTTTCTTTCACACTGAAGTATCCATAAAAGAACAGAACAAAACAACTCGAACAAATGGCTGCATGAAACATTAAATAAAAATACTGCCACCATAACTTTTTTTCTCCCTAAAAGAATAGAAGGCCTACCAAAAAATTTGTGAACTGGTCAGGATCCAGACATGTAGCAGTCTCAGTTTGTACATCAGAGACACCCGCAGGATGAGATAATGAATCATGCGGATCTACAACCCCAAGGGCAATTGGTTCATCCCATCTGTTCAGAGCTGCCTCGATGCCAACTTCACTCATGTGTTCTCCCAATTGAGAGTAAAATGTATTATACGGTGCCACCTGCAATGATATATAAAATGTCCAACTTAATGAAAATTTAAGGCAATCCTATTTTCTAATGAATAATATTAATAATAACTCGCCTGCAACTTGTGATTATCCCCAACAATCAGCGGTCGTTGATTTACCCCCAAAAAGAACACACACTCTCGACAGTTTGCAATGCAGACTCTTTTTGCAACAGTAATTAACTGAACTCGCTCACAATGTTCAACTCTTACAGCCTGAAAAAGAAAAAGAATACATTTATTAAAAAAAGGTCAGATTATTTAGCTCGTGGGGAGATAAATAACCACGTGAAGTAGGATGAACAAGAAAAGAGGACCAAGAGTCCAACCTCTACTCTCGTGCAAATTTTACAAAAATAATAATAGCATTTTTTTATAAGAAACAATTTCATTGATGATATGAAATTATGACAGAAATGGAAGCCCAATAACGAGATTTCAAAACTTGTCTAATTTGAAAGGAGTCTAGAGTAAGAATAAAAATAGCATATCATTTCTGTCAAATGCACGAAGAGTAATACAAGAGTGCCTGAAAAATCCAGTCATGGAACTATGGATATCCGAGATAATATAAAAACGATGGATAATGCCACCTTGAACACTTCAAACCCAAATCAAATCCTCCAATAGAAGATCCCATTTACATTCCCATCCACAATCCTTTGGCTTTTAATTACTCTCCCAAGTGTGTTTAAATGTCCTTTATAATTAATGTCAATTGAAGTTTCCTTTTGTAGACTCTCTTCAGCACAAAAGATGTTTTTCATTAATGGTAGCCTCCACAGTTTACTACAAACTACTCCAGTTGGCATGAATCAAATGAGAAACATGATTGCAGAAGAATAGAGAGAGTATGCTAGCAAAGCAAAAGCTATTGAATTTTACAACATCCAACAACTCAAAATGCTCGTGAGAAGATCCTCCAACTATGCAATGGGTGGATTGGGCAGATCTTAGCATCGAACTTGCACCAATTGTACTGTCACAATGGGAGGATTTTTGGAGATGCATTCTAAGTGTATCTTTGGCATAGTTTAAGTGATTCTGGACAGATTAAAGTGCTTTTATATATATATATATATTTACATGCGTGATAAACAAATAAAATTTACTTATAAAAAATAAGATTGAACTAAAAGCATTTCTTAAGAACCTTATCTAATTTTAAATTGCTTTGACCAATGGTGACTTTCAAATCACTATCAAGTGATTTGAAATTTATAGAATTTGTTTTGGATGCAGTTCAACCAAACAGACTAGTGAGTACAATCATTAAAAGAAAATACAAACATATAATTTCTTTTATTTAAACCACTTTTGTGTTTAAACTAATAGGTGATAGGAAGGCAAACAATTTCTATATTGGCTAAGGGAGAGAACTATGGAACATAAGTGAATGACAATTATCTCAATTCGTATGAGACTCTTTGGGTGAAACACACTCACACACACACACACACAAAATTTAAAATTAAAAAAAAAAAACCAAGAGAGTTCCTACTCAAAGTGGACAATTTTATACACAAACGTAGCAATATGAATGGCTTCTTTTATTCTCAACAGGTGGTATAAAGTCATGGTCTAAACCTAACTATGCCAACAAAACCTCAAAGTTTGAACAAATAAATATTGAAGCCTTACAGTCATAAGGAGTTGTGGATGAATCCCTAGATTGGATACAAAAGTGCTCAAGTGGCAAGCAAGTAGATTAATATCAAAGTCGAGTAGATTGATAAAAAGATGAAGAGTAATCCTAACAAGTTTGGTAGACTAATATGAAGGATATATCTTTGTTCAAGGGGTGGGATAAAGAGTGCAATAGTAGTCGACACCAAACATCCATGGTTGTGTTCTACCTGAGTGTCATTAGCTTGGATAAAATCAAGCTTTCATAAGTGAATGAATGATTCGAGGAGATATTCGAGAGGCACTTTGTTCAAATCTATGAAGCACGGACACTTCATATTAGAGGTGGTATCAATATCAGACACTTGTCGGACACGGATTTGTCCGGACACGTGTCGTGTCCGACATGCCAATTTGCGTGTCCTATTTTTTTTTAAATTTTGGACATGCAGTGAACACTTCAAGGACATGCTGAAAAAAAATAAAGAAAGTTGTTTAAAATTTGGGCCCAAATTTAAAGCCCATTAACTTTCTTTTCTAAAAATTTAAAAAAAAAAAAAATTAAAAAAAAATCATCCCCCACCTTGTCTTGCACTTCGCAAAAACAAGCAGCAGCAGCACAAACGACGCCTTCCCACACCAGAGAAGAAGTTGCTGCCAAGCCAACACTGCTTGTTGGTTTTTGCTTGCCATCGATATTATCAAATATCAAGTATGTTTTTCTTTAGCTACTGCCTACTACTGTTTACCCATCCATCCTCAAAAACCATTTTATTTTTTTAGCCACTGGCCACTGCCTTTTACCTACTCATCCATTTTATTCTTTTAAGCTACTATCATATCAGTATGCGGTTTACCCTTCCATCTGCAAACCCTTTTACCTGTTTTATAATTAAGCGACTGCCGTTTACCAGGGGTCCAATCTATTTGTTTTTTCATTTTTTTTTCTATCTTCAAAGTTGAAACTCTTATATTAACTTGACAGTTAGACATTTTATGTTTTTTTTTAGTGGAGTTCATTTAGTATCTTATGTTAAATGTACATATATTCTAAAAAAATAATTAAAAAATAGTGAATCACCGTGTCCGTGTCCTAGTATTTAAGAAATTGGCGTATCGTCATGTCCTATCGTATCCGTGTCCGTGCTTCTTAGGTTCAAAGAGAAAATCATTATGAGTGCAAACAAAATCCCATATTAACGAGAGAAGATCGATGGAATACAAGTTAGGGCAGTATCTCCATTGATACAATGCCTTTCATACAATGCCTTTGATTTGAGCCAAAAACAACGTCACAAAGGCTTATGCTCAAAATTAACAATATCATACCATTGTGGAAATATTCACGAGTTCCCTTGTCCTCAATGAAAGGCATGCAGCATGCCAAACTCAGTCTAAATAGAGGCCAGAATCACATAACTCACCTAGTGCATAATCAAATTCAAACCAACAAAATATGTTTTCCATCTGTTCATTAATGAAAACAATGATACAGCTCTCCACACAATATTATACATACACAATCAACAAACAGCATCCAATAGCAAAATGAAACTACTACTAATTATTACCTTTCCAACTGCTCCAAGTACAATGGTAGTATCAGAACATCCATATATTGTGGCATATCTCAAAGGTGCTAATATGTAAATGACAGATTCATGGCTGTTAAGCACCTGTGAGCACAATTAATATATTAAAAATAAAGTTCAATTTCGCAAGCACAGCAGAATAACTCTCTTGGATCAAACTGCTTTTTATACTTAAATAGAGAGAACCAAATCAAATCAAACAATCATTCTCAGACATCAGTAAAACAAATAAAGATCATTGGCAAATTACTTCAAATCTAAAAAGATAGATTTGACAATAGTATAAAAATCTGGGATGCAAATACATTGTGATTGCATTATTTTGTTATGTTTCATTTAGGATGTGTAAATTTAACATAAAGATAAAAGCAGAAATGTCAAGTTAATTGACAATAGCACAAAATACAATACAAATTGAACACATTTCATGAAAATTATTAATTTACCTGGACATACTTTTAAATCTGAATTAAATTGAACTTTAACCTGAAACCAACCAAGTTTGATAAAAAGGATTAAGTAAACAAAAAAGAACAAACTGTGAACAGCGATGGCAAGGCTGACTAATGGCAAAGAAAGATGGAGAGGAGATACGCTTGCTGTCGCTTGAGGTGTGGACTGAGGAGGAATGCTTGCTGTTCGTGTCACCATTCAACATTCTTGATGTTTGGGTGGGCTTAGTATGCAGAACGGCAGAAAGAAGTGAGGGGGGCTGGAGTAGTTTTAGGGTAACTTCGTTTTCATTGTTTTTCTCATTCCTTTCCTTTCCTCTATTTTTCTTTTATCTAAACATTAAAAATCTGCACAAAGATTGAGAGGAAAATTTCCAGTGTGTCCCTTAGTATCTTTTATTAAGATACGTGTATCTAAAAATTAAAAAAGAAATGGGTATGCAAATTAGCATATCCGACACATGCCCAAAGCATCATATGAACATATTCGTGTCCAATACGTGACCGACATAGATTCTCTGCCTCAAATAAAGTATCTACGTTTGACAGGCCATTACTACTCTCCCATATAAGATGAAAAGAGTTTGGAAATAGATTCTCTACCTAAAACAAAGGATATATGTTTCATAAGGCATTACTACTTCCCATATATAATGAAGAGAGCTTGGAGATTGGTTTTTTTCCCAGAAGATATAAGTGGGGAACAAGTAGAATGCCTGGAATTAACAACTATCAAGTAAACATGAAACCTTCACAAATAATATGGCCCATTGTGGCCACATCTGAATCTACTTGTCAACACATCACAAGCCATATGCTCAGAAGTAAAAGAATAACAGATCCAGTGATCAATACTCACTTGAAAATAAAATAACAATACAGACACTAAGCTACTACACCAGATTATTATTAAACAGCAGCAACAAATCAATACAATGACAAACCTTCACAGAAGAACCTTTGAGATCAGATGCCTGCTTCACAAGTGAAGACTTAGAAATTCCCTCAATATAACTAGGACCCCTGCTGATGCTAGTCTTATTGACTGAACTTGTGGATGCATCAGCCATAGCAACATCTGGGTCTGATGAACCAGATGGCCCATTTTCTTTAAGAGAAGCTCTCTCTGAAATATTTTCTAAAGAGGACGCGATGTTTTGCAAAATCCAGTCCAGCACTTGAGCTGCTGGCACAGGAACAGCTGGCATATCAGGATCTGAGTTAGCGAAAAATGGAGCATGTTGGCTCAGTTGAATTCCATCAGATCCCTTATCACCAAAATGAACCAAAAACCCAAGGTGCTCAAATCTTTCCACAGATAAAACCTACAAGATTGCATCCAGTTAGCAAAGAACAAGATATTTTGAAACTTGTAAGTGAAAGCAAAATGGTAGGAAATAAAACAGAATCAAACCATATTGAAATATAATGGATGAAAAATTACGACAAAAACCAAATATTTCGAGGTACTTGGACTCACCCTGTAGAGATCACTCCAAATCTGGATCCCTAATTCACTGAACCAAAAAAATTGTCTCCCCCACCCCACCCCCCCCCCCCCTTTTGTCACCCCCTCTATTTATATCAAATCTTTAACATCTCTCTTCTCTAAGAACTACTATACCCTCAATATCCTAATAATACTCTAATAGCATACCTGTCACAAAACATCAAGATGGTAGACTATTTTCAAGTAGATCAGCTATAATAAACAAATAAAAATTCACCCTAACATTACAAAATTTTTAAGATCAGTAGTGAGAAAATACAAACTAGCAAAGGCATCAGGAGTTAACATGCATGCAAAATTGCAAATAATGAGGCCAATTTTTTTTCTAAATTCTTGTGTATAAATAATAGTCTAAATCGATTGGAGTCAGTCAGCTATAAAGTATTTTGGCGCCTATAACTTATAAAAGAAGTCAACTGCAAGTACATAGAAAATGCCTCAAAGTTTTAGCACATTTAAATAAGCCAAATGCAAAATATTAAGACAACCCATGGTAGACACGACCAAATCATGGATAAACACATTAAAAAAACTACAAAAATATTGACACAGCACAACCAAAAATGACGATTAGAACTTAGTATAGTTAAAGCTTCATCACATTTTTTCCATTGTATCCCCCCCAATATACACGTCATAATCTTGCGGATTACCAAGGAATTCTAGGATGACCCCACCAAATATCAAAGCAATCTTTCAGCCTCACAAGTGCATGAGTAAGTTCAACTAATAATTGCATTGATGAGGCCACTCAAGTACAACTGTAAGAGTGAAATACTACATGCCTATCTGCAGGGCGCACAAAAGTATATTTCTTGACCACAATGCAATAGCAGTAAACTAACTGAATTTCGAAACAGTTAGATTACCATATTCCTTTTGATTTAGAGATAGCTTACAGATTACAATACAGTTCTGTGCTCATTGAAGGGAAAATTGGTTGGAAAAATCAAAACCAATAAAAAAAAGACACATGACATAAATTAAAATGCAGGTGAAGGGTTACAATTAATTCAATCAAACACCAGTATTTATTTTTCTGATTTATCCTGCTTCATCATAGTAGATTTCTAATTTTAAAAAAATAACAAAGGAAAAACATTAAAATAACAAATAGATTTTGCTAATGTGAGAGTAGTAGCCAAATTACTAACCAAAGATTCCTCTCCTTCCCCGTCTACAGTCTCTGCCAAGAGAGAGAGAATGTTGGCCAAGTGCTTTTGTAAATATGATAACTGGTGAGCCTCTTCATCAGCCTGTGATGGCATGAATCGACGGCTATTGCTGCGCACAAGCTGCAGTGTAATGGAAGAAATATGAGCTAATTTTAGCAGTACACTGGTAATAAAGTGATTAATGTTCTGTAAACATTTCTACCATACAGGAATAAAGAGATAATTCTCAAAAATGTGCAGGACAGTGAACTGGAATGGTAAAGCATCTAAAAGTGAACAATCAACTTCCTCAGTTACTTTGCACATCTAAACACCAGCTCGTATGGATGGAAAGAGAGAGGAAGCACTATTTCTACAGTGCAGAAGTATTACTGTCAACAAGAAAAACTCAGCAGAACCAAGAAAAACTAATGATACTAAAAAGAGCCCTGTCCAGAAAAACATTAATCACCAGAAAACATTAGTGTCATTATCTAGAAAATTCAAGCCCATGGGGCTCATGAAAACCAAAACAAGGTCTACTCAATTGACCATCGATGGTTGAAAGCAATTCAATTTCTGGTTCAGCAAACAAGTTAAAAGTGAAACCTACTTCAGAAAGGGAAAAAAACACTCTAACCCAATAGAGGAAAATGAAACCAGTCTGTTAAGGAAACAATTTTCTACAGTTAACCCGCAAACCATTGTAACCAAGCACCAAACAGGTAACCTATAAATGAAAGTACTAAATATTCTGAGTTAACTAAATTAAACACATTAATCCAGTAAACTGAAGCTCTTAATTCCCACCACATTACATTATACTTTGCATGCATTATATCGAATTCGTTACCCTCATTCACTACCAATCCAGAAACCACCAAAGACGCAAAAAAAAAAGAAAAAACATCATATCGAACAAACAACTGAACTCTCAACAATAAAGTTATCCCCGCCAATCAAATATCAGCAACCCCAGAGAGATAAAAAGTAACCTGCAAGGGCGAAAGGGCGGACAAGTAGCCATCGAAAGCAGAAGTGGAAGGCCAGACATCAGCGACAGCAGCGGAATCCTTATGCGATCGCGGGAGCAGTCTCTTGTAAGACTGAATATACAAAAAGAGAAGGAGATCAAGAACATCAACGCCAAAAGAGTCGACATCATCAGGAGTAGCATTGACGAGGGGGTCGGAGTCGGAGTGGAGAACGGAAGCTAGGGTGTCGAGGACGAGGCGAGCATGGTCAATGGAGATCTGGAGGGACTCGGAAATGGCGGAAGAGTTGAGGCGGTGGGAGGGGGAAGAAGATTGGAGGAGCTTTTGCTTGAGTGGGATTAGGGTTTGGATGGGGTCGGAGAAGATGAGCTTGGGAATGGGGAGGAGGCCATGTTCAAAGGGCTCACGACGGGGATGGATCAGAGAGATTGGATCTTTAGGTGGCAATGAGGAAGAGGGTGACGAAGATTGGTCAGTGGGTTCGGTCATGGCGATGGAGAAACAGAGAGAGAGAGAGCGAGTGAAGCGCAACACAGAGCTTTGTGAAGATGGCAGATCCTTTCAGAGATCAATAACCAAAGGAGAAGGGATGTGTTGGGATTCCCTGCAGCACGATCCACCGTTTGTATACACGTGGCTATCTTTGATTCGTTCTCGGGAATGTCATGACCCAAAGCATGCTATTCCAGTCAAAGTTAACATTTTAGTTCAATATCGTGTTTTGATTGATCAAGAAAAAAATATATTTTTTAAAAAAAATCATTTTTATTTAAACACTTTTAATAAAAAAAAATAGTTTAAAATATACTATAAAAATATTTCAAAAGGTTATTTTAAAGAATTATCAAACACTTTCTTTAAAAATAATTTATTTTCAAAATTAAACCTTTGAAAACTTAAATCAAGTACACCCTAACTTAGGCTCATTTTGGTTTTTAATGTTGTATTTTTTTCATTTGGCAATAAACGGTGAAATCAAAGATCTAACTTCAATATGGATGGTATAAGTTTTATGTCAATCAATCTATACTCATTTTTCTATTTTAAATTTATATTAAGTGGGTTTGGGTTATTACCAATTTTGAGGAAAAATTAGGAATAGAAGACAAAGTTGATAAACTCTATTTTAGCCTAATATGGGGAATCATATGATTCATTTTAGTAGAATTTGGGTATGGAGATGTGAAGTGTGGGAAGTTGTAAACTCTTAAAAACTACGGTGTGAATGATGGATAAAACGTGAAATTTATGTTTATTGGTCGTGGAGCCCATGAAATTTATCGGACAAATAAGGATTAGAGTTTACAAATTTACTCCACCAACTCCTTGGGCCAACTCATTCCCTTTAGAGTAGATTTCAAATTTATTGCTTAAACTTTGGAGGATGTAAAATATTCTCGTGGTCCCTTTTTAATAACGACTCTCGTTAATTATATTCAAAAGTCCATTTTTTCTATCCCACTTTCTCTCATCTCTATTTTTTTCCTAAGCTTCTCTCTAGCTTATTTCCCTCTCTTGTATCTTTAAGTTTCTCTCAAACACTATTATTTACATTTTTGTTGTATTTTGGGCTCTTATATCTATTAGATGGTATAATTAAATTTACCTTTATCCATTAACTTAAGCTTTTAGGTTAATCGGTGATTTAAGTTAGTATTAGAGCAGATGGTCCAAAGAGGTTTTGTATTCAAGCTCCTATAATGTTATTTTCTCTCTATTTGATATTGATTTTCACTTGTTGAGTGTTCTTCATATTTCAAGCCAACAAGTAAGAAAGAGTGATAGATAATATAATTAAATTTGTCTTTACCCATTAATTTAAGTTTTTAGGTCAATCAATGATTTAAAAATATCATCCCCTAGAATTTGGTTTGATTTTGCAATACTAATATTTTTTTTGGGCAATGTGTTTATAATTAATTTTTTTCTCGCAACATTTTTCAACAATTATTTTCTCATAGTAGAACACATAGGAGGATTATCTAAAAATGAAAATCATTAATTGGTGAATTTCCCACATTGCATAATTGTGACGAATATGATCCAAAAGATCATAATAAATTAGCATGTTGTAATCTTATTGCATTTACAAAGAAGTCAATTCAAAATTAATAAAAATGACTTATTGTCTGTCCAATAGAACACTTCAATTATTTAATGCTTGTTTGCGATGAAAGACCGCAACAAAATAAACCATGAAAGATGTTTCATAACCTAACGTTTACTCCAAAGCCCTATAATACAAACGCTTCTCATCTCAATACAATATAGGTAGGGCTTAAGATTTATTTTGCTGCAAGATATTTACAAGATAAAAAGATAACATCTAGAGGCTATTTGGGGGCCCAACATGAGATATTATATCCTTACATCCTCTATCATCTCATTGTTTGGATGCCTATTATCTTATCTCACCGATTTTAATTGTTTGTAGACCCATTTTCGGAACGTGTTTCGTATCTCACCATCATTTTTCTTCCGTGTATCGTATATCATCTCAGTGCCTGAACATACTCAATCGTTCATATTCGATCAAAACTCCCAAAATATCATAACTCTGAACTCCCTACATCTTATATCATCTCAGCGCCCCAAACAACCCCCTAAAATTACACGAAAATGTTCCATAACCTATATAGGTTCACTCTAAAACCCTTGTAAACGTGCATACAAATGTGTCTCAATGCATTAGAAGTAGGGGTTGTGATTTCTTATTCTGCATGATATTTACGATAAAAAGACATCAACAGAATTTCTCTCTATGTGTTTCAGCTGAAATCTCTGTGTGTTTTTATGTAGGAAATCCATGCAATCAGATTGCATAAACAAATTACACTTCCTACTTCAACAAAGTGAGTGGGATTGGAATGGAATAGTGACTAAGGTGTTCAACTCAAAGTGGGAAAATCCCACTTTTGTGGTTTTTCAAAATTTCATATTTTTCTTTTTAATTTTGAAAACAATTTTCAAAATCAAAATCATTTTTCAGTCTTAATTCTTTAATTAAACTGAAAAATGTCAATCTTACCAAAATTAATTAATTTTTAAATACAATTAATTTAAATAATTAAACAATTTAATTAATTATATTAATTTAATATCAAATATTAAATTATAAACACCAATTTCACTACCATGAATCCATATTCATGAAATTAATATTTAAATCATATTTAGGTATTAATCGATTCTCCAATTTAGGTACTAATTCCCTTAATTTGAATTTAAACGTTTCAAATTAACTTATCACGCTATATTAAGGTTTTATTCCATTTATGAGCTAGTAGGGGACCTAATGGACCTAATGGACCTACAGATCATGGGCTCCAACGATCCGAGATTAATTGGCTAAACTCTAAATTAACCCTCATTCATTAACTACTAGGTCACTCCACTAAAACCCAGTAGTTGCAGCCCATCACTATAGATATATTGTGTCCACTCGGTATAACCATGATTAGTAAGTTAACCCTTCACAGGTTGTTCATAATAACAACTGGGTCAAATAGTTGTTTTACCCCGAGATTACCTTTTGTTCCTTAAGTTCCGTTGATTCTCTAATGAACAATTGATTTGAGATCCAATCATCAAACTGAATCCCTCTTGGGCCAATGAGAGGGTGGGACCCCTTATTCAAGACCTGGAGTCAGCACTTAAGGGAACAATCTCTCTACTATCCCTAAAAGCAGGTTGGAGTGAATTCCATATTGCACCTTATGTCCTCAGCTATCTACCTGGTCTTACCCCTAAAATGGGAGGCTTATTGAGTCGACGCTGTTGAGCTAACCCTCATCTATGCAAATCTAAGAATAATCCTGAATAAACAGGAGTTCGTAGTTAGTTCAGGATTAAGGTTCTACCTAGGTCATCGTTTTGAAATAGTCAGTCTTAAACAGTAAATAGCGTTATAAAGTAAGAGTGACTTATTTCTTAGTCCGATCTTATGCAAACTCATTGCACAGGACGCCTCCACTCCTCATATCTCCACATGAAAGAATTAGGATCACTTCGTTTGTAGCACTTTATAACGATTATAACAACTACAAAGTGGGTCGCATCCAATAGTGCTACCAAAATAAAGTACTCAGCCTTATTCATATACCATATACCTTTTTGACTATTTACTCGAACATGATCCACTCTTATGTCTCCACATAAAGTTCAAGTACTCATATAATAGTCATGGATCTTTTAGTTTATTGGATTTATTTCTAAAACGAAATAAGCAATTCATATATTCAATAACAACTTTATTGATTTATAGAATAAGTTTATTATTTACAAACCACGAGTTTTGGGACATAAAACCCAACAAAAGCATTCCAAAATTTTCACCACAACTTAAATAATATAAAAGACAATGTATAAGAACATAATATTGTTACCAAGATGTCATTCAAACCAAATTGTTAGATTGCTTGAGTTTTTAAGTACAAACAAATGGAACAAAAGTAATACATAAAAGTTTCAATTTGATTTTCGTTTGTTTGATCCAACTTATGCCTTTAAGACAGCTATAGATCTGGAAAGATGTATATATATATATATAATACTGTTGAAACCGACCACCTTCCGACGAAGGTATTCGTGCTTGGATGGCGACTCAAGATCAGCCTCATGAAAACCTTATATTCCCTGAGGAGGTTCTACCCCGTGGAAACGCTCTTTAATGGAACTTTAGCTTTAGTAGACAACAACGAATAGTTAGAAATCATGGTCGTCATAAATGTGGAACTTGCAAAAAAAACCAAAAAAAAATTGTTACGGCCGAGTCACGGATCTCGCTCTCTTTAAGACGTTTCGTGGCTCTGCCTGATTGGATATATAAGCATGCAACGGAAGCAATCAAAATCATGGATATATAAGCATGCAACATAAGCAATCAGAATCAATAAGCACTCTAATTTTATTTGAGTTCTAAAAGCATGCAAATCATATTTTTCATAAGAGGGTTTCATGAAACACATACCTTTGAAGAATTTCTCCAATTCCAAGTTGTTCCTTACGAATTCTCAGCATCAAATCTTTAGTGAACTACCAAGATATTTTCTCTACTATTTCCAACCTTGAATTTGAGTGGTGGAACTCAAGATTGGAGTGAATTGAGAAGGAAAATGGAGTGGGTTTGAGTGAAGATGAATAATTCTGTAGAAATCTCAATTTCCTGCAGCTCTCCCTTCAATTTCTCATACATGCAGTTTATTTGGAAAGTCAGCTCTTTGACTCATCAAAGAGCAATTAATTTTGCTTGCTAGGTGTTTAAAAATGAGATTATCCACCAAAACATCAAAAAGTTGGATGTTTCCATTAATTCTAATTTTTAATTTTCAAATTCATTAATTAAATTCAAATTTTAATCTAATATAAAATCCAATTTCTAAAATTGAAATTAATTTGATTTTAATTAATTAAACAAATTTAATTAAATTAATCAACAATTTAATATAAAAAATTAAATTAATCAAACACCTAATTTTAAATATGAATCATATTCATGTAATTAATATTTAAATATTATAAACTCTCCAATTTCGTTTAATTTTGATAAATTAAACGTTAATTATATCGAATATAATTGTATAAACCTTAATTTGAAATTGAACAATTCAAATTCAAACCCTAATTTACAATTTGAACATTTCAAATTGAAACCCTAAATTCAATTTGAACACTTTAAATTGAAATCGTTTCAAATTCACTCAATTTACTAATTCAAGGTGTTCATATTTTACGAGTTAATAGAGGGACCTTAGACCTACAGATCATGAGCTCCAATGATATGAGATTAATTAACTAAAACTCTTTTGACCGAATTAATCAATATTCGTTAACTGTCGAGTCACAACACTATAGTTCGATAATTGCACTTTCCTCACTGTAGATATATTTGTGTCTACTTGATTTAACCATAATCAGTAAATCGACCCTTCACAAGTTATTCGTAATAATGGTTGGATCAATATGTTGTTTTACCCCAAAAATTATATCTTACTCCTTAAGTTCTACTGATCCTCTTATGAACAATTTGTTTGTGACCCAATCACTAATCCAGATCTCTCTTGGGCCAATGAGAGGGTGGAGCCTCTTGTTCAAAACTTAGATTCAGCACTTAAAGAACAAGCTTCCTCCTATCCCTTAATCAGGTAGGCGTGAATTCCATCTTGGACCCTGTGTCCCCAGCTATCTACCTAGTCTTATCCCTAAAATGGGAGGTTTATTGAGCTGGCATTGTTGAGCCAACTCTCACCTATGCAAATCTAAGAATAATCCTGAATAAACAAGAGTTCATAATTAGCTCAGGATTAAGATCGATTTACTTAGGTCATCTAAGCGAAATAGTCAGTCCTAAACAGTAAACAACGTTATAAAGTAAAAGTGACTTAATTCTTGGTCCGATCTTACCCAAACTTATTGCGTAGGATGCTCTCACTCCTCATGTCAATATATGAACAAATCAGGATCACTTCGTTTGTAGCACTTTACAACAAATTGTAACAACTACAAAGTGGGTCGCATCCGATAGTGTTACCAGAATAAGACACCCAACCTTATTCATATACTATAGATCATTTTGGCTATTTACTTGAACTTGATCCATCTTTATGTCTCCACATAAAGTTTAAGTATTCATATAATAACCATGGATCTTAGTTTATTGGATTTAGTCTTTATGAGTGCAATTTACAAAATTCAATAACAACTATATTGAAGAAATGGTGAATAACATCTTTATTGATAATAGAAAATGTTTAACTTTACAAACTGCGAGTTTTAGGACATACAACCCAACACTACCTAGGTGTGCAAGCAGGTTAACAGTATTGTCATGTCGTCCCCAGGATAAAATAGCCCTAAAAAATTCTCGATCGGAGATGCACCGTCACCAACCGAAAAACTCACATAGTTCAGACTGATTGCTCAAAAAAAATCGGGAGAATATAAACTAGAAAAGAAGGTTGAGAAAGGAGAGTGGAGAATGAAGAGATGGTTTGAGAGGCTAAAGGCTTGCGCCTTTTTATAGGTATAGGGAGCCAATAGTATCAGCCGCAAACAACGCTCAGGCATAGAACATGCAAAGTCGCAAAAAACGTGGAGCCACTGAATGTACGCGCTAATGAATTATCACTCATTGCAACACGTGGAGCGTTGGAAAAAATAATAAAATAAAAATAATTAATAATAATAATTCTTTCATTTAAAGAGTAATCACACACATGCACGCTCGTCATGTCACATCCGACCAAATAGGAGCGTGGGTGTGGGATTCCCACTGTACCCACATTGGTCTATCTTCTTACTCTCTCTAAAATATGGGTAGCCCTTGGGGCCCAAACCCAAGCTCCAAAAAGGGGATTATATGAAGAAGACTTCACTTCTCGACTTAACCAATGTGGGATTCTTAAAAGCCATTTTTCCTTTTAAAAACCAATTTTCAACAATCTCCCACTTAAAAATTTAAATACATAAGAAATATGTTTCTCATCGAGTAGTTTCAGTCTATACAACACTGTGCATAAGCAAATGTGTCTTGCAACTTGAATCTTTACGTAGTGTAGATGATTCGTAATATACTAGAGTAACCCCTAGTTTTGAACTTTATATCTAACAACATCTCACACACAGTATCATTAGGGTGTAGTTCGAAATGTCCATGCTTTAAGGCTAGCATGTGTATCCTAGTTTAGTGAACGCTCTAGAGAGTTTGCCTAAAAACTCCATAGGAAGCGACCCCCACTCTTCACATAGGTAAGTCTATCAAGAGTACTCTTGTAGCTAGGTACCCTACTTGACATCAAGTATAGATCTCATTAAGAACTAAGTTCAACCTTTCTTACGCTTTAGGATATCATGCTCAGACTCTAGGATTGTGTTAGTTTTAGCATGATTCACATTGTGTCACTTATGATCAATTATTACCCGTTGAACCTGTTTCTTGGGATCTTCAGTCTACAGGTTAGGTTTTCCTCACAGTGATTCATCTCTCTATAGGCAAGAGTCTCATCCTTTTTGAGGTTTTGAAAACCTTCTCTCTAGCCAGTCCTTTCGTCAAAGGATCTTCCAAGTTTCTAACTGCACCAGTAGTGAGGAACTCTCTAATGGTATTGTGCTTACGATGTATTTGTCGTCTCTTTTCATTGAAATAATGATTACGATGTATTTGTCGTCTCTTTTCATTGAAATAATGATTCTAAAACTTTTTCGATTGTTACAGTACTATCGCAATGGATCAATACCGTTGGTACCAACTAAACCAGCCAACCTCTTCACTAATATCATTTTTTACTTTGGGATGATGCTCGCATACTCATAATGATTAACACTATTACCAGTATTCTTGAACAATTTAATACATGTTGGTTTACATTCAAAGTAATTATATTTCTTTAGAATCTTTCTATGAGATTAATCTAAAGAAATTCCATGCCCAAGATTATACTTGCTTCTTCTAAGTATTTCATGTCACACTTGCTTAAGATTTATCTAGTTTAGAAACCTTATTTTCTTGACCCCTCTCTAAAATATGGCCTTTCTCCTCACTCCCTCTAAAATATGGGTACCCCTTGGGGCCCAAACCCAAGGTCCAAAAAGGGAGCATATGAAGGAGACTTCACTTTCAAACTTAACTGATGTGGGATTCTCAAAATCCATTTTTCTTTTTAAAAACCAATTTTCATCAACATATATTTGAAACATAAGAAAATGTGTAGTAGGATGAGTGAAGTTCAAAAGTAGCTTAAACCCTCTACCCTGCCACTCTCAAACCTATAAAGTATCCCAAAACTCTCTAAAAAGTGTCAAATGTCCTTTAAAACTTCAAATAAACCTATTTGCACTCTACATGCCCCTGAAACCTATGCAAGTATCATAAAGGTGTCAATTGAAGCATTAACCCAAAAACAAGTTCAAGCTTAAACCCTCAACTTTACACCTCTAAAAACTACAAAGTACCTTAAAACTCCTCAAAAGGTGCTCATGGTGTCCTTAAAATCTAAAATAAATATTTATACAATTAAGTCAAGCGACCTTTCCACTCTACCTGGCCCCAAAACTTATGCAAAGTTTCAAAAACGATGTTATTTGATGTGTCAACCCAAAAACAAGTTTTAAAAAACCCTCTTACCCCCCCCCCCCCTTAAAAAAAAAAAAAAAAAAAAAAACCCTACACAGTAGCCCAAAGCTTCCTAAAAAAGTGCCCAGTAACCTTTCAAAACCTAAATAAACTTCTTTCCACTCTACCCACTCTTGAAACCTATGCAGGTTTCATAAAGACGTCAATGAATGTATTAACCCAAAACAAGATTCAAACCTCTACCCTTCCCCTTACCCCAAAAAGAAAGAGAGAAAAAAAGAAAAAAAGAAAGAAAGAAAGAAAGAAAAACTACAAAGTAGCCCAAAACCCCTTAAAAAGTGCCTAAGTGTCTTTTAAACCTAAAACAAACCTCTATGCACTCTACCCTCCTTGAAACCTATGCAAGTGTCAGAGATGCCAATTGAAGCTTTAACCCAAAAGCAAGTTTAAGAAGAGTTTGAACCCTCCATCCTACCCCTTCATAACCTAGTAGCCCAAAGCTTCCTAAAAAGTGCCTAAGTACCCCCAAAACTTATGCTAGTGTCATAAATGCTACCATAACTGAAAAAAAGTCCTCAAATGCATGAATTGGAGGACAGTCACACATACTACATGTTTTTTAGATTTGTGCCATAAAACCTCATAATTAGTTAGTAATTTAATTATTTTATATGTAATATTATGTTATCCACTATAGTTAAAACCTTAGGTTTGTTAAATGTAATCTTGAATTGAATGTGATTGACATACTGATGAATCAGATTCAAGAAATAACCTGAAGGATGAACTGATGAACATTATCTTCCTTGATTAAGACCAAACTAATAGTGGTATCTAAAACAACAAGATATAGGAATAACTCTCATCAAGAAATAGCTTGAAAAGGAGTGAGACTAAGCTCAAATAACTTTTAAGTTGCTCAAAAGCATACTCGTTGATGAGTGAAACAAAACATAGCCTGATGATGTGTAGTCTTGTAAACATAATTGTCCTTTGGTCCTTAGTGCAACACATACTGTTAGCAAGTAATACAAGAGGTACTCTAAATATCAAACACAAGGGAGCGGATGTAGCAAAACTCTAAAATGACCAAGATTTTCCTCAATAATGCACATACCCTTCCGTTGGAGAAGGTCACCTTTCATACAATTGCAACTTTAACTCAAACTTAAGCATGGTGAACCAAAATCAACACCTATTCGATCTTCTATGAAGTATCCTTAGGATTCTAAGCCATTAGACCTATATGTCTATAGTTAATGAGAATGTAGGTGAATAAAACATAATCCAAGTTCCTAAAGGCCAATTTCTAGAATAAAAAATAAATGCTTATGTCTAAGCTCTTTTCCTGAACCTTTTAATAGGCCAAAGAAATGATGACGAATCCTTTCTCGATCGATCAAATAGAATTTATAATCTTCGATTAAGAACTTCAACTAACAAGTAATATTAGTAGCAAGATTGGGTTCGACCACAGGGAAGCGCAGAAATTAGTTCTTCAAAGCCCATTTTTAGCTAAAGTAATAAATGGGGAGGGGGGAATGTGTGTGAATTTGAGAATTGAAAGATAAACGAGCTAAGAAAAACGGTTGTTCCTTTAAAATGTAAAATAACAATATGTGCTTAGCTTATAGAAAATCCCCCTAAATTTTTGTTTGTGATCCTAGGATGTCACTCAATCACTCTCGATCACATGGCTTACTTAAGTGAAAAAACAAACATTAAGCATCCTAAGTTATTAGTTAAGGTTTTCGCCCTAATTAGACTATGTATTGATTAGCAAAGAATGAAACTTATCCTAAGACTAATCAATCACATACATTAGGTTCTAGGGCAAGCCATGAACTATTAGATAATGGAAATGTCAGTTAATTAATCGATTACGCTTTATCCCTAAGCCACTCAAGATAGCTACATGATGTTACCAGAAACGCTGTGAAAACAAACATACACCCATGTGATGACTTTAGCTACTTGGCAACTAACACATAACAACTACAAATTACATGTTAAATTTCTAGTGATTATCATGCTAAAATATTTAGGTTGTCGATTCTAACCATTCAACATACTAAATAATCAAGCAAGAGATAAAGATGATCAAGAGATAAGAATTTATATAAATGAAGCATAATCCTCACATAAACATATTTTAGGTTCATCCAAATCCATAAAATAAACAAAGGTTAGTCAAAATTACATACCGAAGTAGCAATCGAGGCTTGCCAACATCAAACCATATTTACAATTTAAAGAAAACAACCTAAAACTAAGAAGAAGAAAAAAAAGGTAAGAAGAAGATACAGAAAAAGACCCATAGCTCGAAATGGGCACCTCCACTTCATTCTCTCTATAATTTTGCCCTAAAAATCAAGCGATTTTAAGGAAATCGATGGAGCGCAAGGTGTCGCAGGATAACGTTGCAATGCTTGTGGTTTTCATACACAACATCGTGTTGCAATGCCTTGGTGTGCTTCTCAATGCGCCCCCTCCCCCACCTCCAAGTCTCCGTCCTAGGTGTCGCACACGAGCACCACAATGTTGTGTGGCGTTTTGCCTCCCAATGCAAGATTCCTCCATTATGCTTCTATTTGCTTACTAATTACTTCGTTTAAGTATAAATTATACCCGGAACGTCCAGACTGCTTTTTATGCTTGATAGTCTGTCTAAGAACTAAAATAAACATTAAATTAATAGGAACTAGCATGATTTAGGCCGAAAAAGATAGTTCATTTGGAAAGCCATCACCGTTTCAATATTATACTCAACTTTTGTATATTAATTTAGATGACCAATTGGTCACTTTTGATATTTTGAAAACCTTTGGGCGAAAAGTCTTCAGTCTGGTGCAACTGCACATTGTCGAGAAGTAGTAAAAAGATTGGAAATATCCAAGGCAACAATTTTTCAATAAAATTCTTAGAGACAACAAAAAAATTTCTCAAAATTACAACTAGTAACCAAGTGACAACACAAACTGTCTTAATGGGTTTTGAAATTGTAAAAACAAAAATAAAAGATTGAAAAAATCGATTATGAGAAAATGCGGAATTTAAATACGATCCTACCTAATTTTAATGAGTTATAGCCTTATATGCAAATATAATTTAAACTTAATCAACCAATGCTTAAGGTAAATAAGATTCTACACATACTTGATCTTCTATGAAATATCTTCAGGAGGCTAAATCATTAAACCTATATTTCTATGGCTGATGAAACTTAGTTGATTTAACATACAACCCTTTTGGTTTTATAGGTCCCTAGCCCTATGCCTAGGGTCAAAAGCGAGGTCTTATGTCTAAGCTCCTCTTCTATATTGTTTTTATTTGTTCCAAACCTGATGTAACCCTTTCATTATTAGATAAGATTTTGAGTATATTAATTTAGATGATAAATCTAAAATAATAATAAATCTATAAATCTATAAATCAATAAAAAGAAACCCAACATTGAAAAATTAAATTCTAATTAGACTTTTACATATTAGACTTTTGCTCTTGTATTATTGGTAATCACATATTTAAACTCTGACAATTAAAATTAGTTCATAATTAAAATGGTAAAACACAACATTGAATTAGAGACAATGGACATAATGTTAAATTTTTTTAAAAAATTAATTATAAGGAAGGTAAAGATACTAAAATCTAAATAAAAAATGGCAAGGAAACAATTTTAGTGATAGCCAACTTAAAGAAGGAAAGTACAATGAATATTTATGAAGTAGTAGAAAAAGGCACAAAAATATTCAACCAAAACAGTGAATTAAGATGTTGAGAATTAGTGAAAATTCACCAAATAAATGTGCATAAAATTAATTAGTGTGAAAACTAGAAAAGTTCCATGCATATCACCCTCAATTGGTCTTGGATTTAAACTTTTTCAAGTGAAAATCCGACCTTAACATTCCAACTTTCGTATGGAATGGATTGAGAAAAGAAGATGATGAGAGCAAAAAATTAAAAAAGAAAAAAGAAAAAGAAAAAGAAAAGAAATTTGAACTTACTACATGAATCTAAAAGAAAAAGAAAGGAACCACAAGATGAATTAAAAATTATTAGATTATTTCGATAAAATGAAATGAAAAATACAAAAACTAAGCTACTTGAAGCATAAGATTGAAATTAAGACAAGACCTGAATAAATAAAAGCTCTAAAAAATTACAAAGAAGAAGCTTGAAGAATAAAACTGTGAATCTGACTCAATCTTACTCGATTCAACCCTTTTCGAGGGGAATCGTGTAAATTACTGACCAAGACTTTCGAATGGGACTGAATCGGCACAAATATAGTAGCTTATGACTTCAAGAATCGACTAAAAACGGTAAAATAAACAAAAAGAAAGTGTACATAATTTTTTTCTGTGTAGAAGAAGGAAGAATATAGACTCTTGAATAATTGTATTGCTTGAATGATTGGATGTCTCTTTTGGAGGCATTTTTATAGAGTCCCAAAAGTGGAGGCTGCTGAAGATTATGGGACACTTATGGTTGCCCAAATTTGCCAGGATTGGAAGAAAGATTTCCTTAATTTTAGCCTTGAGATTGAATCTGAAATTAATTTTCTATTTTGGGCGATTGCTGCAACAATTTACTTTTCTGGAATGCTGTCGAAATTTGGCTTCAATGAATTTTCTGCAAAAATATACCAAAATAAAAAAAAATCTTGCCCATTTTAAACTCTTTTTCACATTTAAGCTCAAGAAAGACACATCATATATATCTCTTCCTCCCCACTGAGTATTTTATAACCTAGGGTTTAGTTTACTTAGAAAAAACACGGCTAAGAATTTTAACTAAGTGACTTCTTAGGTTTGTCCAAGAATAACTTTTACCTTGAAAAGTTGAAACAACTTTTGATCATCATCCATCAAACTCTTTAACGAAGTCTTTGATCAACTATCGCATGCTTGCAGAAAATCTATCTAATTCACCTTTCCAGGTAGGTTCCCAGTAGGGGTGTTCCGTTTCTGTTAGCTTAAGTAACCCAGCCTAGATAGAACCCGCCTTAGACAAAAGGTCTCTTATAGATATATTTAATACAATTTTAATCTTTTATGCCAATCAATTTAATCCTACTCAAATGATTTAAAAGATTAAAACTTAGGTTGCTAATCCCATTAGAACCTTGAACTTAGGTCTATCTCAATCCAATTTTAAAACCTTTTTAAAACATGAGTTCGCCTAAGTTCACATGCAACTCTTTCTTATCAATTTTAGTTCTAATTTCCTTTTTAACGCTTATAACAGGAAACAATCAAAATCAACACAATGTGAAGCTACACATATAAGGCATTCATAACTTTTATAAACGGCCTAAGTATCATGCTCCATGCATCGTTCATTCATTGCTACTTTTACATAACACTTATACAACCAAGCAACGAACCAAGCAAACATGCTTCCATTCACCCTTATACTATAACGCTTATAATATAAAGATGATGCATGAATATGCTTACTACATGCATAAATATAACTCTTATATTTCATGATACATGCGCATGCTCTCTTGTAATTTCATCATGCCAAAAGCTATATTATAACACTTATAATATATGATGCATGAATAATGGCATAATCTAAGGTGGGTTTCAAATCTATATGTCATACACTATGACATATAAACCAACATACATCACATGTACGTTAAATAAAAGTTGATGAACCGGGATAATTAGCCTTAAATCCTAAAAAACTAAGCTAACTATTACAAAGAGCAAGGAGTCTCCAGTTCAAACAGGCGAACCGAGTCTTGAACCCTCAGGGCGAAGAAATGTGTCTCCTTGATCGTGTACCAAATCCTTGTGATTGCCTACACAAGAGAGTAAATGTTATACTCAATCATTTACCAACGCTTCCTGAGCTTAAACGATCGTGTACTTTGCGATGAAGCATGAGGTACGCGATCGTGCAACGCAAGCCTTAAGCGATCAACTAAATGACAATGATGCGGTGAAGCATAATCGTTTAAACGATCGGTGAGCAAGCGCGAGGTATCATATACCGTATGATCGTGTAGTCAGTAACTATGCGATGAGGCATGCTAACTACACGATCGTTTAGTGCGCGTGCCTTTTATTAAACGATGAGCATCAAATGCTCTACGCGATCGTCTACCTCCAGCATCTACACGATCGAGCAACCAACGCAATAGAGCAAACTCTTTAACCTATCGTTTAGCATTAGTTAAACAATCGTTTATTAAATATTACACGATCGTGTAGAACTTTTCTACACGATCGTTTAGCCAAATCTCAACGATCATTTACCTTAGGATACACGATACGACCAACCTTTGGTCTTCTTCCTCGCTGAGACCGCATCTTCATGCTTCAAAACTTCATCACGAACGACTCAACGAACTCAAACACTTTGAATTATAAACTCGATTGCTTGTTAATTATGCCCAAAAATGCAGGGGACCTTACAAATTAACACTTTATAATCGTAAAGAAAGCTTTAAACAGAGGTAGTTAACCCATAAACATTCATCAATAAATCCACACACGCATTTAACACTTAAACGCAATGTAGAAAACCCACCACAATTGTAAAAGAAGTTCAACAAACGAAATGGTAATTTGGAATATCAGAACAACCTGGTTCTGATACCAATTAAAGGAAATCAGACACGATGATTTCTATGAGCAACAGAAGGATCATTCCAAATTTTATTCGAATTGAACACTAACAATTACAGTACAAGAATGGAAACTAACAGGTCATGTACAAAATGAAATTACAGCATGTAAACGATAGAATCAAGGGATATAGTATGTGTACCTTTGAAGAACCATTCTTCAAACTTCTTTGATCAATCTAATGCATCAAAGACCAGCAACGCTCGAACGAAACGATCAGTACACAACATGAACACTATGAACACAACGACCACGAACCCAACGAATGACCTCCATGAACCAATTGAGTCACACTCAATTCATGAAGTGGGTAAGGACATCACCACAATGGTTACCTTGGTATTCTCGGTGTGAGAATCCATGAGTTATGGGCTCTGTATGATCTTGGCTTGAGGAAGATACAAGAGGACAACGATCGTGTAGACAATCAAGCAAGTGGGAGATAGGAAGCTGTCTATTATATAGACGATATGCTCGATCGTGTAGTAAATGGCAGCCTATCGTATAAACTATGCCATGCGATTGTTGAGCTATGATCAGTTGATGAACTATCGTATAGTCAAAGCTCCACGATCGTTTAGTCTCTCTATAGCTATCACTTAGTGAAACACTTTCACTTGATAGCTTTCTCCGTGAGTTCTTTTCCGAAAGTGGCAACCTCTAATTTTAGGAAAGCAATTTTCCTTTTATTTCACAGTTACCATAAAACCACCAGTAACCTCCCACTGAATCTGTTATTAGAGAAAAAGAAATAATTATCAAATAATTAATATATTATAAATAAATATGATAACCAACTTACCATATTATATTTATAACCTATAATTTTAATATTTCATCTCATGAAACATACAAACCATAGTTCTTTTTCTATTTTATGCTACTTAATGTAAACTATATTTACATTAATCCTCTACTTGTTGTATCTCATACATCACACCAATTATATCATATATAATTGAATTTTCTCTTGTTGATTTGAACACTTCAAACTAACCCCAAGAACTGATTCTCAACTTGAATCCATTGAGCTACCAAGGGGACCTTATGGACCTGTAGCTTGAAGCTCCAACGGTACGTGAATAACTGACTAAACTCTTTAGTCACATGATCCACCATCCGTTAACTACTGGACACTCCACTAAAGACTGACAGCTGCACTCTCTTCACTACAGATATATTTATGTGTCCATATCAACCAATCAACAGTGTGATAACCCTTCATAGATCGCTTGTAAGTGCAACTGGGCCAATTTACCATTTTGCCCCTGTAATTACATCTAACTTCTTAAGTACCACTGATTCCTCTAATGAACAATAAGTCATAGTCCTACTATGACTGGATCCCTCTTCGAAAGAGAGGATGTGGCCACTATGTTCAAGACTCGGAATCAACTCTAAAGGGAGAAATCTATCTACTTACCCTTGCTTTGGGGATGGAGTGAATTCTGTCTTGTGTAACTGAGTTTCTAGCTCCCCAATCAGACAAATCTCCAAAAAGGTAGGCTTGTTGAGTTGGCAATTTGGCCACTCTCACCCATACTAATCAAAGGACCGCCCTCAAAGGCAGGAGTTCCCAAAACACTTGGGATTATGGTCATGTCACCTATGGTTATTTAAGTGAGATGTAAGTCTCAAGTATTAACGACGTTATATAAAGAGACTAATAATCTCGTGGTTCGGTCTTATACAAACTCTTTGTATAGGACACTCTTGCTCGCATGTATCCACATGAATGGTTAGGATCAGACCATCTGTAGTAGTTCATAGAATTTGTAAACCTCTACAAAGCGGTTCGTATCCGTAGTGTAACCAGGATAAGGTATCCCTCCTATATTCTTATACTATAGACCTTTTAGGTTATTACTTAAGGCATGATCCACTTGTATATCTCATATACATGCTTAAGTTTACATAGAATAACCATGGATCTTTATTTATTGGATATGAGTAATGCAAATAAAATAACTCTTATTTTATTAATAACAATCTGTACAAAGTTTAACAACTACGAGACTCCGGGAGAATTAGGACACCAATCCCAACAATCTTCCACTTGTTTTAATGCCTCAGGAGACTAATGTATAATACATGAAAAACAAGTACAATAAACAATAAACTAGGGCATACTTTATACCCCAGTATCATCTCCCACTTGCCCTAGACAAGATGTCGCATGTTCCATAGACCCAGACTCTCCAGATGACTCTTAAACACTTTAGCCCTGAGAGCCTTTGTAAATGGATCATCAACGTTGTGCTCTGACACGATCTTCGTGACTATCACATCACCGTAATGCACAATCTCCCTGATCAAATGACATTTCCATTTTATATGCTTACCTCTATGATGATTCCGAGGTTCCTTTGAATTTGCCACAGCCCCATTGTTATCAAAATAGAGAGTGATCGGAAAAGACATATTTAGAACAACTTTCAAATCTATAAGGAATTTTCTCAGCCAAACAACCTCCTTAGCAACTTCACAAGTGGCTACGTATTCGACTTCCATAGTGGAGTTCACGATGCATCCTTGTTTGATGCTTCGTCAAACTACAACCCCTCCATTCAGAGTGAACATTGATCCTGATGTCGATTTTCGAGAATCTCTATCAGTATGAAAGTCAGAGTCTGTGTATCCTGTAAGGATCAAATCCTTATCTCTAAACACGAGCATGTAGTCCCTTGTTCTTCGAAGATACTTTAGGATTGTCTTGACTGCCGTCCAGTGATCTAATCCTGGATTGGACTAATAACAACTGACAATCCCTACTGCATAGCAAATGTCAGGTCTAGTACATAACATTGCATACATTAAGCTTCCAACAGCTGAAGCATAGGGAATCTATCTCATCTCCTCAACCTCTTGAGGTGTCTTAGGACACTGATCCTTAGACAAAACAATTCCATGTCTGAAGGGTAATAAACCCTTTTTGGAATCCTGCATGCTATACCTGATCAACATTTGATCGATGTACGATACCTGAGACAAGGCCAACCTCTTGTTCCTACGATCCCGAATGATCTGGATCACTAGAATATATTGCACTTCTCCTAAATCTTTCATTTGGAATTGGGTGGCTAGCTACTTTTTAATGTTAGTTAGAAAACCTACATCATTTCCAATGAGTAGGATATTATCCACATACAGTACCAGGAAACTATTGAGCTATTGATGATTTTCTTGTAGACACAAGGCTCATCAACATTCTGATCAAAGCCAAACGATTTGGTCGTACTGTCAAATCTAATGTTCCACAATCTAGACGTTTGTTTCAGCCCATACATGAACCTATTAAGCTTGTAAACTCTTTGCTCTTGATCTGGAACAATGAACCTCTCTGATTTAGCCATGTAGATGGTCTTCTCAAGATTACCATTAAGAAACCTAGTCTTGACATCCATGGCATATCTCATAATTATAAAATGTGGCTATGGACAGGAGTATCCTGATAGACTTCAACATGACAACAGGTGAGAAAGTTTCCTCACAGTCCATTCTCTCGACCTGGGTATAACCCTTTGCCACAAGTCTAGCCTTAAAAGTTTGCACCTTTCCATCTCCACCTCGTTTTCTTTTATAGATCCACTTACACCCTATAGGTTTTACCTCATCAGGCTGATCCACAAGTTCCCAAACGTTATTGAAGTACATAGACTCTATCTCCTAGTTCATGGCTTTAATCTATTCATCTTTGTCAACATCTTTCATTGCTTTCTTATAAGACAATGGATCCTCGACCCTATCATTAGACATAATGTTTTGAGCTTCAATCAAACCTATGTAGCATTCTAGTGGGTTCATAACCCTCCCACTACGTCGAAACAGTCTCAACTCTTGAGATTGTTGACTAGATGTACCAACATCAATAACTCTTGTTGATCTGTCGGTCTATTCAACAACCCTTGTTGAACCCTCAGTAGTTTTACTAGAAGCCTCATGTAAAACAAGCTTGCTTCGTGGTTTATGATACTTGATGTGGTCTTTTTCCTAGAAGATGGCATTTGTCGACACAAATACCTTGTTCTCACTCAGATTAGCCCCTCGTTTCCTTGGGGTAGCCTACAAAGAGGAAAACTTTTGAATACGATTCCAACTTCTTCGGGTTAGCCACAAGCACGTGGGTTGGACATCCCCAAATTTTGAAGTGGCATAAACTACCTTTACAGCCTCTCCACAACTCAAAAGGTGTTTCAGAAACACTTTTTGAGGGAATGTTGTTCAGAATATAACATGCAGTCTCCACTGCAAAACCCCAAAACGAGTCTGAAAGATGAGCATAACTCATCATAGACCGAACCATGTCCAATAGGGTTCTGTTTCTCCTTTCTGATACACCATTCTGCTGAGGTGTACCTGGGGCCGAGAGTTGGGACGTAATTCCATGTTCTATCATATAGTTCTGGAATTCGAGATCCATATACTCTTTACCACGATCAGATCGTAGTGTTTTTAGCTTCTTACCTAACAAGTTTTCAACTTCAGCCTTATACTCCTTGAACTTGTCAAGGGCTTCAGACTTACGTTGCATTAGGTATAGATACTTGTACCTTGAATAATCATCTATGAAAGAGATGAAATATTCATACTCACCTCGAGCTCTAACACTCATCGGACCACAGAGGTCTGAATGTATAAGCTCCAAGGTTTCCTTGGCTCTTGATAACTTGTAAAAATACAAGTTATTGTGGCTCAAAAGTTGGAACAATTAGGGTCTTTAATGATAAAATCTCATCATTTTTAGAGAAAACGCATGGAATTAGTCGAACATTCTCAAACTCATGCAAAACAATGTTTATTGCTAAAATACTACAACAATAACGCATAATATTGCAGGATCTCAACAAAAGTCTAACGCATGATTAAGAAAAGTGTCGCAGGCAAAGTCTAACGCATGGGGCATGCGTCAGAGGGATTCAACGCAAAAAAGATTCATTGATTCAGGCTGTTTGTGTCAAATCACCACTTGCAAGCATGAGCATCTGCAGCGGGCAGCGTCTGAAAAGCATCTGAATGTCAGACGGTCGACCAGAGTATGGAATTTAATGTTGCCCATCATCAAGTTGAAGAAGACCGACGCCTATAAATAGAAGAAATCCCACCAGATGAACAATCTTAATCTTAGATCTTTAGCTCATTACATAATTTTGAAATTTTGAGATCCTAAAACTATGCTGTGGTGACGAGAAGAACAAGAGGGAAGAGAACCACCACCATTGCCGATCAAGAAGCAGAGGAAACTGAGCTCGAGAGAGACATTTCTTCTAATTCTTCCACAAGTGGTTGTACACGAACCAGAATTGAGCCAAAGAGGACAAGAGATTGTACTCTGCGGCTTGACTCCTTTCATTTCATCTTACTTATCGTTTTCATCTTTTCATTTGATTAAGTGTTGGTTTTGTAAAGACAATCATTTTTTTTTATAAATTCACATATTTGATCTATCATACTTTGCCATTGTTTATTTCTTGTTTATGTCGGATGCATCTATAACTTCATGCAAAATTCCATTTTGAAACACTTAAACCAACTAAAACAATTGGTAAAAGTAGCTTTAGCTTAAATTATTCAAGAGAATAAGTAAGCCAGCATCAAGTTAGAAACGTCTAGTACATCTAGAGATAGACACACTGTTGTTTCATTGCATCCTGTAACTGACGCATACATCCTAGAGATAGGTATTGTATAATATTCACATTAAGAAGTGCCAAATAATGTCTAACGCATAACAGAGATAAACAAGTCATCTCATTCGCATCATATTCTTGTTTGTGTACATCTAACTTAGATCGACGCATATCACTTGCATTAAACTCCATTTTCACACAACCCATCATTCTCTACTCGACCCTTTTATATCTTTTTGCACACACACACACAGCAACTTAGTGTAAATAACTCATTTCTACATACACTTAGGATATTTATACAATAGTTACAACGCAAGGCCTATGTTAGCTTTAATCTGAATCCCTGAGTTTGACCCTGGACTTACCAGGAACCTGAGTTGGATTTATACTTGGATCTGAGTCAGGAAAACTTGAACGTCTATAGAGGAGTGTCATGCGTCCTGTTGCACATCACTAATGCATCAACGCATCACTAACACATCATAAACGCATCAACGCATCATTCACATTTACACTTATTTTTCCAATTACTTTATACAATACACTCCTAAGTTTGAATCATGAAATCAACGAACAGCTCTATAACCTTTTCCAGTAAAATGTCGTTTGGTCATCTTGCCTTCAGGGCATGATTCACACACCGTCAAGAAGTTTTCTTTTAAACTCTTTAGAAGTCAACATTTCACTAACTATTCAATTCTATTGAGATTGATGTGACCTAACATTAGAATCCAAAGATGGGTATTTTCATTAGGCCAAACCTTTGGTCTTTTAGCTATTGTCGCCGTACTAAACATTTCAGTATTAAGCAAGGATTTTATGACTAAAGACCTTAGTACATATAAGTTATTTTCTATTGAACCAAAACCAATTTCCATATCATTCTTGAAAATAAACACTTTACTCTCATAAAAGGAGATAGTATAACCTTGTTCAATGAGACAAGAAACCGAGATTAAGTTCCTCTTGATATGGGGAACTACAAAAACATTATCCAGTAACAGATAACGTTTCTTATCCAAAAATAACTTTAGCCTGCCTATAGCAACAGCTAAAACAATCTCACCAGTACCGACTCGAAGAGTCAACTCTTCTTGTGGCAACGTTTACCAGGAACTAAATCCTTGGTAGGAAGAATTGACGTGATTAGTAGCACCTAAATCAAGTATCCAGGCAGAATCATCATTCTCTACCAAACACGTCTCCAAGACCAATAAATCACATTTACTATCTTTAGACTTCCTCCTCTTTTGAAGAGTAGTGGGATCAGCATCAGAACCTAAATAAGCTCCAAGTTCCATTTCAGAGAATACTTATTGTCTATGAACTTCATCAGAGTCAGCAACACTTACTTTCTCTAATTGGAGGTTAACTTGGGAATTGACACTACTGGTTTCTTTGTCATCCATCCCGTTGTACTCGAAAAGTGAGAATTGACATTCAAACAATTATTGCAACAAGTCCATGATCTCATGTGCAATGACTATGTTCTCAACACTTTTGGCTAAAGCATCAGATATGCTAGCCAATATGTGAATTTGGGCCAATGAATTAGGCTTCATCCACACCTCATATGCATTACGAACACTTCGCGGTGCATCAAGGGTTGGGACTTGAGGACACTCCTCAACCATGACAAATTCGAGGTCGTTTACCATGAAATACATTTTAATGGACTCTTTTCACTGTATGAAATCAGTCAAACTAGAGGCATTTAATGGAAAAACATTAATGTTGCTGAAAACAGAAACCCATTGACCTACATTAGGTTTTAAGCAAATACTCGTTGAAAAACATACAACATCCAATACGGTTTAGCAAAACAAAAATGAACCTTGTGTGACATCTAGTTTTGCAATAACGCTTCAAAGGTTTAGGACAAAAGTCGCCGAAGGGTGGTCAATTTATCCCTCCTCTGAATTGAGACATTCTCAAATAACCATTAATACCAGAACAACTCTTTTTCCTATAACGACTAGCCATCATTGATTTAGTCAAGAAATCATTAACTTACTTAACAATTTTCCATAAGTGTGACCCGTCATTTTTTGCCATAGAGTTCCGCCCCAAGCAGCCAATCCGAAGTAAAAAATCCGATTGGGGCAAAAACTACATTGGCCCTATCCATTTCTGGAGTTCATCTTGATATTGACCAACTGCACAAAACCCATCCAAAGGGTGATGCTCCCAGGGCATCACGAGGGAGTACAAGAAGAACTCACGATGCGAACCAATGAAGGAGATCGCAGGACATGTTGGCACACAACCTTCACCCACTTACTATAAATACTCTTTCCGTCCACCTTGATATTGACTCATGCAAATACCATCCGAAGGGGGATGCTTTCAGCGCACCACGAGGCCAAGCATGAATCTCACGGCATGAACATTTAGGGAGAAACGTGAGTGGAATCATTGACATATCATATATATCCCTTCCTCCCACTGAGTATTTTATAACCTAGGGTTTAGTTTACTTAGAAGAAACACGACTAATAAGTTTAACTAAGTGACTTTTTAGGTTTGTCCAAGAGTAACTTTTACCTTGAAAAGTTGAAACAACTTTTGATCATCATCCATTAAACTCTTTAACGAAGTCTTTGATCAATTATTGCATGCTTGTAGAAAATCTATCTAATTCACCTTTCCAGGTGGGTTTCCAGGTAATGGTGTTCTGTTTTCGCCAGCTTAAGTAACCCAGCCTAGACAGAACACGCCTTAGACAAAAGGTGTTGGGATTGATGTCCTAATTCTCCTGGAGTCTCGTTGTTTTGTAAAGATACATATTGTTTAATAAATAAAATAAGTGTAATTTAATTCTGGCATTTACTCATATCTAATAAACAAAGCTTCTTGGTTATCTTATGTGAACTTAAGCATATATATGTGATATACAAGTGGATCATGCCTTAAGTGATAACCTAAATAGGTATGTAGTATAAGGATTAAGGTGAGATACCTGATCCTAGTGACACTACGGATATAGTCCGCTTTGTAGAGGTTTGTGAGTGTTGTAAACTACTATAGATGGTAGACCTTAACCATTCATGTGAAAACGTGCGAGCGAGGGTATCCTATACAAAGAGTTTGTATAAGACCTAGACCACGAGATGACTAGACTCTGCATATAACACCGTTGATACTAGATACTGCATCTCACCTAAATGACCATAAGTGACACGACCTCAATCCTGAGTGTTTTGGGAACTTCTATCTTTAAGGGTGGTCCTTTGATTAGTATGGGTGAGAGTGGCCAAATTGCCAACTCAAAATGCCTACCTTTTTGGGGACTTGTCTGATCTGGGAACTGGGAACTCAATCCACAAGACTCAGTCATAGTAGGACTATGACTATGTGTTGGATGGACACCAGCACGCAGTGGAAGGGAACATGATCTATAAGAATTCTAATTCATTAATTTTGGTTGAAGAGAAACATGCTATATAATGGGTTTCATGAACATACCTTGGCCGAACCAATGAAATCTCCATTTCTAGCTGCAAAATCCTCTGAATTCTTGTGTAGACCACCACAAGATCTTCCCTACTATCCTATTGGTGCTTTAGATTGAGTTGTGGGACTCAAAATAAGCTGAAATCAAAGGGAATATGAAGAAAACTAATTGAACAAAACCCATCGAAGAACACCTTCTTCATCCGAATTTTTCAGCATAAATTCAGTCGGTTCACCACTCATTCTTCACTTCAATCTCTTCAATATATTGTAGACTATCATGCAATGAGATGTGCTGCATAGGATGCAACTCATGCTTTGAGTAAACCAAAGGAGAAGGTGGGTTCCTTGTAAGCTACTTCGAAGATGACTTGAAAAAACCCAATTTCAATTTTGTGTAATTTTTCAATTTCCAAAAATCCAAAAATTGATTTTAAAATCATATTTTATTTCTAAAATCAAAATTTATTAATTTTACAAATTAATTTCAAAAATTAATTTTCTAATAAAATTAATAAATAATTATTTAAACAATTTAAATAATTCTAATTAATTTAATATCCAATATTAAATTAATTTTTACATAAATTCATCTTCATATATTTAAATCATATTTAAATATATTTTCTCCAATTTCGTTTGATTCTAATTTGAATGTTTCAAATTAACTTATCACGCTACTCTAGAGCTAACCATTTCCGAGCTAGTAGAGGGACCTCATGAACCTACAGATCATGGGCTCCAACGATTCGAGATTAATTGGCTAAACTCATTAGACCGTTCTAATCCCCATTCGTTAACTAATGGGTCACTCCACTAAAGCTCATAGTTGAACTCCCCTCACTGTAGATATATTATGTCCACTCGATATAACCATGATTAGTAAATTAACCCTTCACATGTTGTTCGCAATAACGGCTGGGTTAAATCTCTGTTTTACCCCCGAAATTACCTCTTGTTCCTTAAGTCCCCACTGATCCCCTGATGAACAATTATTTTGTGATCCAATCACAAAATCGAGTCCCTCTCATGTCAAATGACAGGGCGGGATCCCTTGTTCAAGCCCAGAATCAGCACTTAAGGGAACAACTTCTCTACTATCCCCAAAGCGGGTAGGAGTGAATTCTCTCTTGCACCCTATGTCCCCAGCTATCTATCCAGTCTTACCCCCTAAAACGGTAGTCATATTGAGCCGGCGCTGTTGAACCAACCCTCACCTATGCAAATCTAAGAACAATCCCAGATAAACAGAAGTTCATAGTTAGCTCAGAATTAAGGTCAAGTTACCTAGGTCATCGCTTTGAAATAGTCAGTCTTAAACAGTAACAACGTTATAAAGTAAGAGTGACTCATTTCGTGGTCCAATCTTGTAGATACTCTTTTACACAAGGACACCCCTACTCCTCATGTCTAACATGAACAAATTAGGATCACTTCGTTCGTAGCACTTTACAACTCCTTGTAACAACTACAGAGCAAGTCGTATCCAATAGTGTTACCAGAATAAGGTACCCAACTTTATCCATGTGTTATAGATCATTTTGACTGTTTACTCGAACCTGATCCACCTTTATGTCTCCACATAAAGTTCAAGTACTCATCCAATAGTCACGGAAATTTTAGGTTTATTGGATTTCTGTTCAAGCAATAGATTTATTCAATAACACCTTTATTGAATTATCAGAATAAGCTCCATTGTTTACATACCACGAGTTTTAGGACATAAAACCCAACAAACTCCCACTTGGACTAAAACTCTAGTGGTAACATCTGATATATAAGACTGAGTTTCTGAGTTTAATAGAGAAATACAATAAACTAGAGCATCCCATACTCATCTTTTACCACTTGGTATCTCTATACCCAATATTTCTCCCACTTGCCCTAGGTTATCTGATATTCCTAGTCCTATTAGGGGCATAACGGTTATTGGCCCAGCTGTACTTACGAGCGATTTGTGAAGGGTTGTCGCACTACTGATTGGTTAAGATGGACACATAATATATCTATGGTAAGGAGAGTTCAGTTCTCGGTCTTTAGTGGAGTGCCCGACAGTTAACGGATGGTGGATCTCGACTAAAGAGTTTAATTAGTTATTCACGTACCGTTAGAGCTTCGAGCTACAGGTCCATGAGGTCCCCTAGGTAGCTCAATGGATTCAGTTGAGGATCAGTTCTTGGTATTGATTTGAAATGTTCAAATTGACAAGAGGTATTTTGATTATATATGATATAATCAATATGATATATGAGATACATCTAGTGGAGGATTGATGTAAATGAGATTTACATTAAGTACCATGGAATAGTAAAAGAATTATGGTTTATATGTTTCATGAGATGAAATATTAAAACTATAGGTTATAAATATAGTATGATAAGTTAGTTATCATTTATATTTATAATAATATTAATTATTGGATAATTAATTCTTTTTCTTTAATAACCAATTGAGTGAGTGGTTATTGGATTTTCATGGTAACCGTGAGATAAAAGGAAAATGGTTTTCCTAATTTTAGTAAGATTTACAAACTGTTGAAAAGTTTTTCATAAAAAACTTTGAGATTTATCTCGGCAAAAAAAGATCTCACGTAGTCATCAAGTAAATATAGATTTGCTAAACGATCGTATAATATTTACCAAACGATCGCATAGTTTTTGCTAGACGATCGCTTACCCAAAGTAAACGATCGTGTAGTGTCTGTAGGCGACAGACCGAGCTAAACGATGGTATGGCTTTTGCTAGATAATCACTTAGTTTTATCTAAATGATTGCACATCGACCTATACGATAGGTCTCCGCCATCTCTTATTTGCCCAGTCTTGTACATGATCGGTGTTTCCTCCTTCATTTGCCTGGATCCAAGTCCGAACAGAGCCCACCCTCTGGATTCTCACACCACTAAGGTAGCCTTGTTGGTGGTGTCATACTCAACTCGACACTGTTGAGATTCTATAGAGGTCGTTCGTGCTGTGGCTGAGGAGTTCGTGGCCAGGCAATCGTTGAGGACAAGCACGAAGTGTTCGTGCTGTGTTGTGATCGTGTAGATTGAGCATTTGAGGTTGCTGTTGTTCGACCAGTCGTGGAAAAAGGAGCATGGAAACGCATCTTCAAATGTTCGTAGAGTTTGCTCTTTGTTCATTTGAGTTATTCATGCTGTAATTTCTGTAAGATTTGTATAACCGCATGTTTCTATAGACGACTGTAATATGTGATGTTCATTCATGATTGTGATTTGGAATAATCTTATTTCCGTGCTCATGGAAATCTCAAGTCCGATTTCCTTCAAAAGGTCCCTTATTGATAGATTTAATACAATTTTAATCTTTTATGCCAATCAATTTAATTCTATTAAAACGATTTAAAAGATTAAAACTTAGGTTGCTAATCCCATTAGAACCTTGAAACACGAGTTCGCCTAAGTTCACATGCAACTCTTTCTTATTAATTTTAGTTCTAATTTCCATTATAATGTTTATAACAGGAAACAACTAAAATCAACACAATACAAAGCTACACATACAAGTGATTACTTGTAAAAATACAAGTTCTCTTTGCTCTTAAGTTGAAACAATTAGGGTTTTTAATGATAAATTCTCCTCATTTTTAATAGAAATGCATGGATTTACTTGAACAATAGCAAATTCATGTAAAAGAAGTTTTATCACTGATTATCACGGCGCTAACGCACTACTTTGCAGGATTTCAACGCAAGAACTGACAACAACGCATTAGACAAGTGCCGCAGAAAATGCGCATGCATGAGCCATGTGTTGGAGGGAATTCAATGCATAGAAGATTCGCTACTCTGGGTTGATTGTGTCACATCACCACTTGCACGCATGGGCACCTGCATCAGGCAGCGTCTGAAAAGCTTCCAAGAGGTCAGGAGGCCAACCAAGACATGGAATTTAATGCTGACCAGGGCTTGGTTTTATTGTAGCCCATCCTCCAAGTGGACGAGACCAACGCCTATAAATACTTGAAGACCCTCCAGAATTAAAAGCAGACAATTAGAAACCCCATACTCTCTATAAATTTTTAGACTTAGCTGTACAAGCTGTGCCGAGGTGTAAGACGATCGAAGGAACTGAGAACCACCACCACTGCCGGCCAGGGAGTAGAGAAAGTTATTCTTGAGAAAGATACTCTGTCCTCGGCTCTTTAAAGTGATTGTACACAACAAGATTGAGCCAAAGAACTACAAGAGATTGTATTCTTTGGCTTGACTCATTCTCTCTCTTAATATCATTTTCATATCATTTTGATTTAATATAGTTCTTTGTAAAGACTCATTGATCCTTTATAAAATTCATATATTTGATCATCACTTTTTCTACTATTTGTCTTCTGTTTATGTTGAAAGCATTAGTACTTCATGCATAATTCTGTTCCAACGCCTAACCCAACTTGACAACTTGGTGAAAGCATCTTTAACTTAGTTGTTTGAAAGAATAGCTAAGTCGCATGAAACAGAACGCCTAGTACAGCTAGAGATAGACTTACTGGTGTTTCTTGCATTCTAAGTTAGACGCATACAACCTAGAGATAGACTTGTATGTCATTTGCATTGAGAAATGTTGAATGGAGTCTAATGCATGAACAGAAAGATAAGCAAACCATCCCATTTCATCCACACAACATTTGTGTACGAGTATCTTTAACCGGCGTGTCCACTTACAAAAATTCCATTCTCACATGAACCATCATTTTCCACTCAGCCCTTTTGTATCACATTGCACCGGCATAGCTTGTTAGTGTAAATAACTCATCTTTTGCATTTATTTAGGAAAACCCTTACTGCAAGTACAACGCATTCTCTGTGTTTAGTGAACTGAATCCCTGTGTTTGATCCTGGACTTGCCAGGAACCTAGATTAGATTTATACTTGGGTTTAATCTAGGAAAACTTGAACGCCATTTTAAAGAGTTGTGTGCTCTCTGTGTATAACTCTAACGCCCCGACACATTGCATATATTTGGACTCATCAAGGCACAATACAACATTCATACTTAGAATTTATTTTTCCAATCTGTTTTACTCTAAACACTCCTAACGCACCACACGATAGAAAGTGGAACAAGTTTTTGGCGCCATTGCCAGGGAATTCATCAACAAGAACTAACCAGAAATTCCGTTTGTATTTGTTGTAGGGACACTTCAATTAAGGGAAGTATTATAAGCTACGCCTAGGCTTGTGAACGTGTATGAATAGGGAGAACACTCCTGAGTTCAGATACGACCCCAAGATTGAACGGACCTTCCGGCATAGGAATCGATCCAACCGTCGTCGAAAGTTGAGGCAAAGTTACTCAGACAGCAAGAAAGGGAAAGAGCAATGGCGGAAGAACAACAAAATCAACAACTGGCTCACGCTGCACAGATATTCGACGCACGCGTCCTATGAGAGAATACGCGTCCCCTGTGCTATATGATTTCTCTTCAGGAATCATATATCCGACGCCTGATGGAACCAGGTTTGAAATGAAATCTGTTATGCTCCAAATGCTCTAGACTGGTGGGCAATTTAGGGGTAGCCGTGGAGAAGATCCTTATACCCATATGAAGCGTTTCCTGGAAACATGCAATTCCTTTGTGATTCCTGGAATCACACCATAGGCAATCAGGCTCTCCTTGTTTCCCTATTCTTTGCGAGATGACGCAAAGCAATGGGTAAGTCCATTAGAGCCTGGGAAATCACCACATGGGAAAAATTGGTGGAAAAGTTTATGTAGAAATACTTCCCACCTACCACCAACGCGAGGAGGCGTTGGGAAATCATGAACTTTGAATAGGAAGACACTGAGACTTTGAGCACTGCATGGGAGTGTTTCAAGGGCTTGGTCAAGAACTGTCCGAACCACGGACTACCTTTGACTATTCAGATGGAGACGTTTTATGGTAGACTAAATAGGGCGTCACAGATGGCAGCAGACGCGGCAGCAGCCAGAGGACTAAAGGACAAATCCTATACTGAAGCTAAAGAAATATTAGATCGCATTGCCAAACATAACATGGAGTGGGTAGATAACACATATGATGGAAGATATGACAGACGAAGAAGATCTTAGAACATTAACTCTGTTGATGCCATTGCAATAGCCATGCTCTCCGCTCAAGTGGCTACCATGACCAACCTTCTACAAAACATAACACGAAGTAACGCACTAAACCAGCAGAAGGTGAATCAAGTGGAGGTGTTAGGGTAACCCAGGTTAACCTGTGTGGGATGCGGAGATTTTCACTCATATGCTTAGTACTCTGAGAACCCTCAATCAGTATGTTTCATCAAGAATAATCCATTTTCTAATACTTATAACCCTGGATGGAGAAACCATCCGAATTTTTCTTAGACAGGAGGAAATCAGCAGGAGCACCACCCAGGCGCGAGCCATCAGCAAAGGAATGGACCGCCACCTATCTTTCAACAAACGCATCAACAACATCAACAACCTTTCAATAGAGGTGGCCACGCATCGAGTTCTGGAACTCCGCTGGAAAACCTATTGAAGGAGTATATAGCCCATAACGACACAATGCTGAAGAGCTAGGCATCATCAATCAGAAACTTGGAACTCCAGGTGGGGCAGATTGCAAGCGAGTTGTAAAGCAGGCAGCCAAGCGTTCTACCCAGCAATACAAAGACACCTGGGAATAATAATAGGAAAGAGCAATGTTACACAGTAACGTTACGGAGTGGAAAAGCCCTTGCAGAAATAAAGATGAATCCAAGAAACAATAGTCCTTCGAAAGAACGCATTACATGTACAATGGATTAGGAATAGAGAACGCCAGAAAATACAAGCCATTTGGAAACCGGCACGTCTAACATGGGAAAGCAGGAGGTGCCTCTGAATGCACCATTCCCCAGGTGTCTGATGAAGAAGAATGATGAACATCAGTTCAAGCGCTTTCTCGAGCTCCTAAAGCAACTGCACATCAACATTCCACTCATAGAAGCTTTGGAGCAGATGCCAACATATGTGAAGTTTTTTAAGGACATTTTGACGAAAAAGAGAAAAGTCAGTGAGAAAGAAGTAATAACACTAATGCAAGAATGCAATGCGTTAGTAAGCAACAACCTACCACAGAAGCAGAAGGACCCAGGGAGCTTCACAGTTCCTTGTTCAATTGGAGGATTAGATGTGGGTCATACGTTATGCGACCTAGGGGCAAGCATCAATCTCATGCCCCTTTCAATTTTTAAGAAATTGAGGATTGGCGAGGCACAACCTACTTCTGTCACTCTTCAACTCGCTGACATGACAATTAAGTACCCGGAAGGGAAGATTGAAGATGTTTTGGTAAAGGTTGACAATCTCATATTCTCAACAGACTTCATTATTCTGGATTATGAAGCAGATAGAGAGGTTCCAATCATCCTTGGATGCCCTTTCTTGGCTATTGGGAAAATTCTGATTGACATGCATAAATGTGAGCTAACAATGCGCGTGGATAATGAAGAGGTGAAATTTAATGTACTCAACGCATAAAAATTTCTAGATAGTGATGATTTTCAGCTAAACAATATTGAATTGACTGAAGAAAAGACTCGAGTATGTGAAGATCTCGCGCTGGAGGGAACCCTGAAGGAATCTGAGCTGCCAAGTCTGAGTGAACGACAGACAAAGCCAACGCGTCTTTCACTCGAACAACCACCTGAACTCGAATTAAAACAGTTACTCGAACATTTGAAATACGCTTTTCTTGGAACTAATAATACATTTCCTGTTATCATTTCCACTAATCTCACAAAACCTAATGAAAATTCACTCTTGCAGATGTTGAAGAAACATACATGTGCAATAGGGTGGACGCTTGCAGATGTTCGTGGAATAAGTCCATCCTATTGTATGCACAAAATTAGGCTGGAGGAAGGGAAGACGGGGTCAATCGAACCTCAAATAAGGCTTAACCCCATTATGAAAGAAGTGGTAAAAAAGGAGATTCTGAAATGGCTGGACGCGGGAGTTATTTATTCGATATCCGACAACAGTTGGGTTAGTCCAGTTTAATGCGTTCCCAAGAAAGGGGGGACGACCATTATAGTAAACAACAACAATGAACTCATTCCTTCAAGAATTGTCACAGGCTGGCGAATTTGTATGGATTATCAGAAACTCAACGCAGCAAGTAAAAAGTATCACTTTCCTCTTCCTTTCATCGATCAGATGCTTGATAGACTTGCAGGTAAAAAGTTTTATTGTTTTCTCGATGGTTATTCTGGTTACAACCAAATTTTAATAAATCCAGAAGATTAAGAGAAAACCACGTTCACGTGTCCTTTTGGCACTTTCGCATTCAGACGCATGCCCTTTGGGCTATACAACACCAGGGACATTTCAACGCTGTATGATGGCCATTTTCTCTGACTTTCTGGAGAAGACCGTGGATGTCTTCATGGACGACTTTTCAGTCTTTGGAGATTCATTCCAGTCATGCCCGGATAACTTAGAAGTCGTCCTCGCTCGGTGCGAGGAAATAAACTTAGTACTGAATTGGGAAAAATGTCACTTTATGATGATAGATGGAATTGTTTTGGGGCATAAAATATCCAAGGCTTGCTTGGAAGTGGATGAAGCGAAGATTGATGTAATAGCAAAACTTCCACCACCAGCGAATGTTAAAACATTAAGAAGTTTTTCTAGGACATGTCGGCTTCTATAGACGGTTCGTTAGAAACTTTTCTCAGATTGCGCGACCTTTGAGCGCATTATTAGAGGCGAATCGACCCTATGTTTTTAACGAAGACTGCGCTGATGTGTTCGAAACCTTGAAGTATGCATTGACAACAGCCCCAGTGTTGATAGCACCAGACTGGACGCAGCGTTTCATTCTTATGTGTGATGCGAGTAATGTCGCAGTGGGAACTATGTTAGGGTAGAAGAGGGGAAACTTGATACATCCTATCTTCTACGTGTCCAAAACATTAAACGACTCTTAGGAACACTATACAACTACTGAGAAAGAGATGTTGGCTGTAGTATTCTGTATTGAAAAAATTCGTTCTTACTTAGTTGGTGCATCAACCACCATATATACCAACCACTCAGCCATCAAGTTCCTGATGAGCAAGAAGGACACAAAGTCGAGACTGATAAGATGGGTTCTACTACTACAGGAATTTGACATTGACATCCAAGATAGAAAGGGAACAGAAAATCAGGTGGCTGACCACCTGTCTAGGCTAGAAAATCAAGAAATGCAAGACCAGGAAAACGACATCAAGGACGCATTCCCTGATGAAAGCCTGTTTAGAATTGAAGGCAGAGAACCCTTGTATGTTGATATAGTTAATTACTTGACTACCAAGCAGTTCCCTGAAAACTTCAATTCCTAGCAGAAGTAAGTTTTATTTCTGGGACGAACTGTTTCTATACAAACAAGGCCCAGACTCTATACTACGTCGATGTGTCCCAGAGGAGGAGACACAACGCATCTTGGCCGAGTGTCATAATTCTCCTTATGATGGGCATTTTGGTGGGCAAAGGACCATAGTGAAAGTCCTTCAATGCGGTTACTTTTGGCCCACCCGTTTTAAGGACGCACGAGAGTTTGTTCAAAATTGTGACCCCTGCCAACGCACAGGGAATATTTCTTCAAGGGATGCAATGCCCTTGAATAATATTCTTGAAGTGGAGTTGTTTGATGTCTGGGGCATAGATTTTATGGGCCCGTTCCCTCTATCTTGTGGTCAGCAATATATCCTGTTGGCTGTAGACTATGTATCTAAATGGGTAGAGGCAGTAGCCTGTGCTAGGAATGATGCGTCTACTGTATCTAAATTTTTTATCAGGAAATTTTCACACGCTATGGAACGCCGAGAGCTCTGATAAGCGATGAAGGTACGCACTTTATCAATCGCATCGTTTCAAAATTACTTGCAAAATATAATGTCAGGCACAAGATTGCTACCACCTACCACCTTCAGACAAACGGTCAAGCAGAAATTTCAAATCAAGAAATCAAATCAATTCTGGAAAAAGTCGTCAGCACAACGCGAAAGGATTGGGCGCAGAGGCTGGATGAAACACTCTGGGCCTACAGGACTGCATACAAAATGCCTATAGGTATGTCTCCTTACTCTCTTGTATTTGGTAAAGCATGTCATCTTCCCGTAGAGTTGAAGCATAAGGTATTTTGGGCAGTAAAGAAGTTGAACATGAATCCGGATGCGGCGAGCGTTCAATGCAAGCTTCAGCTCAACGAGCTCAAAGAATGGTGAATGAACGCATATGAAAACAACAAAATCTATAAGGAAAAGACAAAGCGTTGGCACGACCAACGCATCAGCAAGAAGGTACCTATTGTTGGGTCAGAAAGTTTTATTGTTCAACTCATGCTTGCGTCTGTTTCCAAGAAATTGAAATCTATATGGTCCGGGCCCTTCATAATTAAAATGATCTTTCCTTACGATACTATAGAATTAATGCGAGAAGATGGCATTGATGCATTAAAAGTAAACGGCCAAAGGGTTAAGCTGTACTTTGGAGACGAAGTGGAACGCCAAAAGTTGTCTCTTGCGCTGCGCGAGACAAATTGAAGCTCGCGTCGAGGCATCTATGCTATTGTAACGCCACATCCTCCAGGGATGCCTCTCAACCTTATTCTTTTGCATTCTGTATTTTAAGTTATGTTTGAATTTGTTAGTTTAGTTATTTGAAGGTTGTAATTTGATTGATTTGCCTTTACAAAATTTGGAAATTTGATTGTTTTTCCTTTAAAAAGTTTATAATTAAAATGTTGGACGCGTTAGACACAAGTCTAATGCAGGGGGCAGTGAAGGGACGCGTCTCGAAAACACAAAACACTCGAGTGTTTTGGCTAAACGAGGCGACCCTTCCACTTTGCATTAATTGCAGACGTCAGGCGCCGCCTGAGTTAGCCGCGATCATCCTCCCCTCCTATAAAAACCTCCTTCACTACGCCTACGAACAAGTTTTTCCTCTTTCGCTCAGCATCCTTACGAACCTCTATTTCTTCAGAAACCCTAGAACCTCAGATTCACCAAACCTCCATTTTCCTCTCTCGCTCAGCATCCCTGGTGAACAATGTCGTCTGGCTCAGATTATCAGAACCAAAGCTACGATCTAGGCAATGATTCACCGGTAAGTTCCTTCTCCTCCTCTTCATTTTCGAGCCATCTAATCCTAGGAAATCAACCCCCGTCTCTACCCAATCGAAAGCCTTTTACGGCGGCCTACCTCTACTCAGCGTCTGGCCGTCCCTACACCTCCTTCCACCTCTGGGAAAGCTTGGGTCAAGAGCTCCAAGAAACCTGTAAACCCTCTAGCCAAAACTTCTCTGCCTAAGGCTGAAATCCCGCAAAAACCAAAGTCTGCCCCGAAACCAAGGGTAAAATCACCAGCCAAGACCAGGACGAGTCCATCATCTATGGCCGCATCTAAACCTTATACCAAGCCTGCCCCACCACCATTTATCCCAAACATAACCTTGGTGGGTGCAATGCATGAATCCCTTTCTACCTATACCCATACCGCACCATCTCCAGCAGTGCGTCCACCTCCCCCTCTATCCATTGAACCCTTAGCCACAATTTACCTGGTGGAATCAGACACGTCCAACCAGACATCACCTTCACCCATCCTAATATCCTCTCCAGGGACGCCTCACACCCCAGTGGGCACCTCGCCATACACTCCACCTATCCCAGCCTCTGACAGTCCTGCGTCAGAGCATAACCTTGAAGACTTGGCATAGTTAGCAAGTCGTGATGAAGAGGAAGTATTTGGAGCTATTCTAGCATCGCTCAACCAAGAGCAAGAAGCAACTCAAGTGATGCGTTTAGATCCACTAAACGCATCACTCGCATTGGATGAAACAGAAAGATATATAGCGTTGCTAGAAGAAGAGATGGAAAATGAAGAAAAGGAAGAGAATGAAGGAAGAGAAGAAGAAAGTAGAGAAAAGAGAGTTGGTCCCAACGCGTCGCAGCCATGCTCATTTGACGTGGATGAAGGGCCTATACAATCGAAGAGAGTATCAAGGAAGAGAATGTTGATACTGGAGGAAGAAGAAGAAGAAGTTGCACCCGGATCTGAGGGTGCAACGTGTAAAAAAGGGCACAACGCGTTAGAAGAAGAGTTGGAAAATTACGTGCCTGCGAGACAAGGGCGGAAGAAAACTAACCTCCAAAAGGAATTGGAGAATGAGTTGAGAGAATTGGCTAGAGAGGTCAAAGAACACGAGACTGGAATACGCAAGGTAACAAAGGCGTTACCTAAAAGAACCAAGGGAAGGAAGTGTCAGTTCAACGACATCTTAGTAGAGAAGGGCTTCTTCCCTAAACGCCACCCTTTACCAGTTTATGTCAAGGAGACCATCAACGCATTAAGGTAGAGTCAATTTTGCATTGGGCATGATTACATCTGGCCCAACCTTGTCTGCGCGTTCTACAATAGCGAATTCGACATGGAGAAAAACACCGCCTTTGTTGAAGGGGTGTTAGTTCGCTTCTCAGCAGAAAGAATTAATGAAGTGTTCAACCTAAGCAACAATCCTGACGCGGAAGGGAACCGCATCTTGGAACAGCCAACGCCTAGTGAATTAGAAGATGCGTTGAAAGTAGTGGCCAAACCTCGAAGCAAGTGGCAGACATTAAGAATCGGATTCAAGATGCTTGCTTCCCGGAATTTGAATCCGGATGTAAATATGTGGTGTTATCTTATCAAGCGAAGCATCATGCCTACAACACATGATGAAACATTAACCAGAGAATGCGTCTTGGCCACCTACTACATAATGCAATGTATCCCCTTAGACATTGGAAGGATCGTTAGGGATCAGATCAAGGCCATCAAGAACAAGCCTAGAGGGCAATTATACTTTCCATGGCTGATCTGCACATTATGTGAACGCAGGGGCATCCCTTTTGGGGATGATTATGAAACAGTCGATGGTCTAATAGATATTAAGGCAATAAGGCATCTACTTCGAGGATCACAATATTAGCCAGCCTTACCAACCAAGGAAGTAACACGAAGACCTCGATCATCAGAACGCGCCCCCAAAAAGCGACGCGTCATAATAATTGAACACGGCGATGAGGCTTCAGAAAATGAAGAAGTTGAAGCTGAGCCAGAAATCTTAGCTGAGGAAGTGCAACCTGCTCTAGAGTTTATCCATGATTCGCCAACAACCCAGCCAATAAGGAGTCCTGAGCAAACGCAACAAGAACCCACTTTCATAGATCAGGACTTCTCTCAATCATTTCCTTCGCCCCACCAAAGTCCAATTCACACCTTTGTGTCACCTCCAGTAATTTTTGAGCTAACTGGGTTAGAAACCAGTAACGCGGCAGCATCCGAAGGCCCAGTTGAACAAGAAGAGCCAACACCCCAACGCAGCAGCATAGACTTGGAGGAGTTGAAAACATTCATTAGTGATCAACTCCGACCGTTGGCCACATCAATTGAAGAACTTCAACAACAGAACAGGGTACTAAGGGATTACCTGAGGTGGCAAACAAGACGCATGCAAGACCAGTTCGTATACACAACGCAGTACATCAATCGAGTCTTGGTGGGTATGTTTGCCTTGCCTCCATTACCAACACATCTCAGGAATCCCCTGCGTTTCATGGATGAGAACCCTGAAGAAGAAGAACGCAGAGATGATGCGCCAGCCTAGTAATATTTTAGGACGTTGGGTTAAAGAAAAACTTTTGTAATATTGAGTTTATTTGTTCATTTACATCTTTTTGTTATGTTAATGAAATCTATGTTTAAATATGAAGAATGAATGAAAAGTTATCATTTCGAATCTTTGCGTTTGTCTTCAGCATACTTTATTTTTGTTCTTTGATTATTTTTTCTAAGTCTTGTGCTTAGCATAACCTCAATGATATCAACTATATGAACTCATAAGCATAAGATCAGAGTGAGGAAAATAGACAAGGCTTGAACTTCTCTTAAAAGATTAAGTTTACTTTCTAACGCGTGCAAGCTTTAGATCTTAAACTCCTTTCAATTTCTCAAAGCTTTTTAAAACTTTGTTTCTCTTTTAGCAATGAGGATTTGGCTCGTTTCCAAATTTGGGATGAGTATAGCTCATCTCCAAATTTGGGGATGGGGGAAATCCGAGTGTAGACGCATCAACAAATATACCATGAAGAAAAAGGGAAACAAAAATAAGAAATTCAAATGCAGCTCCTCTGTCATTTCCTCAAAAGAAAAGAATCTTAATTGGCATGAGCTTAGCTGGAACAAGCACTTGGCCATAGTTGGATGTTCACATGACACCCGTGGGGGCAAGCCAAAACGAAGTTAAGTCATCTAGACCAACGCGTCCCATAAAACTCCTCTATTTAGTTAAAAGAAAGAAACTATACCTTGAAAAAGGAATGAATATTAGATATGAGTTTAGTTGTAAAGGGTTCTCACCCATAGTTGGATGCTCGCATGACACCCGTGGGGGCAAGCCAAAACGAAAGTGGGATACCTGGAGCAATGCATGGGTAAATAAGTATGCAATCATTTTCTTTTTATCCAGTGTTTGTTTTTTTTTTTTTTTTAAAGAAAAAACATCTTACACATTGCTGGTTTAGAAAAGATTGAAATGTTTTGAGAAATGAAAGGAGTTGCGATAAGAAGCCAGCTGCACTAGAAACAAAATATTAGTCTTTTTAAGAAACGCGTCAAGCTAAGTATATTTTCTCAACTCTTATTTAGCTTTGTGATTGAATATGATGAGAGGTGAAATTTGAGTATCTAATGCTGAGGAGATAGCAAGGAATTACTTTAGAATGCTTGACGACAAGTATTGTTCAAATTTGGGGTGGTTGATAACTTGTAAAAATACAAGTTATCTTTGCTCTTAAGTTGGAACAATTAAGGTTTTTAATGATAAATTCTCCTCATTTTTAATAGAAACGCATGGATTTACTTGAACAATAGCAAATTCATGTAAAAGAAGTTTTATCACTGATTATCGCGGCGCTAATGCACTACTTTGCAGGATTTCAACGCAAGAACTGACAACAACGCATTAGACAAGTGTCACAGGAAACGCACTAGCACATGAGCCATGCGTCGGAGGGAATTCAACGCATAAAAGATTCATTACTCTGGGCTGATTGTATCACATCACCACTTGCAAGTATGGGCACCTGCAACAGGCGGCATCTGAAAAGCTTCCAAGAGGTCAGGTGGCCAACCAGGACATGGAATTTAATGCTGACCAGGGCATGGATTTAATTGCAGCCCATCCTCCAAGTGGATGAGACCAGTGGCTATAAATACTTGAAGACCCTCCAGAATTAAAAGCAGACAATTAGAAACTCCATACTCTCTGTAAATTTTTAGACTTAGCTGTACAAGTTGTGCCGAGGTGTAAGACGATCGAAGAAACTGAGAACCACCACCACCGCCGGCTAGGGAGTGGAGAAAGTTATTCTTGAGAAAGATACTCTGTCTTGGCTCTTTAAAGTGATTGTACACAACAAGAATGAGCCAAATAACTACAAGAGATTGTATTCTTTGGCTTGACTCATTCTCTCTCTTAATATCATTTTGATTGAATATACTTCTTTGTAAAGACTTATTGATCCTTTATAAAATTCATATATTTGATCATCACTTTTGCTACTATTTGTCTTCTGTTTATGTTGAAAGCATTAGTACTTCATGCATAATTCTGTTCCAACGCCTAACCCAACTTGACAACTTGGTGAAAGCATCTTTAACTTAGTTGTTTGAAAGAATAGCTAAGTCGCATGAAGCAGAACGCCTAGTACAGCTAGAGATAGACTTACTGGTGTTTCTTGCATTCTAAGTTAGACGCATACAACCTAGAGATAGACTTGTATGTCATTTGCATTGAGAAATGTTGAATGGAGTCTAATGCATGAACAGAAAGATAAGCAAACAATCCCATTTCATCCACACTGCATTTGTGTACAAGTATCTTTAATCGACACGTCCACTTACAAAAATTCCATTCTCACATGAACCATCATTTTCCACTCAGCCCTTTTGTATCACATTGCACAGGCATAGCTTGTTAGTGTAAATAACACATCTTTTGCATTTATTTAGGAAAACCCTTACTGCAAGTACAACGCATTCTCTGTGTTTAGTGAACTGAATCCCTATGTTTGATCCTGGACTTGCCAGGAACCTAGATTAGATTTATACTTGGGTTTAATCTAGGAAAACTTGAACGCCATTTTAAGGAGTTGTGTGCTCTCTGTATATAACTCTAACGCCTCGACGCATTGCACATATTTGGATGCATCAAGGTACAATACAACACTCATACTTAGAATTTATTTTTCCAATCTGTTTTACTCTAAACACTCCGAACGCACCACACGATAGAAAGTGGAACAACAAGGCATTCAAAACTTTTATTAACGACCTAAGTATCATGCTTCATGCATCGTCATTCATTGCTACTTATATATAACACTTATACAACTAAGCAATGAACCAAGCAAACATGCTTCGATTCACCCTTATACTATAACGCTTATAATATAAAGATGATGCATGAATATGCTTACTACATACATAAATATAACTCTTATATTTCATGATGCATGTGCATGCTCTCGTAATTTCATCATGCTAAAAGCTATATTATAACACTTATAATATATGATGCATGAATAATGGCATAACCTAAGGTGGATTTCAAATCTATATGTCATACACTATGACATATAAACCAACATACATCACATGTACATTAAATAAAAGTTGATGAACCGGGATAATTAGCCTTAAATCCTCAAAAACTAAGCTAACTATTACAAAGAGCAAGGAGTCTCCGGTTCAAACAGGCGAACCGGGTCTTAAACCGTCCGGCGAAGAAACGCATCTCCTTGATTGTGTACATCTTTGTGATTGCCTACACGAGAGAGTAAACGCTTTACTCAATCGTTTACCAACGCTTCCTGACCTTAAACGATCGTGTACCTTTGACTATACGATGAAGCATGAGGTACGCAATCATGCAGTGCGTATCGTGCAACGCAAGCCTTAAGCGATCAACTAAACGACAACGATGTGGTGAAGCATAATCGTTTAAACGATTGCTGAGCAAGCGCGAGGTATAGTATACCGTGTGATCGTGTAGTTAGTGACCATGCGATGAGGCATGCTAACTACACGATTGTTTAGTGTACGTGCCTTTTATTAAACGATGAGCATTAAATGCTCTATGCTATCATCTAGCTCCAGCGTCTGCACGATCGAGTAACCAACGCTACGCGATAGAGCAAACTCTTTACCCCATTGTTTAGCATTAGCTAAAAAATCGTTTAGTAAATACTACACGAACGATCGTTTACCTTAGGCTACACGATACGACCAACCTTTAGTCTTCTTCCTCGTTGAGAACAACATCTCCATGCTTCGAAACTTCATCACGAACGACTCAACAAACTCAAACACTTTGAATTACATACTCGATTGCTTGTTAATTATGCCAAAAAACACAAGGGTCCTTACAAATTAACACTTTGTAATCGTAAAGAAAGCTTTAAACAAAGGCAATTAACCCGTAAACATTCATCAACAAATCCACAAACGCATTTAACACTTAAACACAATGCAGAAAACCTACCACGACTGTAAAAGAAGTTCAACAAACGAAATGGTAATTTGGAATATTAGAACAACCTGACTCTGATACCAATTAAACAAAATCAGACACGAGGATTTCCATGAGCAGCGGTAGGATCATTCCAAATTACATTCGAATTGATAACTAACAATTACAGTACAAAAATGGAAACTAACAGGTCATGCACAAAATGAAATTACAACATGTAAACGATAGAATCAAGGGATAAAGTATGCATACCTTTGAAGAACCATTCTTCAAACTCCCTTGATCAATCCAATGCGTCAAATACCAGCAACGCTCGAACGCAATGACCAGTGCACAACACGAACACTACGAACACAACGACCACAAACCCAACGAACGACCTCTATGAACCAAGAGTTGTGGGCTCTGTATGATCTTGGCTTGAGGAAGAGACTAGAGTAGACGATCGAGCAAGTGGGAGATAGGAAGCTGACTATCGTATAGACGATATGCTCGATCGTGTAGTAAATGGCAGGATATCGTATAGACTATGTCACACAATCGTTTAGCTACAAATCAGTTGATGAACTATCATATAGTCAAAGCTCTACGATCGTTTAGTCTCTCTATAGCTATCGCTTACTGAAACACTTTCACTTGATAGCTTTCTCCGTGAGTTCTTTTCGAAAGTGGCAACCTCTAATTTTAGGAAAACATTTTTTCTTTTATCTCATGGTTACCATAATACCACCAATAACCTCTCACTGAAAGTGATAACCTCTAATTTTAGGAAAACATTTTTCCTTTTAAGTACCACTGATTCTTCTAATGAACAATAAGTCATAGTCCTACTATGATTGGGCCCTCTCTTCCAAAGAGAGGATGTGGCCACTATGTTCAAGACCCAGAATCAGCTCTTAAAGGAGTAATCTATCTACTTACCCCTGCTTCAGGGAAGGAGTGAATTCCATTTTGTGTAATTGAGTTCCCAACTCCCTAAGCAGACAAATCCCCAAAAAGGTAGGCTTGTTAAGTTGGCAATCTGGCCACTCTCACCCATATTAATCAAAGGACCTCCCTCATAGACAAGAGTTCCCAAAATACTCAGGATTAAGGTCATGTCACCTATAGTCGTTTTAGTGAGGTAATTCTCAATTATCAACGGTGTTATATAAAGAGACTAATCATCTTGTGGTCCGGTCCTATACAAACTCTTTATATAGGATACCCCCACTCACATGTCTCTACATGAATGGTCAGGATCAGACCATCTGTAGTAGTTCAACACTTGTAAATCTCTACAAAGCGGGGTGTCACTAGAATAAGGTATCCCTCCTTAATCCTTATACTACAGACCTTTTAGTTTATTACTTAAGGCATGATCCACTTGTATATCTCATATACATGCTTAAGTTTACATAAAATAACCATGGATATTTGTTTATTGGATATGAGTAAATGCAAATAAAATAACTCTTATTTTATTATTAACAATGTGAACAAAGTTTACAAACTACGAGACGCTGGGAGAATTAGGACACCAATCCTAACAGAGGCATACTGGTGGATTATGTTTAAGTGGTTACCTAAATGGTTTGTAGTATATGGATAAGGCTGGATACCTTATCCTGGTGACACTACGAATACGACCCGCTTTGTAGATGTTACAATTGTTGTAAAGTGCTAGGAATGATCTAATCTTGATCATTAATGTAGAGACATGTAAGCGATGGTATTCTGTATAAAGGAGTTTGTATAAGACCAGACCATGAAATGACTAGTCTCATTATATAACGGCGTTCATAATAGAGACTTACATTTCACCAAGATGATCATAGGTGACATGACCTAAATCCTGAGTGAGTTGTGAACTCCTGCCTGTGAGGGCGGTCCTTTGATTTGTATGGGTGAGAATGGCCAAATCGCCAACTCAATAAGCCTATCGTTTTGGGGATTCGTCTGATTGGGGAACTGGGAACACAGCTACACAAGATGGAATTCACTCCTTCCCCAATGTTAAGGTAAGTAGATAAATTGTTCCCTTAAGGGTTGATTCCAGGGCTTGAACAATGTGGCACCACACCCTCTTCTGGCTTGAGAGAGTTTGGTCATAGTTGGACCATGACTTATTGTTCATTAGAAGGGTCAGTGGTAATTAAGGAGTTAGATGTAACTACAAAGGCAAAATGATAATTTTGGCCTAGTCGTACTTATGAGCAATTTGTGAAAGGTCATCGCGTTGTTAACTGGTTATATCCAATGGATACAAAAATATATTTGTAGTGCGAAGAATGCAGCTATTGGTCTTTAGTGGAGTGCCCGACAGTTAATAGATGGTGAATAATTTAATTAAAGAACTTTAATTAATTATTCAAGTACCATTGAAGCTTCAAGCTACAGGTCTATGAGGTCCCCTCTATAGCACAACAAGGATTAAATGAGAATTATTTTTAGATTAATTTGAATTATTCAAATTAAATGAGGGGATTAATTATATGTGATATAATTAATTTTACTTAATTAATACATTATAATATAAATTTTATTTGAGAGGAAATAAATATTTGAATATGATTCAAATATTAATTATATGAATTGGATTCATATAATTAAATTTAATATAAATGAGATTTATATTAAATAACATTGATGAGAGAATTAAAACTATAGGTTATATTGTATATGATACAATATTAAACCATAGGTTATATGTTATATATGATATAACATATAGTTATATATATACACATATAATAAGTTGGTTATTATATATATATATAAATTAGAATTAATTTATTTTATTTTGAATTAAAAGGAGAAAAATAACTTCCCTCCCCTTATTTCTCCCAACTCATGTACTGAGTGATGATGGTTTTTCTGGGGTTGATCTTCTTTTTGTGAGTTTTGTTATAAAGAAGAGCGATGTGTGTAAATGAGTATGATTGCTCTGCAATAACTTCCCAAGAAAAATTCTCTACTCCTCTCAATTCTCTCTTCCCTCTTTTCAAAAATCAAAGAATCCTTAAAGAGAATACAGTAGGTTCTAATTGGTGGTGGCCATAAGAGATTGTTTTGACTGTGATCATTCATTGAGAAGAGGATCACGTGAAGAAAGGTTTTTTAAGGGTAAGGTTTTCTAAGTTCCTTTTTCTTTTCTTTAATGCATGTTGTAAATTTCTGATTATGCACGAAATATTTACTCATGGGTGGGGCAAGTTCTTCTATTCTGGTTTATGGTTTCTCTTGGCTATATAGTTCATCCGGGGGAGAGATCGAGCTTCAAGATATGTTTCCATTATGTAATTTGCATTATGTGAAAATTGAAATTGGGACCGATCCACATTTCTGCTTAGGACCTTCATAGGTTCCTACACTTCTGCCTATGAAATCGGTCCTTTAATTTGTATGGGTCAGAGTGGCCACTTTCGCCGACTCAATATGTCTATGATTTTGAAGATTCGTCAGATTAGGAAGTTGGGAACACAGCTACACAAGAAGGAATTCACTCATTCTCTATAGTTAGAGAATATAGATAAATGGCTTCCTTAAGAGCTAATTGCGAGGTTTGAATAATGTGGCATTACACCCTCTCTTGGCCCGAGAGGGGTTTGGTCATAGTTGGACTATGACTTATTGTTTATTAGAGAGATCAGTGATACTTAAGAAATTAGATGTAACTACAGAGGCAAAATAGTAATTTTGGCCCAACTGTATTTACGAGCAATTTGTGAAGAGTCAACGCACCATTGATTGGTTATATCTAATGGACACAAAAATATATCTGTAGTGCGAAGAGTACAACTATCAGTCTTTAGTGGAGTGATTGACAGTTAATGGAAGTTGATTAATTTAATCAAACAGTTTGATTAATTAATGGAGTACCATTGGAGCTTCAAATTATAGGTTCATAAGGTCCCCTTATTAACTCAATTAGGATAAAATGAGAATCAAATTAATTCGAATTGTTCAAATTAATAAAGTAAATTATTTATATAAAATTGTATGAGATATAATTTGAGAGAGACAAAAAAGACAACCTTAGTATGAATTTGATTCATATTAAATATTTGAGAGAATTTGTTTATACACACACACATAATATTAAATTAAAGTACATATATAAATTAAATAAAAATTAATTTTATTGAATTACATGTATGTTTTTTAATTACATAAAATAAGTTGTTAATTAAAGTACATTTTAATTAAATGAAAATTAGTTTTATTTCATTATATTTATTTTTAATTATATAAACCTTACATTTTCTTCAAATAACTTATAAACCTAATATTTTCTTCAATAAATTCTCTCATTATTATTTGGAAGATGAAAGGAAAGGTTTTTTCAACTTTCACTTGCACTATTATAAATACTCCAAAATATGTTGAAGTCGTAAGGTGTTGAAAATATCGAAGTTGTTGAAGGTTTTGGAAAAGTGTTTTTCTCTCGAAACAAAATAATTTCCTCTCTATATTATTCAAAGAATCCCACACTCTTTATGATTCTCTACCCCAATAATACTGAGGTCTCCATGTGGTGGTGTCTATTGGTTTTGAACACTTGTTGCCGTGTTTTTTTTATTATTTGCCTTCGAAGTTTTTGGAGAAAAAATCATGAAGAGACTAGTCTTCAAGGGTAGTTTTCTGAATCTTTTATTCTTCTTAATATATATGCTTAGTTGATCATGTGTATTCTATTTCCGTCACATATATTTTTTGCGCATTATTTAAAATTAAAATTAGGATGTGATCTTTTCCACGATGGGTAATCATTTCATGAATGAGATTCAAATATTTAATTCATGTGAATTAGATTCATGAAAATTTAATTAATTATTATGTTAAAGAGAAATATTTGAATGAGATTCAAATATTTAATTAATGTGAATTAAATTCATGAAGATTTAATTAATTAAAATGTTAGAGAGGATGAAGCATATAAATATGTATTGTTTATATATAATAATTAATTAATTAACTATATATTTTAAATTAGATTTAATAAGTGGTTATTTGGCCAATTAATTAAATAAGAGGTTATTTAATTAATTGGCATCAAGGGTAAAAAGAAAATACTTGGAGAAGGGCTAAACTCTTCTCCATATAAATTCATCTTATTAGCCCATTTAGGGCAAGAATTCTCATCTTCTTCCTTTTGATTCAAAGATTGACAGGACCTTTAGAAGAAACCTAAGAGTTCGAACAAATCCCATCGGTGAGATGGTGGAAGAAGTACCAAGGGTGATCTAGGGTTACTTTCAATCAACCCTTCCTATAAATCAACCCTAAATCACAAACGTGCCCATCAATGTCAACAAACTTAAGTTGGGGTTGATTCAAATGGCAGAGATATTGCTTTTAGAAGACGACCCACCGACAACCCTCATAAGCATCTACAATTTTTTATCGAAATATGCAAAATGGTAAAGATGAATGGTATTGTTAACGATGTAATTAGACTAAGATTGTTACCTTCCTCTTTACAGGACTGGGCTAAAGATTGGTTATAGACTATCCCGCTAGAGAGCATAACCACATGGGACGAGTTGGCACAAGAATTCCTAAAACAAATATTTTCCACCGGCTAAGACCATGAGGTTGAGAACGAAGATTGGCACATTCCGCCAGTACGATGATGGACAATTATACGAGGCTTGGGAGAGGTACAATGACCTATTGAGAAAGTGCTTATAATATGGGTATCCGGATTGACTACAAATCCAACTATTCTATAATGGATTGACTAGCTCCACCAAATCAATCCTAGATGTCGCCCTAGGAGGTTCTTCAAAGCTCATTATAGAATAGTTTGATTTGCCACACCTTGCTTAAGGATTTGGCTAACACATCATATAATTGGCCATGTGAAAGATCATCTTCAAAGCTCGCTAGAGGGTATGAGGTAGAGGAGGTAAATGCTTTTAAAGCTCAAGAAATCATTAACATCTTTAATGTTTTCTTGTTAGTGTAAGCCTTCATTTTGAACCCTATAGCCCTGCCCCAATAATCCTACCTCAGGGAATAATATTATTGGTGCAATTGACTATAGCGATCTTATCCATTTATGGAGTTCGCTCTGTCCCTTTCCATGCAAATACCTTCCTAAGGGGTATGATTCCAGGGCGCCATGAGGTCGAGAAGAGAAAAACATTACAAATTAATGAATGAGACTGTAGGGTATGTTGACACACGTCTTTCTCTCAGTTACTATAAACACTTTCTCCATTCACCTTGATATCAATCTATGCAAATAACTTCCTAAGGGAGGATGCGCCCAGTGAAGGAAAACCAACGACGATTTTGTAGAGGAAGCGGGATCGATCCTATTTTTTGTTTTCACAGATTTAATAAATTACAGAGCAACAACATAAGGATATGCATTAAAACTTAAAATTACAGCATGCATTCAGGAGAAAATGGAAGAAGAATTGGGAAGAAGTAACACTTACCCTCGAAGCCAAACAAAATTTCACATTTCCCTCGACCCACGAACAATCTCCAAAATGAAAACTCAATTGGGCACCGCCACTTGAGAGCCCTTTAGTATTCTTTAGAGGTTAGAATTGAGCAGGATGTGTGAGCTCTGCTTAATTCTTTGGAAGAGGGAAGGAAGGAGATTGAGAGGGGATGAGAAAAATTTTCTAGAGAACACTTCTTTGTCAATTTTTCTTCAGAGAGCCAACTAAGAACGTTTTTTTTAGATCCACAAAAATTGGAAGAAGATGAATGAAAAACCATCTACCCAACCACTCCCCTTTGTATGTTTTTGTCAGAGAAATTAGGGGAAGAGAGTTGTAACTCCTCCATTTAATTAAATTAAAATTAATTAATCAAATCAATAATAATAATATACATAATAACAACCTTATTACATGTATATATACTACATATTATATCAAATATAATATATAACCTATAGTTTTATATTGTATCAAATACAATATAAGCTATAGTTTTATTTTCTCTCAATAATGCATGACATTTAATATAAATCACATTTATACTAAATTCAAGTGTATGAATCTCATCCATATAATTAATATTTGAATCATATCCAAACATTTAATTCCTCTAAAAATATTTTATATTATAATGTATCAAATACATTATATTAATTATATCACATATAATTAATTTAATTAATTATATCATATATAAAGAATTCCACCAAATAATTTGAATAACTCAAATTGATCTAAAATTAATTCTTAATTAAATCCCTGTTGAGCTATAGAGGGAACCTCATGGACCTGTAGTTTGAAGCTCCAATGGTATTTGGATAATTAACTAAATTCTTTAATTAAATTATCTAACTTCCATTAACTGTCGGTCACTTCACTAAAGATCGACAACTTCACTCTTCACACTACAGATATATTTCTATGTCCATTAAATATAATCAATCAATAATGTGATGACCCTTCACAAATTGCTTGTAAGTATAGCTAGGCCAAAATTATCGTTTTGCCCCTGTAATTATATCTAACTTCTTAAGTACCACTGATTCCTCTAATAAACAATAAGTCATAGTCCAACTATTACCAAGCCCCTCTTAGGTCAGAAGAGGGTGTGATAACATTGTTCAAGCCTCAGAATCAGCCCTTAAGGGAGCAATTTATCTACTTACCCCGACATCAGGGAAGGAATGAATTTCGTCTTGTGTAGTTGTATTCCCAGCACTCTAATCAGACGAATCCCTAAAATGGTAGGCTTATTGATTTGACAATTTGGCCACCCTCGCCCATACAAATCAAATGACTGCCTTCATGAGCAGAAGTTCATAACTTACTCAAGATTCAGGTCATGTCATCTATGGTCATCTTAGTGAAATGTAGGTCTCTATTATTAACGTTGTTATATGATGAGACTAACCATTTCGTGGTCCGATCTTATACAACTCTTTGTATAGGAAACGCTCGCTCACATGTCTCTACATGAATAATCAGAATCAAATCATTTGTAGCACTTTACAACACATGTAACATCTACAAAACGGGTCGTATCGGTTGTGTCATTAGGATAAGGTATCCAATCTTATCCATCTACTACAAACCGTTTAGGTTATTATTTAAACAAAATCTATCCGTATGTCTCTACATACTTGTTTAAATTACATAAAATAACCTAGGATCTTAGTTTATTGGATTGAGTGTATGCTCATAAAATAATAATTATTTTATTAAAAACAATTCATTTATACAATGTTTACAAACTACGAGAATACAAGAGATTTAGGATACCAATCCCAACACCCAGGGTGCCACAAGGCCGAGCATGGATCTCACGATGTGAACTTTTAGGGAGAATGCGAGTGGGGAAAATGACATATCATATACATCTTTTTTTCTCCCACTAAGTGTTTTAGAACCTAGGATTTATTAATTTAGCTAAATTCGGCTAACTAATTTAACTAAGTCATTGTTAATTTGGTCAATATAATGTTTACATTGAATGTTTTAACAATATATGGTTTTATTTACTAAACACTTTAATAAATCTAATCATTTATTACATGCTTGTAAAATATTCGTCTATTCCACCTTCCAGGCCAATTCCTAGGTAGGGGTATTTCTTTTTCGTCAGCTTAAATATCCCAGCCTTAGACAATACATTCCTTATACATAGGTTCCTTTAGAAAATTATTTTATAAATTTAATCTTTTATTTTTTTTTCCAAATAACTCTATTGAAAGAAAAATAAAAGATTAACCTATTTCTAATCATACTATAAACATTTTATCATGAGTCTAGGTGAATTAATTTTAAACTATTTAAAATTAAGACCTATGTTTGCATACGACTCTTGATTATAGATTTTAATCTAATTCATTAAACTTATAAATTTTATAAATTAATGAAATTAATAAAACCTATAACATGCATCTAACGACATTAATCAAATATAACAATTATATTTACTACGTAATGTCATGCTCAATGTAATTCTATTTTCATCATATAATATAACATTTATATTATTCACTCATGAATATAAAACATATCCATCATACATATATAATAAGTATACTAAAGTATGAGGCATGAATATGCTTAATAATGCATGTAATCATATAATATAATATTTATATTAATTATGATGCATGATAAATGTTTATCCTAAAGTGGGAATTTAAAAATTATATGGCATACATTAACATATAAAATTTAATCATACATCAAATGTAAAATTAAACAAATAACTAAAATAGGCTAAATTTTGGCACTCTAAAAATTAATTAAATCAATAAAATCAATATTATATCAATTTAATTAATTTAATAAATAAAATTACAAAATAAAAAAAAAGGCAACAACAACTGCTAGGCTCGAACCCACGATCTAAAACTGCCTTGCACGGGCACAACAAACCCTCGCAGTGTTGCAACACTGGTTTGGATACTTGTCATAGCGTAAGCTGCACTCCTTGCAGAGTTGCAACGCTCGGCCTTAGCATCACATATTATATTGATTTAATTATTTTAGTAAATAGAAATAAGTAACAGCAACCGCAAGCTCAAACCCACAATCTAAAACCACCTTCGACGTGCGCAACAAACCCTCGGAGCGTTACGATGCTCCTCTTGAGCGTTGCAACGATGGTTTGGATACTTGTCGTAACGTAATTGTAATGACCCGACTCCCTAGGACTTAAGTTAGGCCGTTACTAAATACATGCATGCATGGAACTCAAAACGACATTCGGTTATGGAGAAATAAATGCTAATTAAATATGGTAAGTTCAAAGGACTAAAACAATAGTAGGGTACCCATAAATCATAAAGGATAATAAATAAGTCTGAAAAACGATTCTTAAAAGTAAGTTTTAAATATCAAAACTAAAAGTTAAAAGAAACATGAAAAGAACTCTAAATTTCATGATGCGGAAGTGCAAAAACTAGTCCCAGTGGCTCGATCACGAATTCCGCTTGTCCATCGCTGGTGCATCTCTACCCTTATCTGAAATAACAACATGAGAAAGAATGAGTATAAAATACTCAGTAAGTAACCCCACTACTTGGGTCAGGCTGGGCATCTATGTCCTCTAGATATCCACCTCTGATGAAACATATAACTGCTCTAGTCCTCATGGGACACATATGCACATGAAATAAGAAGGAGACTGAGTCCTATCCTACTGTAGTTAAGTATGCCCACTACCTCTGGTGAATCTCGAAGGAGACACAAACTGGTGAATCTTGAAGGAAAACTGGTGAATCCCGAAGGAGACAAAAACTGGTGAATCCCGAAGGAGACACAAACTGGTGAATCCCGAAGGAAGCACAAACTGGTGAATCCCGAAGGAAACACAAACTGGTGAATCCCGAAGGAAACGCAAACTGGTGAATCCCGAAGGAAACACAAACTGGTGAATCCCGAAGGAAACAAAAAATCTAATGGCATTTAACTAATCAGTAAGGACATTTACACAATCTCAACATCATAATCATCACTATACGAATCTATGACATACATATAAACCTCAACATCATGGCTCTACAACATACATATATACCTCAACATCATGGTTCTACAACATACATGTATACCTCAACATCATCAGATCAAATACAACCATAGAAGCATATACCATCTCATACTAGCATTCAAGTGTCTATGTGCATAAATAAATAATTTGGATCTCGTAACAGAACATACTTTAATCATATTATACTATCAATCTTTCATGCTGTCATTCTGTCATGACCTTCATTTAACATGCTAGCATACATCTAATGCCTGGCCCGTGGGCAGTTCCAGTAGTAAGATTACTTACCTTGATATTAGGTCGAACCAAAAAACAATTGAATCTTTGTGAAATTCTTGAATCCTTAATCAAATCTAAACATAAACCAAGCTTTAAAATTAATAGTTAAGGCCAAAATCCAAACACCCAAATATTACAAAATATTTCTAGATAACCTTATCTAAGGTGTGGTCCAATTCGAATTTACCTTCCAAACCTCCAATTTTAAGTCCAAATAATTAGCAAACCAAACTCTTCTTCATCTTGAATGAAATTCTTGAATCAACCCCCTAATCATAATTTGAAATTAGGCTTACATGATTAAAGCTTGAATCAAATACATACTTCACTACCAATGTCTCAAATAAATTATCCATATGTAGCTTCGTCAAAAAAATCACTTCCAAATGACTTTACCAAAATTTCTCAACAACCAAAATTAATCCGCAAGAGGGTAATCAAAGCATAGAACTTACCAAAACTTGTTAAAACAAACTCCAACTTCACTGAACAACACCTCAATACCTTTACAAATTTGAATTCAAAGTTGAAACACAATGGGTATCAACCAATTGATGCCAAAAGTAAATGAGTATTCAAGAATCAACCGTAAACAAACCCAAACGGCAGAAATCTTACCCAAATCGATAGATCCAGTGACGGCAAAAGTGAACGACGATTGAGCAGTGGTGGACGGAGGTCATGAAGAAGAAACTGACGCGACAGCTTTCGGCGGTGTCGAACGGGCTCACGAACGTGAGGAAGAAAAAGGGGGGTGGGGTTTGACTTTTTATAAAAAAAAAACAATAATAATAATAAAACAAAAAGGAAATAAATATAATTACATTTAATTCCTTCCCGTTTTATATTATTAAATTATTTTCTGTTTAGAAAGAAAATTAATTCCTGCCATTAATTTCTAATTTGAATAATTTCACGCCAACAATTAAATTTCCACACTTACGCTTGAAGTCCAAAATTCCAAAAATGCCCTCCAACTAATACCAATTACTGAAATTCCAAATAATAAAGTTACTGAAATTACATTATTACTAAAAAAATGTGTGGGGTGTTACATTATTCCCTCCTCAAAGAATTTTCGTCCTCGAAAGTTCATTCTTGAAAAAAAAACTCAGGGGGTGTTACAGTAATGCTATGCTCCTTACAGTGTTGCAGCGCTTGGCTCGGCATCACAATGCTGTTGCCGAGTGTCGCAACGCTGGGCCTTTTGTGCCCCAACGTAAACAACGTTCTGCCTTTACGCTCCAACATAAAATGCTTGTCTTTGCTTCATTTTGAGTCTGTTTTGCTCCGATCTTGATCTCCTCTCCTCAACAACTCTTGCCAAAGCTTCAAGACATGGACTTACAAACTTGATTGCAAAAAATAAACTCCTAAACAATGGGTGTAGACATCGTATTTGGTTTGACTCGATGTTTAAAATTATGCTTAATTTTATTCTTAGTTTTTGATAAATTTTAACTATCAATTGAAATTTAATGAAAACTGAAAATTAAGTGATTTTTTTTTTCAAAATCTAGAAAATGATTTCCTTTATTTTTTTATTATAGAATATATTCAAAAATTGAAATAATTAAAATTTAAAAAGTAAAATAACTTTTCCTTTAGGTTCCTCGAAAAAAAAGGTAAAAATGAAAATGAAAAAGAATAAGTTGAAAATCAATAAAAATATTAAAAAGTTAAAAAAGTCTAAAATAAAAAAGTAAAATAATCTTCCTTGGTCTTCCATCTTCCCCTTCTTCTTTCTTTCCCCTTTTTTTCTCCCCAATTTTCTTTAACCAAAAGTGCTAATTTAAGCTTCCTAATGGCCTATAAGAAGAGGATTGAATACACATGCAGGGGGGATGGGGCATAATACATTGAGATGGGGGAGAAATCAATATGAACAAAGATATATTGATTGAGAGAAATAAGAATATATACAGTGAGGAACAAGTGAGAAAAGTGGAAGAATAAAATTCGGTTAAATACCCCACGCTCTGACAAACTCCACAACTCGGCAAACGAACACCATGTCCTCTATTCAAATGTTTCATGACGGCACCTCCGACAAGCTTCATGAGTAGTGAAAGTTTCCAATGAAGACCTCCACAACCCACTTGTAGTACTTCACCTATCGGGTAGTAGCACTTTGGGAAAATTTCACAAAATGACCCAAAACCCAAAAGCTTTTCTACCAATGACCTTTTCCTAAAAAATTTTCTACCATTGACCTTTTACCCATGCGAAATTCCAAAATTACCCCCACTTTTTAAAACTCCTCAAACCGCACTACATTTCTTCTTCCTTCAACGATTTCTTCAGCCCTTCATTCAATGTGCATTCAATAAAACACCAACATTCCACCAAAACATTTATTTCCAACTAATATTCTACCAATAGCATTGAATAACATTGGTATGAAGAGAATGAAAGGTCACTCTCAGTATTCACTTTCTATCGAAATCCCCACGAAATTCTCTCATTGTTCTCTCGTAGCTTTCTCTCAAAGTTTCATTCTAACATCTTCGTTGATCGCTTTTATCTTTAGATTCAGAAATGGAGAGAATGTAAGTGATATTCTACGATTTCTTGTCCCAGATCGCTTTCATAGTAAGTGTCGTTTAGCATTAAATGAACGATCGTATAGTAATATATACACAATCATTTATTACAATATAAATGATTGTTCATAAATTACAATACGGTCGTATAGTAAATTATAAACAATCATATAGTAATTTATACACAATCGTCTAGTAAATTATAAATGATCATGTAGTAATTTATCAACAATCGTATAGTAAATTATAAACGATCGTGTAAACATTTATAAATAATCGCATAGTAATTTATAAACCATCGATTACTTATCAATGATTTGCTTATCCCATTGTAGATCAATGACGCTACTTCACATCTTTGTACGATTTGATGAGGATTGGGATGAGTACGGAAGAAATTATGTTGGTGGTCATGTGAAAGGTCTAAAAATCAGAAATGATATAACAGTCAATGAATTAGTGAGTATGATACACCAACAACTGAATATCGATCCGAATATGTTTGATATACATATCAAATGTTGCTACAGTTTACTGGTCCCAACTCCCCCAATTGACATAATCGACGATGAAGATCTAGCTTCTTTTTAGAAGGTAGTGATGCATCCCAGATGCCTTTATTTGTATCGGTTACACCTTACGAAATTCATGGAGAACACACGGACAATATGTACCAGTATTGCAATCCAACCGATCAACCCATGTCAACCAGTCAAAATTGTGGGTTTGCAACCATTCCAACATGCAATATTCATACCATGTCTTCACTTGATGATCATATTGAGCCATATAACTTGGGGGATGACCGAAGTGAAGCTTGGTTTGGTCAGAACAATGAACCCAGATGTACTTCACAATTCAATACTGAACATGGATATGGACAATCTTCAGGACTACAGACTTCTCCAACACCTAATATTCATATTCCAACCCCACCTGCTCCCATTCCACTAGGTGTGATGCCTTTGGTTCTAATGCATTCCACCGTTCCAACCAAATCATTTGTTAATATACCCAAACCATTAGAGGGCCCATCGTATGACAACCTCATCACAATACCTCATGACTATCTGAATGACGAGGATATAAAGTTTGGTCAAATTTTCTTTTTGAAATATGATTTGTCAGTTAAATTATCAATGCTTACAATAAAAAAGAACTTTGACTACCATGTAAAAAAGTCAACAAAGAGCTTGCTAACTATCTGGTGTTTAGTGGAAGAATGCAAGTGGACAGTCCGTGCAAAAAAAAAAGAAAGAAAGTGATTCCTTCAAAGTGATGAAATATCCCAGCGAACATACATGTTCTCTTCAAATGAGAATTGGTAATCATCCACAAGTAAAAAGTTGGAATATTGGACACTTAATTCAGTCCAAATACGAACAAGTTGGTCAAATATACCACCCAAAGGATATAGTTGAGGACGTATGACGAGATTATGTAGTGAACATAAGTTACGAGCGGGTTTATCGCGCTAGAGAGTATAGATTGACGCTCACATGAGGGTCGTCATAAGGATAATATGTTATTGTTAGGGCACATGGCGAGGCACTTAAGCTTGTAAATCCAGGTATGATATTTAAGATTAAAGTACAGGGCGGACAATACTTTAAGTACGTCTTCATGGCACTTGGTCCGTGTATCAGGGGTTTTCTAAACTGCATCCGCCTAGTAATCATTGTTGATGGGACCCATTTTCACGAGAAATACAAAGATGTGTTGTTAATAGCAATGTGTATCGATGGAAATAACAACATATATCCTATCGCCTTTAGTATTGTAGATGGTGAGAACAATGCATTATGGACTTGGTTCATGACTCATTTGAAGACTTCGATAGGAGACGCTCCCAATTTAGTGATTATATCAGATTTTCACATCTCAATTGTAAAGGTTGTTGCAAGTATATTTCCTGATGCATTTCTTGCCCTATATATATACCAACACTTCTACCTAGCGGTGAAAGCTTATAGAATGTCTAAGTTTCAGATGTATTGGTCTAAGCTCCATCAATATCCTGGTGTGACGGCCCATCTTGAGGAGGTTGGATTACAACGGTGGGCAAGGTATCTGTTATGCAACCGTTTAGCTAACTGTTACACGATCATTTGATTGTTTAGGTTTATATCATGCAATCATTTAGCTAACTGTTACGCGATCGTTTAGATATCTATTATGCAATCGTTGAAATATCTGTTATGCGATAATTTAATTTTTGTTATGCTATTGTTTACTAATTGTTGTAGTGTACACGCTTGTAAGATTGGTAAGATAGACGTCCCTGCTGAGAAAAATTTTCCTGCTACAGTCTCTTGCCAAGTCCACAAAACTACCTATGTGATTAAGAATAAGTTGACAGAAGAACGGATGAGATTGTATAGGAAAAATGCTTTTGGTCCATTGTGGATATAGATCTTGTTTTTAATGGACAAGCAGATGCAAACTCAGATGTTATATCATTTAACATTCTAGGAAAGAAGGTAACATTCTCCCAAGATGATTTTAACTTGATAACTGGGTTGTGGCCGACCAGGGAAACAGTAGAAAAAGAAACAAGCGGTGAAAGGTTGCCAGAACTCATTCTTGGACCGAAGAACCCAAATGAAAAGGATAGTTCTTGCAAAGATGTAGAGACCACATTCGAAAAGTTCAATTTTACTAATGACGAAGATGCTATCAAGGTTGCATTGGCACTATTCATCAAAACGGTAATGATTGGAAAAGACAAGAAAACCCAATTCGATGTGGATATATATGGGATTATCGATGACCTTAAAGTCTTTGCACATTACAACTGATTTTCTCTTTTTTATAAATGTACATTGAATAGCATGAAGACTATCATGCGCGGGAAAAAAGAGGCATTCTACCATATTATCGTCATCTTGTCATACCTACAATGGACTTGATAAACCCTTGCCCACCGTTGTAATCCAACCTCCTCAAGATAGGTCATCACACCAGGATATTTATGGAGCTTAGCCCAATACATCTGAAACTCAGACATTCTATAAGCTTTCGCCGCTAGGTAGAAGTGTGAGATTATGTCCTTATGCTTAAATTTTTCAATCAAATTGTTCTGAATATGGTATATACATAGGGTATGAAATGTATCAGGGAATATACTTAAGACAGCCTTGTAATTGAGATGTGATGATTTAATATAATCACTAAATTCGAAATGTCTTCTATCGAAGCCTTCAAATGAGTCATGAACCAAGTCCATGATGCATCGTTCTCACCATCTACAATACTGAAGGCGATAGGATATATGTTATTATTGCCATCAATACATGGTGATATTAACAACACACCTTTGTATTTCTCATGCAAATGGGTCCCATCAACAACGATTATTGGGCGGATGCAGTTCAAAAAAACCCTGATACACGAACCAAGTGCCATAAAGACTTACTTAAAGTATTGCGTCCTCTACCTCAACCTCAAAGCTCATACCTGGATTTGCAAGCTTAAGTGTCTTGCCATATGCCCTAACAATAGCATATGATCTTTCCGACGACCCTCGTGCAAACACTAATCCATATTCTCTAGCGCAATAAGCTTGCCTGTAATTTATGTTCACTCCATAATCTCGTCAGACATCTTCAATTATATCCCTCGGACGGTATGTTTGACTAACTTGTTCATATTTGGACTTGATTAAGTGTCCAATAATCCAACTTTTTGTTTGCCAATGATTACCCATTCTCATTTAAAGAGAACATGTATGTTTGCTGGGATATTTCGTCAATTTGAAAGGAATCACTTTCTTTCATTTTTTTACACGGACCCCTCCACTTGCATTCCTCAACTAAACATCGGATAGTTAACAAGCTATTTGTTGAATTTTTTACATGTAGTCAAAATTCTTTCTTATTGCAAGCATCGATAATTTAACTGACAAACCCCATATCTCGAAAAGAAATTTCACCGACCTTTACATCCTCGTCATTTCAAACAGTCATGATGTATTATGATGAGGTCGTCATACAAAAGGCCCTCTGATGGTCTGGGTATGTCTATAAATGGTTGAGTTGGAACGATGGAATGCATTTGAATCGAAGGCATCACAATTGGTGAGACGGGAGCATGTGGGGTTGGAACATGGATGTAAGGTGTTTGAGAAGTTTGTGTTCTTGAAAATTGTCCATATCCATGTTCAGTATCAAACTGTGAAGTACAACTGGGTTCACTGTTGTGACCAAACCAAGCTTTACTTCGGTCATCCCCCAAGTTACATGGCTCAATATGATCATCCAGTGAAGACATAGTGTGAATATTACAAGTTGGAATGGTTGCAAACCCAAAGTTTTGAGTGGTTGAAATGGGTTGATCAGTTGGATTGCAATGTTGGTACATATCGTCTGTGTGCACTCTATGAATTTTGCAAGGTGTAACTGATATAAATAATGACATCCAAAATGCATTACTTCCTTCTAAAAAAAAGCTAAGGCCTTCATCATCGATTATGTCAATGGGGGGAGTTGGGACCAATAAGTTGCAACAACATTTGATGTGTATATCAAACATATTCGGATCAGTATTCGGTCGTTGGTGCATAATACTCACTAATTAACTAACTGTTATATCATTTCTGACTTTATGACCTTTCATATGACCTCCAACATAATTTCTTTCGAACTCATCCCAATCCCCACCATATCGTACAAAGATGCGAAGTACCGCCATTGATCTGCAATAGGATAAGAAAATCTTAAGCAATGTCCCATTAGAGTTTTAGAAATCGCCTAGTAATAGATAAGCGATCGCCCAACTATTTATAAGTGTTCACTTAGTATTGTATATGCGATCATATAAATTTCTGAATGATCGTTTACATAGTACTACATGATTGTTTATATAGTACTATACGATCGCTTACACAGTACTACACGATTGCACGATCATTTATAAATTACTACACAATAGTTTATAAATTACTGCGCCATCATTTATAACTTACTACACGATCGTTTATAACTTACTACATGATCATTTATAACTTACTATACGATCGTTTATAACTTACTACACGATCGTCTAGTAATTCATGAATGATCGTTTATATTGTAATGAATGATTGTGTATATATTACTATACGATCGTTCATTTAATGCTAAGTGACACTTATTATGAAAGAGATCTGGGACAAGAAATATTTGAAGGAACTCTTATTCAAGAGTACCTATGAGCGGAAGCAGATCTTTCCAATTCATTGTGACAGAATTACTGCATATACATTCAAAACATACTAATATGCATTCATAATGCTAAAGAGATCAAGTGATCATATAAGATCAAGATTTCTTCTTCATAGCGAGTCTAAAACCCAACCGTCTACCTCAAACAATCACCACTCGGACAGAAGGAAATGGAGAAGACACCACCACTCAGAGCCCTCAGTATTCTTGGAGTGAGAATCCAAAGTGTGGGCTTTGTTTGAATTTGGTAGATGGAAGAAGGAAGAGAGACCGTACACAACGATCAAGTTAGTGGGATATAAGGTCGTCTATCGCATAGACAAGATGCTTGATCATTTAGGTGAGGAATACGATCGTGTAGGAAAAAGTAAGGGGTCGTCTAAACGATCATGTAAGAAAAGGTAAGCGATCGTCCAAACAATCGCATAGGAAAAACTAAGCAATCGTCTATACGATTGTTTAGTAAATATCGGGAGCTAAACAATCACTTAGGAAAAGGTAAACGATCATTTAGATAATAGCGCGCGATAGTGAAATCGATAAATGATCAGTTAACAATATCGTATATGTAAGCGATCGTGCAGTCACTATCGTATAGGCATTGATTTTCTAAATGATGACACTATCTTTCTCACAATGTCTGCACATATGACTCCTACACACTGATAACGGGCAGAAATGCACGTTATCATAGCGTTAAGTTCTCAAACAATGTCGGATTGCGTTGATGAAATATATTAAATTGTGTCCATTAAGCATAAATTCTATAATATTGCGGTTGCATGCGTCCAACACATTAGAACAACTGATCTTTATATTTTTGTGCAGAATATGCGTTAACGCAATGCAAAGATTGTGATCATAGGAATTTATTGGTCGAGCGCAACTTTACCACAAGGCTTTGCGTTGATCGTGCTCGCACACATTCGCCTGAGAAGGATCGCCGCAACTTGGTCAACGCAACATGGTGGGCGTATCCGGGTGAAAGGATAATTAAGAGCGATGGGACAAAAAGCCGATGACAGTCGGATCCAAATAAAGTTAATCGATAACGGTCACGAAGTACATTCAGCTTTATCGGTGACAAGTATCCGGCGCATCAGTCAGGAATTAAAGTTGTCCCATCTATACAACCAGGAGAGAGAAGCCGCATTTCACCATGGAAGCTCTATAAATACCAAGTGCATTCTTCAGAAGGGGGGTTCACGACTTTTACAATCTTTTGTTCCACAAGCGCACGCCTCAGTCCATAGTTTTCTTTCGTTTTAAGGCGAACGTGAGGAAGAAAGTTGTGCCGGTAGATCGTTCCGGTAAGCTTGGGAAAGCGCCGAAAGCTCCAAGACAGAGAGAAGGCCGACGCTGCAGAAGCAGGAACATTTGTAGATCAAAATGGAGATTCAGTGTAAAAAGCCTTGGTCAGCAAGGAATTGCTACCAGGCTCTCTACCTTTACTTCCCATTTTCATTTTGTACTCAACTCATTATAAAAATGAAATTTCTTCCTCTATATCTGTTCACTCTCTGTTATTCACGCATGAGTAGCTAAATTAGTTGAATGGTTTAAGAAGCAATTAGATAGCATAATGAGGGAATCTTCATTCTTTGCGATTATCTTGTTTATGAAGGCTTCATTCGTCTATTAGAGATACTCGGGAGGGTATTCTAAGGACAGGATCTAGACTTAAGAAGGTCAGGTCAAAATCTAGGTTTGGAAGAACCATATTAGAATGCATAAACGAGAGATAGGCACTTAGGAATGAGCATTATTTGTTATTAACGCATCACATGCATCTTAGCGATAAGATATGATTGTATGCGATCACCTTGCTTTCATGCATTTTGCATCAATGCATAGGACAATAGTAGAGACTTAGGGATAAGCTCTATGGACACTTTGCATTCAACCATGCGTCCTAGACTTAGGAGCATCGCATTTACATTGGAAAATGACTTGTTGTGCATGTTGTAATATGATCGCATAGTCTGACGCATTCTCGAGTAACACTAGCTAAAGATCTTCTCAACCCGTTCATCGCATACTCATTTCATCTATCAATGAAACTGTTTTTCTCAAATCCGCCGCCTTTACTTATTTCCTTTCATCAACGCAACAACACACCCAACACTTTATTCATTTACTTGGTTACCACAAAGTTTTCGTAAAAATTACCAACGCAACTATTTTCACAAGTCCTTGTGTTCGACACTAGACTGACAAGGAAACTCAGAGGAATTTACACTTGAATTCTGCTGGGAAAACTTGAGTGTACAACGCAAATCCATCAACGCATATCATCCATATTTCCACTACATAATTCCCAGCATCACACACCGTCATTTATTTATAATGCACTCATCTGTTATTTTATAATGCACTCATCTGTTATTTTGAACAGAAGAGATGCCGTCCCATTTCCTTTATCACCGTTCAATGAATGTGATTGTATCATATTCATAATATATAAATTAATATCATATATTAATTATAATATTTTCCTATACTAGATATAAATCATATCTATATCCAATTTCCTCTAAATTAATGTATCTCATACATAAAGTTAATTATATCATATTTAATTAACTTGTTCAATTATATCATATATAATAAAACTCTCTTTTGTCAATTTGAACATTTCAAACTGACCCAAACACTGATTCTCAACTTGTATCCAAGCAACCAAGGGGACCTTATGGACCTATGGTTCGAAGCTCCAATGGTATGTGAATAGCTGACCAAACTCTTTAGTCACGATATCCACCATCCGTTAACTACCTAGCATTCTACTAAAGACCGACAGTTGAACTCTTCTTGCCATAGATATATTTATATGTCTATTGGATATAACCAATCATCAGTACGATGACCCTTCATAGATGCTCGTAATTACAACAGGCCAATTTATCGTTTTGCCCCTGTAATTACATCTTCCTTCTTAGGTACCACTGATCCCTCTAATGAACAATACAGCATAGTCCTACTATGTGTGAACACCTCTCAGGCCATGAGAAGGTGTGTGGTGCCACATCGTTCAAGCCCCGACCATTAAGAGAGTAATCTATCTACTTACCCCTACTTTGGGGAAGAAGTGAACTCCATCTTGTGAAGCAGAGTTCCCAGCTCCCAAATCAGAAGAATCCCCAAAATGGTAGGTTTGAGTTGGCGTTTTGGCCACTCGCACCCATGCAAATCAAAGGACCGCCCTCAATGGCATAAGTTCCCAACTCACTTAGGATTAAGGTCGTGTTATCTATGGTCATCCTAGTGAAGTGAAGTCTCAGTCATAAACGGTGTTATATGACAAGACATTAACACTTCGAGGTCAAGTCTTATACAAACTCTTTGTATAGGACGCCCCCGTTTGCATGTCCACTACACGAATGATCAGGATCAGACCATCTGTGACAAGTCACAACATTTGTAACAATTCCACAAAGCGGGCCATATCCATAGTGTTACTAGGATAAGGTTTCCCTCATATATCCATATACTATAGACTATTTTTGTTGTTACTTAAGACATGATCTACTTGTATGACACTACATACATGCTTAAGTTATATAAAGACAACTAGGGATATTAAGTTTATTGGTTTGTGGTAAAATAAAAAACATCTAAATGTGCAAAGTCAAGTAGTGAAGTAAATATCATTTATATTATACATCACAAGTATTAATGTCTTGCTCCGAGGTGCGTGTAGTCGTGAGAGCCTTCATTAACGGATCAATAACGTTTTACTCTGAGGCGATCTTCATAATGATCACGTCTTCTCAATGCACTATCATGCGGATCGACTTTTACATGGCAACAAGTGAGAAAGTCTCCTCTAGTCGACTCCCTCCACCTGGGTATAAACCTTTGCCACAAATCGAGCTTTGAAGGTTTGCACTTTCCCATCAGCACCCCGTTTACGCTTGTAGATCCATTTATAATCTAATAGGTCTTACCTTATCAGGCTGATCTACAAGATCCCATACCGATTTGAAGTACATCGACTCCATCTCGAGATTTATGACATTGACCCATTCATCCCGGTCAACATCCTCCATTTTCTTTTTATAGGACAATAGATCCTTAACGTCGCTATTTGTCACCATAGTTAAGATTTTCGTGAAACCCAGATCGCGATCAGGCGGGTTCGTAACCCTCCTACTGCGTCGAGGTTCCCTCAACTCTTGAGGTGGAACATACCTACCAGATGAACTATCATCAACAATTATGGTTGATCAAGTAGGTCCTTCAACAACTCTTGTTGAAGTTTCAGCAGTGTCTTTGGAAAACTCACTTAACACGACTTTACTACGTGGACTGTGCTCCCTGATATGATCCTCCTCCAGGAAAGTAACGTTCGTGGAAACAAACACCTTGTTTTCGGATGGATCATAAAAGTAACCTCCTCATGTACCTTTGGGGTAGCCTACAAAGAGGCACAACCTCGATCATGATTCCAACTTCTTTGAATTTGCCTCAAGCACATGTGCTGGACAACCCCATATGCAGAAGTGACGCAAACTAGCTTTATGCCCGTTCCATAACTCTAGAGGTGTTCTTGCAACACTCTTAGAAGGAATACAGTTGAGAATGTATACCGTAGTCTCCATTGCGAAACCCCAAAACGAGTCCGGTAAGGAGCGTAACTCATCATCGTATGAACCATATCCAACAAGGTTCTGTTTCTTCTCTCTGCTACACCATTTTGCTGAGGTGTACCCTGTGCCGAGAGTTGGGAAACGATTCCATGTTCTAATAAATAGTCCTAGAACTCAGAATCCAAAAACTCTCCACATCGATCTGATCGGAGTGTTTTTATTCATCTATCCAAAGCATTCTCAACTCCAACCTTAAATAATTTGAACTTTTCAAAAGATTCAGACTTTCATTGCATCAGATAGACATACTCATATCTCGAGTAATCATCAGTAAAACTGATAAAGTACTCATAACCTCCTCGAATTCGCACATTCATGGGACCACAAAGGTCAGAATATAATAATTCAAGAGGCTCTTTGGCTCGATAACTTTTTCCAGTAGAAGGTTGTTTAGTCATCTTACCTTCAAGGCAAGATTCATACACTGGTAAAGAATTTTCCTCTAACTCGCTTAGAAGGCCATTCTTCACCAATCTCTCAATCCTACTGAGATTGATGTGCCCTAATCGAAGGTGTCAAAGTCGGGCATTTTCTTTTGGAGAAACTCATTGGCATTTAGATTGAGTTACGATAGATTTAAACATCTCTACGTTATGGAAGGAACTTAAGGCTAAAGGTCTTAGCACATACAAGTTATTTTCCAGTTTAGCTGTACAAATTTCAACATCATCCTTACGAATAAACGCTTTATTCAATTTAAAAGAAATAGTGTAATTGTATTGTAACAGACACTTTACAGAAATAAGGTTCCTTTTTAGTTCAAGAACTACAAATACATCTTTTAATATAAGAAACCTATTTTGTAAAGTAAACTGGATGTCTCCCACTGCCACAACTGAGACGACGTGTCCGGTGCCTACTTGCAACATCATCTCACCAGCCTCCAACTGTCGCCAGGATCTAATCCCCTTTGTCTACCTTGGCCTTAGCCTTGACAGCCTTCTTTTCCTTTAGATAACGAGGACAATTTCTCTTCCAATGTTCGTCTAGGTTACAGTGGAAACATTTCCTTTTTCAACCTACGGTAGATACTTCTTTTGGGTGACAGGTGGCGGGTTAGCAGGTGCATTCCCTTTCCCTTCACCACCATTCTTCTTCTTCCCCTTTCCAGAGTTAAAAGTTGAAGGTGCAAACTTTATTCCTGAGGTCGAACCTCGATAGAACATTTTAGAGGACGAGGCAACATTTGCCTCACCTCCCTTTTTCTCTTTACTTTTTCAGCAAGGATTGGTAAGTCTGCAACTCGTTGAGGAGAGTGGTAAGAGAGTAGTCTACTTTATGAAGAATCGTATTGCTTAAACAAAGTAGAGGAAGCTCTCTGGTAATGAATGCAGGATACTACTAACCTGGCTGCCCTCATCAATTTTAGACTCATTCATCTCCGCCACGTTAAAGTGGACCATCATATTCAGCACGTGTTCATAAACAAAGGTGCCTTCCTCCATTTTGGAGCTGAAGATGTGTTTCAGAGCCTCATGTTTGAGCTATCCATACGACTGTCCGAACATTCCCCGCAGGTACTCCATGATCTCATGAGTTGAGACCATGGACTTGTGTTTCTTGGCCAGTCACTAAGACTGGTCAGAATATAGGTTCAGGCTTCTCGTTTGCCCGTGTCCAATGCCCGTATGCTGACCGAACATTTCGAGTAGCGTCCTAAAGTGGAATAGGAGGACATTCCTCCATAAGGACAAACTTTAGATCCTCGATGATGAGTATCGACGTGAGCATATATTTCCAACTTGAATAGTCTAGGCCATTCAGTTTTTCGTTGCTAAGTAAATTGATAGTGACTGAAGCCATTAAAAAACGAATAACCTTTTACAAGACTTTACAAAAACCACAGTTTTTACTTAATCAGTTAATTTTAGCAAAACAGATTCCAAGTACCCTAAGTGAAAAGACTTCTATTCTGCAATGATGCCCCCAACGAGACAGGACAAACATCACCAGTGGGGTGATCAGATAGCCCTTCACTGGGATGAGACATTCTCAACCATTAGGCATAATCAATTCTTGGAACTAAACCTAATATCCACCATTTGTTCGGTCCAGAATAGTTAACCCTTTAACAATTCTGCGTAAGTGCAACTCCTCGTTTTCGATCCCAGAGTCTCGCCCTAATATGCTCACTGTAAGGAAAAAAGTAGATTAGGACAAGAGACTAAGTAACCTTATCCTCTTACAGGAGATCAAATAAAAAAATGCGCAAAACAACCATCCTATAGGGGGACACACTCAGGGTGCCACGAGGCGATGCGCAGAAACTTTATTCAATCCAACGAGGGAGACCGAGGGATATGCTGTCGCACTTCCCGCTCCCACTTACTATGAACACTCTCTTCATCCACCTTGATATTGCCCTACCCAAACAACATTCGTTAGGGGGACACGCCAAAGGTGCCTCGAGGCCAAAGGTAGATCTCACGGTGTGGACTATGAGGGAGAAACGCGAGAGGTGAAAATGAAGCATCAAATGCCCCAAGAACCTCCCACTGAATGTTCTACCTAGGGGTTTATTAACCTAGAAAATTCGGCTACTGATGATGATCTAAGTCATTTATTAAGTTTGCTCAAAACAACTTTTGTCCTTGAAATTAAAAATAAATAAATAAATAAATCTAAGTAGTCACATTAAACTCTTTAATTGACTGACCTTAATTTGCATGCATGCATCAAATCTATCTAAATTACCTTTCCAGGTAGGTTCCCAGGTAAAGGTGTTTCGTGTCATTTTAAATACCCCAACCTAGACAGAACCCGCCTTCGACAAAAGGTCTACTATAGATAGACTTGCTACATATTAATATTTTACTAATTTTTTTAGTTCTAATTTCATTTTATAACCATTTATAAAATAAACAACTAAAACACTCATCCCACGTAACGAAGTATTTATAACGCTTATAAATATAACGTTAAATAAATAAAGCATATATAAATATAACCCTTATATTATATGATGCATGAGGATGCACTTCTATAAATTAAAACAAGCTTCTCAAAATTATAACAATTACAATAAAGAAATGATGCATAACCAATGCATAACCTAAGGTGGGATTTACTATATGTGCATACCATATGATATATTAAAAAACATACATCGCATGCAATAAATAAAGGATTAATGGACCGGGATGAGCCTTTACAAAAATCAGAATGAAATAACCCTATCTATTACATTTTTCATTGAGCAAACCGGTTCATAGGCGAACCGGGTCTTGAACTGCCAGGAGGACTCCATCGTGTAGTAAACGTCGTAGGTAGACGATCTTCCAACGTGCACTAGACGATAGAAGCAAAATTAAATAATCACGTAGACGACAATAAGGCTACGAAGCCTGATCGTCTATGTGATCGCTTAATGCGACGACAGGTAAACGATTTACCTTGCATTACTAAGCGATCGTTTAGTCAGTTACTAAGCGATGAAGCTTGCTGACCAAAACGATCGTCTATGCGATCACTGAACGTGGCGACAGGTAAACGATTTACCTTGCGTTACTAAGTGATTGTTTAGTCAGTTACTAAGTGATGAAGCCTGCTGACCGAAACGATCATCTATGCGATCACTTAACGCGGCGACAGGTAAACAATTTACCTTGCGTTACTAGGCGATCGTTTAGTCAATTACTAAGCGATGAAGCTTGCTGACCTAAACGATTGTCTAGTGCGTATGTGCATTAAATGATACGTGAGCATCCCATCGTCTACACGACTCTATACTCAGCGATCGCGTACCCGATTGTCGACATGATGCGATCAACCCTTGATCGCATACCCCATCGTCTGTACGATGCGATCAACCCTTGATCGCATACCCCATTGTTTGTATGATACGATCAACCCTTGATCGCATACCCTATCGTCTAACCGATGAAATCAACAGCGATCGCGTTCCTCATCGTCTGTACGATGCGATTAACCCTTGATTGTCTCCTTCCTTAAAGAACCGCAACGCTTGCTCCGACCTTCTTCACGAACGACTCAAAACTTAAATAGACTTTGAATACAGACTCAATAACGATTATAATGCCAAAAATGTAGGGGCCTTTACAAAAAACCGCAAATGTAAAAGAATTAAATCAACCCGACGCTAACATCCACAAATCTGCACATTCACGACAATTTAACGATTAAACAATGTAGATTGTACCCACCAATAACGTATTTGCAATTCTTTTGCAACAATGAATTGGAATATCAGAAAACCGAGTGCTCTGATACCAATTGAAGGAACTCTTATTCAATAGTACCTACGAGCGGAAGTGGATCTTTCCAATTCATTGTGAAAGAATTACCGCATATACATTCAAAACATATTAATATGCATTCATAATGCTAAAGAGATCAAGAGATCATTCCAGATGAAGATTTCTTCTTCACAATGAGTCTAAAACCCAACCGTTTACCTCGAACAATCACCACTCGAACAGAAAGAAACGGAGAAGACACCACCACTCAGAGCCCTCAGTATTCTTGGAGTGAGAATCCAAAGTGTGGGTTTTGTTTGGATTTGGTAGAGGGAAGAAGGAAGAGAGACCGTACACAACGATCAAACAAGTGGGAGATGAGGTCGTCTATCGCATAGACAAGATGCTTGATCGTTTAGGTGAGGTATACGATCGTGTAGGAAAAAGTAAGCGATCGTCTAAACGATCGTGTAGAAAAGGTAAGCGATCGTCCAAACGATTGCGTAGGAAAAACTAAGCGATCGTTTAGTAAATATCGGGAGCTAAACGATCGCTTAGGAAAAGGTAAACGATCGTTTAGATAATAGCGTGCGATGATGTAATCCGTAAGCGATTGCTTAGCAATATCGTATATGTAAGCGATTGTGCAGTCACTATCGTATAGGCATTGATTTTCTAAACGATGACACTATCTTTTTCACAATGTCCGCGCATATGACTCATACACACTGTCAGCTATTTATAATGCACTCATCCATTATTTTTAACAGAAGAGACGCTGTCCCATTTCCTTTATCACCGTTCAATGAATGTGATTGTATCATATTCATAATATATAAATTAATATCATATATTAATTATAATATTTTCCTATACTAGATATAAATCATATCTATATCCAATTTCCTCTAAATTAATGTATCTCATACATAAAGTTAATTATATCATATTTAATTAACTTGTTCAATTATATTATATATAATCAAACTCTCTTTTGTCAATTTGAACATTTCAAACTGACCCAAACACTGATTCTCAACTTGTATCCAAGCTACCAAGGGGACCTTATGAACCTATAGTTCGAAGCTCCAATGGTGATGTGAATAGCTTACCAAACTCTTTAGTCACGATATCCACCATCCGTTAACTACCTAGCATTCCACTAAAGACCGACATTTGAACTCTTCTTGCCATAGATATATTTATATGTCTATTGGATATAACCAATCATCAGTACGATGACCATTCACAGATGCTCGTAATTACAGCATGCCAATTTATTGTTCTGCCCCTATAATTACATCATTCTCCTTAGGTGCCACTGATCCCTTTAATGAACAATACAACATAGTCCTATTATGTGTGAACACCTCTCGGGCCATGAGAAGGTGTGTGGCGCCACATCGTTCAAGCCCCGGGATCAGCCCTTAAGAGAGCAATCTATCTACTTACCCCTACTTTGGGGAAGGAGTGAACTCCATCTTGTGAAGCTGAGTTCCCAGCTCCCAAATCAGAAGAATCCCCAAAATGGTAGGTTTGAGTCGCCGTTCTGGCCACTCGCATCCATGCAAATCAAAGAACCGCTCTCAATGGCAGGAGTTTCCAACTCACTCAAGATTGAGGTCATGTTACCTATGGTCATCCTAGTGAAGTGAAGTCTCAGTCATGAACGGTGTTATATGACAAGACATTGACACTTCGAGGTCAAGTCTTATACAAACTCTTTTTATAGGACGCCTCCGCTCGCATGTCCACTACACGAATGATCAGGATCAGACCATCTGTGACAAGTCAAAACATTTGTAATAATTCCACAAAGCAGGCCGCATTCGTAGTGTTACTAGGATAAGGTTTCCCTCCTATATCCATATACTACAGACAATTTTTGTTGTTACTTAAGACATGATCCACTTGTATGTCACTACATACATGCTTAAGTTACATAAAGACAACCAGGGATATTAAGTTTATTGGTTTGTGGTAAAATAAAAAACATCTAAATGTGCAAAGTCAAGTAGTGAAGTAAATATCATTTATATTATTCATCACAAGTGTTCGTACAAAGTTGTTTACAAACTACAGAACACGATACTTTAGGGCACAAACCCCAACAATATTGAATATCACTTACATTATCTCCGTTTCTGAATCTGATGAAAACGCTCGACGAAGATGTTGGACTGAAACTCTGAGATAACACTCCGAGAGAATAATGAGAGAATTTCGTGGGGAGTTCGATAGAAAATGAATACTGAGATTGAACTTCCATTGGTAGAATATTAGTTGGGAATAAATGAATAAATACTTCGATGAAATGTTGGTGTTGCATTGGATACATATTGAGTGCTTGAAAAATGGTTGAAGGAAGAAGATGGAAGACTTTGGTCCGAAGACTTTTTAAAATTGGGGGTAATTTTGAAATTTGCAAGGGCAAAAGGTTAGTATTAGAAAAGTTTTTAAGAAGAGATCATTGATGGAAAAGTTTTTGGTTTTTGGATCATTTAATGAAATTTTCCTAGTTTCTTGTTCTTCGTATTAATATATATATAAAAAAACACTGAGGGTCAAAAAGGTAGTTTTCTTATTTTTGTATTATTATTATTATTATTATTTTTTTTGATGTACAAATTAGCTCTCCTTCGAGCCGGGACAAGACTCTAACGCACCCTAAGCAACGGAATTTTGTGGAAAAAGAATGCAGGCCCCCGATGATATTCGTAATCTTCCAATCGACATTACATTCTCCCGCCTTGGTGGTAATAATTCCACTTACAATCTCCGATTCTTGTTCAATTTTTTATGTTGTTTTCATTTCATTCTTCGTTTATTGTTTGTTTGAATTGTTCTTGTTTTCTTCCAACTATTTGATTTTTGCACCTTCGTGGGATTGAAGAATGGCTCGTCGATCGGAAAAGAATCCCTGCTGATTGGCGTAAGCGTTTGGCAGCGTTGAGAGTTCGCATCTCCAAGGAGTTCTTGTCGCTCCCCAAAGATACCGATCCCTATTTCCATACCTTAGATCATGAAGGTTAGATTTAATTTTTTCAAGTTTTTTTTACGGAATTAGTATGTTTAATTTACTGGCATTTACTGGAGTCTACTCGTGTTTGTTTTCGAGTGAAACTTGATTAACAAAAGGCAGAGAGAGAGAGAGAGAGAGAGAGAGAGAGAGAGACAGAGAGTTCATTTTTATCAGTAGTACTGCAATTGACTTTGTTTCTTGTTTCACAAAAATAGTACTACAATTGCTGAAATGGAACCTTTAATTGACGCTGCTGCAAAGCGAAGAAACAAACTTCCATTGTAGTAAAGAACGAGCCTGACCTAAAAAATTAAAATTCTATGAGTTTGTTGATAACTTGTCTTGTGAGATGGTCGTAAGCTGGATTAGAACTTAGCATATAGTCGGCAGAGAGGTAGGGAGTATTCGTTAAGTGTGTAGAGGGATGTGGGGTTCACTGTCAATGATCACATTTGAGAAAGAGCATGACATGAATAGGATTTAGTAGGGATTGTACATAGAGATAGGTACTCTTTGATTAGCTGTGGCATCACAGCCAGGAGAGTTAGTGCGGTGTATATTTCTCTGTTGAATCAATACAGAGGTTCTATCATAATTTGATTAATATTTCTAAATTATAATTGATGTAATCTTTCCCTATCTTGTGCATCAAATGTCCCTTGTTATTCAGTTCTTTTGCTTATTAATTTATAGTTTATACCTCATCAGTAACTTGTACACTGGTTGAATGGTTTTTTCTCAGATATTGGTTATTTAGAGGCAAAGAAAATATACAATATTCTTCTAGAGTCAACCCCAGAAAGCCGGAATATATTTGGCCGGCTATCAGGTGCTGCTGTAAGACTTGTCTTTTCCTGTCCTTTTCTCAGTCTCCACTATACATTGGCAGGCTTGAATTGCTGTAGAGCTTTAGTTAAGTTTGTTTTCTAAATAAAATATACCTTTTTTGCAGGGTGCTTGGGAGGTGATTGTACGAGCTTATGAGAAGGATCATATTTTTCTTGGCGAGGCAGCTCAAATAATTGTCCAGAATGTGATTTATGAAATGTAAATGTCTTTTATGAACTTTGTGTAGTAACTGATGGATATAGAAGAGGTCAGTTTTCATGCTACTGTTATTTTTAATGTGAAGTCCATATCAGAAGAAACAGGTCCAAAAGATTCATCAACAGCTTGCTGAGCTGGAACGCAAAGAATCTGATACTAAAAGAAATGCTTCTCTTTCGGCAGCTAAATATGTAGAGGCTTGTCAGGATCTCGGTTTGCAGGTTATAACCTGCTCCATATATTTCCAAACTTTAGGAGACTCCTTTTGTATTTTATTTTTTATTGCATGGATTTCTTCTTCATCATCATCATTATTATTTTTAATTGAAATCTAGCTTCTTCATATTCTTCATCCTGCAGGGAAAAAATGTTAGAGCTGAACTTCTGGAGACTGCAATGTCACTTCCAAGCACGTTTAGCAGAATATTAGAAGTCATAAATGGTGATTCTGTGTCACGTGCTATTGAATACTATTCTGATTTTGTAAGGGATGCTCACTCGGATAAGGATGTAAGGAAATAGCGTAATATACATTATCTGATGATCATAAGTGTCATAGAGATGAATAGAGAAATTTATTTCCCGATGCTGTTTACGTTTAGGTTATTTTGACGTGGTATGTTAATTCTGAGTCTCTGACGTTCCATACAGAAAGACGCGACTGTATTACCAAACCTGCGGCATGTACATGAGCATCCTCCTTCTTTACATGTGTCTGTGGGCTTTGAGATTGTTGATTCTGGAAATGTTCAATCAAGCTATATAGAACCAGATGCTATTGGACAAACAGGAATTGCTGCTGATAATATTGACTGGGATATATCGGTGGAAAATACTCAAATTGATTGGGATATAGGTGCACTGGAAGAAACTGAGGACACAGGAAATGGGTTGGGACCTTATGAAATAGTTCATGCGAGTGAGGCTGTGGAATCATATCAAATGGAATCTAATAAGGAGGGTAGTACTACATTGCCAGAGACTACTGTGTCTGAGATATCATGGGATGTCAGTGTTGAAACACCGCAAGTTGATATCATCGATGATGTAACCTTGCCAGATATAGCGATGGATCAAAAGACATTCATCCCTTCAACCCAATCTGTGGAAATCACTGAAGTTAGGAGTGAGCTTTTGGAGACCGAGTATAGGAATAAAATTCTTGATGATCTATATGAGGTATATCTTAACTTTGGTACAGAACTTGAGTGGCGTTATCTGTCACTAAATCAAATAACTTAGATGAAGGCTTAATGGCTATATCTAAATACAATTTCAGGTTAAGGCATTTCTAATTCAACGTTTGAATGAGTTGAAGAATGATGAAACTCTGTCTTTGCAACATCAAGTCCAGGCAGTTGCTCCCTTTGTGCTGCAGCAATATGCTTCTGATGCCATTGAGACAATGTTATCAGATGTTTCCTTGGCTATTTCATTACTGTCAAGTAGGAAAACTCAAGATTTAATTATGATTCTCAATTCTAAAAGGTACTACGATTACTAGGTTATTATTTTCTTACATCTCTTAGGGATTTTCCAGATTTTGATACAAAAATTTCTTGTGAAAGATGCAAATTAAACGAAGCTACTGTTACTCAGATTTCAACCACCTTTTCAATAAACAACCATCCCACTTGTTTTTGTTGCAACTTCCTTTGATTGACGAACTAGCATTGGTAGACTTGTAACCCTTTGATTAATAAACTTTGCAATTATGATAATCTGCATGTGTATTTTCTAAATCATATCAAAATATGCTATGTTATTCTAGAAGCTGTTTGATTCAAATATTATGACTTACAGTGGACGTGTTTGAATCTTCTAATTAGTAGGTTAACTTTCATTTTTGGGTCTTTGTAAGTATTTTGTCTAGTTAAAAGGTTTTAGTTACATCTACAGATTTTGAATTCTATTTCTTTTTGCTTTAGTTTTGACAATGAATATTGGTTAGCAATACACATAAGTTGCTCTATTTGAGATTTGGACGAGTAGCATTGTACAGCTCATTGAAAAGATTATATATTATATCTAGATAAGATTAGATTTGATAATATTTTCTTAGAGTAGATTACAGTTTTTGTTCTTAAATTTTCACCTGTCCAATCATTTATGAAATCCATCTAACTAGTTGTTAAATTGTGTCACTTCATCCAAAATTCAAGAATTGAGTTCCGTCAGGCATGTTATCTACTGGTAACAATGATGGGCACTGGATAAATATAATTTAAAGTTTAAAGACAATTAATTTTTTTGAAGTTTAGGGACACAATTGATATAATGCTGAATGTCTATGAAGTATGTATTTAATATCTTTTCTATTTAATTGTCTCGATGTCGAGAATCAGTACTAAAACTTGGTTTTGAGCTGATGTTTTTTATTTATGTTAATTAGGCCAATTATTTTTGTTAAACATCACTTGGTTGATCATGATAATTGCCAATTTTCTTTTCTAATTTTGAATAATATATTCTTTTATACACTTACTAGTTACTATCAAGGAAATAATAGGACAAAAGTTATTTTCATGAGAAACAATCCATATTTCTAATGACGAATTATTGGATAACAAGGGGAGGTAGAAAAGAGACATTCCAACTTGGGGTGAATGGTAGATTTTCAAGAATACTCTATTTGATTAGTGATAAAAGTAAAGGCCAGTCGAAAAAGACTCCAGTTAGAGACTGTAGAGTGAACCAACTCTATCTTTTACATTTTCTCTAAAAAAATTTTTTGGTACTTTTCTTAAATTTGACCATTCTCAGGTAAACTGATGTAAACTTTGATTTCAGATTTCTAGATAGATTAGTTAGTACACTAGAGGAAAAGAAGCAGCGTGAAGTGAAACTGAAGGAAGGGTTAAAGGACTTGGCTGGCAAACGCATGGAGCTTCAAAATTCATTGGCTTCATTTTGGCCAAAACAGGTAAGTTTTCTTCCTTTTAACTTATATATGTATTTCAGTTCAGTTTAGTTTTTCTTCCTTTTTTACTTTATTTTAGTCATAAAAACATTATGTTTCAACGATAAATTGAAATATACAAACAAAGTGGGGTAAAACCTGCCCCAAAGCTGATGGAAGCTACATAAAGCCTTCTAGTTGGGCACAGGATCATTTAAACTATAATTTGTAAAAGGTGACAAAAAAACATTTTCACCAAAACAATGTTTAGGGTTTAGGGTTTAGCCAAAAGAGAGTTGTAACAAGTTGTAGCCAGAGAATTTATTATGTTTCTTTTGAGGTGTACCCATCTAAATAGATGAAAGAAGGCAGGCCTCTCATATTGTTTGCAATAGGGGTCTGCTACCTGAAGGAATATAATAACAAATTCCAAATTAATCTGTTACCAAGCTGCATGTAACAAACAAATGGCCTTGAGTTTCACTTTCGTTTTTTACACACAACACAATAAGTTGATGGGATGTTGAGGGAGCGTATCCTTCTCTGAATAACGTCTTGATTGTTTATGCTTTTGTGACCAAATTTCCCAATGAAGAATTCAATAGTCTTTTTGATACTTATCTTTTTCCCTCACAATATTTTTTAGTTAAAAAGATGATAGTACCTAAACACAAGTAACAACTATGCAATAGCAAGAGAATTACAATATCTAATTTTAAAAGCAGACAAGCTTGTGTTTTAATATTTATTTGACCTTTATAACTTATAACTTAATTTATACCCAATATCTTCTTCCTCCTCTCTGCCAATTCTCTATGAAGAATGGTTCCATTTGCTACTCGGGTACTGTGTCTTTCCTCTAGATGAGAAAACGTTTGCCATCTGAATAATTCTTCTCTTCTTTTTATCTATGGTATCTTATAGAATCTGGTATCTACTTTTTACCAATGTTTTTAGAAAACCAAGCCAAAGTTTGGAAGCTAGAGAAAGCAGTTCTTAAGCTTGTTTTTGGAATTTGACTAAAAATTCAATTATTTTACTTAAGAAAAATGCAAGCCGTCGTAAGACATTGAGAGGAAATATGCTTAATTTAAAAAACCAATGAGTAATTACCAAATGGTTAGAAAATAATTCATTTAAAAAAAAAAATTGAAATGTTTGGCAACTAATCCAAATAGCTTTTGAAACAATGTATTTTAAATATATATATATTTATTAAAAGAGTTTAAATAAAAATAACTTTTTTGAAAAATATTTTTTTTCTCCCCCTCAATCCAAAAGTCCTAAGACTAGCATGTTCGATGCAATTGCAGGAATCAGCTCTGACGAAAACGAGGGAGTTGAAGAAGTTGTGTGAAAGCACTTTATCATCCATGTTTGATGGAAGGCCTGTCAACATTATTGGCGAAATAAATGCTGTTTTAGCAAGCGGTCTCACCGCGTAAATACCCTAAAATGCCACCAAACACTTGAATATGGATTACAAATCGGATTGATGTTCCTCAACTTATTTTCCTCTTCCTAAATCAATCTGTAAAACATTAGATTTACTAACGCTTCCAAGTTTGTCACTTGAGTTTGTTTTGTTTTTCTTTACTATTAAGAAGGCTAAATATATATGTTCAAATCTTCGGTAATAGTGATTTTATTTTTGATGTTTGGTTTTTGAAAATTGTTCGTCTTAATTTTAGTTTGAGCCATGATTAGGTGGAGTTTGAGCATCCCATGCTCCCCTTCTCTTTGCACAAAAACTAATAACTTTTTTTAGAACATTTGTCACATGTTAATTTTTTATTGGACAACTGTTTGGGCTGCATAAAGAAGGTGAAATTCAGGTAGTATTTAAGTTTTTCTGTTTTAGTTCTTAATCAATTGCTAAAAATTAAAATAAGTTCTGAAAAATTATGTAGATATCTTTTTAGTTTTCAAAATTTGGCACGGATTTCTTTTAAAAAAAAAACATGGATTTTGAAATATTGTTAGAAAGTAATATAGAAACTCATCGGTGGGAGGGAGAAGTCAAACATTCAAATTCTTGATTTAACTTATTTATATATTCATTTGTTTATTTATTTGTTTATTTTAAATTGGAGGTAGGGGTACCCAACCCATGAATTTATGTTTTTATTCTTTTGGTGCATAACTTAATAAATTGATTTTGTTACTTTTACTTAAGTTTGCAACCAGTCCTATTTTCATGATACGTATGCATGTAGTAATGTTCGTATGGTATGTCTAGAAATTCAGATGGTTACATTATTCAATCAAAATGTGAGAAAATTGGACACAATGAATATAATTACATAATAGTTACCACTCATCTTCCTCGACGTTATCCCTCTTGACAGTCTCATAAAGGTGGGTATGATCTATCTCTTCCCATTTTCTTCCTGGTTTTCCAATCTTTGTCTTTCTTTCTTGCAAACATTTTTCAAATAGTAGCTGTAGGTTTGTAACTGCATGAGAGAAAATAAATTTTTTTAAGTTGGGCTAAAAATCATGATCATGTTTTTCTAACGTTCTTGAAAATTTTATCATAGGAAGAGTGCGTCATAAACCATCATAATAACAATAGAGTAATAGAGCAAATAAAACCATCAAAATACACAAAGCATAGTCCGAGCACAGCGCTCAAGGACCCAAGCTAAGATAAAATTACCCAACAGGTACCCCACCCCCAACTTTAAAATGATACATTATCTCCAATGTATCTCAAGTCTAGCACAAAAAGAAAAAGTAACAAGGGAACAAAAAACCTCCCTTGAAAATATTATCGCATACAAGATGGTGGTGGTAGGGCTCGCCTCACATAATGACACTCTTCTCTTTTAGGCTGTCCCTACAAAACAAAAACCAAAAAGGAAAAAAAAAAAAAAAAAAAAAAAAAAAGCAAAAGAAACCTAAAAAAAAAAAAAAGTTAAAAAAACTACAAAGTACAAAAACAACAGAAGACCAAAGAAAACAAAGAAAAATAAGGAAAGGAAAGGAACAATACTGTCGAGGGCACGAGAAGGAAAACTAGCCTCAATAGGAATCAGGTGAGTCCGGTTCCCTCTAAAGGTCGTTCTAGAAACTAATGCTAGCGTAGTAAAGATGATTATGCTCACAAATGTAGTTTACCGTCCTTTCCATACGCCTCGCCTGGTGAGCTGTCTCCTGACTCACCCTTAGGGACTTGGTAGCCATCGAAAGGGCCTTAGTGGACATCCTCAAGGCCTGCTCCTCGAAAGAGTCCTCTGCTATTGGCACATCATACTGATACTGAGGATCAACATGGGGAAGCTCCTTTGTGGTGGGAATATCCTCATCTTCCCCTTCGTCTTCGTCCTCTAAATCAACTCCACGGCCACGGAAGGCAACTACGAAAGATCTGCATTGGGTGCTTTACGCCTCATCCTTTCTTCATCATCAGGGATCTCCGCCCTAGAACTCCGACACAACTTGGTAATTAAGCTAGGGTGCCCTAAGCTACCAGTGGTGGAGCAACATCCACATCGACAGATCGAGGCCCTAATGACCCATCTTGCGTTAACGAACATACCCTAAACTAAATAGTATAGGACCTTGGCTCGGTCCTTTGTGACGTCAGTAAGGCATAACACTGGCATCAATTTTGAACATACAAAGGCATGCCCGATTTGGTCAGAAACAGACATATCTACTCCCCTAAACCTAACTGCAACACCACGTGGCCTAGCCCACTCAACTCCAGGTCCACACAGAGTCTCAATAACCTCTTACTCGGGGAACTACTGGGAGCAGAATTTACTATACTCATCATTGAATTCTATTAACCCGAAGACTTCATTGATGCGAATGGACGAAAAGGGAACTCTAATGCCCCTAACTAACGAGAAATCCCTATTCTCGTTAATGTTGGCATAAAACTCCCTAACCATGGGTACAACCGCCTCACCAGAACGGTTAGCTAAGGTTTCTCATCCTCTCTGCTGTATCTCAGCGGAGATATGAGGGTAGAAATCGGTCTCTAAGGCTAAAGCTCTTTCGAGGACTATGGTCCTTAACATAGTGATATCTATCTAGGGACCCTTGTGAACTAAACCTAGTATGCTCGAAAACAGGTCCAGGATCATGCCCACCCCGACTAGTGCTAGCCCCAATTTTCCTACTTTCTCTCCTAGGACCTATGATGGATATATTGATGAAAAGCTCACAAAAACTAGGTTTAACTAGGAAAAATCAACCAAATCCTCAAAATCGACCCAACCCCAAACAAAATGTATAACAATACAGTTCAATTCTACCTACACACAGAAAGATCCCAACAATTTATTCCAATTTCAACAAATAATTCATCAAACAAATTTTCAACACTATTTAGTTTAAGCATAAAATCCATATAATCCAAGAGATCTTCAATATGTTAAGTAAATTTATGAATCAAATACACAATAAAAACAAAAAAAAGTTACCTCCAATGAAGAAATCCTTAAAATCGCCCAAGAAAAAACCCTAGGATTTGATTTGGGTATTAAACCCATAAATCGAAGAAGAGATATTGAAGAAAACTTGAAGAATAGATGAAAACCAAGGAAAATCAGAAGGGAGTTTGTGATTTGGGGTGAAGAAACGTGAAGCGAAGGGAAGAAGTTAGGGAAGAATGGCTGAAAATCGGAGAAGATGAAAAGTTAAAACTTTCTCGTTATAGAACTGTGTTTTAACGTAGTTTTGCCTCGCAGCCTCACGACATTGCATTGTAGCGTTGCAATGTTGCGCTCTAATATATTTTTTTAAAACATAGAAATTAAAACAAAACTAAACCTAACCTTACTTAAACAAAAAATAAAAAAAGAAAGTACCCTAAAACTTTAAAACTAATTTTAAAAACTATCCTAAAAACAGAAAATAGAAAATAACAATTAAAAGAAAAATTTTCACCTGGCTACCTCCAGGAAGCGCAAATTTTAAACTTCGGTTGCTCGACGTGACTTGTCCCCTGTCAATGCACAAAGAAATTTTCGTATTTCTCTGGTTCTTTCTTGGATGAGTCGATATAGCCCGATAAAGCTATAAAGGTTTTCATCTTCCAAAGAGAACCAGACAAGTCAAATTTGGATGTTTTAAGTTTGTTTAAAAAAGGTAAAAAGAAAGAATCAAAAGACTCAAGTGACCCAAAAGAGTCAAAATAAAGAAAAGACTCACCAGACTCTTGAGAACAAGAAAAACAAAAATTAAAAAATATACGATATACCGGACACTGGAATAGGGTGAGGTTTTTTAACCTTTAAATCGACGGTGTGAGCTTGCATCGACATGTCAAATGTGGCAGGGTACGACTCATAGTGGCACTGGTCTCATCCTAGGTTTTCATAGCCATAGGACTCCTCCCATCTAGGCCGATGGAAATTGTCATCTATATAACTAGGATACCCTCCCATGGAGTAGTCTCGTGGCATAGGGCTCCACTATAGGTTTGGACATGCTTGTTCAGGGTGATCAATCCTACATGCTTGCACCTAGTTTACTTGCAACCAATTGACTAACCAAAGAAGTTAACTCAGCAAGTTGACCTGGAAGGTCAATAACTTCGTCACTAGGCCGAGATGCTTCACTTGATCGTCTTCATCCTTGTTGATGATATCTGTCCATGCTTAGAATATGAACACAAAAAAGAAAAAACAAATCAAAAGCAAAAGAATGCTCTAACCAGAAATTTAACTAACGAAACGTAATGGCCATCCTCGGGTCACCTACGTGACAGGCGGGAATACTTACCACTATACTCCAATGCCATTTTCGTTCGAACCACTTTTCGGTGTTGTTTAATTCCTGAAGGGCTATGAAGCAAAAGAAAATATGTAAATATCGAACTACTCCTATAACTATTAAAAAGTAGCAATAGTGGTAAGTCCGAGTCGATCCGTAAGGAAGCGCGATTTGTTTCGTTAAGCTAATTTTCTAACTAGAGTAGTAAATGGGGGTTTTGGTGTGGAAGAGAAAAAATACGAGAAATTGAAATAAAAGGATAAATGTAATCTAGGATAAGGATATGTCGAATTTCTAGAGCAGAGAGAGTTTCCTATGCAATTTCTATCATGGAAATCAATAATTAAACAAACATTCCATTCTATGCATGCACAACTACTAAATCGATTCGACTTAATTAATCTCTGCAGAGGCCGACAATCAATTAAATCAAAATCAATCAAGTACCCTAATTATTAATTAAGGTCGGAAAGACCATGCCCTAATTAAACTATATGCTCTTAATTCTACTGGGTTCTTAGCAATCATATAGAATTAAAAATCATATGCATTAAGAATGAAGATTCATTCGAGTCGATTAAATGTCAAGAAAAGCCATATTCAATTAATTAAGTTATTCTTTGAATCTAGATTAAACATGCAATACCAAAATTCAAGGTCAACCTATAAATTTAAGCATTCACATCTAATCTTTTGCTATCGGGGTAAATTCAAGCGTTGACGAACACAAGGAAACAGGCGAACTCGAAATTAACTAGCGGAGACATATAATTATGATAGGGTCCTCAATCCAACACACAAATGCAAATCTAATTACACAAATATTCAAAGAAAAATACAGAATTGAAGAACATCAAATCTAATTACAGAATTCTCAAGAAGTTAATCATAGGACTCTTGCTCAAAGAAATTAGATAGAAATTACCTCTTAATTCATCGACAAATTTGAGATAAACATCTGATCCATTGATTACAACCCAAAATAAAAAAGGAAAAACTAACCTAAAGATACTAAAATTTGAAGAGAAAAGAAGAAGATTGAAGATTAACCTCGACCTCCATCAAATTGGACCCCAAAATTCAACATATTTTGACATAAAGATGAAGAGAGGCATTTTTAATATAGATCGCAGCGTTGCAACGCTCTAGGGACAGTGTTGCAACACTGCCCTCTGTTTGGGCCAAAGAAGACACGCACGCGGACGGTCATAAGAAGTGTTGCTCTAATCGAAGCGTTGTGACGCTATAGGCAGTGTTGCCCTGCACACCGACGTTGTGCCTTCTAGCGTCAGATGAGCATTGGACCAAGGCATGGGTTGAGCGTTGCGACGCTGAAGTAGGGGCATTTTGGTCTTTTTGCTCTTTTGAAGTTTAAATGCTCAAATCGACTCCAATTTGCTTCAAATTAACCCCGTCCAACTCAAAATACTCGATTCTACCTCTTGATTGCTTGGAACCTATAAAATAACACAATAAACACTTAAAATCCAATAAAAAAACCCGAATTAAGTTAGGAATAATAGCTCTCTTTGAGAGCTATCAGTAACCTAAGCTAAACTTCTCGATGGCTTTAGGTAGAGACCTAGATTGGCTCCTACCTTGGTAATATTTCCTAAAACCTTTACCAGTTTTGTATCATCCCTTATCACAGATTATGCAACTATGTTTTGAAGCCTTTGATAATGACTACTACAAACTTTGGTCTTCAGAATGGGTGAAAATTGTACCATTTGTGATTTCAAAAGATTGAAAGTGACCTCTATGTAAGAGGTATCAGTAGACTTAGTTGATGTAAGGTGGATGAAATGACTCCTGTCAAAGGATCCAGGACTTACCTAATAGACAACTATAAGCTGAGTTTATGCTTATCACTTGGAATGTCACATCGAAGGTACAAGGTCCGATCTTGATAGGAACTTCGATATCTCCCACGAATCCTCTATGAGACCCATCAAAAGCCTTTTACCACCATCAACTTATGTTTGATATAAGATGGATCTACATGTGATTTTAGTATCGTATCATAGGCATCACATTTAAGGAAGAACCATTGTCGACAAGGACTTTTGCTATCGCATAATCTTTTTATTTTACCATTATGTGCAATGCCTTAGTATGCCCACTATCTTCAAGTGAGATTTCCTCATCGGTGAAGGTGATAGAATTAGACACAACAATATAGCCACATTCTCCTAAGAGTTCCAAATTCTCTTTTTTTTTTTTTATTCGGGACTCACTTTGCTCCCTTTCGAGGTGCAGGCACAACAATATTTCCTACAATTCTACCCAGTTTCTCAACTATAATATCGTGATTTATGTGTGCTTGGTTCAAAACATCCAACAGGGTTTTACGATGTTGCTCAAAATTAAAAAATAGTGACAATATAGATATCCAAGCTGGTGTACATAATAATTGCTCAATCAATTTATATTCACTATGTTTATTAACTTTAAGAACTCACCAACTTCTTCATCGGATACTATTTTCTTATATTAGCTTCCTTTAATGATCATAGGCACCTCACCCCAATTTTTTTCATGGTTAAGCAAACATTCTTTCTCTGTTCACTACTTTTGTTGGTATTCACTATATGATGTTTTTATGTCCTCAGGTCTACAGCATTTCCCACTTCTCGTCATTCCACTAGTTCCCCCGATGCTGATTACTGTGATAGTTTCTGAAGGAAATCGTGCACAAGGATTTCCATGAGCAGCGGAAAGATCATTCCAAATTACAATTATATATGAACTTTATAATTACAGTCATAAGCAGAAACATACGGTTATACATTCATTACAGAAATTACAGCATGATAATACAAAAATTCAAGGAGAAATGCTATACACATTTGTAGACTCATCTCCATCCTTGATCACGAACGCTCGAACACAACAACCTCGAACGCTCGTCCAACGCGACCGCTACACTGCACAAACACCGTGCACTTGAACTCAACGATCGCCTCGGTCACGAACACCCCAACAGCACGAACGGCCTCCACAGAACCTCGACGACATTGAGTTTAAGTATGACACCACCAAGAAGGCTACCTTGGTATTCTCGGTGTAAGAATCCAGAAGGTGGGCTCTTTGTGGACTTGGATTGAGGCAGAAGATGAAGGAAACAACAATCGTGTAAACGATTGAGCAAGTGGGAGAAGACTGAACCTATCGTATAGGTCGATGCCTAATCGTTTAGCAAGAGCTAAGCGATCGTTGATAACAGACAGATTAAACAATGTTGGATTGCATTGATAAAATATGTTAAATTGCGTCCATTAAGCATAAATTCTATAATATTGCGGTCGCATGCGTTCAACGTATTAGAATTATTGATTTTTGTATTTTTGTGCAGAATATGCATTAACGCAATGCAAGATTGCGATCATAGGAAATTATCGATCGACCGCAACTTTACCACAAGACTTTGTGTTGATCATGCTCACAAACATTCGCGTGAGAAGGATCACCGCAACTTGGTCAGCGCAACATGGTGGGCACATCCGAGTGAAAGGATAATTAAGAGCGATGGGACAGAAAGATGATGTCAGTCGGATCCAAATTAAGTTGACAGTCGATAACGGTTACAAAGTACACTCAGCTTTATCGGTGACAATCATTTGGCGCGTCAATCAGGAATTAAAGCTGTCTCATCTATACAACTAGGAGAGAGAAGCCGTCTTTCACCATTGATGCCCTATAAATACCAAGTGCACTCTTCGGAAAAGGGGTTGATCAGTTGACAAGTTAACCAGTTGCTTCTATTCATAGTTTTCTTTTCCATTTCACGGCGGAGTAAGAGAAGAGTGGTGGCACCGGAGATCGCCCAGGGCAACTCGAGAGAGAACCTTGGGGAGTAAGAGCAGAGAGCGGGCCGACTCTCGCGAGAGATGGAATATCTTTAGAGCACGAGTAGAAACAGTGTAAACGCCTGGCAGCAAGAAATTGCTACTAGGCTCTTTAATATACTTGCATTGTTATTTTGTACTTCATCTTCATATCTATTCAATGGAAGTTCTATTTCTACATCTGCTCACACTCTTAATACGCATGAATAGCTAAACTAATTGAATGGGTTGAGAAGAACTAAGCTAACATAACCTAGGAAGTTCATTGCTTGCGATTGTCTTGTTTTATGCTGTACAAAATACCCTTTAGAGTTACTCGAGAGAGAATCTAAAGAAAGAACCTAATGTCTCGAGAGAGCTAGGTTAGAATCTGGACTCGAAAGAGCAAGATTAGACTTGCATAAACAGAAGATAGGGACTTAGAGATAAGCTCTGTTTGTCATCTTCCGTTGCATGCATCCTAGGAATGAGAATGATAGTATGTGGTCGCATATTTGTGTGAATGTCATGTTGTCATCGCATAAATAGAGATAGAGGTTTATATGTAAACCCTGTAGACTTATCGCATATTTATTGCATGCATTCTAGCCTTAGAAACCGTAGCATTCACGTCGAGTGGTTTACTATTGTATGCATGTTGTATGATCGCAAAGCATGAACGCATTCTAGGAAGTGTTAGCTGAAAATTTTCTCAACCCGTTCACCGCATATTCATCGTATTTCTCGTTACCAACTCTTTTCAAACTCTGCCACATTCGTTATTTATTTTTATCAACACAAACAACAAACCCAACGATTTATTTATTTAACTGGTTACCGCAAGTCTTCATAAAAATCACCAACACAACTATTTTCACAAGTCCCTGTGTTCGACCCTGGACTTACCAGGAAACTCAGGGGGATTTACACTTGAATTCCGCTGGGGAAACTTGAGTGCACATCGCAATTCCATTAATGCATCTCATCCATATTTCCACTTAATAAACTAACGCATCAAGTTTTTGGCACCGTTGTCGGGGACTTCGGAAAAATAGTTGCTAACAGTAATTTTTATGATTTCTTTGCAGAACTCTCAATCTCTGGCGAATTACGACCCGGAGATTGAGAGAACATTTCGAAGGAGACTACGAGACCGCCAACAACAACCACAATCCGATAAAGAAGAAATAGCGGAGCAGCCTGGAGGTGGAGCACCAAATGATAATAATGTCATGGCGAATCCAATTCTGTTGATAAACGATCGCAATAGGCCCATTAGGGACTATGCATCGCCAAACCTCTATGATTTCTCTCCGGGAATCATGAGGCCTGCCCTCGACGGAAGTAGAATCGAGATGAAATCGGTGATGCTGCAGATGATCCAGACTGCAGGTCAATTCGGAGGAAGGCGTGGCGAGGACCCGCATGCCCACCTCCGAAGTTTTATTGAAATCTGCAATACTTTTATGTTCCCGAACATATCTGCTGAAGAGGTTCGGCTAACGTTGTTCTCATTTTCTCTCTGTGATCAGGCTAGGAAATGGGCTTATTCGCTCGAACCAGGAGAGATTACTTCTTGGGAGCAGGTAGTGGAGAAATTCATGAAAAGGTATTTTTCACTTACCGAGAATGCAAGACGAAGAAAGCTTATTACTAATTTTGAACAAGATATGGATGAATCGTTCAGCGATGCTTGGGCAAGGTTTAAAAGGTTGGTCCGGGATTGTCCGCATAATGGGCTACCAGACTACCTTCAAATAAAAATTTTCTATCACGGTTTGAATCCTGCTTCGTAGACCGCTGCCAATGTGGCAGTCGCTCGGGGTCTTCTTGACAAAACTTACGATAAAGCGAAGAATATCCTGGACCGCATCTCTAAGAACCATGAAGACTGGAGGGAGAGTGACCAGAGATTAAGACTTAAAGATTCTGACATAAATAACGATGCCATTGTTTCATTATAAAACCAAATGACCGTAATGATGAATTTAATTCAAGGAATGGCGATCAACAACCCAACACTGCAAGGTGGGCAAATTAACACAATAAGTCAAAACACCGCAAGGTGTGTGACCTACGGTGATGGGCCTGCGATGGAAGATTTCCCGCAAAATCCACAATCTATATGATTTGTAAAGAATAATCCCTTTTCGAACACTTACAACCCCGGATGGAGAAACCACCCCAATTTTGCTTGGAAAAATCAACAACAAAATTTTCAATCTGTGGCGCAAAAAGAAGGGCCACCAGGATTCTTCCAATGTAACAACGGTCAACAGAGTAACCAAGCAAGTAGCACAACAACCAACACAATCTTCTTCTCTGGAGAGCCTGTTGAAGCAATATATAGAGAAAAAAGAGGCAGTGCTTCAAAGTCAGGCTACGTCCATCCGCAACCTCAAATTACAAATGGGCCAGATTGCGAATGAGCTGAAGAGTCGACCACAAGGGGCGTTGCCAAGTTCAACTGAACTTCCACACAACCCAGGGGGATCAGGTAAGGAGCAATGCCAGGTTGTGACATTGCATAGTGGAAAGATTGTGGAGGGAGAAAAGAAGGATCAGAATAGAACAACTTCCATCGTAACTGAGCCCGAGATTGGGGTAACGCAAGAAGAAGAAAGAGAAAATGAAGCAGTGGACCTAAGGTTGCGTCAACCTCAAAGTCAAATGAAACGGAAACCGTGAAAGTCCAGTTTCCACCTTTCCCTCAGAGGCTAAGAAAGAAGAAAAACGAAGAGGTACAGTACCAACGCTTGTTATCTATGTTAAAGCAATTACATGTTAACATTCCTTTTAGTGAAGCGATTGAGGAAATGCTTGCCTATGTTAAGTTTTTGAAGTACATGGTAACTAAGAAAAGAGGCACTGGAAAATTTTCCATGGTGGCATTAACGCAAAGTTCCAAATCTATTATCCCACCGAAGATGAGCGATCCTGGGAGCTTCACTATTCCTTGCTCCATAGAAGGACTCTATATTGGGCAAGCCTTGTGTGACTTGAGGGCCAGTATAAATTTGATGCTGCTGTCAAATTTTAGACAATTAAAAGTGGGGCAACTTGTGCCCACATCAGTGACTCTCCAATTGGCTGACAGATCTCTGGTTCATCCAGAAGGTAAGGTGAAGGATGTGCTGATCACAATTGATAAATTTATTTTGCCAGTCTACTTCATCATCCTAGATTATGAGGCCGACAAAGATGTGTCCATCATTTTGGCACGACCTTTCCTATCAACAGGTTGTGCTCAAATTGATGTGCACAAGGGAGAAATCACGTTGAGTATAAACGGACAGAAGCTCAAATTTAATATAATTCGTGCCATGAAATTTCCGAATGAAGAAGACCTGCAAGATTCTGATGATGACCTGAATTTAATTGAAGAAGAAAAGTCTGATGAAGAGTGTGAAGAAGAAGATGCCAACGCATCCGTAGCTGCCTACAATGCAATCGTAGCAAAAAAAAAAAAAAACAAAGAAGAAGGAATGATCGCAATGCAAGAAGAAGAGCCAAAAGAAGAAAGAAAAACAATGCAACCTTCCTTGGTGGAACCACCAACACTTGAACTGAAGACCCTACCAACACATTTGAAGTACGTATTTCTGGGGCAGAATGAGAAGCTTCCAGTGATAATTTCCTTTGTGCTCAACGAAGATCAAGAGAATGCGTTGATGAGCATTCTCAAGAAACATGTGCGATTAATTGACTGGACGCTCGCTGACATTAAAGGAATTAGCCCCGCGTACTTCCTACACCACATTCGTCTTGAGGACGACCACATAGCAACAATTGAAAATCAGCGCAGACTTAACCTTGTGATGAAGGAGGTCATCAAAAAGGAGATTATCAAGTGGCTAGATGCGGGTATTATTTATCCCATAGCAGATAGCACGTGGATCAGCCCCGTGCAATGTGTGCCAAAGAAGGGCGGAATGACGGTAGTCTCAAATGAGAACAATGAATTAATACCGCAAAGAACCATCATTGGATGGTGCATATGTATGGACTACCGCAAGTTGAACGCGACCATAAAGAAAGATCACTTCCCTCTACCATTCATTGATCAAATGTTGGACAGACTAGCAGGGAATGATTTTTATTGCTTTTTGGATGGGTATGCCAGATATAATAAAATCATGATAGCTCCTGAAGATCAAGAAAAGACCACATTCACCTGCCCATATGGGACATTCGCTTTTCGTCGCATGCCGTTTGGCCTCCGCAATGTGCCGAGCACGTTCCAGAGGTGTATGATGGCAATCTTTTCGGATTTTCTCGAGGACTCAGTGGAAATACTTATGGATGGCTTCTCCGTTTATGGGAACACTTATGAAGTCCGCCTGGCCAATTTGGAGAAAATTTTGAAGAGATGTGAAGAAACGAATTTGGTGCTCAATTGGGAAAAATGTCACTTCATGTTGAAAGAGAGTATAGTGTTGGGACATAAAGTCTCCCGGGAAGGGTTGGAGGTGGACAAAGCAAAGATCAAAGCAATTGAAAAACTTCCACCACCAACCAGCGTGAAGGCTGTGCGAAGCTTCTTGGGGCACGCTGGATTTTACAGACGATTCATCAAAGACTTTTCTAAGATTGCATGACCACTGAGTGCGTTGTTAAAGGCGGACAGGAAATTTGAGTTTAACAACAATTGCCTCAACGCATTCAGAGTTTTAAAAAATGCTCCGATTACCGCGCTCGTACTAATTGTGCTGGATTGGACAATGCCATTTGAAATCATGCGCAATGTAAGCGGGTATGTGATGGGGGCTGCATTAGCGCAAAAGAAGAAAACTATTTTGCACCCCATCGCATATGCGAGTAGAACTCTAAACCCTGCTCAAATAAATTATACCACCACTGAGAAAGAACTCCTGGCTGTGATTTTTACGTTGGAGAAATTCAAGGCATATCTGTTGGGAACCAAGGTATACATTCACACTGATCACTCTGCGATCAAATATTTAATGACAAAGAAGGATGCAAAGCCGAGGTTGATTAGATGGGTTCTCCTCCTTCAAGAATTTGATATCGAGATAATTGATCGGAAGGGGATAGAGAATCAAATTACGGATCACTTGTCCAGATTGGAAAATCTCGAGGTTGACCGCAATGAATCTGAGGTGAGTGTTGTGTTCCCGGATGAGCAGCTGTTCCACATAGAAGAATTGCCCTGGTATGCGGACATCGTTAATTATTTGGTTTGTGAACAATTCCTTGAAGATTACACCTATCATAAACAGAAGAAGCTCAAGAATGAATGCAGACACTATTATTGGGATGAGCCGAATCTATATAAAAGAGGTGCAAAACAAATCATTCGATTATACGTACCAGATGCTGCTCAACAACGCATATTGTCACAATGCCACGACTCACCATATGGTAGGTACTTTGGAGGGCAGCGTACTGTAGCCAAAGTTTTGCAAAGTGGATTCTTTTGGCCTTCATTGTTTAAGGATGTTTCCAACTACGCAATGAAATGTGATCGGTGTCAGCGCACAGACAACATTTCATGAAAGAACGCAATGCCAATGAACACTATCTTTGAGCTGGAACTATTTGACGTATGGGGGATTGATTTCATGAGACCATTCCCTCCTTCAAACGATAAGCACTATATTTTATTAGCCGTCGACTATGTCTCCAAGTGGGTAGAGGCAACAGCATGCGCCGCAAGTGATGCGGCGGTAGTCTCCCAGTTCCTGAAGAAAAATATTTTCACTTGTTTTGGCACTCCCCGTGCCATCATAAGTGATGAAGGATCACACTTTGTCAATCACGATATCAAGGAGTTGCTGCGTAAGTACAATATCCTTCACAAAGTCGCCACTGCATACCATCCGCAAACGAATGGCCAAGCTGAAGTGTCCAATTGAGAAATTAAATTGATACTTGAGAAGGTAGTAAAGCCTTCACGAAAAGATTGGGCAACAAAGCTTGACGATGCATTATGGGCATACCGGACCACATTTAAAACACCCATAGGTATGTCCCCCTATGCGCTGGTATTTGGTAAGGCGTGTCACTTGCCTTTGGAGCTGGAATATAAGGCACTGTGGGCGGTAAAGAAGCTGAATTTTGATTTGAAGAAGGCAGGGGAAGCGCGAAAAATGCAACTGGTCGAGCTAGAAGAATGGAGGAACAACACATATGAAAATACGAAGATTTATAAAGAGCGTACCAAGCACTGGCATGATCAATGCATATGCTATAAGAACCTCCAAGTCGGGCAAAAAGTCTTGCTTTTCAATTCACGTCTGCGACTCTTCCCGGGAAAGTTAAAGTCACGTTGGTCCGGACCGTTCATAATTCGACAAGTACTTCCGCATGGTGCGATGGAATTATCAAATGACAACGGAACCAACATATTCAAAGTCAATGGGCAGCGAGTAAAGACATACCTGGAGAAGACTGGCATCGCTAAGTCGACTCCGTGAAACTAAGAGACTTTGAATGAAGAAGGAAGTAGGTAGTCCCTGCATTATCAAATGATCGTAACTTATCAGAGACGCCGAGTTTTGGGAAACCTCAAGTCTTCAACTCTTTTCTCCACTACTCAGAATTTTCACTATCTTTTCAATTCTGATTTATCCTTACTTTACTATCACTATCGTTATTATACAAAAAAAAAAAAATCGATATCGACTTTTATTTTGTTTAAAATAATTTGACCCTCTCCTTGTTTTTCTTACAACGATCGAGGTGCTGGATTGCGGAGATATTACGTGAAGAAGCACTTATCTTATTCCATCACTGCAACCCAAAGAAGAGTGATTGCCGCAAAGATGGATGCGTCAATACAATGCAGGCGACAACGCAAAATTTGGGGATGTACTCTTCCTTATCTTTATTTCCAATTTTGCACTATCACATTACATTTTAGTCTTCAAAGTTTTATCACCACATCCTCTTTAATTACCGCAATCATTTGACATAGATAAATTTAGTAAATTACCGCATTCTGTTTCTTATCCAAGTACGATTTCAATGATGAAAAATTATTCTTCTATTTCTTAAGTCAACTTAGTCTTAAAATAGTCACCTCATGAAATATTTCTCGAAGTAGGGGTTTGCTAGCTTTCTTTCAAACTTTCTTTACAATGCATTCCATGACCATCGCATAACTTATTTTAATCTTTTGGCAATGAGGACATTGCCACATTTTAAATTTGGGGGTGAGGTATTTATTTTCGACCTTTCTATCTTCTACAAAAAAAAAAATTTTGAGAATAACAACTCCATTAACAATGCAATGGAAAACCCATGTTGATAAAAGTTAAGTTGTGAAAGGCACTTATCTGTAGTTAGATGTCCGCATGATACCCGTGGAGGTAAGCCAAAATGAAGGTAAGTGGCCAAGATCAACGCATAAGCGCAACTCCTCTGTCTGGCGCAAGCCAAATTAAGCCAAGACGAGAGTTGAGTTGAATATGGCACGCAACCGAAGTTGGCTGTCCGCATGACACACGTGGGGGCAAGCCAAAATGAAGAGCGTAACTAAGTTCAACGCTTCACTCTAATAATAAATCGCAAAGCTTTGAATCGATTTAAATGGATGCATTGTTAAAAGCTAAACGCAAAGTTGTGGGGCATGAGTAAAAAGTTTTTGAGCAGAGGCTTGCCTTATTTAAGCTTAAAAAAGATTTCTTTGAAGAAGTAGCCGAAGATGAGGAGAGCATTGCTGCCAAGGTTAGAGGTATGAGTATATTCTGAGAGGCTGGTCATCGCAAAGGAAAGCCAGTGGGTGAATTATGAATTTCTTAAATGTAAAACATGCTTGAGGACAAGCATGATTCTAAGTATAATATTCGTGATTGTACTAAGAATTCATGAGAAAACGAGCTTGCGTCGATCGATATTAAGAATCTCGGCTAACCCACTATTATGTGTTACTTTGCGTCCAATTGTCTATTTTTGTAGCTAACGTAGGAATCGATCACATGCGGTGAATCTCGCCATCACAGAGGCGTCGCATACGCTCGACGCATGGATGTTACGGCCATTAACCGCATGCGTCCATCGCATAGAGGTTGTGGCTACAGAGTATAACCATAATAGAGGGATGATCACAAGGTTGATGGAATGCGATGATACTTCGGAAACCAAGCATGAACGCATTACTCCCAAGGTGATGTTGACATTTCACCTACCACGCTATTAGCAGCAAAGATTCAGAGCAGGTCTATCACGTCGTTAGCAACAGAGATTCAGAGCAGGTCTATCACGCCGGTAGCTGCAGAATTTCAGAGAGGGACCATTAATGTTGTCGGTGATCAAGCTCTATAAATAGAAGTCTTGGAGCACAACTTCAGATATCCAGGGTTTTCTGCCTGAAGGCATCTAAGCTTCTACCTTCGGACAGATCCTTGTGATCTAGACCAAAGCATGAGAAGACAGTCTTGAGAGTTCTTCATCCCTTCAACCATTCCAAGTGACGACCGAAGCTCCGCCGGAGTTAGATCTTGAGAGAGACTACTCCACCCCCCGTCCATGGCACCACCGGCAGCCTTGACACACATCTGATAGAAGCAAGACATTGCTTCCATCTGACCCTCCATATCTATTCTATCTTTGTATCGTATTACATTATGGCTTAAGAGATTAATACATTTTGTGATCAATGCATTTCTATATTTTCCTTTGATTCCATCTCCATCTTCATTTACTTAGCATCCTTTACTTTCATTGCACCACTAAGTAAGACTGCTAGAGTATCACATATTTAATCATGAGGCATAGACATTGAAGCATGTAGCAAACCATCGAGAGGTGTGCGTTGCGTGAGTGTTGTGAGAAAATCCTATTTGCCTAGTGTGAAGCTGTAGCAACACTTGTCTATAAGCGAACACAATGTTTGTCTATGAGTAGAATCAGCAGCGACCAACTGCCCGGGAGGGTAAGTAGTTGAACGCATTAAGCAAAGTAAGCAGTGTTCCTAGAGATAGGAATAATCTTATGTCAACCATGTTTATGTGATTACCTTGTCTTATGAGCGCATCATTCATCATTTAGGCATACTTGAGAGAGTGGTCTAAAAACCAAATCTAGGCTTAAGAGAGTCAGACTGGATCGCATAAGCAAGAATAGAGGCTTAGAGATAAACTCTGTTTTCTATTACACAGCGCATGCACCCTATAGGATGCGGTCACATCGCATGCGTCCAGAAGTAGGATAAGGTGGTATGCGGTCATCTTGTTTATGTGTGAGAGCACGTGAGCAAGAATAGAGACTTAGACATAAGTTCTATCAACACTATCACATATTCATCGCATGCGTCTTCGTCAAGTGTGTATAGCATAATCGTATAGCTTGCATTGGCTGGGGTTACCCTTGCGATCAAGCTTACTGATGATCCCCGCCATTTTATCTATTTTCCCATGCATCTTATTACGTGTTAACAGTTGTCGTGTCTCTAACTCTCATAGTCATACTTCCACTGCTTAATCTGTTAGTTAGGAGTAGGAGTAGCGCTTAGCCCATAACCTTCAATATTCTTTTATTCTTCGTCACAAACACATTACTCACAACATTTAGCTACAAGTCCCTGAGTTCGACCTCGGATCACCCAAGAAACTTGCGATCTCTTTATACTTGGCGAGAAAGCAAGAAAAATTGTGGCAGGAACGCATGGTCATTGCATACATTCTTAGACGCATATTGCATATCCAACGCATGCCCAGCGACACATGGAGAACGAACATATGACACCACCAAGAAGGCTACATTGGTATTCTTGGTGTGAGAATCTAGAGGGTGGGCTCTCTGTGGACTTGGATTGAGGCAGAAGACGAAAGAAACAAAAATCGTGTAAACGATTGAGGAAGTGAGAGAAGACTGAACCTATCGTATAGGTCGATGCCCAATCGTTTAGCAAGAGCTAAGTGATCGTCTAGCAAAAGCTAAGCGATTGTTTAGCTCATTTCTTAGCTAAGTATCTGTCGCCTACAAAACACTACACGATTGTTTAGTTAATCCAAGCTGTCGCTTAATAAATCCTATTTACTTGACAACTTCCGTGAGATTTCGAGACAAAAAAATCTCAAGCTTACAAAACTAAACCTTACTAAAAATAGGAAAATATTTTTTCTTTTTATCTCACGGTTACCATGAAACCACCAATAACCTCCCACTCAATTGGTTATTAGAGAAAATGAATTAATTATCTAATAATTAATATTATTATAAATATAAATGATAACCAAATTATCATACTATATTTATAACCTATAGTTTTAATATTTCATCTTATGAAACATATAAACCATAGCTCTTTTCCTATTCCATGACACTTAATGTAAATCTCATTTACATCAGTTTCCACTAGATGTATCTCATACATCATACCGATCATATCATATATAATCGAATTACCTCTTGTCAATTTGAACATTTCAAATCACCACCAAGAACTGATCCTCAACTAAATCCATTGAGCTACCAAGGGGACCTTATGGACTTGTAGCTCGAAGCTTCAACGGTACGTGAATAACTGACTAAACTCTTTAGTCACGGGATCCACCATCCGTTAACTACCAGGCACTCCACTAAAGATTGACAACTGAACTCTCCTTACCACAGATATATTATGTGTCCATCTGAACCAATCAGTAGTGCGACAACCCTTCACAGATCGCTCATAAGTAAAGCTCGGCCAATAATCGTTATGCCCCTATAGTTACATCTAACTCCTTAAATAGTACTGATCCCTCTAATGAACATAAGTCATAGTCCTACTATGATTGAGTCCTCTCTTCCAAAGAGAAGCTGTGACCACTATGTTCAGGCCTCGGAATCAGCCCTTAAGGGAACAATCTCTCTACTTATCCTTACTTTGGAAAAGAAGTGAATTCTATCTTGTGAATTGAGTTCCCAACTCCCAAATTAGACAGGCCTCCAAAAAAGGTATGCATGTTGAGTTGGCAATCTGGCCACTCTCACCCATACTAATCAAATGACCGCCCTCAAAGGCAGGAGTTCCCAAAACACTCAGGATTGAGGTCGTGTCACCTATGGTCGTTTATGTGAGATGTAAGTTTCTAGTATCAATGGCGTTATATACAAAGTCTAGTCATCTCGTGGTCCGATTTTATACAAACTCTTTGTATAGGATAACCTCGCTTGCACGTCTCCACATGAATGGTTAGGATCTACCATCTGTAGTAGTTTACAACACTTGTAAACCTCTATAAAGCGGGTTGTATTTGTAGTGTCACTAGGATCAGGTATTCAACCTTAATCCTTATACTACATACCTATTTAGGTTATCACTTAAGGCATGATTCACTTGTATCACATATACATACTTGAGTTCATATAAGATAACCATGGAGCTTTGTTTATTGCATATGAGTAAATGCCATAATGAAATAACAATTATTTTATTCATCAAACAATGTGTATCATTACAAACAACGAGACTCTGAGAGAATTAGGACACCAATCCCAACAGTTTCCTCATCAGGGATTTGGCCACCATAATTTTCATGGCACTGCTTTGTTATCTATGTATAAGTAGGAATTTGAGTAGTCAGTCAGAGGTTGTGCAACTTACAAAGGGGACGAATTGGGCGAGGCTTGCTCCTTGAACAAAATCACCAATGGTTGAAACTTGATCAAACTATTTGAGGGTTTTCCTTCTTCTATTATCATGTTTATAAAAGAATCTTCTACCTCGCTCCTCCTTACCATATAAAATGATTCCTTTTCGGATATGGTGATTGAACTGGCTCCATGGCTATACAAGGATTGGAAGTGCCTAAGCAGTTGAAATGCCATGATGCTGAGGTATTTGTGGAGTGAGCCCAAGAGGATATAGCGAGGTATCCTCTAATCCCTGGACTCCTTACTCACTGGTGGAGCTTCAACTACAAACTTTCCTTTTCCCACAATGAGTAACTCCACAATTTTTGTCATCTGCTCTCTCAATATCTTGCCTTAATGATTCGTTTTTATAACTATCATGCTCACTCATGATTCTTGATTGCACTCTAGTTTGGTAAGGATATCGATTTGAAAGTGAGTTATTTTTAACGACAATTCATTAAAGCTATGTAAGACCCTTTTTTCTTTTCTTTTTTTTATCATTAATTATTATAACCACCCTCTTCTTTTTCCCAAAACAGATTATGATAGAACATGTAGAAGGAATTGCAAATGGATGAACATGAAATGGAGCAATAATGGCTTAGTTGTTGTGCAAAACTAAAGATTTTAAACTTTAGGAAATGAAATAACTAGAACAAAACAACGTATACACATACTCAAAACTATAAAATATCTTAAAAGAAATTACCAAAGTGCAACGAATCTCTGCATAACTTTGCTAAAGATTCCCCTAATTCCTTTAAATTAGTTTGCAATGAGAATATGTCTCTACTAAGCTCATGCCTCTAATAGGCGAATGCCCCTAACTCTTTTGGCCATTGTCCTTATCCTTTCCATGACATTGTTTATTTGGGTCCTCATGTCTTCACATTTCTGAGTCAATTACAATTTTTCCTATCTCAGTCCCTTGAAATAGGTCTCATTATTTAACATTGACTCATGCTTTTCTTTAACCTGTGTATGCTCCAACAATATTTTTGTTGCAGACTCTAGACATCTACAAATCTAGTACTAAAGATTTCAATGAGAGTATGTAATGCTTCATTATTCTCCTCCCAATGCTTCATTATTCTCCTCTAGGGGTAGTTGAGATACTTTGGAAAGTGGCAACCTAAGAATAGTATAATTGATTTGCTATTCTTTTTCTCCAAGTAATTTCTACTCACTAAAAAATAGCAAGTGGCCAAGTCAAACTTGCTTAAACTTAGGAACTTGACTTGTACACCACTCAAGCTCCCTCACTCTCAGCTTCTCAGCATACCAGCCACTTAATCACTTTCCTTCTCTGAAAATTCCCACAAAGTTTGGAGAGGAGATTCGGCATCAATGGTTCACGTCGATCGTTCAACGGTCTGCTGACACTACCCGCATGCGTGCCTACGCATTAGTCACTCTGCCTGTCATGTGCACCCATGCGCCAATGCACACACTGTCATGTGCATCCCTCTGCACACGCGACCGCTTACGTGTGCTTGCTCCCTCGTGTGCTCTGTCAACACCTATGTGCTTGGCGTGTGCCTAGTGCCTTGTTGCGTCCAACCATGTCCATGCATGCCTTTGCACCCACCAATCCTCATCCTATCATCATGCATCCACCCATGCTCGTTGGTGTGCTGATGACCTATCTGTGCCCTGCTTGTCTTGGTTGTGTACCAAGGTATGCTATCAGTCGTGCCATCTGATGGCCTCCAAATTTGGCTTCCACTCCTACATGTGATCAAAGGTACACTCTCTCACACCCTCATTGCCTTGAACCTTGCATGTTTCCATCTCTGAAAACAACCTTGTGACGTGCATGCAGCCTTGCATGCATGCATGCTGCTGCGTGGGTCCCTCTACGCGCATGGTCCCACCTACGTGAGCTTGCACCCACGCATATATTGCCTAGTGCGTGCTAGGGCCTTCCCAATGCCTGATGTCTTGTTGCGTCTGACCATGCCCGTGCATGTTTCTATGCTCACTAATGCCCATCCCAGCATCGTGCGCCCACCCTCGCCTATTGGTGTATTGATGCCTTGTCCATGGCCTGCCTATCGTAGCTATGTGCGAAGGCATGTTGTTAATCATCCACTTTGTGGCCCATGAAGATGTCAGCCACCCATTGACCATCCCCACCTCAAGTAAATCGCTTACTTGCCTTTTTATTTTTTGGTGTGCCACCCCCACACACTTTTAAAAATAAAATTAAAGATTAATTAATCAAATTTTAAACCATTTAAAATAAATTATCTTATTAAGCTATCATGCAATTCTAATTTTTCATTCATTAAGTATACAATATAACTTTTATATAGATATATTAATGAATTAAAACTTATTATATGCATTTATGATAAAATTATTAACTAAATATAACTATTTTCATTAACATACACAATATAACTCATATACTAAAGATAATGAAAAACTATATAATAAGCATGTTTTTAACCATACATTAAATCATATAATATAACTCTTATATTATAACATGCAAACTATATAGTAATTATCATGCATATAGTTTTCATTAAATAGAACTTTTATATTACAAATAATGAAAACTATATATTAATTTTCATGCATTCATATATTTTAGGAAAATTCCTAAACATTAAATATAACAATTATATTTAAATATGATGCATGACATGCTTAACCTATGGTGAGATTTTAATCTATATGACACATTTTATGCAACATATAAATTAAAATAATTTAATACATATATCCCATCCATTATTAAATTAAAAAACAATAATAGATTGGATTTGGCATTTTAGAATACAAATAAAATTACAATAATTTTAAATTTCTTATCTTCATGATAAATATTTTGTCATGATCTTCTCAAATTAGGGTTCCAAAATCCTAATTTTCAACCAACTCCCGCATCATTCGCACCCAAAACAAATTGCTCTGTCTAGGGGAATCGGAATCCAAAACCCTCCATAACTCCCCTACAAAGGGAAGCTAACATGATTCTTTAAATTAAAAATAAATTTAACTTAATTTAAAATAATTTAATTATTTAATTAATTAAATTTAGATATCTTATATTTAAATAAACCCATATTTTGAATCATATTTAAATTCATATCTCTCTCATAACCTATATTTTTAGTATGAATCTCTTTCACATTAATTTTAACTTATAGTCTTTTATATGAATCTCGTTCACATAATCAATATTTGAATCTTATTCAAATATATTACTCTTTCATATTAATGTGTCTATATACATTATATTAATTATATCTTATATAAAAAGAGATTAATTATTTCGCCGTCCAGTCTTATACAAACTTTTTGTATAGGATATCTCCACGCATCTCCACATGAAGGATTTGGATCACATCGTTTGTAATGATTACGAAGTGGGTCGTTTCTATAGTGTCACTCGGATAAGGCACCCAACTTTATCCATATACCTCAGACCACTTAGGTTATTACTTGAATATGATCCCTTTGTATGTCTATCACATACTGTTCAATATATAAAATAACATTGAATCTTAGTTTATTGGATTGAGTTAGGCAGTATAAATGACAAATAAAATAGCGTCTTATTTTATTAAAAAAAAATACTTTGTATATACATTATAAACCACGAGATTTAGGACATAAATCCCAACAATCTCCCACTTTTCCTAAAGCTAATAGGGTGTACAATATATTAAAGTCCAACAATACAATAAACTAGGACATCCACTATATCCAGTAACATCTCCCACTTGCCCTAGACTCTCTAGATGACCCTCAAATACTTTAATCGAGAGAGCCTTTGTAAATGGATCGACTATGTTGTGCTTCGAAGCTGTCACACCCCTTACCAGATTACCCTCCTAACCTGGATGGAATGGTGACTGCAGCAGTTACCAACCCTTTTGCTGGCACTTACTGCCTATCTTACCTGTTAAATTTTGCTCAAACCCTGAATACATACATATTAACTCAGAACTTAACACATTTACATTACAGGGTTTCACAACATTGTTTATACATGGATATTACAACTTAGCCCCATCAAGAATACTAGTCACTAGACAGACACATGTGTACTAACTAATACAGGTCTTCAATTACGCTTCCTTCAACCTGTTTCTTTGAGTGGCAGAGCAGCAGCAGAAAAGTCTTTTGGGAACTGACCGCTACCTGAAAGGAAAACATTTGAAAACATGAGCTAGAAGCCCAGTGAGTGACTTAATAAAACATAAATCTCATGCTTAAACTAAAACCTCGAAAGCATAATACTGGAACTAAAATATACCAAGCAAACGTGTACATAAAACCTTTAAAACCATTGTATCCGAAACTTGAATCTTAGTTAAGAATGAACATTCATCGCTCTAATTCCCAACGCCAAGCCATGGCCAGATGAGACCCCTACTTCGATCTCCTCATACCAAACTATGGCTAGGAGAGACTCCTACGTCGATCTCTTCAAATATACCGATGGGTATCTCAAGCAACTTCCTTTATACATAAATATTGATAACAACTCTTAAACACCATTAGACATCATTATTCCCTAGTTGAGAACGAGCATACATCGCTCTAACTCCCAACGTCTGTTACTGGCCAAGAGACCCATACTTCGGCCTCTCTTAGCTGGCATATGGCCTAGGAGACCCATACTTCGACCTCTCATTCAGAACTACCTACATGCATGTGGAGTTTTCTATGTACCGTCAACACCTTAGGTATATTTATTCAGATACCTTCCTTACCTTCAGTATCCGGCTCACCTAAGCTATCAAGTTATTGAAGAGCATTAAAAGAATAGTTTTCAAATATAGCATAGAAAACTCTTTAGGATACCTTCCCTATCTTCAGTATCCCTTTTCATTATGTTTAGGAATACCAACGCGTGTACTTTGACAACCTTAGGTATTTAAAACATAGTACATCAAGCTTCATTCCACCTTAGCTTTAACCCTAACGCATGCTTCATACTTTGTAAAATAAGTTGGCTTAAATCATGTTGAACTAGCTTGTAAAAACCATTAGCATGCATTAGACATGGAAAACATACTTGGAAAACTCATACATTAGTAAACATCATGCGTTGATCATGCTTTCAATCATAGAAATAAGTTGCTTGGAATCCTATAAAATTTAGCATGAGACTAACTTTGCTCAGTCCCTCGATGTCGTATTACTTACGTGCACGTGCTTATAACTTAGTACCGTCATACCTTAGGTACTTAACTAGGATACTTTCTCATTGTCCTTCAGTATCCTTAGGATACCTTCTCATTGTCCTTCAATATCCGTCGTATAACTAGTTATAAGCATTTAGCTGAAAACTAAGGTTTAGTGCTCAAATCATCAAACTAGTTCATCCATCATACTAGTTCATCATAAAAATGAAGTTACTAAAATATGCTGAAAGTATTTGGACAAGATAACATATTTAAATCATGTCAATTTCCATGAAAAACATGTTTTGCTTAGCATGAGAAATAGCTTTAAACATATGTTGCTTGGCACTTCATTTAAACACTTAGCATGAGAAATAACTTCAAAGAAATCATAGTTTCTAAATCCTTAAAACATTAAATCATCATATAGTCACTCACAGCTCGTTGGGACTCTTAACGGGTTATACGCCTCTCCTAGCTCTTCTTGGCCTGAAAGGACATAATTCCTGGTTAAATTCCTTAGAATTCTTAGCAGAATACCTCAAATAGTTCATTTACTAATAGAACTTTCTTCAACAAAACCACATTGCTAGCGAGACAACCATTATGAGTGAATTCATCCTCATGAGCGAGATCAAGTATTTCTTTAACAAACTTCAACCTAGCGATACTCACCATACCGACGAGATTCAGCCCAAATTTCTAGCGAGATGTCCTTCTTGAGCGAGATCCTCATCACAAAATCAGCGGGATTATCATCTTAAGTGAGATCCTCATCCTCCTCATCTCGCTCTCGCGCTTCACGGTGAGCTGTTTGCTTGTTCTTCCCAAGCAATTGTCTGCTTCTGCACAGATTCTCTGTTTCAACTTCAAAAATTCATAACTCAAAATCCTGAACTCTTTTCAAGAAACTTCCTTCTACAAACTTGTTTAAAATCTAATTAACTTTCTTACCTCAAAATTTTAGCCAAAAATTCCTCATGATTTGGCCTGAAGCTTCCAATCTTCACCTCAGGCCTTGATTAATCCGAGATTTTGTCTCTTCTGCAAATTCCTCACTTTTTGTTCTTCTTCTCCTGCATTTTTTCTCCGGCAAGACAACCTCGAAAACTAGATTCTTCCGGCTTTCAAATGGCACCAATTTCACTAAATTTGCTCATGTATATTGCCAAAACCAAGCTTTCGAAGTTCCTCTTCCTTTTAATCTTCCTGCCGCCTCCCGAGTTCAAGGATTAACTGCCACGTCACCCCATATTTAGTGCCTCCAGCCAAACCAATAAGTGAGCTTCCCTATTTAATATGTTTTTCTTTTCCTTTCTCCACAACTCCTATAAATAACATGGATTTTCACTTACTAGATATTTAATATATCATTCCTTTGGCTAAACATACATGTCTAGGAAATTTAGAATTCGGGGTTTACAAAAGCTATCTTTGTGACGATCACCTCTCATCATTGTACAATCTTCCATATCAAATGATATTTGCGCTCTATGTGCTTTTCTCTCTTGTGACTTGTAAATTCTTTGGAATTTTCCAACACCGCTATTATAAGAATAAAGGATCATAGAGAATGACATATTTGGAACCACCTCTAGATCTTTCAAGAACTTCCTAAGCCATCGAGCGTCTTTAGCAACTTTACAAGTAGTTATATACTCTGCCTTCGTGGTAGAGTCAGCAATGCATCTTTTCTTAATGTTCTACCATACTATAGCTCCTCTGTTAAGAGTGAATACTTATCCTGATGTGGATTTCCTAGAATCCCTATCAGTCTGAAATTAGGGTCAGTGTATCCTGTAAGGAATAAATCCTTAATGTTATACGCAAACATATTATCCTTCGTTCTCTTAAGATCCTTGAGGATTGTTTTAACTGTAGTCCAATGATCTAATCATGGATTAGAATGATATTTATTGACAATCTCAACTATATAGCATATGTTTGGCCTAGTACACAACATGACATACATTAGGCTACCCACAGCTGATGCGTAATGAATCTGTCTCATTTCCTTAACCATTTGAGGTTTCTTAAGACATTGTTCCTTAGACAAAGTAATTACATGCCTGAAAGGTAGTAAACCCTTCTTGAAATTATGTATCAAATATCTTACAGGCATTTTGTCAATATACAATGTGTGATACAAGGTAACATTTTGTTCTTGTGGTTCCTAATAATTTGAATCCCAAGAATAAATTGTATTTCACCCAAATCTTTCATTTGGAATTGAGTAGGCAACCAATTCTTTACACTAATTAGTAAACCTACATCATTCCTAATGAGTAGGATATCAACCACATACAACACAAGGAAAGCTATAAAATTGTTGATAATCTTCTTGTAGACGCAAGTTTCATCAATATTCAGGTCAAAGCCATAATGTTTGATCGCATTATCAAAACTTATATTCTAAGATCTAGATGCTTGTTTCAATCGACAAATAGACCGATTAAGTTGCAAACTTTTTGCTCTTGATCTTATTCGATGAATCCCTCTGGCTATTTCATATAGATATTCTCATCAAAATTATCGTTCAAAAAAGCAGTTTTGACATCAATTTTCCATATCTCATAGTCATAATATGTGGCAATGGACAAGAGAATTTGTTGGTTGAAAATTTAACTTTCAAAACAAGAGGGAACCAACTTTTTGGTTAGAGAATCCCACATTGTAAAATTTGATATTGGAAGTCTCCCTTATGTACTCTAATCTTGAGTTTTAGGTTTAGGCACCAGGGGTACCCATGTTTTGGAGGGAATAAGGAGATAGACCAATGTGGGTTTGGTAGACGTCCCACACTCACGCCGTCGCCTGGTCGAGTGTGGCGAGGCGCATGTGTGATTATTATTTTTAATAAAAATATTATTTTTTTAATTATTTTTTTAATTTTTCTTTAATCGAAAAAAAGAGGAAAAGAAAAGAAAAGATCCTCCCCGTTTGCATTTCGTCCGCGTAAGCAATTCATATGTGCACGTTCTGAGGCTCACCACCTTTTTCGTTCCACGCTGAAGGCCTATAAAAGGTGTGGCCTTCAACAATTCGAAAACACAACTCATTTTCACTTCATTCCATTTTTCCTCTCCTATCTCTTCCATTTTAGTTTTCCGAGCAATGGGTTAGAAATGGTATATGTTCTGGTCGGTAACAATGCATTTCCAATCGAGTTTCTTTGGCTGTTTTATCTTGGGACAAGTGGCAATTTGTAGACTTGCTTGCATACTTGGGCAAAGCCACAAAACGTCTTAAAGAGAGTGAGCTCCACGACTCAACCTATAACGGGTTTATGTTTTGCAGGTTTTGCTCTTTGCTTGACCGTCGTGCCTTGACTGTTTACTATTCGTCGTTTTGAGGGTCCTGTTGTTTCCAACAAAATTCGAATTGATTTTAACATGGCAACATGTGAGAAAGTTTCATCATAATCTACTATCTCCACCTGAGTATAACCCTTCGCCACTAGTCTAACCTTAAAAGTTTGCACCTTCCCATCTACACCTCTTTTTCCCACTCCGTTTTTTTTAAGTTTTGACTCTAATACTGTCACCTTGTTTAGAGGTATGCCGCCACATGTTCTTCTTTGACCGACCATGATGGTGCCATGTGGCACTTGTGAATCTCCAGCCTTCCACAATGATCCTTAAGCCTAGAGTTGCTCGGATCAATATGCCCAAGCAGGCCTTGGCACTACCGGTGTGCGCACCTAGCCCATACCGTCGCACCCACATCTGTTGACCATGCACACACCTCCTTCGTGTGCGTGTGTGTATGTGTATGTATATATATATACACATACGTGTATCTATATATTCTACATGTGTGTGTGCACACGTGTATGTGTTTGTATGTGTGTATGTATGCTCGCACGTGTATGTGTGTGTGGTGCGTGTGTGCGCACGTGCACGCATGCATGTGTACATATTTATATATATATATATACACACACAAACCAAATGAAGCATATAAGAGAAGTTTCTTGCCCTTATGAACTTCCCAAAACTATTTTATTTTCAAAACCTACACAAGTAATGACTGTTTCTTAAAAAAATCGAAAATCATTGACCTTATAAATAAAAGTAGGAATGCATAAAAAGCTTCGATAGAAAAAATAAAGTATGTTAAATATTTACAGTAGTAAATATTTGAATTTTCTATAAATAAACCAAGGTATATTTAATAAATGTGTGAACAAGAGAATTTGTACAATTTATCGTCTTATATACCAAACAATATAGATGCACCAAACAATATATACGTTATATATTTACATTTTCCAATATATTTGTAAACACACCAAAAATAAATCATGGTATGTGTGATGTATATTTACTATTTCTAGTATATTACTAATATATTCAACATATATTTGAGATCTTAATGGAGATTTGATCGATTTTCAACTAGGAATATTGAAGAAAATAAATGAAATCTTCTAAAAATAAAGAAACATTAATTTAAAACATCTTGCATTAAATGAATATCAACCAAAATTAATAAATTACAAAAACAAAATCAAAAAATGATGTTACTAAGAAAAGAATTAAATATTATGAAGATTTATTGACTAGAGATAATATAATTAATGACATTTCAAAAAATAAAATCCTTACATAATTAATAATAAATCTTAAAATGATATATTTTTATTTTAAAAAATTACCAAATTAAAAAATGAGAGACAATCAATTAAAAGGTTAAAAATTTCACAAAATGTTGCTGAAATCTAATGATGAAATATTACTAAGCATTTATGAAATAAAAATATTAGTTAGACAAAAATCATTCTTGGCTAAATGGATAAATTGGTAACTCACATTGGATAACCCTAAAAGGTGGAAAAAATATGAGTATCAAGAGAGAAAGAAGTAGAAGCATTCACATATTCTTTAAACATGGTAGCCACGAGCCTCTTCGTTTGTTTGATCATTTTTTGCTTCCAAATTTTCAGCAGCTTTTTCTGAAGTAAAATGTGAATGACAAACTTAAAACTTAATATAACAGTGGAATAACACTGAAATACCCCTCTTAAAGAAGGTTAAAACTAAACCAACGACATGGCAACCACCATAACAATAGGTATGAAATCACCGATATGGAACTGGAACTCCGCTCTCTCTCTCTCTCTCTACTACCGATCTCCTTCTCTCACACTCAGAACCCACAGATCTGATGCTCCAAACTCACATCCCTCGCAAGGGAAAACCCACATCTGATACTCTGACGACCACTCGTATCTCTTTCTGACTAGCCCACAACCTCTTGTGTAAACACATGCCCAACAACCACTCTAAACACAGCAACTAGAGGGAAAAAAAAACTCATGGAAAAAGAAGAAACTCGGAAAAAAAAAATGGTAGTGTTGACTAGGGGTGTTCAAACAACCCGACAACCCAAATAACTCAGACTACCCAACCCAAAATATAAGGGTTGAGATAGATTAGTTTTGTTTTTGAGTTGAATTGGGTTCAATTTTTTCTGTTTCTGTTGGATTGGGTTGGATCGTAGGTTGGTTAAAAAAAAATTAGGTTTACCCAACCCAACCCGAATTATATATATATATATATATATACATCTTTGTTTAAAATTTGATTACTTTGTGATTTTTTAATATTTTTCTTTTAAAATTGTTATGATATTTATCTTTGTTTAAAATTTGCAATAAATATCATATTTAATATTTAGTATTTGAAATTTGAGATTTTAGTTATTAGTCATGTGTTGTTTATAAATTTACTTATTTTTAATTAAAAAGAAAAAATAAGTTATAACCCAATAACCCAACTAAACCCGAATTTTAAGAATTGGGTTGGATTAAAGACTTTATTTGGGTCATTTAGGTTGTTAACCCAACCAACCTAATTTTCAGGTTAGTCCTAAAAACATCTTCAACCCAACCCACGTACACTCCTAATTGTTGACTAGTAAAATTTTTAAGTGGGTGCCAAAATCTCTAAATCTAAATAGGAAAATATTGAAGAAAAGAAGAGAAGTAAAATTGGAAATGAATAGAAATAGATCCTAAGAAGGAAGCTATTAATGCAACGATGCACAATTCAAGAATATTATCAAAAACAAGTCGCAAAGTTCAAAATATTTTCTATAATATAACCTTATCACTCGACCGTCCTTAATCTAAATCATTTGTCAAGTACCTAAATAACAGTCACATATTAATTGAACACTAATTTAATGATTCGCAGTATCCAAAATAACAGTCACATATTAATTTAACGATTTGCGATAAATTTAACTTTTTTAAATGCCCTGAATGAAAACTTTTAATACATTAAAAATAAAATTGAGAATATCAAACAGTTAGAGAACATATTGGCCCCAAACATGAAAGTACCAATATAGCACCTAAACTTTAATTTGAAACATCTATCCCTGTTTCATGAAATTACAACAATTTAGTCCCTATAATTTCATATTTAACGATGCAGTTCCTATACTCTAAAATTTAGCTCCCTGGAGTTTTTTTGACACCCTAATGGTGTAGGGTCAGATAAGTTGTCCTATAAGATTAGTCAAAGTGTGCGTAACTTGGCCCAAACACTCACGGATACCAAAAAAAAATGCTTCCATGTCCAGAAAGAAGAAAACAAAAAAAGGAAAAGGAAAAAATTCTATATAGATTGAAAGACCATCATCATTTGGTGGGAGCAAAATGAATACAAATGGAAGAGGAGAGAATGATGGCTTTTGATTTCTTTTCATATTGAGCCCGTTGACATCAGAAGTAAAAATGGAGGGAGGGTACTAAATTTTCTTTTCCAATGAAATAAATGAAAATATAGGAGTAGATTTGGTCAGAGAATGGTTCCTGTTTTAAAAGAATTACTTGGGAAACAACATGCTGACCAATCTTATCCTTCCTTACAAGAACTTATATCTGTTTCCAACACCATTTCATTGCATCAATCTGTCTTGAATGTCTCCAGATCTATACTACAAACAACCATTAATTCAAGAATTATAACACTGATTATATAAAACCAAATACAGAAACACACAAATTTCTCTATGATCAGTAAATTAGCCATTAGTTGAACTCCAGAAAAAAAAAAGCATTAATAATAATATTAAAAGAAAAAAACATGTGGATTCAATTCATTCAATTTTTAGAGCAACTAAAAAACAATTAAATTCCGTATCTTGGAAAAAAGATTGGGGGAAAAGAACATTTTGTTTAATGTCCTAGCAAAAGTTAAAAGGCTCATTTGATAACGTTTCTATTTCTTATTTCCCAAATCTTGTTTCTTGTTTTCTATATTTTAAAAACTAAAAACAAAAACATGTTTGATAATTATTTCTACAAGTTTCTTGGAAAAAAGTTATAGACAAACTTTTTTTTCCTATCCTTTTCTCTTATTTTATAGTTTAAATATAATTTAATTATGTAAAATAAAAGATATATAACATGCATTAAAATAAAAAGTAAATATAAAAAAACTACATTATCTAATACAAGTCTCGATATAAAATTAACCACAATAATAATATTGTTCCCATCATTTAAATGTTCCTTAAATTTTATCTACAATAATATTTTTCACTCTAGTCATTTATCTTAAACGATTTGACTAAAATTCAACTCAATTCTATTATGTGTTGTGATTGTAAAATATTAGAGTAAAACTAAGTGAATTTGGGAAGAAAATTTATATATTGTAAAATTCTCATCGGTTTCAAATGTACTAAAAATAAAAATCATAAAATAATATATAAACATTCAAATTTAAAATTTAAAATTCAGAAATTAAAAAATTTAAATATATATATTGAAAATTCAAAATTTTGAAATTAAAAAAAAATATAAATCTAAATAGCAAAGTTCAAAATTAAAATTTATACTAATATACAAATATAGAAAAATTAAGAAATAAAAGAAATATTAAAAATAAAAAATAAAAACCAAACTGACTTAACTTAGACTCGAATTGAAGACCATGATCTAGATGAATTTTGATGCATGTCTTAAAACCAAGACGGCAGAGGTTCCAATGGATACATTTAAGAAACTGAAATATATAAAATAAGACGGAACGGAAATTTCTCAAATTTGGTCCCTTTTTGGGAAAGGTTTCTTAAAATTGAAACAAGAAATGAGACAGTTATCAAACAAGTCAATTTCTTGAAAAATGAGAAACAAAAAGTTAGAAAGAAAATAGAAACCCTAAACATTATGAAATGGGCCCTCTAAAATGCCTAAAAAAGGAATCATCTCAGATAATAGAAACTTCTATAATGAAATACAAATTTTCCAAACCAATAACTTGAGGAGCCAGCCAAGTTCATACTGATCACTAATGCCAAGTTTGTAGAAAGCTTAAACAACAAATATCACTTCAACAACTAGCAAACTTACCATCCAGGACATAACTAGAACCTCAGTTTAGCTTAATCAACTAGAGATTGATGAGCTAAAAATTAACGTGGTCACACAATAGGGAAGAAGTAAAGTTGAATATGGAGAAGGATGAAAAGATGGATTTACCTGCATCGAAGTATCAGCGTCTAATTCGAGGCTTGCAGCAGAACTGAGCAAGTAGGGCCACGTGATCAGAAGACCACTCTGGCGAGGGAAGTGCCGTGTTTTTCCTCATGCTTTCCTCATCCAGAAGCTCTAATAAAGACTCAACTGTTAAGGAGTCCACTGTAAACAAGAAGGAACAAGAGAAATGATGAAACAAACGGAAATTGTTTTTAAAGAAGTATCATCAATACAAAAAGGTAGTAAATAAATAAATAAAGAGCAGAGCCAATCATACTTGGCGTCTAAAAGCTTACCGGTATAAAATATGTAGTCTAGGGTGCCAATGAAATCTCTAGTACAGTTTGTAAACAAGGGTTCATTTGTTGTTGGGTCAAGTCTCTTCCTTTGTTTCTCTGATCCAATACTAACACCCATTCTTGCAAAGGATGAATAAGCACTAACCTGTAACAGTTTGCTGGAAAATTAGAATAAGGCCATAAGCCTTCTAGAAGAGGAATGTAAATGTAGCCCCAAGCTAACGTTAACATCGTATTAAAATTACTTTTTTTAAAAAATAAATACAGAAAAGAAGAGAGGCAAAGAGAAATGAAGAGTAAAAAACTAATAGAACTAAAATTTTAAAGCATTATGCAAGGAAAAATATTACCAGTTGAAGCTTATGAATCAGCTTGCTAGGTGGGCGAAATAAGTTGAGAGGATCAACTGCCAGGTCTGGATGTGATGGTTCTACCTTCCCCATTGCAAGAAGTGAATGAGGAGCACTGTAATAAATTTCGGTGGTAAAACTAAGCAGCAAAAATAATATCCACAAAGACCATAAAAAGAACGCCAGCATTCTTAGGGAGCAAAATTCATCAGTGCAGAAGACAAACCTTCCAGGAACAGAATTGAAATCGCCACAGACCAACATTGGAATGTCAGCACTAACAGCTATTTTCTCCAGTCCTTTCAGAAGAGTCGACACCTGCTTTCCAATAAGTATATTTAGAGCAAGAAGTTTCTAAATCTTTCCCCTTTTTTTTTAACTTTTGCTTTTGTTTTAAAAAAAATGGGTCGAGGGTTGGGGGAAGCACCTGCCACAGCTTGACATCTTTTAAATCCTGATGATCATTAACATGAGTATTGGCCTGAACAGAAGAATCCACCAAAAAATGGTCAAAATCTGTTTGAAAGAGTATCAGACAGTAGCATGGTTTTATCAGTTGATAAAAAAAAATGGAATTTTGTAACTAACCAAAGTTAAAGATTATAAACCTCTACGAGAGATAAGCAACCACTAAAAAGTACTCTCCAAATTATTTGGTTCATAACTTAGTAGAACAGGAAAAGATTCTTCTACAGATATATTATTAAATGGCAGTCCTGTCGTAATACATCGGAGGTTCTTCAAAGGAAACTTCCTTTTTTCACTCTCATGCATTCAGATTGTTCTTTTTTTTTTGGAGAACGGAAATTTATTTACCATTTGTTCTTCATTCTTCAGCCAAATCCGTTGAATTGCAGGCATAAGATAAGTTGTCTTCTACATTTAAGTTTTCTTGGGTGGTCTCTCCCAAGTTGAAGGATAATATTCATCAGCTTATTCATGGGTGTTATTTAGCTTCCAAATCTCATTTATTACAGATCAACATGACTAAGCTCTTCTGTTGGAATTGTGGATGGAAAGAAATTTGAGAACTTCATAAAACAAACATCTTCCATGGCTTGACCATTATGACTCCGCCAGATTGAAAGCACCAACATGGTTCTCCTTCCGAGGCCTTTACTACTTTCTCTTTACAAGATATTAAGCTAAATTGGGATCCTTTTATCTTTCCTTTATAAATATAAAAGAATTTCTTGGGCTTTTGAACCACCAAGAAGTTGTATACCATCGGAGGCCAAACAAATATTTAGATTCAAAACAAAAAGAACTAATCATAAAGTGCTTTTTCCCACAAGGTATACACTACATGAGGAAGTGTATAAGGTATACACTACTTGAGGAAGTGTATACCATCACTCGTTGGAAAGAATGTTGAGTAAAAGGCAAAAAAAGAAATCTTACCACACAGAGAAGCTGCCTTTTCCCCAGATTATCAGCTCCCTGATTACCAAATTTTGCTTCAAGAACCACTATCAGTGCAACATTATCCTACGCAGATAATATGGTTAAACTGATTATGGCTAGAACAGAAACAAAGTATATGAGGAAAATAAAATAGAAATCACAGAATTAACTCAGAGATCAACCTAGGAACAAGAGTCTACCTTAGCTAATCGTGTTAAAGTACTCTTCTTTTGTGCAGTGGGAATTTGAGCATCAGTCAACGACTGGGCAGCCTTATTAAACTCAACCTGAACGCAAGCATAAAGCTCTCTTAGATATAAATTAAACATAAAAACTGGAAAAGAAAAGAAAAAAAAAAAGTATATATATATAAATTCAAAACCTCATATTTCTTGACATGTGCAAATCTGTCTCTACGGAAAAATGTTGCACAACCATCAATTGTTTGTGTGTTTCCACTGTAAACCTAAAAGGTTCAACAGCAAGGATCATGAGAGGACCAAACAGCACAGGAAAAAAAGAGAGATGGAGCCCAAAAAACAAAAGTCAAGAGAGAAAGTAGGAAGTTAAAAGTAATAAAACAATTAAGACAGAAACCTCATTTGTCTTTCTCTTATACAGAGCTTGATAGCCATGTTTGTCAAGTTCAGGTGCAAAAAATGCCTCAAAATGATTGCTTTGGACCTGCACAAAAAAATAAAATATTTTATCATACGTAGCATCCTCCTAATCCTATCAGATCGCTGTTTCAGAAGTTCACAAGTCCTTGAAAACGGAGGTGATTCTAACAAGTTCCATGCAGTAAACCGTGACAGTGATACACCACAAAAAGGGATGAAGACAGAGAGGGATTTATCTCTATGGTCTCTTTCAAGAAACAATAGATTTTGCATTCAAACACAACATGAAAATCCCTTTTGAGTGCTAGTAAACAAAACTCACTTGGTTTTAGGAAAAAAAATGCACCATGTCTCATCATACCTCCTGAAGACAAACAATATCTGCATGATACCCAACTATTTCTCGTAACAAATTCTGTCGGCGGTATGCCCAGGAAAGAGCCCATGAAGGACAATAGCTGTATGATTCACTTGTCGCATATACATCAGCAAGAATGTTGTATGAGAGCACTGTGAAAGAACCAGAAGATAAAGAACGACCACTAGAATCCAATTGCCCAATCGCATCAACACCACTAACAGGGATTAAACAGCGTGGACTGGGGGATGGAGCTGGAATCACACGAGAAGTTAGTAAAGTGTTAACTGGTCCAGAAGGCAATTTTGACTCTGCATCTACCACAACACACTCAAACTTGAGGACATGGCCAATGTCATCAGCTGATGGAGTGTATGTTTTAGATCGTCCAACTTCAAACCAAGTCTCACCACCACTCCTTTGCGTAGTGGATGAAGGATAAAAAGGAGTTGAACCGTTGGTCAAGCTAGTACTTGATACTGTACCAGATAAGTTAGCATTGATCACTCCAGGACCTGCGTTATTGTAGCGTCCAAATAACTCTTCATCCTCATTTACATTAACACTCACAGCACTTGTCGCACGATCATGCAGCGCACGGTGATGTTGCCATGCATCCGAGAAACACTTAGTTGAGCAATGATAACTTTTAGCAACAGGTATTTTTGCTTTAAGACAACCTAAGCATTGCAAGGTTGCTTGCACAGAAGGATGTACACTACATATGGCAACATTTCGATCATTTTGGACCCGGTACCTGCAACAGAAAAGAATTGCAGAATAAAAATAGTGAAAATGCCAGAAATAGATTACTTCTTTCAATAGGAAACGGCCACAGATAATGCATATAGCATATGAATGCATACTAAAGCAAGGATAGTTTATCCAATCCGATCCCTTTTTCAAATAAGAACTTTAATCTAAAAACATTGTGGATAAACAAACAACAAAATTCTGTCATAATGGAATCGCCCATGAGTAAGCAAATCTTTTCTCGGAAAATAACGAGGATTTTTATTTCTTTAACACACGTGCCCGTGTGCACACACATATACATATCCAAGCTCTAAGCTTACTACATTCACAATTGGACAGTACCCATCAGTCATCACGTGATGTTTCTCCCCACTTCTACAACGAACTAGAAAGAAAAATACTGGAAATGGAATAAATGAAAAAGGGATCATTTGTCAGTTAGGTATTTAGTTGGTAGTCTTGGGGATTGTTCTGCCCAAGTCCTCAATAGTTGAAGATCATTCCTCACAGGTCTTTCTTCTTCTTCTTCTTCTTCTTTTATTTTTTTATTTTTTATTTTCTATAATAACATGATTGGTAGAAGAGAATATAATAAAAATCTCCATTTGAAGCTAAACATTTTTTTTCCAAAGCATCTTCTCCAAAATCTATCTCAAAACGGTGCCTCCTTTTCCTTGTCATATACATCTCAATTGGCTCATTGCTATGAGCACTTGGTTAGGAATGACACTACTTTTAGGAAAGTAAAAGTGAACGAAGAACTCCAATCTTTTCTTCTTTCTTCTTTTTTTTTTCCTTTTTTTTTTTTTAATAAGAAACAACTCCATTGATTGAATGAAATATCTAAAGATACAAAAGGGAAAGGTGTTTCCAATTTGCAATAAGGAAAGAATAACTATGGCTTTTTAAAGCCGATATATCTTTGCACCAAAAAAAAATGTATCAATGATGACAGCGTCTATAATGTCCTTTGAAGTCTTGCTCTTATCCCAATGATTCTTGCATTTCTTTCATCTCAAATCTTCAACAACAGCACAAATATTGCAAATCCATCAACATTTTTAGTGGCTGTGAAAGGTAGATCAATGAACAATTATCGAAGCCAACTCTAAATGTCATTAGTGAGAGCCACGGGCAAATTGAAGGCTGTAAAAAATCTCCAACCAAATCCCTTTTGTAAAGGGACAATCAAAGAGAACATGCTGGACAGTTTCATTGTTGATTTGGAAAAGGCAGCACCATAACCATGTTACCCACGAAAGACTCCAATCTAAAGCCCCATAACCAGTACAAGTTGCTCTCCTGTTCCTAATTCCTAACTTAACCCCCGCTTGATCCTCTATTGAGGACATCTCAACTTAGCGTATGAGTGCGAGTGCCATGCTCTAATATTCTACCATAGGTCCCTTATGTTGCTCAAATCCTTATCTTTGAGAAAAAAGACACATCCCCCATTTTGCCCATATACAGGGGCCAATTTAACCCTCATAGTTCATACCAAGAATGAAATGAATGGAACCATCATATCCTTGAAGATAGAGAAACGGAATTCACTCAATTTTTTTATCACCTTTTGTATACATATCTTTCAAGGTGTAAATTTACTTCCTTTTTGTGTAATTACAATCTTACATCTCTTACAACTCAATGGAATAGCATTATGTAATCTCTCACGACACATGTTGCCCCTTCTATAATTTCATATATCAATGAAACTATGATTGAATGTTTCTCATCAAATATATATATAGTTCATACCAAGAACACAGCATAATGAAGGTCAATGGATGACAAAAAGATGATGAAATCCACTGGTTTCTGTGAATGATATAATTATTGGAGAAAGGTTGACAGTAATAATGAGATGTAGAAGCTGCACAATGATGTGAAACTACATGGACATCTTGAAAAATATCTGTCATTCATTTCGAAGTCATGGGGTGAGGATCTAAATTCCAGTATGCTTGTTAATTTCCCATATAGAAAAGAGAAATGTTTATCATTTAATCAGTATCACTACAAAGAAGACATACAATCTGAATTCTTTTATGCTCCAGGGCTCTTCACTAGAAATTATCAGAAGCTTGGATTCTACCATGACATAAGCTGTCATAGTCATCCTAGTTTTAACAACTGACGAGCTTCATAGTCTCAGGTTAATCAAGAATGTCTTTGGTATTGATGCATTTCCATTTGACTTTCAAGCTTCCAAGATATATTCAATATTAACTCCATAGGGAGAGAAAAAATGGCAAAAAACGAATAAGTACAGGGCGTTCAATATGAAATGAAGAATTAACAAATATGAATTGTAATAAAAGAAAATGGGCATGTCACGCACAGAAAGATACTAGCACAAGTGTAAAAGCTCAAAAACCCAATCGCGAACAAAGCATGCAGCCATTGACAAAGATAAGGAAAAAACTTGGGCAACACCACGTTGAAACCTCGATCACAAACCAGCCTCCGGACACACCAAATACAAAACCCAGAAGTAGAAGCCTCAAAGAAAAACGATATGAAATGGGGAGGTACCGTTACCATTTGTATTTCAGAAAAAAACCATCAACCGGAGCCGACTCAGGCACATCATCAGTAGTGACGGAGGTGTCCGGGCGGCGGAGGAGCAGGTAGGGTGTGAGTTCACAGCCTACAATGGGGATATCAGAAGGAAGATGCACTCGGAGCACGATCAGCATGCTTTATTGTTGGTCAAACGTCGCAGCAGCAAGTTAACCCTATACACCAATTGATCAAAAACAGTGATAACTCGGCAGATACTTGGCGGATCTGCCATTAATACTTGTTGATACGAATACTCGCCAGCCTTGGAGAGGCAAAATCAAAGCTCGGAATCAGCGAATTCAAAGAAGATGGAAGCAGCCCAGGTTGGAAATCTGGAAACAACATTCAAAATTCCGGTATTGGAGTCAAGAAGTGAGAGAAACAGTAGGATTGAAGACAAAATTGTGTGCTGGGAATTAAAGGGGAGGGATAAAGAGTAGAGAAAAAGGGGGAAATGAATGGATTTCTAGGGTTTCATTACAAAGGGAGTGAATTTGTGTTGGTGCATTTTTCAGGTTCTTACGTAGATTCATAGATAGAGAGGGAAACGAGGAGTTTAGTTGAAAAGATTTTTTCTTCTCTTAATATCTTTTTGGAAATTTTCATAAAATAATCTCAAAAACAAAAAACTTTAGTATGGATTACCTCTCTCTTTCTAGAAATTTTTCAATAGCTGACCTTTTTACCATGTGAAATATCAATTTTATCCCACATTTTAAATCTCTTCTCAATCCCCTACTTTCTTCCTATTTCTTTAGCGATTGTATTAGATGCAATACCAACATTCAACCAAAACATTTATTCTCAGCTAATATTCTACCAATATCATTGAATGTTATTGATATTAAGAATGAAGCAAGTAATGGAAGGTCACTCTCAATTATTCACGATACTTTTAGTCGAGCTCCTCAACTTCTTCTCCCATTGTTCTCTCAGAGTTTCACTCCAACATTCTCATTGTCGATCGTTTTCATCGATCGTTCAGTTTATTTTATCTTTGGGTATAGAGCAAGATTGTTCGTCGGAACAAAAAACTGAGAGAATGTAAGTGTCTATGAAGTATTTTTCTTACCAGATCGCTTTCATAAAGATAGGAGACTGCTCATCATAATGTAAGCGGTCGTTTAGTATTATATAAACGGTCTCTTATATATAACTAAACAATCTCTTACATTAATATGGGCGATCGCTTAGAACTTACTGGGCGATCACTTATAATATACTAGACGATCTTCTATAGTTTCATAGGTGAACTCCTAGAACTTGTTGGGTGATTGCATATTACTTACTAAGTGGTCGCTTACTTTAATAGCAATTTGAATCCAATTGTCAATTTTTCGATTGCAGATCGATGACGCTAATTTGCATCTTTATACGATTTTGGGGAATGACTAGTCCAAAAGCAATTATATTGGAGGTCATATGAAAGGTCTGAAGATCATAAATGATATAACATGTAGTGATTTAATGAGTATTCTACACCATGGCTGAATATTGATCCAGATATGTTTGATATACACATTAAATATTGTTACAGTCTATTGGTCCCAACTCCCTCAATTGACATAGTCGACGATGAAGATCTTAGCTTCTTTTTAGAAGGCAATCCCGGATGTCATTGCTTTATCTGTTACGCCTCATGAAAGTCATGGAGTAGACACATATAGTCTATAGTAACAGTGCAATCCAACAATTCAAACCATTCCAACCAGTCAAAACTTTGGGTTAACAACCATTCTAACACATAATATTTCCATTATGTCTTCACTAGATGAGAATATTGAGGCATGTAATCAAGTCCAAATACAATCAAGTTGGTCGAACATGCCATCCAAGGGATATATGATGTCTGGCAAGATTATAGGATGAATATAAGCTATAGATGGGCTTACCGTGCAAGAGGGTACGCACTGGTGTACGAACAATGGTCATCGAAAGGATCATATGCTCTTGTTAACGCATATGGCGAGGTACTGAAACTTGCAAATCTGAGCACGGTCTCTGAGGTTGAAATAGAAGACAAACAACACTATAAGTACATTTTCATGGCATTGGTCTGTGTATGAGGTGATAGAGTAAAAATGCATAAAACAGAAGCTAACAGAATCATTAAGCACTCTAATTACACTTAATTTGAGTCAAAAGCATGCTAAAATAAGATTTTAAACAGAAAAGGGTTTCATCATGTATACCTTTGAAGATTTCAACTTGCTCCTTGCTTAATCCACGAAATTGATCTTCAAATTTCTCAGTAGACCACCAAGAGAGTCTTCTCTACTATTCTCAGTCTTGGATTGAGTGGTGGAAACTCAGAATTGAGAGGGTTTGAAAGGTTTTTTTTTCTTTGAAGATTTTAAAAAATCTAAATGCATGAACTGTTGTATATTAACGTACAGCGGAGAAAATAGAATCAATAAGCACTCTAATTATACTTAATTTGAGTTAAACATGTTTCAAAGTAACAGTTACAGAAGAGGGTTTGCTAAGCACAATACCTTTGAAGTATCCTCTTCAAGTCCAGCTGAGTTCTACGTGAAAGAGCTTCAATCTTCAAGTAGACAACCACAAAGATCTTCTCTACTATTCTCTTGCAAGGAATGTGTGGTAGAAATACTAAATTGAGTTGGACGTATATAAGATTTGAAGAGGGTTTGGAGGTTTCTGCAAAGTTCTTTTTGAAGTTCTCGTAAGCATGAATCATTATTCAACTCAGCACTTCAATTTATAGAGCTTTTACCATGCAAATTCATGGCTTGCATGAAGGCCAACTCCTACTTCATGGAGAAAACAAAGTTGAGTGAATAAGGTAGTTCAAATCATAGTGGAGATTTCCAAAATAAAACTAATTAATTAAACCTTTTAATTAATTTTGTTAATTTAATATCTAATATTAAATTAATAAATAAAAAATACCATCATAATGAAATTAATATTATACAATTAATATTTAAATCATATTTTAAACATTAATCGTTTCTCCAATTTTGTTTAATTTCGATAAAAATTAAACATTTTAATTATATCAAATACAATAAAAAGAAACCCTAATTGAATTTGAACATTTCAAATTCTAAATCTTAATTTCAAATCTTATCAAAATTACTCAATTTACTAATCCAAATTACAAGCTAGTAAAGGGATCTTATGGACCTACAGATCATGAGCTCCAACGACTTGTAATTAATTGGTTAAACTCTTTAAACCGAATTAATTACTATTCGTTAACTACTAAGACATTCCACTATAGCTCGATAGTTGCACTCTTCTCACTGTAGATATATTTCTGTTTATTTTAATCATAATCGATAAGTCAATCCTTCACAGGTCGTTTGTATTTACAAATGGGTCAAAGATTACCGTTTTACCCCTGTAAGTATATCTTGCTCCTTAAGCTCCCACTGATCCTTCATTGAACAATTGATTTATAGTCCAAACTTATAAATCATAACCTTCTCTTCCATGAGAAGGCGGAGCCCTGTTGTTCAAGCAAGGCATCAATGCTTAATAGAATAACCCATCTACTAACCCTAAATCAGGTAGAAGTGAATTCCATATTGCAAAGTTATGTCCCCAACTATCTATCTGGTCTTATCCTCAAAATAGGAGTCTTATTTAGCAGTGTTGTTAGACTACTCTCACCTATGCAGATTAAAGGATAATCCCGAAAAAATAGGAGTTCATAGTTAGCTCAGGATTAAGATCGGGTTACCCTAGGTCTTCTAATTTGAAATTGTCAGTTTTAATAGTAAACGGTTGTTATAAAGAAAAGTGACTATTTCGTGGTTCGGTCTTATGCAAACATCTTTTGCATAGGATGTTTCCACTTGCATGTCTCCACACGAACGATTTTGTGATCATATCGTTTGTATTAGTATATAAAGTAGGCCGCATTCATAGTGTCCCCAGGATGAGGTACCCAATCTCATCCATATACTTATAGACCTTTTTGGTTATATACTATAACTTGATCCTCTTTTATGTCTCTACATAAAGTTAAAGTATTCATATTATAGTTATGGATTCGTTTATTGGATTCTATAACATAATGCAATTTTCAACAAACGTTGTATTGAAGAATACTTTTATTGATAAATAGAATATGTTTCCAAAAATACCAACTGCGAGTTTTAGAACATTCCCAACAATCTCCCACTTGGACTAAAAACTCTAGTGGGTTACAGATATATACAAATATACAATGTTGAAAAAAGAGAAAATACAATAAACTAAGGCATCATTATACCCTTGACATTCCCCCACTTGCCTTAGATTTATAAAGCTTGTAGTCCCCATCCGACCAGGTGACCCTCGAACACTTTAGCCGTAAGGTCCTTCATAAATGGATCAACAAGATTATGTTCAGATGCTATTTTTGTGATTATCACGTCTCATTTGTGTACTATCTCCCTGATGAGATAGTACTTTCACTCGATGTGTTTTTTGCATTTATGGCTCCTCGGTTCCTTTGAGTTAGCAACTGCTCCACTATTATCATAATATAGGGTGATCAATAGATGCATATTTGGAACCACTTCCAAATCCTTCAGGAACTTTTTAAGTCATACTACATCTTTAACTGCTTCACATGAAGCTACATATTCAGCTTCCATGGTGGAATCAACAATACAACTCTGTTTAATGCTTGATAATGGGCAGAATGTATGTTATTACAATGCAAAGATATAAAACAATGTGAGAATGTGACGGTAAAAATATGCAAAATCGTGTCCAAAAGCATTAAGTTGAGAATATTGCGATCGCATGCGCTCATCACATTAAAATAGCTAATTTACTTATTTTGTGCAGGAAAATGCGTTGGCACAAAGCAAATTGCGATCCAAAGAATTCAGCTGACCGCACACACTAAAAGATTGCAACTGCAAAATCATGCGATCGAATGCGCTCACGAAAATTCGCTCAAGAAGGTGGCCGCATAAAGATGACACATCAAAGTGAAAGCATAATAAATCGTGATGGGACGGAAAGCTGATGACGGTCGAATCCGAATTTAGTTGACAAGTCGTTAACGACACACTATAGCAAGTACATTCAACTTTTCGGTGACCATTAATCGGCGCATCAGACAGAAGATTTAATGACCTCCCATCATTGCAATCATTAGAGAGAAAAGTTCTTCACCTTGAAGCTCTATAAATACCCAAGGCCACCACCATTAAAGGAGTTCAAATTCTACACAGTTCGCCATATACATAGAAGATAGAATATACAATTAGTTAGCCATTAGTCTGTAGTTGTTCATATACTTAGAGGCAGAGGCGAGCGAAGAGAAGAAGACACCGAGAGATCATTCCTGGTTAGCTCGAAAGACTGTCGGGAAGTGTTGAAAAAGGAGAGAGGACCGACACTTGCGAAAGCAAGGATATTCTTCTGGAAAGAGTATAGTAAAAGACAGTGTAATAGCCTCGGGAAGCAAGACATTGCTACTGGGCTTCTTATCCCTACTTTCCATTGTTGTTTTGTATTCTGACTTTATTTATAAAATGGAATTTGCATCTTAACATCTGTTCATTCTCTTCACATTTCACATGAGTAGCTAAATTTCTGAATGGGTTGAGAAGCACTTAGCTAGCATGACCTAAGATCTTCACTTTATGCGATCATTTTGTCTTATGTATGCGTCCTTCACCCTTTAGAGATACTTGAAAGAGTAATCTAAAGAAAGAACCTAGACTTGAGAGAGTCAGGTTAGAATCTAGGCTTGAGAGAGTCAGATTAAAACCGCATAAGCAAGAAATAGAGACTTAGAGATAAGTTTTGTTTGTTATTATACATCGCATGCACCCTAGAAATAGGATATGATAGTATGCGGTCACCTTGTGTATGTGTGTATCATTCATCATCGCATAGACAAGAATAGAGGCTTAGATATAAGTCCTATCGACATTATCGTATACATCGCATGCGTCCTAGAATTAGGAACTATGGTATTTGCATTGAGAGATGACATGTTGTTGTATGTGTGTAGCATGATCGCATAACTTGAATGCAATCTTAGGAAGTGTTAGCTAAACCCCTTATCAACCCGTTCCTTGTATACTCATTGTAACTTTCACTTTCATCAACTCTTTACTCAATTCTGCCGCATAGAATCTATACTTAAAACAACACATCAACCACTTTTTTGTATTTGTCACCACAAAGGAATCAAAATTTACCAATATATAATATCTCAGTAGTCCATGTGTTCGACCCTGGACTTACCAGGAAACCTAGTAAGATTTATACTTAGGTTTTACTAGAAAAACTTGCATGTGTAACGCATAATCCACCACCGCAATTTCATACCATTATTTCATCACATTCACAACGCATCAATGCTTCCCCACACTATAGCTCCTCCGTTGAGAGTGAATACTGATCCTGAAGTAGATTTCCTATAATCAACACCAGTCTGAAAATCAGAATCAGTGTATCCTGTAAGGATCAAATCCTTAGGATCATACACAAGCATATAGTCTTTCGTTATCTAAAGAAACTTGGGGATGTTCTTAACAACAGTCCAATTGCTATATCCAGGGTTGGACTGAAACCTGCTGACGATTCCAACTGCAAAGCATATGTCGGGACGTGTACATAACATAACGTACATCAAGCTCCCCACTACTGATGCATAAGGATTTCTTTTCATCCTCAATTTCTTGAGATATCTTAGGACACTGTTCCTTAGATAAATGAATTTCGTGTTTAAAAGGTAGCATACCCTTTTTAGAATTTTACATGTTATATCTTGACAACGTCTTGTCAATATGAGATGTTTGAGATAGCACTAGTGTGTTCTGTTCTTGCAATTTCGAACAATTTGGATTCCAAAAACATATTGTGCATCTTCCAAATATTTCATTTGAAATTACAATGCTAGCCATTTCTTTACGTCAGCAAGGAATCCTGTCTCATTCCTATTGAGCAGGATATCATCAACATAAAAGACCAAGAAAACTACAGTCTTGTTGACTATCTTCTTGTAAACACAAGGTTCGTCAACATTCTATTCAAGGCTATAAGATTTGATCGCAGTATCAAATCTTATATTCCAGAATCGAGATGCCTGTTTTAATCCACAAATGGGTCTATTAAGCTTGCAAACTTTTTGCTCCAGGCTTTGTTCAATAAATTCTTCTAGTTGAGACATGTAAATACTTTCGTCAAGATGACCATTCAAGAAGGTTGTCTTGACATCTATTTGCCAGATTTCATAATCATAGAAAGCAACAATAGATAAAAGTATTCTAATAGATTTAATCATGGCAACTGGAGATAAGGTTTCTTTATAGTCTATCCTCTCTCTTTGGGTAAAACCTTTTGCCATGAGTCTGGCTTCATCGGTTTGCACCTTATCAGTTTTGTCTCGCTTTTTCTTGTACATCCACTTGCAACCAATAGGTTTTACCCCCATCTGGTTGATCTACAAGTTCCAAATAGAATTGAAGCACATCGACTCTATTTCAAGGTCCATGGCTCTTATCCATTGATCTCTATCTACATTGTCCATTGTCTGTTTAAAGGTAAATGGGTCCTCTAAGCCCATCATCAGGTATGATGACATAAGTTTCTGTTAAACCCATATAGTGGTCAGGCTGTTGAACAACCCTCCCACTACGTCGAGGCATTCTCAACTCATGAGAAGGATGTGATGGAGTAACAACTCTTGTTGAAGGACCAACTTGATCAACAACTCTTGTCGATTTATCTGTAGATTTTCTGGACTGTTGGGTTGTATGTCCTAAAATTCGTAGTTTTGTAAACAATAAACATATATGAAGTTTATTCAGACAAATGTTATTGATTATTTAATAACTCTAAATCCAATAAACTACGAACCCTTGGCTATTGTCATGAATACTTGGACTTTATGTGGAGACATAAATTTGATCAAGTTTGAGTAAAATAGCCTAAACCGTCTATAGTACTTGGATTAGGTTGGGTACCTATTTCTTGAGATAATATTGAATACGGCCCGCTTTATGATTGTTACAAATGTTGTAAAGTATCATAAACAATGTAATCAATTCGTTCATGTAGAGACATGTGAGCGGGGGTATTCTACACGATAAGATTGTGTAAGACAAACCATGAAATAATCACTGTTACGTATTAACACCGTTTACTGTTAACACATATTAGTTTCACTTCTTGATGATCTAGATAACTTGATCTGAATTCTGAGCTGTCTATAAAATTCTGTTTATTCACGATTGTCCCTTGATCTGCATAAGTGAAAGTAAGCCCAGCGTCGCTACTCAATATGCCTCCCATTTCAGGGATAAGACTGGGTAGATAGCTGGGGACATAGAAATTGTAAGATGGAATTCACTTCTACCCATTTTAGGGATAGTAAAAAGGTTGTTTCCGTAAGGGCTGGTCCTAGGTTTTGAACAAGGGCCCCCATCCTCTCGTTGGCCTAAGAGGGAATGGATTTAGTGATTATGTTCTAAATCAATTTTTCATTAGAGATACAGTGGTACTTAAGTAGAAAAGATGTAACTTAAGAGTATTTCAGTATTTAACCTAGTTGAGGTTACGAACAACCTGTGAAGGATCAACTTATTGATGACGGTTATATCAAATAAAAACAAACATATCTACAGTGAGGGGAGTGCAACTACAGGCTATAGTGGATAGTCCTATTAGTTAACGAATATTGATTAACTAGGTTAAAGAGTTTGACCAGTTAGTCTTGGATCATTGGATCCCATGATCTGTAGGTCCATCGGGTCTCCTTGCTAGCTCAATACGGACAAAATTAAAGAACTAGGTGAAGTAAGAATTTGAAATGTTCAAATTTGGGTTTTAGGAAAAATTATATTTTATATGAGATATAGTTTAAATTAAATAATTAATTTATTAATTAATTATTCTTTAGAGTATACTTAATCATAACATGAAAGTGTTTTCTAAAACTTGATTAATGTGATTAATCAAAGTTAGGTGTCAAAGACAATTTAATATGTGATATTAAATTTGTTTATTTTATTTAATTAAAATTGTTTTAATTAAATATTTTTTCTAAAATTTGAAAATTTTTTTTCATTTTTTTATTAAAAAATTAGTTGGTGGAAAAATCCAATTGTTGGATTTTCCCACTAACTAAGTGGAATTTGAAGTGGCACTTCCCAAGCTTGACACCTAGAGATTACATGCTAGTGGAGTTTGATGTGGAAGACATGAAAAATGGGATTTTGCATGTGTTTTCTCTATAAATGACTTTGTTTTTGAAATTTGCAAGACTAATGCTTCCACAACTTTTGACCTAAACTCTTCCACCTCAACTCTCCTTTACTCTCATTCTTTCTATAGTGAAATCCCCTTATTTTCACTAACAAAACGGTCCCACAACCGTGTTCTTCAACCGGAGAATAGTGGGGATTTACAATTGGTGGTGTCGTTCGTGCACGAGAGAGGAAGTTTGCGCTAGAGTCTTCAAAGGTTGTATTTTATCCATCCCTTTGCATGCTTATTCTTGTTTTTATTACAATTAGAACGTTGTCGATTTCATTGCTTCTGTTGTGCATGCGTTCTTTATGTTCCATCAAATGGTATCGGAGCATGCTTATAACGTTCTATTGCATTTTGGTGGGTGTTAATTCATGTGATGAATGTTTGGTTGACTAAAGTTGATACATTACGGTTTTGGCATTAGTTTTCATTTAATTTCTTGTTGAAATTTGTAATTGCTCACATGTATATGAGCTTTAATGTATGATAAAGGGTCTGTAATTTTGCTAGAGTCTTTAGAGTCATTTTTAGGCTATAATTGCTCAGTTTCGGGAAAGAGGACAACTTCAATTTGGTGGAGAAAAGCTCACAGACTCGAGAACCCGGCGGTCCGGCTTGACTCGATCCTCGATTGGTTTTTTTCCTCGTTCCTCGCGTGTGACCCAGTTCCTTCAGCAGCCCCGTTGACCCGCGTGTTCCATGTGTTGACTTCGTGTGGGCGCGTTGACCAACCGGTCTAGATGGTCTGGACTAGTCCAGTTGACCTAGTTGAGCCGGTTTGATCGGTTCAACCTGGTTTTTGGTGTTTTCAAGCCAGTTCGAGTGGTTTTTGGGTTGGTTTAAAGTGTTTGAAGTCGGTTCGAGGGAACTACTTGCTGAATTATGTAATAATTTAGTTGTTGGTTTGCTTTTAATGCCAAAACCGGTCCACTTTAGTGTTGTTTACTTGTTATGCATGTGATGTATAATATTGTTTGACTATGTGTGCATAAAGTATGCAGTATAGTTTTTAAAAAAACCCTACCATAGAATAAGCATGTGGCATGCATTTGTTATATGTTATAAGTGTTATAATATATGTAATATGCATGCCAGGTTTTAATATAAGTGTTATATTAAAGCATGTTTGTTTAATGAAGCATGTTATAGATGGATGTTCTAGGATTATAAATGTTATATTTTATTTTATAATTGTTATAAAATAACCTAGACTTTTAAAATCTATAACAAAGATAAAATGCATGCTCACGTATGGTTAACGGTGCAATTCAATCGCCTTTTTTAAGAGTTAGAATAGGTCGATTACTTGTAAAACAAGAGTTGTTTACTTACCCGGGGTGATCTTGTCTAAGATTGGGGATACTTAAGTTGACGGTTTACGGAACACCTCGTACCTAGAGATCATATTGGCGTCTAAGTCAATAACCCTAGTTTTATGAGCATGCATAAGTGGTGTAAGGTAATAAAATTGGTTTATCATCTAGACATTGACAGGGCGAACTGCTAGTTTTCGGATACGAGATATCCATCCTAGTTATGGACATATTTTATAGGTTAATCCCGGTATAAGAGTTATACTAAGGAAAAATCACTTAGACTTAGGTTGTTTAATATTAGCTAGTTAATAACCAAGTAAATACCCAATCTTTTATAAAATAGAACACTTCAGTAGGAGATTAATAGTATATGAGATATATTATTTCTAGCTCTCACGTCTTTAAGAGTTCACACCATGAGATCCATGCTCGGCTTCGAGTTGCTATTAGCGGCAACCTTCTTTCGGAAAGTGTTTGCACGGGTCAATAATAAGGTGAATAGGAGAAGTAGTTCATAGTAAGTGGGTGAAGGGTGTGTGTCAACACGTCCTACTGTCTCTTCCATTGATTCCTATGTCGCGTTTGTTGGTTGGCTTTATGTGACCCTTTGCTAGTCGTTTAGCGACGACTATCCTTTCGGAGGGTTGTAACATAGGATTCAGAACATCGTGAACCTTAGAAATGGAATGTAACATCCCACAATTTTTTTATTAATAATAATGTAATTTTCAGTAACTTTATTATTTGGAAATTCAGTAATTGTCCTTACTTGGAGGGCATTTTTGGAATTTTGGATTTCAAGTATAAGTGCGAAAATTTAAGTATTGACGTGAAAATTATTCAATTTTTGAAATTCAATTTGAAAATTAATGGCAGGAATTAATTTTCTTTTGAAAAGGAAAGAAAATAAATAGTATAAAGTGGATTAAGAAAATGATTTAAATGTAATTATACTATTTTCCTTTTTAGTAATTATTATTATTTATTATTATCATAAAATAAAAAGAAACTTATCCCTTCTCCCTCATACACGAAACCCTTCTCCCCCAAATTTCCTCCTACCAGTCACGACCTCCCTTTGCCGCACGAGCCAAACCCGATCTCGCTGCCACCTCCCTCACTGCCCAAATTCGATCTCACCATTGCCTCCCTCACTGCCCAAACCCGATCTCGCAACGCTCGCCCAGCCGGGGAGTCGCCGTCGGAGTTGCACCGCTCGCCCAGCCGAAGAGCCGCCGACGGAGTCGCACCGATCTCGCTAACCGGAGGAGCCATCTGAGTCGTTGCCGCTCGATCCGACTAGTTCAGCCTGCCGCTTCTAGCCACAAATGCCGCTGCCGCTCTAGCCTCCTGACCATCGCGTACTATCGCCGCTATAGCCTTCTGACTGCCGCGCTTGACTCTTAGATTTTGGAAGATCTATTTTGGTGGTTAGGTTTCTTGAAAGATTTTGGATGCCCTCTAAGTTGGATTAAGGATTAAATTAGTCGCATTATTTTGATTTTAGATTTGAGCTTGGGAAATCACAGCAGCAACTGTCCAACGGATTCAAGATCGTTCGGCAAGAGTTTTGGTAAGAATTATGGTCTTTATTGTTGATTTGTGGGCACGCTTTGATTACTGAATTAAGTTTGACTTAACCCTTGTATCTTTAAGGTTCCAAGTCGTTGTTCATTGGGATTTAAACTCTGTTAGAAGGAGATTTTGGAGTCGAATCTTGGGAGTGGTTGTTGATCAAGTTCTTTGGGTAAGCTTTTGGGTATTGTGGATTTGAATATGAGATTTCGCAATTATTGTTGGACTGAAATTTAATGGTTGTAAACCGCGGTCATCATTTGGTTGTCTGAGTTTATCTGTGGAATTTCGATTAAGGTGAGTAATCTTACTATTGGAACTGCCCACGGGCCAGACTTTAGTTGTATGCTAGCATGATGAGTGTATGTTATGGTAAATGTTAGCATGTTGAATGATAGTATGATCTGAACCAAAATATGTTCTGGCATGAGATCTGAATTGTTTAAATATACACATAAATACTTGAATGTTAGTATGGGGTGGTATGTGTTTCCATATGATTGTATATGATCTGATGATGTTGAGGCATACATGAATGTTGTAGAACTATGATGTTAATGCATACTTGAATGTTGTAGAACATGCTGTTGAGGTATATGTGTATGTGGTAGAGCCATGGTATCGAGGATTATATATATGTCATTGATTCGTACGGTGGTGATTTTGATGTTGAGGTCGTGTGACTGTCCTTACTGATTAGTTAGATGCCCCTTTAGATTTTGTGTTTCCTTCGGGATTCACCAGTTTGTGTTTCCTTCGAGATTCACCAGTTTGTGTTTCCTTCAGGATTCACCAGTTTGTGATTCCTTTGGGATTCACCAGTTTGTGTTTCCTTCGGGATTCACTAGTTTGTGTTTCCTTCGAGATTCACCAGTTTGTGTTTCCTTCGGGATTCACTAGTTTGTGATTCCTTTGGGATTTACCAGTTTGTGTTTCCTTCGGGATTCACCAGTTTGTGTCTTCTTCGGGATTCACCAGAGGTAGGGGGCATGCTTAACTACAATAGGATAGGACTCAGTCTCCTTCTTCTTTCATGTGTATATGTGCCATAAATGGGTATCTAGAGGACATAGATGCCCAGCCTGACCCCAGTAGTAGGGTTTCTTACTGAGTATTTTATACTCATCATTTCTCATGTTGTTGTTTCAGGTAAGGGTAGAGATGCACCGACGATGGACAAGTGAAATCCGTGATCGAGCCACTGGGACTAGTTTTTACGCTTCCGCATAACGAGATTTAAAGTTGTTTTCATATTTCCTTTAATGTTAGTTTTGATGTTCGAACTTGTTAGTAAGAATTGTTTTTTTATATTTATTTATTAACCTTTATGATTTATGGGTACCCTAATTTTGTTTTTGACATTTGCATTTAATAAAGGGCTTTTGAACTTTCGTATCTATTTAGCATTTATTTCAACATAAAGAAGTGTCGTTTTAAGTGTCATGCATGCATGTATTTTAGTAACGGTCTAACGTAAGTCCTAGGGGGTCGGGTCGTTACAGGGTTACTTATGTCTGTTTTCAGACAATTATTTCTCCTTTGAGGGCTTGTTTGATTCCGATCTCTATAATTCAAAAGTGGTGGGTATACACTTACAAGACTTACTAAGTATTAGTAAAGATCTTGACCAAATAAACGGTAACTAAGTACTATAAAGATAAGAGTTATTCTGTTATTAGTATTTAGTCAAGAATGTCTTGATTTAGTGAAAGAGTAGTTGACTACCCTTCGATGGGGGCTATTTTGACTTATTGAAGTATCGTAACAAAATAATAATGAGAACGGGTACATTATTTTTTGCTAAATAAATTGGATTAAAAAGAGTTAAATCAATTCTCTAATTAATTTGTTTACTTTTTCAGCAATGTCGAAATCCATTATACAACTACTAGATTTTGAAAAACTTAACGGCGATAATTATGGAACTTGAAAATCGAATATAAACACGATACTAGTAATAGATGATATTCGATTTGTTTTAACAGAGGAGTGTCCTCCATCCCCTGGTCCCAACACAAACCAAATAGTTCGAGATGCGTATGATAGATGGGTCAAAGCTAATGAGAAGACTCGAGTTTATATTTTAGCCAGTGTATCTGATGTATTGTCTAAGAAATACGAGAAGTTAGCTACTGCAAAAGAGATCATGGACTCTTTGCAGGGCCTTTTTGGACAATCGTCCACATTTGTCATGCATAACGCAATTAAATTCGTTTACAACTGCAAAATGAAGGAAGGAACCTCCATAAAGGAACATGCTTTGAATATGATGGTTCACTTCAATATTGCAGAAGTAGACAGAGCCGTCATGAATGAAAAGAGTCAAGTTGGATTCATCATGCATTCTCTTCCAAAGAGCTATTTTCGATCCAAAACGAATGCAATGATGAATAAGATAGAGTATAACTTGACAACTTTTCTCAACGAACTCTAGATTTATGAATCTTTATTGGAAAATAAAGGTTCAGGGGTGGAAACAAATGTTGCTTCCACTTCAAAGAGGAAATCTCAGAAAAATTTGTCTTCTAGGAGTAAATCTGGCCCTTCTTTCTATTCAGAAAAAGAATGAAATTGGGAAAGGGAAGGCTCCAACTGCACAGAAAGGTAAAAAGAAAGTTGTCAAAGGAAAATGTTTCCATTGCAACGAAAATAGGCATTGGAAAAGAAATTGCCCTAATATCTTGTCGAGAAGAAAGCTGAAAAAGAAAGACAAGGTAAATTAGATTTACTGGTTATTGAAACATGTATAGTGGAGAATGAAGATTCTACCTAGATATTGGATTCAAGGGCTACTATTCATGTTTGTTATTCTTCTTAGGAAACTAGTTCCTAGAGGCAGCTTGAAGATGATGAGATTAGTCTCTGGGTTGGATCAAGGGAGCATATCTCAGCAAAAGCAGTGGGAGTTGTTGAGTTAACTTTTAGAAATAGATATCTGTATTTAGAAAATGTTCTTTATGTACCTTCTTATAAAAGAAATTTGATGTCTATTTCCTATTTGTTGGAAGATTTGTACAAAGTAAATTTTTGTCTTAATGAAGCGTTCATTACAAAAAGAGGTATACAAATCTGTTCTGAAAACTTAGAAAGTAACTTATATAAGTTTAAACCATCTAAAGTTGAAGCTGTATATAATATAAAAATGTTTAAAACAGCTGAAACTCAAAGAAAAAGGCAACTCATTTCTCAGAGTACCTATCTTTGGCACTTGAGATTTGGCCACATTAATCTCAATAGGATTGAGAGGTTGGCTAAAAGTGGACTTCTAAACAAGTTAGAAGATGTCTCTTTACCGCCATATGAGTCTCTCTCAAAGGAAAAATGACAAAATGTTCTTTTTCTGGAAAAGGTCTTCGAGCCAAAGAAACCTTAGAGTTCATGCATTCGGACCTCTGGGGACCGATGAGTGTTAAAGCACGGGGAGGTTATGAACATTTCATTAGCTTTATAGATGATTATTCTAGGTACGGTTACATTTACCTAATTCATTTTAAGTCTGAAGCTCTTGAAAAGTTCAAGGAATTTAAGATCGAGGTTGAGAACCAATTAGGTAAATCTATTAAGACACTTCGATCAAATCGAGGTGGGGAGTATTTGGACTTGAAATTCCAGGACTATATGATAGAACACGAGATTCAGTCACAACTCTCTACACCGGGAACACCTCCGCAAAACGGCGTATTTGAACGGAGAAACAGAACATTGTTAGACATGGTTCGGTCCATGATGAGTTATGCTTAGTTGCCTAACTCGTTATAGGGGTATGCAGTAGAGATTGCAACTTACATTTTGAATAACGTTCCCTCTAAGAGTGTTTAAAAAACACCTTATGAGTTATGGACAGGACGTAAAGCTATTATGTCATTTCCGGATTCAGGGTTGCCTGACATACGTGTTGGTGCAAAATCCTAAGAAATTGGAACATCATTCAAAATTATGTCTATTTGTAGGTTAACCTATAGGAACGAGAGGTGGTCAGTTTTATGATCCTCAGGATGATAAGATAATTGTATCAACAAATGCCACATTCCTAGAGGAATACCACATTCGAGATCATAAACCCCACAGTAAACTAGTATTGGAAGAGATTTCAAATAATGCTACAGATGAATCAACAAAAGTTGTTGATCAACCTTGCTCATCAATAAGAGTTGTAGATAGATCAAGGACGTCTGGTCCATCACATCCTACTCAAGAGTTGAGAGAGCCTCGACGTAGTGGAAGGGTTGTGAGACAGCCTGACCGCTATATGGGTTTAACTGAAATCGAAGTCAATATACCTGATGATGGCTTAGAAGATCCATTAACATATAAACAGGCAATGGATGATGTTGATTGAGATCAGTGGATCAAACCATAGACCTTGAAATAGAGTCTGTGTACTTTAATTTATTTTGGGAACTTGTAAATAAACCGAATGAGATAAGACCTATCGGTTGTAAATGGATCTACAAGCGTAAAAGAGACCATACGGGGAAGGTACAAACCTATAAAGCCCGGTTAGTAACAAAAGGTTATACCCAGGTTGAGGGGGTGGACTATGAAGAAACTTTCTCACTTGTTGCTATGGTCAAATCAATCAGGATACTCTTGTCCATTGCCACTTTTTATAATTATTAAATTTGGCAAATGGATGTCAAGGCTGAAGGAACTCTTGAACAAGAGTATCCATGAGCACATGCAGATCTTACCGATTTCATTGTGATCGAATTACCACACATACATTCTAACAAATAGATAACACTAATTATGGGCATGCTTTAAAAATTAAAATACAACAGATTGAGTAAACGTACCAGTTGAAGACAATCTTCACTCGAACTCAATCCAGCGGAAGAGAACTCCTTTACGCTCCTTATCGCCCAGCAATCAGTCGCTTAGCAGCACCACAATCGTCTACACGAACGACAGCGCACGAACAAACAACAACCGGGGACGACACCACCACTCGAAGTCCTCGGTATTCTCGAAGTGAGAATCCAAAGAGTGGACTTTGATGGAATTGGTAGAGGGAGGAGGAAAAAATGATCGTGTAGAACGAACAAGCAAGTGGGAGATAATAGATGACTATCGTATAGTCGGGTGCTTGTCGTTTAGGAAAAGGTACACAATCGTATATGTTTTACTAAGCGATCATCTAGCAAATAGTAAGTGATAGTTTAGGTTTACTCGATGCGCTAAGCGATGGTTTAGAAAAGGTAAGTGATTGTTTAAAAATTGTATGCGATCGTTTAGTGTGCGGGTGTGCGATCGTTTAGGATGATGGACGTTATCGTTTAGGCTCTCAACGTTAAGCGATTGTTTGGAAACACATCGTGAGCAATTTTCTTGCGTATCTCACAAAATGAAAAAAAAAATTCATTTTATTCTTCAGTTACAAAAACCGAATTCAATCTTCCCACTTTCGCACGATTTAGGAGAAATTCTCGGCCAATTATCTCATAACCGTCTATTTAATTAAATAATGAATATAATCATATTATATTCTTAACCTATAATTTGATATCATATATCTACTATAGTAATTTCTCCTCTACTTGATATAAATCATATTTATATCCAATTTCCTCCAAAATAATATATCTCATACATTTAGTCAATTATATTATATATAATTAACCAGTTCAATTATATCATATATAATCGAACTCCCTCTTGTCAATTTGAACATTTCAAACTGACCCAAAAACTAATTCTCAACTTTATTCAAGCTGCCAAGGGGACCTTATGGACCTGTGGCTCGAAGCTCCAACAGTACGTGAATAGCTGACTAAACTCTTTAGCCACGAGATCCACCATCCGTTAACTGCCAGGCATTTTACTAAAGACCAACAGCTGAACTCTTCTTACCACGGATATATTTCTGTGTCCATCGGATATAACCAATCATGAGTACGATGACCCTTCACAGATGCTTATAAGTACAGTTGGGCCAATTTACCGTTTTGCCCATGTAGTTACATCTCACTCCTTAAGTACCATTGATCCCTCTAATGAACAATACAACATAGTCTAACTATGTGTGAACATCTCTCGGGCCAAGAGAAGGTGTGTGGCGCCACATCAATCAAGCCCTAGAATCAACCCTTAAGGGAGTTGTCTATCTATTTACCCTTGCTTTGGGGAATGAATGAATTCCATCTTGTGTAGCTGAGTTCCCAGCTCCCAAATTAGACGAATCCCCAAAGTGGTAGATTTGAGTCGGCGACCTGGCCACTCACACCCATGAAAATTAAAAGACCGCCCTCAATGGCAGGAGTTCCCAACTCACTCAGGATTGAGGTCATGTTACCTATGGTCATCCTAGTGAAGTGAAGTCTCTATCATGAACGGTGTTATATAACGAGATGTTAACACTTCATGATCAGGTCTTATACAAACTCTTTGTATAGGACACCTCCACTCGCATATCTCTTACACGAATGATCAGGATCAGACCATTTGTGACAAGTCACAACCCTTGTGACTATTCCACAAGCGAGCCGCATTCGTAGCATTACCAGGATAAGGTTTTCCTCCTATGTCCGTATACTACAGACCATTTTGGTTATCACTTAAGATATAATCCACTTGTATGTCACCACATACATGCTTAAGTTACATCCAAATAACCAGGGATTTTATGTTTATTGGTTTGTGGTAAAGCAAATAAAACATTTAACTGAGCAAAATCAAGAAGTGGAGTAAAATATCATATATTGCAAACTGAAGAGATCTATTTATGTATTGAAACAGGCATCAAGATCATGGAATATAAGATTTGATACTGCAGTCAAATCTTATGGCTTTGAACAGAACGTTGATGAACCGTGTGTATACAAAAAGATCATCAACTCCACTATAGCATTTCTCGTTTTGTATGTAGATGATATCCTACTTATTGGGAATAATGTAGGATATCTAACTGATATTAAAAATTGACTAGCAACCCAATTTCAGATGAAAGATCTTGGAGAGGCGCAGTATGTTATTGGGATTCAAATAGTTCGAAACCGAAAGAACAGAATGCTAGTCATGTCTCAAACATCTTAGATAGACAAGGTATTGTATAGGTTTAAGATGCAGGATTCTAAAAGTGGTATTTTACCTTTTAGTAATGGAATACATTTGTCAAAGGAACATTGTCCTAAGATACCTCAAGAAGTTGAGTATATGAGACGGGTTCCCTATGCATCAACAGTCAAAAGTTTGATGTATGCAATGTTATGTACTCGTCCAGAATATGCTTTACAGTAGGGATTGTCAGTAGGTATCAGTCCAATCCTGGTTATGAACATTGGACTGGTTAAGAATATTCTCAAGTATCTTAGGAGAACGAGGAACTACGTGCTCGTATATTGAAATAAGGATTTGATCCTTATGGGATATACTGATTTCGATTTTTAGACCAATATAGACTCTAGGAGATCTACTTCGGGATCGATGTTCACTCTAAATGGAGGAGCAGTAGTATGGAGAAGTATTAAGCAGAGCTACATTGCAGACTCCACGATGGAAGCAGAATATGTTGCTGCTTGTGAAGCAGCCAAGGAAGCAGTATGACTTAGGAAGTTCTAAATGATTTAGAAGTTGTTCCAGACATGCATCTGCCAATCACTTTGTATTGCGATAACAGTGCGGCAGTAGCGAACTCCAAAGAACCTAGAAGCCATACGCGTGGAAAACATATTGAGCGCAAATATCATCTCATCAGAGAGATCGTGCTAAGAGGAGACGTTATTGTGAGACAAATAACGTCTGAGGACAATATTGCTAATCCGTTTACAAAGGCCCTCCTGGCTAAGATTGTCGAGGGTCACCTGAAGAGTTTAGGACTACGGGTAGAATAAATAGGGCAAGTGGGAGAAATTGTGGGTATGGTATGCCCTAGTTTATTGTATTTAGTTTTCTCTCATAACACTCAACTTTGTTGTAACCCACTAGGAGTTTTAGTCCAAGTGGGAGTTTATTGGGTTGTATGTCCTAAAACTCGTAGTTTTGTAAACAATAAATATATGTGAAGTTTATTCAGACAAGTATTGTTGATTGTTTAATAACTTTAAATCTAATAAACTACGAACCCTTGCCTATTGTCATGAATACTTGGACTTTATGTGGAGACATAAACTTGATCAAGTTCGAGTAAAATAGCCTAAACCGTCTATAGTACTTTTATTAGGTTGGTTACCTATTTATAGAGATACTATTGAGTACGACTCGCTTTATGATTGTTACAAATGTTGTAAAGTGTCATAAACAATGTGATCAGTTTGTTTATGTAGAGACATGTGAGTGGGGGTGTTCTACACAATGAGATTGTGTAAGACAGACCACGAAATAATCATTGTTACGTATTGACACCGTTTACTGTTAACACTGATTAATTTCACTTATTTGATGACTTAGATAACTTGATCTGAATCCTGAGCTATATATAAACTCCTGTTTATTCGTGATTGTTCATTGATCTGCACAGATGAGGGTAAGTCCAGCGTCGTTGCTCAATATGCCTCCCATTTAAGGGATAAGATCGGGTAGATAATTGAGGACATAAAATTTACAAGATGGAATTCACTCCTACCCATTTTAGAGATAGTAGAAAGGTTGTTCCCTTAAGGGCTGATCCCAGGTCTTGAACAAGGGCCCCATCCTCTCGTTGGCCTGAGAGGGAATGGATTTAGTGATTATGATCCTAAATCAATTTTTCATTAGAGGGACAGTGGTACTTAAGGAGAAAAGTTGTAACTCAGGGGTATTTCGATATTTGACCTAGCTGAGGTTACGAACAACCTGTGAAGGATCAATTTATTGATGACGGTTATATCAAATGGGCACATAATATATCTACAGTGAGAGGAGTGCAACTACAGGATATAGTGGACAGTCTTGTTAGTTAAGGAATTTGATTAACTAGGTTAAAGAGTTTGACCAGTTAGTCTCGGATCGTTGGAGCCCATGATCCCGTAGGTCCTCGGGTCTCCTCGCTAGCTCAATACAGACAAAATTGAAGAACTAGGTGAAGTAAGAATTTGTTCAAATTTGGGTTTTAGGGAAAATTGTATTTTATATGAGATATAATTTATAATTAAATAATTAATTTATTGATTAATTATTTTTTAGAGTATACTTGATCATTAGCATGAAAGTGTTTTCTAAAACTTGATTAATGTGATTATCAAAGCTAGGTGTCAAAGACAATTTAATATGTAATATTAAATTTATTTATTATTAGTTGAAATTGTTTTAATTAAATATTTTTCTTCTAAAATTTGAATTTTTTTATATTTTTTTAATTAAAAAATTAGTTAGTAGAAAAATCCATTTGTTGGATTTTCCCACTAACTAAGTGGACTTTGAAGTGGCACTTCCCAAGCTTGATACCTAGAGATTACATGCTAGTAGAGTTTGAGGTGGAAGACATGGAAAATGGGATTTTGCATGTGTTTTCTCTATAAATGGCTTTGTTTTTTAAATTTGCAAGACTAATGCTTTCACAACTTTTGACCTAAACTCTTCCACCTCAACTCTCCTTTATTCTCATTCTTTCTATAGTGAAATTCCCTTATTTTCACTAACAAAACAATCCCACAATCGTGTTCTTCAATAGGAGAATAGCGGGGATTTACCGTTGCTAGTGTCGTTCGTGCATGGGAGAGGAAGTTTGCAGTGGAGTCTTCAAAGGTTGTATTTTCTATCACTTTTGCATGCTTATTTTTGTTTTTATTGCAATTAGAACGTTGTCGACTTCATCGCTTCTGCTGTGCATGCATTCTTTATGTTCTATCATGGACAACTCATCTAATACTAGTTTACTACGAGGATGATGATTTCTTATGTGATCTTCCTCTAAGAGTATAGCATTTGTTGATACAAATGTTGGGTTTTATATCCTAAAACTTGTGGTTTGTAAACAATAGAACTTATTCTGAAAATTCAATAAGTTGTTATTGAACAAATGTTTTGCTTATTAGAAATCCAATAAACCTAAAAGTCCCTTGACTATTACATGAGTACTTGAACTTTATGTGGAGACATAAAAGTGGATCAAGTTCGAGTATATAGTCAAAATGATCTATAGTATATGAATAAGGTTGGGTTCCTTATTCTGGTAACACTATTGGATGCGGCATGCTCTGTAGTTGTTACAAAGAGTTGTAAAGTGCTACAAATGAAGTGATCCTAATTCATTCATGTTGGGACATGAGGAGTGGGGGTGTCCTTGTACAAAAGGGTTTATATAAGACCGGACCACGAAAATAGTAACGCTTACTTTATAACGTTGTTTACTATTTAAGTCTGACTATTTTAAAGCGATGACCTAGGTAACTTGACTTTAATCCTGAGCTAACTATGAACTCCTATTTATTCGGAATTATCCTTAGATTTGCATAGGTGAGGGTTGGCTCAACAGCGCCGACTCAATAACCTCCCATTTTAGGGGTAAGACCGGATATATAGTTGGGGACATATGATGCAAGATGAAATTTGTTCCTACCCGCTGTTAGGGATACTAGAGAGGTTGTTCCCTTAAGTGCTAATTCTGGGTCTTGAACAAAGAGCCCCACCCTTTCACTGGTCCGAAAGGAACTTGGTTTTGTTGATTAATTGAATCACAAAACAATTGTTCATTAGAGGATCAGTGGGACTTAAGGAATAAAAGGTAATTTTGGGGATAAAACAGAGATTCGACCCAACCGTTATTACGAACAACCTATGAAGGATTAACTTACTAATCATGGTTATATCGAGTGGACATATTATATCTACAGTGAGGGGAGTTCAACTATGGGCTTTAATGGAGTGACCTATTAGTTAACAAATGGGGGTTAGTTTGGTCTAATGAGTTTAGCCGATTAATCTCGGATCGTTGGAGCCCATGATCTGTAGGTCCACGCGGTCCCCATACTAGCTCGAAAATGGATTAGCTCTAGAGTAGCGTGATAAGTTAATTCGAAACGTTCAAATTAGAATTAAACGGAATTGGAGAATTAATATTTAAATATGATTTAAATATATGAAGCTGGATTTGTGTAAAATTAATTTAATATTTGATATTAATTTAATTAGAATTATTTATTGATTTTATTAGATAAATTAATTTATGAAATTAATTTTATAAAATTAATAACATTTTCAATTTTAGAAAATAAATTTATTTATGAAATCAATTTTTGAAAAGTTGAAGAAGAAGAAAAACACAAAATAAAATTTGAGTTTTTCCATCATCATCTTCAAGTAACTCACACTAAACCCACCATCTTTAGCTTCAATTACCCCAAGCAAGATCTGCATCTCATGCAGTTATTCTCATGGCATGATGGTCTTCAATATATTGAAGAGATTGGAGTGAATTTGAGGCAATGCAATCATAAGATTTTTTGTTGAAAAATTTGGTTGAAGAAAGTGTTCTTCAAGTGGGTTGCTGTTGAGCTATTCTCCAAGTTTCTTTGATTCCAGCTTATTTTGAGTCCCATAACTCAATCTAGAGTACTAAGAAAATAGTGGAGAAGATCTTAGGGTGGTCTGCACAAAGATTTGGAGAGTTTTGCAGCTGGAAATCGAGATTTCAAGAGGACTACAAAGGTATGACTTGAAACCCATTTATTTTTGCTAGAGCATGCTTTCGTTTCTGCCAAAATTAATGAATTAGAGTGCTTAATGATCCTTGTCGCTTCTGCTGCGTGATGATACAATCCAACAATAAATACCTTATCTTCTTGAGGATCATAAAATAGACCACCTTTTGTTTCTTTAGGGTATCCTACAAATAAGCATATCTTTGAATGTCGTTCCAACTTCTTAGGGTTTTGCACCAACATGTGTGCCGGGCATCCCCAAATTATGTATGACGTAAACTACCTTTACATCCTCTCCATAACTCATACGGTGTTTCTGAATTCGATTTCTCTTTTTTGTTACACCATTCTGTTGTGGTGTACCAGGTGCTGTGAGTTGGGATTGAATTCCATGTTCTACTAAATAGTTATGGAATTGTAAATCCATATACTCACCACCCCGATCTGATCCAAGGGTTTTTATCTTTTTACCTAATAGATTCTTAACCTCAGTCTTATATTCTTTTAACTTTTCAAGAGTCTCAGACTTATGACATATTAGGTAAATATAATCCTATCTGGAATAATCATCAATGAAACTGACATAATATTCAGATCCTCCCCGAGCTTTAACATTCATCGGACCACAAAGGTCTGAATGTATAAATTCTAGAGGTTATTTGGCTTTAAGACCTTTTTTTGAAAAAGATCTTTTGGTCATTTTTCCCTCAATACATGATTCACATGGAGGTAAAGACTTGTCTTTTAACTGATTTAGATGACTATTTTTTACCAATCTCTCAATCCTATTGAGATTTATGTGATCAAGTCTTAAGTGCCAAAGATAGGCGTTAGGAAAAATCTTTCTTTCCTTATTTTGAGTTTCCGCTGATTTATTTTGACATCAACCAAATCGTGTGTTGAGACAGTTTAGTCCGCAATAAATAGTACCATCATTGTGCCATACACTATCGGTACTAAACCAGATTGATTTGAGAGATAAGCACGGCCAAGACTGACGTTGAATTTATGCAAAATATATATAATACTAATGTGCACATCATGATCGTTGTGCATAAGGAAAATTGACAAATGGACCAACAATATCAGATGACTAGTTTTCTTGGTACGATTCAATCAAGATGCAATTTATCACACCATACGACGCTTACTATTACTGCATGGTAAGAGTTTTATTATGTTATGTATATCAAATGTATGATATGAACATTATTCAGTATTATTTTTTTATCATACATAATAATTTTGTCCAATATGTACAACAATATTTAGTACAACACAATTTACTAGAGTTGAGTTTAGTGTATGAACAAAACTTGGTAATGTAGGACATACTATTCAGTAGACAAGACGACTCATTGTTGCTGACACTGATCGAAGACGTATTCGTTGTAGACAACAACGACAATAAGGCAAAACTAATCCAGAGGAATACAAAGACGACCACCAGGTGAAAATTTGAGAGATAATTTTAGCTTGTAATTCAAACTTTTAGCTTCATGTGAACTTCTATTTTGAAATAAAAGAATTGATAAAATTACCTTTTATCTTGAGACACTAAATCAAATAAGAAAGAAATTTTTTAAATAAAAATTAAAGAAATCTAAATCGTGTATCATTGCACCAATTGTGCTGGTCAATACTTTTCCCTTTAATTCTACTTTTAAAGTTTTTTTTTTTTTTTTTACTATGTACCCTATTTTTGCCATTACCTTAAGAAATTACGTTATTGTTAAAGTTAACCCCCAATCTTGAATTTTTTTAAAAAATAATTTTTTTAATAAATAATGACAAAAATAGGGTTGGAGGGGAAATATTTTCATAAATAGGTGTTTTGGAAAAGTATTAACAGATCTAGGGTAGTGAAATCGTGTACCCGGTACACGATTTCTATGTGGCATACTTGTATACCCGATACAGGAGCCCATTTAATCCAGTCAGCTGACGACTGGTTGATCGGTCAAGTGAACTCGTGTACCCGGTATATAAGTATTATTGAACGTCGCCGATAAAATTATTCTGTAGAATAAAAAAAAAAATTAAACAATATTCATATTATATATATGGAAAATGTCTAATTTGAAATATCATACCATGTAGTAATAGTAAGTGCCGTCTGGTGAGATAAATCGCCTCGTGATCGAATTGTACTAGGAAAAGTAGTCATCTGATACAGCTGACCCATCTGTTAATTCTCCCTGTGCACAACGATCACGTCATCCATGCCAGTAGGATAAATACTCCGCATGGATTCGACGCCAGTCTTGGTCGTGCTTGCCCCTTAAATCGATCTGGTGTAATTCTGGGAGTGTATAGGACAACGAAGGTATCGTTTGTCGTATCAGAACTATCTCAGCACACGTTCTGGATGATACCACTCTACTATATGGAAGCATATAAGAGGGCTAACAGTCAACCAGATGTCTTCATCATCACGACAATAATCAGGTAATGATGACCAAATCTGTGAGTATGCTGTCCAAATAACCTGACAAAAAAAAAGTATACATATAAAATTTTTTAAATATTCATTTATATACATATTTACTACTTGATTAGGCGTCAGCATGTCGAATGTTTTCCTGTACACGAGCAATATATTTGCTAACTGTTCAGAGGCAGCTAATACATCACTCCATATAAAATTATAAAAAATACAATTAATTTATATTCTTACATAAAATGGTAACGAAATAAATATATAAATAAAATAATACCTGACACTAAGTGGCCGATGATCTGGGGCCTGTAGTTGTACTTGTGGTGCTACGATTGGAAATCGATTATAAGCCCACACTTGTAATAGTATCAGTGGTCCCACTATTTCCAACGCTTGTGCATTGGAAGCCCGACAAAGTTCTCTGTACAACCATGCAAGACATGCACCACCCCACAAGTACGTACCAACGTGCTCGAAATCAGACAATAATGGGAGGAACATGAGATGCACCAGAGTATTTGACTTGTCGACAAATAAAAATCCTCCAATAAGCTGCATGATGTATGCTCGTGCGTACCTACGTACGCTGATGTCGTCAGCATCGGAGGTAATTCGGGAAATTGGGATGCCAACCAAGGGATACTCAATCTTGATCCCTTCAGATCCTCTGGTAGAACACCTAAGAGCTCTTCACATACGTTCTTCCAGTCATACTGTAGTGAGCCGGTCAGTGGTTGCCCGTCCACTCTTAACCCAAATTGTACGGCTATATCCTGCAGCGTAATAGTGCATTCCCCACAGGGTAGGTGAAATGTGTGGGTCTCTGGTCTCCAACGCTCAACTAGAGTAGTAATCAGGTGCCAATCGAGCTGGATGAAACCAATCTGTGCAACCCCAAGAAAACCCACCTCCTGAACGTATAGAATGGTGCGATGATCAAATGGGATAGTACTCTGTGCAGTCGCCTCCCTCCTCCGACAACTCAACACTGTAGTGGATGAACTATCCCATACTGCCTGTGAACGATGAGTGTTTTGTTGGTACAATTGGACAAGATTAGAAGGACTAGGCTCCATTACCTAAAAAGTTCAAATTATATTACATAATAGAATTGATAACATAAAAGATACATAAAAAGTACATAAGAAAATACAATTACATAAAACAAGTTTATAAATTCATTACATAAATTCATTATAAATACATAAAGAATACAAATACATGAAAATTTATTATTTACACAAAGAATACAAGTAAAAAAAAAAATCAAAATCAAAATTCTAATGACCCAAAGACGATGAAGCACCAAGTGTACGGTGTGGACAAGTGCGTCTCTTATGTCCTTCTCTTTTACAAATTGTACATCGCACTTTTTGGCTTGCTTCTCTCTAATCCATTTCATTATGAATTCACGTACTTTTTGGCCGACCTTGTTCTCTGAGTAAGTTCGCATTTGGATGAACTTCTGTAAATGATAATTCTAGCCAATAATCTGGGTGTTGAATTAGATGGAAGCGGCCTTCGTAACAACGCTTGAAATTGGATAATTTGTAGCATTCATCAATAAGTGGTAGGTATGTCATACGCATGTAATTACAAACTGCAATTACATGAGAGTATGGAATCTTGAATGATTGCCACTTATTATAAGAACATGTCCCTTCTTTCTAGCTTAAAACTTGGGTGTGCTGTCCTTTGTAGGGAGAAATCATACTTATGCCAGTTTGTACTTCGAAAGTTTGACTTTTCTTGTCAATGGATGTCACCGTATGTCACCGTATGTGCCGATGCTCGTTTTTCCCACTTCTTCAGTTTCTTTAGGGCATATTCTGTATATATATCCCAACGATCGAGTGCTTCACTGATTTCTTGTCTTCGGTGTCAAGATACAATATTGTGCGATAGAATGTTAGTCTAACCAAAGAAGTAATGGGTAACATTCTAGCACCTTTAAAAACGCCGTTCATGCATTCGCTGCATTGCTAGTCATCCACCCATAGCGGTACCCACCGTCATGTGACTGTGTCCATTTTTCTAAGTCAATGTCTGAAAAAAATTCAAGACATTCAGGGTGCAATTGTTTCAATTCTTTCATGCATTGAATGAACTTACGCCTTTAGTGTTGATTTTTGGCCTTAAACACCAAATTTTTTAGTTGCTTCGATTTGTATCTTGTATTGAAATTACTGGCAACATGGTGAAGACAATATCGGTGGTACGCTTTGGGTTCACTCCAACCAATTTCTTCATTATTAATTGTAGCAAGAATGTCCTTATGTCTGTCAAAAATCAAGCAAATACCCTCTCTTTGGGTAACATATTCACGCAATGCCCACAAAAACCATGACCAACTGGACGAATTCTCATCTTCTACAATAGCAAAAGTAAGGGGAAATATATGTCCGTTTGCATCAACAGATAAGACTGTCAATAATTTTCCTTTATACTTTCCGTATAGATGAGTTACATCAATCTGGATTAATGGCCTACAATGGTTGAACCCTTCTCTTGCAGGACCAAAAGACCAAAAAACTCGTCCAAAAATAGTCGTACCTGGCATATCAGAGGGAAGGAAAAACCAGTCTACTCGTGTTCCTGGGTTGTAATGAACAACATCACTCAGCCAATACGGAAGCTTCGAATATGATTTCTCCCAGTCGCCAAACACAGCAATTAATGCTTTTCTCTTGGCTTGCCACACCCGTCTATAATTGAAATTATAGCCATATTGTCTTTTAATGGCTTTTTGAAGTAGGGCCACAGGTACTCCAGGATCAGCTCTAACCAAATTCTGAATTTCGATACTCATGAAATTTGAATCCAGCTTTGAATGATCCTGTGTCAACTCTGAAAACAAACATGAGTGTTCTCCTTGAAGTTTTGTGATTTCGAACATCCCATGACTTTTGCGTCGACATGCCCGTAGCCTCCAAGCACATCCGTCACTACAGGATTTACATTTAACATACCAAAGGTCCTGATTTAATTCCACTACGACAATTTTGTAGTGTTCCGTCACACAATATTTTTTTACAGCAAGCTGTAAATCTTCTTTGGTATTAAATAACATCCTCTTCTGTATTAAACTACAGTTATCTACTCCTACATTCCTTTCTTCCAAAGTAGACCCTAGTTCAAATGTTGAATTTGTCATTTCCCAATATGTTTGGTTGAACATTTCCGACGGTACCAACTCAAGATCTTGTTCACCACTACCATTGTTTCCAAATAATTCATAACATCGATGTCACTATCTCCATCATTTCCAAGTTCAAGAATTACTAAATCTTCAGGACGCATCGACATATTTATTATGTTTTTTTTCAACAATTATAGTTGACAAAAAAAATATGTTAATATGTCAACCCAACAAACTCTAATTTCTAAGTTTTCTAAGTTTTCGAAGTTTAAATCAATCATATATAAACTATATAATACACTATACATAAACTATACATAAATTATACATACATAAAATAATCATAAATTATACATACATAAATAAACATAAACTATAGTTTATACATAAATAAATTATACATACATACATAAACTATAACTATATATACATAAATACATAAACTATACATACATAATTATACATAAACTATAAATACATAAACTATAAATACATAAACTATACATACATAACTATACATAAACTATAAATACATACATACATAAACTATAACTATTTATACATACATAAACTATAACTATTTATACATACTTAAACTATAACTATTTATACAAAAACATACCAAGCAAAATTCAGCCCAAAAACAGTCCAAAACATACATATAAATATAGATCAGCCCAACTAGAGAAAGAAATATACCAAGCAAAATTCGACAGCAAAAAATATAGGAAAATCGAGAACCACGACCGCTAGATTCGGTGAAGATCAAATGGAGGACTGAAAGTCAAGCAAAATCAAAGTTTTGAAAGATTTCAGTGAGGGATCGACGATTTCGATGAGGGATCGATGATTTGGGCGAGGGAAATCAGCGGTAGGGAATATGAGTAGTCGTTTTAGTGAAGAAGAAGAAGGGTTGGGACAGAGCTTTTAATGTGTGGAAATTGTGTACCCGGTACACGACATACGGTACACGACATAAGGTAATCGTGTACCCGGTACATGATTTCCTCAGTCAAACCTACATGATTGCCACGCCAGACTGGGGGTGCCAGGTGGCCAAGGAATCGTGTACCCGGTACACGATTTAAACACCTATTTTTGGAAATACTTTCCCCCAATCCTATTTTTGTCTTTATTTATTAAAAAAACATTATTTAAAAAAAAAAATTCCCCAATCTTATTTACATTTTTTTTTTAATTTTTAATTTGTTTTTTATTAATTGCAATTCTTAAAATTCTGAACAAAAAATAGTTAATTAAAAAGCTTCATCAAGTGCTTTCTTCCTTGAAGCTCCATCACCATCGGAAAAATGTACGTAGTGCGTTGGTCAATCATCGTCTCCCTGTTCCTCTGCTTTCTCACCGTTCCGCCAGCGACTACTCAACCACCACCGCCCACTGTATGTATTATCGGCAGCGGTATTGGAGGCTCCTCCGTCTCCCACTTCCTCCGGCAATATGCTCCGTCGTACAACGCCTCCACCGATTTCAACATTCGGATATTCGAGCGCCACAACATCGTCGGCGGTCGGATGGCCACTGTCAACATCGCCAGTGACACATTCGAGGCCGGAGCATCCATCTTGCACCCCAAGAATCTTCACGCCTTGAGATTCACTGAGCTACTCAATCTTACTGTCAAGAAACCTTCCTCTTCCGGTTCGTTCTCTCTCGGCATTTGGGACGGCCACAAGTTCGTCTTTAGAACCCTCACGAGCGGCCTCACATCCACGGTTCCTTTTCTGGATAAGATCTTGGAGCTATGGAATCAGCTCGTCATGTTCCTCCGATACGGCTTCTCGCTTCTCAGAATGGAGGAATTTGTTGAGGTTTTTATCATTTTCTTCGTTGATCTGACCTGGTTCTCCAAAGTACCCTAGTGTTGATTCTCTATTTTTGGTGAATTGATGATGCAGAGCGCCGTAGAAAGATTCTCGAAGTACTATGAAGGCTTTGAATCTAGGCCTGTCTTTGAGACTGTAAATGAGATGCTTAATTGGTCTGGTTTGCACAATCTCACCACTCGAACTTTGTATGAGGAATTAATTGATGCTCGGTTGTCTCGCTTGCTAATACAAGAGCTTGTCACTGTAAGTACTTTTGACTTTCGTTTCTTGTTCGCATGAACCTCTATAAATTATTAAGTTAGATTCTTTTTGTTCATTATTTATGATGATTTATTGCTTTTGGGGGTTGAGGAGGTTTCTCTGTTCTGCTGGATACGAGTATATCCCTGAATGTAAAAAGCTACAAACAGCTATTATCAAACGTGTTAAAATTGGCTCTCTTGGTGTGAGTTTCTGATATTTCTTAGTGAAATTTGAATTGAAACAAAGGAAGTTTGTTGATTTCATTTAGATTTGGAGAGAAAATCGGCTCTTTGAAAGGCTGCAGAGATGAAACTGTACATATTCATTAACAGTGGCTTCCAAGACTTTGTCTGAATGTTCCAAACCAGAATCAGGGGTAGTTTATAGAACTGTATGAAGGATTTCTTATTTTTGAGGTCTTGATATGGCATACCGTAAAGATTTATGTAACTGTTTCAAAGCAAATTCTGATCCACAATCTTTTGAAGCCAAAACCTTTGGCAATTCATTTTTATGCATGAATTCCTCGGACACTTTTGTTCAACACTAATTTGATTACCAGTATTTGCCTCGAATGGAGAATTGTTTTTGATCAGTTTGGTATTTGTCACCATGGTGGTATAGTTCTCGTATAGTATAACGTAACTCATAGATTTGCTTACAATCTTGGTTAGTTAGTGACATTTTTTAAAGGTCCATTCGCTTTTGGAAAGGTAATTTCAAATTTTCATTATGTTTGATTTGGTGATCAAAAGTTATTTTGAGATTCTAAAAATGGGTATAAAGTACTTTGAAGTTCTTTTAGAAGAATCACTTAATTAACTTTCTCTTAAAAGTGCTTACAGAAGGAGTGCTCTACTTAGAAGTGGTTATCCCAAAAGCCATCTCAAAGTCACTCTAAGTTAGAAAAAGCACTAAGCTATTACGATGGTGTCAGTAGTAATATGATCAGCATCAGTTATGATAGAATATCAAATGTATTTCATAATATATTTGTTGGAGTTTTTGTCATTTCAAAACTTGGCATTGCTGATATCAATATTTCCATTGTTAATTTTAACCTTTAATGTAGAGTGTCAATATTTTTATCATTTTTTTGTTCCATGTAACTAGTAATTTACAAATCACACAATCATCCTAGAAGCATGTGATGGGCACTCACTCGAAAGAATGAATCAATCCATCTCTTTATTTATGTCTGAAGTTTTGCTATCTTGAGACTTCTTTAAATGTAAATATTATGTTTGTTTCTGGTTTACAAATTCAAGCTCAGAGATCAATAAATTTATGGGTGGTGAATGTGGAATTATTTATGCATTTATTTTGTGCATGCAAAGCAAGTCATTGTGAAGTTGATAATTTCTGATTCCTAGCCCAGACTTAAGTGTTCTATTCTTTTTCCAATTTTTAATTTTAATTATAATGTCTTCTTGGATCTCCGCTTACTATATTTCTTAATCAAGTATAGAATGGCATAAAACTCAAACTATGGTTTAACTTTTAAACAATGTAGGGTTGTTGCTTGAGATCCTGTTTGTTCTTGTTCCCTCTTTTTTTTATAATTTTTATTTTTTATTTTTTTTACAGATGTAGGCCCTTTTTTTTGCTTCAGATGGAACAATTTATGTTTTTTTTTTTTTTTTTTTTTAAATGTTGTCGGTTGATCTGTGCAGGTTATCACAAGAATTAACTATGGTCAAAGTGTCTCTATTAGTGGACTTGCTGGGGCAGTTTCGTTGGCAGGATCAGGTGGAGGGTTGTGGTCAGTTGAAGGTGGTAACTGGCAGATGGCTGCTAGACTGATAAATCACTCAGATAGCACATTACATTTGCAAGAAGAAATCGAGTCAATCTCTTACCTAGGTGAATATTACGAGGTCAAGTCTAACAAGGGAAATATTTATTCATGTGAAATTACTGTAGTTGCTACTCCTCTAGATGAGCTGAACATTGAGTTTACACCTCCGATTATAATTCCCAAGAGAGAATTGCAGCATACTCATACAACATTTGTTAGGGGCCTCTTAGATCCTGTGAGTATATTTGAGATTTTGAATGGTTCTATTATTTCCAATTGTTTATCTTCATTCTCTTCATCTCTTCTAACGTCTTGATGCTTTTGTTTCTCTTTTTCGTGCAAGGGGTACTTTGGCCTGAAGGCTTCATCAAAGCTTCCAAAGTTGGTGGGTACAACAGAAACTGACAATGTACAATTTTCAAGTATTTCAGTTCTTAAGCAACATGATGAGAACGATAAGACTTACAAGATGTTCTCTCGTAAACCAATGGAAGATACCCTACTGGATAAGATCTTCAGGTAAATCTAAATGCTCTATCTCTGTTTTTCTTTATTTGAACTTGGAAGGAATGCGTTGTTGCTGAAATATTCTGCTTACTTAATTTTGTATGGATGTCGATTCAAGTTTTTTACATTCGGTATCTTCTTGTATGTTATTATTTTCGAGAAACTTTATGCACATTTTGGAGTGATGGTTTAGGAAAAATATGGTTAGTATAAGTATGATTCTGTCGAAATGATAAGTTTGTGCTAGAAAGAAGAAAGGCATCAAAGAGTCTAATGCTCAAATTACAAGAAGCCATAATTAAAAGAAAGTAGAAAATAAAAATACTACAGTTCAGGCTAATTTCCTGAATAGAGTAATTAGGAAAGGCCTTGGATAGAGAACACCTAGAGGACACAGTGTTGTTAGTTAAATGCTCTTTTTTATTTTTTCCCGGAAGCTATACACAAAGGAGGGTCTTCTTTAAAGGCAGCTAGATTCTAAAATTTTATGAGCAGTAGATAAGATTTATTCTGGTTAAAAGCTTAGTAAAATTGCATGTTTAGTGTTTACACTTTTTTAAGTTCGTGTTATATAGGTTTAATTATAAAAGTGTCTAATAAGTCTTAAACTTTTAATGTTGGATCCAATAGTCTGGGACATATTTTCAATTTTTTAGATTAATTGATTTATTATACATATTTTTTATACATATTTTTTAGTACAATTGATCTGTTATACTTGTTCAATAGTGCACCTAATAAGGGTCTAAAACTTTCAGTTTTGTGTCTAATACTAATAGATATATGAGTTTTAAAGGATGTCAAATAATATAGAAAGTGCCTATTAGAGAACAATTTGAAAATTGAAGAACCTATTACATACATAATCTAAAGTTTAGACACTTTCTAAAGTTCAGAGACGAGTTTCAGCTGTGTGATAGAGCCTAAATATTCTGAAAGATAAATGATAACGAATTACAAGATAAACCAAGTGTTCGAGGTACTTGGACCTTCCCAATCTTGGGAATACTCTCAAGCCATCCTAACATATACTCCAAAAATATTGCCTAGCTTCCTCCTCCTCTACTCCATATATTTATAACCAAACATCCCTAACAAACTTCTTAACTAATTGCTAATATGTTATTAATACTTCAATTATTTTCCCATAGCATTCCTATCATTATGTTAGTTTTCTAAAGTTCTTGGACCAAATAGATACACATTTGAAAGGTTAGAGACAAAACATGTAATTTAACCTAGAAACTTTCATGCCATTCTCCTTACCTTTATGTGTATTTGGTTTTCTCACATGACTTGTTGTTGGTTGTTAGAATAAGAAAGGAGACCATTCGGATAGATTGGGCTGCATATCCCCACTTCAAGGCTCCTGAAGTATTTGCACCTTTTATTTTGGATGGTCGGCATCTATACTATGTGAATGCTTTTGAGAATGCAGCCAGTACCATTGAGACCAGTGCTGTTGCAGCCGAAAACATTGCACGACTCATCCTCTCCAGATTTTTTGCAAAGGTCGGCCCCGATTTGTTACATCTCAACCCTGATTCGGATCGAGAAGCTTCAGCTTTGCATATAGATCTTTGAGTTCAACATTTCTCTGTTTGAGATTGTATAATCATGTAACAATATGTCATGTATATCATCAGGTTTTTGTTGTATGATGAAGAGAGATAAACCCAAACTCAAAGTGGTTCTCTCTTCTGTTGAAGTATTGGACAGCAGGGGGAATTTGGAATTTGGGGTTTGAAAGTTATTATTAATAAAATATTATATGTTTAATATTTAAAGGAGAAAAAAAAACAGTTTAGCAACTACTCTCAATCATGAAACTTGCAGTTTTATAAAATATAGGATGAAAATCACAAAATAGGTTTGGGATAGGGATTTTTACATTGAAAGTTCTTTCTACCCTATAAATTTTATAAATTTTATAAATTTCCTAAAATTTGAATTATTTCATTGAGAGATTTTAGCTACAATTTTGGATCAAATCATTAGTTTTCAACCAATGGGACAAATAGAATCTTGATTTTGACTTCATAAAATGGTATTCAAGAATTTATGTTGCTTTCATTTAATTTAAGATTTTCTATTTTTTATAACTACATTCTCATGAGTTAGGAGATTTTGTTTGTGTTGTTTCATATTAATTTAATGCAAATCTTCTTTTTAATATATTGTTTTTTCATTTTAGGAAATTTTTTACTAGTTTCTTTTGTTCCCTTTTCTCAATCTCTATTTCGAGTTTCTTCAGCCCAAACCATCACATTTTTCATTTTGAATTTCTTCATTTTTATGTATATATACAAGGTTATTTCAAACATATATAATGGTTCTTTTGTCATATACATATATATTTAGGTATTTTACAAATATATACCTTATATTATATAGCAATAATGTTAACGCATGATAAATTATGGCATAAATTAAGATATATGACATCTTTAGATTATTTGAAAAAAATCTAGACATATTTGAAACTAAAGATAAAACGTAGAAATAACCCCCTAAATATACTATGTACTACATTCTCTACATTCTCATAGTATATGTAGTACATAGTATATAAATCTCAATATGTGGAGTTTTGTTCTCGTTGCCTTTATTGGAGTTTCGTTTGTGGGCCAGATTTGTTTGTCCTTACTTTCTAGACATTCATTGGATCTGTAACATATTTGTTTTGTTTGTCTATGTTGACGAAGAATGCCTCTCTTTGCCATTGATGCATGCTCCGGTCGTCGATTTCTACTGTTGGCTTTAGTTGGGCTCATCAGAGAAGATGGGTAAGAGAGGGAGGTTTGTTAAGAGAGATGAGAGAGTAATAGAGAAAGAGGAAGAAAGTGGGGGCCTATGGTAGAGAGAAAAATATGAGATCTTTTTTAGGGTTATTAGAATTAAACATGGAAAAGAAAATAAGTCTTTTAATGTGTTGGAATCACCATATTTGAGAATGAACATCGTATCTTTCTTGACGAACACTTGCCTTATGAAGACAACACAGCAGAACACACAAATGTATCAAACATTGTTTGTAGCAAAAGTCAAATAAACCGTGTTCAATTCCAAATGATTTTGGCAATTGAAATGTAATTATTTTCCTTTCAACGAGCTAATTACAGCTCCATATGATATTGATGAATTGCAGTATAGCAGTACAGAGCAGTAGTGAGAGGGAACAAAGAAGAGATTGCAAATGAGAGTGAAACGATATGATGCATAGGAACCAAAGATTGGATGAACATTGTTTAATTATGTTTCACCTCATTCGCTTTGCTGCTTCTCTTTTGTTTCCATTATAAAAGTTTTGGATCAAGTTCGAACTTTTGTTAAAGTTCCATCATATGTGTACAAAAGTTCCAATCAATTCCATGTTAATTGAGAACAATGCACAAAAATTTAAAAATTATAAAATGTCAAGTGAAGCCAAATATAATATACAAAAGGACATGAGGCACAAAAAGAGAGTTAAGTCAAATAATTTCCCGACAATATTTGAGAAAGAGACCTAGTAGGACAGTTATACAAAATTGAGGCTAAACATTCTAAGCATTGGCGATGTGAAGATGTCACTCTGGAGCTGCCAGAGGTTAAACTACAAGTATAACTCACTTGGGATTTTTGGGAAAATGTAATTTAATCAGTGCAGGAAGTTCGGCTAACTCAACCTTGGGCTTGCCTAGCAATATACTCTTTAACTTCTCATCACAAATGACCACATTCTTGTTGGTAGGATCCTAGACAAGAAAAATACATATCCATGACCTTTTATCAGAATAAAGAAAGCTACTTATAGATCAGCAGAAACATATTTATAACACTTAAGTCAAAAGAAGTGCTCCTTCATTAAAGTTTCAAGTACTTCTAGCTTCCCAAGATCATATCATATGACATTTGGAGAGTCATAAAGTGTACCGCAAACTGGTGCAAAAATCAAAAGGCTATTTTACAAGTAAAATCAAGAACTATTTTTTTTTTTTTTTTGAGAGGCATGGATAAAGGTTTAGTAGAAGGGTTGCTTGCTGGGAGGGACAAAAATCGTCCATCTTACTCATTTTTAGTTTATAATACAATTTAAGTATTTCCTTATGCATAAGGAGAGGTTGTCCTTTGGGAGCCTTAATAGGACTTCATAGGTTTGGTCTTATTTAATAAGAAAAAATATTTGTTATTGGCATTTGTGGTAAGGCAGACAAGCTTGAGAGATGGGTTCATACGGGTGTGACCCTATGGTTGAAAAATTGTTCAGAGGATCTCATCTTCTATAGCAATGCAACAAGGAGTAGTTAGGAATATTATTAGAACATACTGTTGGGGGGATTAGTTACAGATAAGGTGAGTGCTAAAGGATGAAAGTAGAGAATTGCTCAGATAGTTTCTATGGTTTTGACTTGAGTCGGGGACGACGTTCCAAACTTCCAAGTACCTTGAATACTTGAGTTATCTTGTAACTGTTCTCTCTTTTACGTTTCAGTATCATTCTAGTTCTATTTGGGTTCTATCAGACTCTCTTTGTAACCTCTTTCTCATACAATTTTACCTTGCAAAAAGATGGTTCTATTGAGTGTATTTTGTCTTCGACCTTGACCCACCATCAGTTTCTCATAACTTTCATCTTGAGTATTCAAACATATGATCAATCTTCTCCTACCCTGTTCCCCATTTTTAATCTATAATTTAACCAGCACAAAACGTAGAATCTACAACAGATATTTGGAAGTAGATTAAATAAGGGAGGTCTCTGTCAGGTTGATAGCAGCAAAATCAATATGCATCTAAAAAAAAGAAAAAAAAAAAAAAAAAAAGAACCTGAAGATTGTTGGTTTTGATATATGACCACACACACTTGAAACAGCCTAGACGAGAAATTTGGGACTGGCCCACAAACTCCCTGAGAGTTGAAGGAAGATTTACGAGATCAATCAAGTTGGCAAGCTTCTTTGGGTTATCTGTAATGGCCATCTTCATCCGTTTTGGAAGCATTTTTCTGCACAACTAGTTTACTTCCTCCTCCACTGAAAAATAACATAAAAATCGTTTACTCAGCCGTTGAATGAAGTTTAAAAAAAAAAATGAAAAACAGAAAGCCCTGCACAAGACCTGGGCATCGATTCTTGGGAATTTTATCAAACAACTTGCGTGCAATGAAGTTTCAATCACAAAGAGTTGTACAGACTACGCAGATCCTCCGAAAATCAAGAGAAAATTACAGGCAAAGAAATCGAAAGCATGGAATAGATTGAAAAGGGAGAAGAAAAACCTGTAGGAATTGGAAAGAGTTAAACAGAGACTAGAGGGATGAAAGCGAATTAGGGCCCGGAATGAAAAAAGGAAGATCAGTTTTGTAGCGCGTCTATGGCTTAGCGCTCGAATTTTTTGCAACTTCGAGTGCATTAGCATGTGTAAAGATTATTTATTTATTTATTTATTTTTAATTTTTAACAATAGGTTAGGTTGGCAATGGGGCCGAGGTGGAGCGGAAGACTCCCCATCCCCGCTGGGGTATTTCCCCGATCCCCACCAATTGAAGGCGAGGACGGGGACAGGGATTCCCCGTCAAGGAAACGGGTCCCCTTGGGACCCATCTCCGACTTTTTTTTTAATATATATAAATGTAAAAATATTTTTAATTAATATATATATATATATAATAAAAAATTTAATTGGGGCGGGGATACCCTCTTGGTCCCCGCCCCGCCCCGTCCCCGACCGAGGACCCGGTTAGGATCTCCAGTTTGACCCCATCCCCAGTCAAACCGAGGATACCCCACCCCGATCGGGGTGGGGACCTGGGGATTTTTGCCAACCCTAATAAGAAATAACGCTTGATTGATTACAAAAACGAGCATCAAGCTCAATATTGGTCCTTAACCACAAAAGTATCGCATCGATCTATTGACCATTCGCACCATTGATAGAAGTTTATCAAGCTAAAGAATGAACTACTCGATTACAAGACGAGAAATAAACGAAGATCCATAATGTTCATCTTACCCATTCAATCGCTAATTTCTTCCAAGATCCCAAGAATTTAGTTTGTTTATATACCATAAATCCTTTTTTTTGAATGTTGAATTATAAGTTTAATATAAATTTTTAGATTTATGTCTATTTGATTTATCAATTCTTAAGAGTATCTAGTTTGTACCTAAACTTAAATTTCCTTTTTGTTCAATCAATCTAGAACTATAAAAAGCACATTTTATTATAATTAATTTGTCATTTGACTTGTAGATTTGAGTAGAGATGATCTTAAATTCCAAATTGAAAATTACTTCAAATTCTTATTTGCTTTTGAAACAAAAGCAATTTGAAAGTGACTAAATTTTCAAATGAAAGAAACTCCTTTAAGAGTCATTTGTTTTGTGGGAATCCAACATTCTCATAAATTGATTATCTAGATTATCTCGTTTGTTTGCAATAACGTAATATATCGAGGCATCTAGAGATTTCTGAGCATCCTAGAATGCTTTTATGGAGGGATCCTAGGAATTTTGGATGCCCATATAATATATGGGTTTTTTTTTTAAGTTTCTATGTTGATACCATTCATTTTTTTTCTTTTTTAACCCTTCCTTTTTTATACATATATAGTTGAATATATATATATATATATATATAACTCTGCTTTATTTACATTTTTCATTTTACAATTAAAATAAATATTGATAACTATGTATTTCATTCTCTTTTAATATTGTAATTGGTTTTTTTTTAAGAAATATATTGAAATTAATATTTATTTTATAAAAAATATTATATTACTATAGATTATTTTGCTAAGAAAAACAATTAAAACTATATTAATTCTAAAAAAAATTTAAATTAATAAAAACAAATATGTAATATAAATTCACATTATATTCATTTAATTAAAATTAATGCATTGTCGTAAAAACATTCTTCAAATATTATGTACATTTAAGATATTTTGAAGTAGAAATCCTACAAAATAAACATAATCATCAATGTATTTCTAGATATCTTAAAAAAATATTACTATCAAACAAGCATGGTTATTAAATGATGTTAAACATTTTGGACATTTAGATATTCCAATTATCTACATTTCCAAAAAACAAACAGGTTAATGTTTTACACTTAAAATTTAGTTGGAAATGATGTGAATTTAATATTATATATTTTCTTTCTTAATCTTCATCTTTTCCCTCTCTATTTCTTCATATAGTTTTCCCTTGCTCTAGTTTTATTCTATAGCTTTAACTTTGCTTCTTGTAAAATATAAGTGATGAATCCTTGGTGATCAAACTATTTTAGTATTTTGTTTTAATTTAAAAGAGTGATGTTGGAGAAATGAACGAGAAAAGAAAACCAATGTATGATGAGTAAATGAGTGAACTTCGTTGAAACGAAGAAAAAAAGAACAATGATTTCACATGATAAAGATCAAAAGAAGGTAAACAAATAAAAGAAAAAAAAAAGAAGGAAACATTCAATGAAAATGTTGAAAATATCTTAAGTCCCTAAAAATTAATAGGAGTGATCCGGGAGACATAGGTGAGGTGGTTTCTCGCAAATCTCTAGCCCATGTTGCATACCCTCGAGCTCTTCTACCCATTACTTTGATTAACTTTTCCTAGGACTATTTGCATGTCATCCCTCAGGAGATCATAGTTTTATTTTAATGTATAACGCTCCTTCTTCTAATGCTTGTATTTTTGTGACAATTACTTGTTTTCTCTTTGGTAGTCTTAAAGTTGATGTTCAGTTCACTTTGCATTACTCTTTAAAATCTCATGTTTCTTCAAACTAATTCTTTATGCTCAAATGAAGACTATCAATAGTTTGGTGTGTTGTTGCATTGGCTTCCTCATTCTCTATAAGTTGAGATAGTTGGTTTATTTAAGTTAATGAAAACATTTTACTAATGTGAGTCCAATTAAATAAATCAACAAACTTTTTTTTAACAAGTAATTTAAACAATAAATTCATGTAAATAAATTCAACTCAAAATAATCAAGAAATTAATAATACTACTTTAAGGTACCCAAATTGGTTTTCATAACGAGATTGATAATGAAAGTAGAAATTCAAGAACAACCAATCAAAATAATCCAATATGAATATTAATTTCAAGAACAAAAATTGCAATTAATTTCAAGCAATAAAATATAATAACAAATTAATTGCAAAATTAGAGAGGAGAGGGATAGAGAAATTGACAGCAAGAATTTTATAGTGGTTCGACACAATCAGCCTACGTTCACTTCCCAAGCTCCTCTTGAGTATGTCACTACGAACTTGGCTATTTCCACGACTTAGAGTCGAATCGCTACAATTTTTTTTTGGGAGACTCGATCATTTCCACGGTTGAGGATCAAACCGCTGCAACAACTCTTTTTCCGAGATCAAGAGCAACCCTTACAAAATGTTTGTAAAAATAAAGGGCACAATTACAACTCTCTCAATAGTGTGGATTTACAAGTTGTAGCTCTAGCTCAATGAATCAATCCTCACAACATAAAATATCTCTCTCAAGAAGAAGATGAAAAGAAGAAAATTGAAGCTTCGAGAGAGAGCAACAATGGTAGCTTAATCATACTTATGCCAGTTTGTACTTCAAAAGTTTGACTTTCCCTGTCAATAGATGTCACCTTATGCGCAGATGCTCGTTTTTCCCATCTTTAAAGTTTTCTTAGGGCATATTCTGTATACATGTCCCCACGATCGAATGTTTCACTAATTTCTTGTATTCGACGTTCAAAATACAGTTTTGTGCGATAAAATGTTAGCCTAACCAAAGAAGTAATTGGTAACATTCTAGCACCTTTGAAAACCTCATTCATGCATTCAGCTGCATTGTTTGTCATCCACCCATAGCGGTACCCACTGTCATGTGATTGGGTCCATTTTTTCAAGTCATGAAAAATATTCAAGGCATTCAGGGTGCAATTGTGATGGTACGCTCTCGGTTCACTCCAATCAATTTCCTCATTATTAATTGCAACAATAATGCCCTTATGTCTATCAAGCAAATACCATCTCTTGGGTAACATATTCACGCAATGCTCACAAAAATCATGATCAACTGGATGAATTTTCACCTTCAACAATAACAAAAGCAAGGGGAAATATATGCCCGTTTGCATTAAGGCTGTCAATAATTTTCCCTTATACTTTCCGTAGAGATGAGTTTCATCGATCTGAATTAATGGCCTACAATGTTTAAACCCTTCTCTTGTAGGATCAAAGGACCAAAAAACTCGACAAAAAATAGTCGTATCTGGCACATCAGAGGGAAGGAAAAACCAATCTGTTCGTGTTGTAATGAACAAGAGCACTCAATCAATATGGAAGTTCTGAATATGATTTCTCCCAATCACCAAACACAACAATCTTTTCTCTTGGCTTGCCACACCCGTCTATAATTAACATTATATCCATATTGTTTTTTAATTGCTTTAGGGCTACGTGTACCCAGGATCAACTTTAACCAAATTTTGGATTTCGATATTCATAAAATTTGAATGATCCTGTGTCAATTTTGAAAACAAACATGAGTGTTCCCCTTGAAATTTGGTGATTTTGAATATCCCATGAGTTTTATGCCGACATGCCCGTAACCTCCAAGTACAACCATCACTCCATGATTTACATCTCACATACCTAAGATCTTGATTTTATTCCATTACAATAATTTCGTAGTGTTCTGTCACAATAATTTTTTATAGGAAGCTATAAATCTTCTTTAGTATTAAACAATTTCTTTCTGGATTAAACTACAATTATTTACACCTATATTCCTTTCTTCCAAAGTAGACCCTAGTTCACATGTTTGTAATTTCCCAATCTATTTGGGTGAACATATACGACGGTACCAACTCAAGATTATGTTCCCCACTACTGTCGTTTCCAAATAATTTATCAATTTAACGTCAATGTCACTGTCTCCATCATTTCTAGGTTCAAGAATAACTAAATCTTCATGACGCATCTGACATATTTATTATGATTTTTTCAACTGTTATAGTTGAAAAAAAAAATGTTAATATGTCAACCCAACAAAATCCAATTTCTAAGTTCAACATATAAAATCTAAATATTATACATTTAAATCAACCCAAATAAAGATTCATAAACTATACATTTAAATCAGCCAAAATCTAAGATTCATAAACTATACATTTAAATCATCCATCAACTATAAATTTAAATCAACCCAAATAAAAACAAAATAATATATCCATAAATCATACATTTAATTCAGCCCAAATGCAAACAAAATAATATATATATATGAACCAATCTTCATTTTTATAAACATATACATATATTTCTAGATTCAACCTAACAAATAGATCATCATTCAATAAATTAATCATACAAAAAAATAGCCAAACAAATAGACAAACATAATCATATATTTCTAGATTCAACGCAACAAATAAATCATGGATCCATAAATTACACATTAAATTCAGTCTAAATGCAAACAAAAGGATATATATATGAAAATTATATATTGGAAAACAATGCAGGGAAATATTTTTACTACAGTCAAAGAAAGGCAGAAGCTTTTGGATGATTTTGGACGGACGGTTAAATGGAGGTAAAATGATACGTTTGGACACGCAAGATAGAAGCACGAAGGAGGTTTCCAGACAATTTTGGATGGAGAAGATGGAAGCAAAGAGTGGATAGAGAAGAGGAAGCAAAGAGGTAGAAGGCTTTTGGATGGAGGAAGAAGAGGGTCGTGGCGGTTTAATGGAGAAGGAAGTCATGTACCCGGTATATGACTTAACGTAATCGTGTATCGGGTACACGATTACCTCAGTCAACGCTGCATGACTGCCACGGTAGACTGACACTCGTTTACTAGATACACGATTTAGGGCTAATCATATACGATTTAGGACTAATCATGTACCGGGTATACGATTTAAAAACTTATTTTCGTTAATACTTTCAATCCTAGCCTATTTTTATTAATATATATGAAAATAACATTATTTTTTTTAAAAAAAAATTCAATATTCACTTACCGACCAGCCCCCATAGCTCCCAACTCCATAGAGGTAGATAAATAAAATTCAGCTAAATCTCCGGTGGAAAGCGTTTTTCTCCATTTACAATCAATTCAATTCCAATTTCAAATTTCAAAATCCAAAGCCCCCAAATTCCCCGTTACAAAAACCCAATCCCTCTCTATCTTCTCCACAAATTCAAGATCGATTTAGGGTTTTCACTTTTCGGAGACTGAAGATGAAAGCATCTCTGAAATTCCGCGAAGACCAGAAACCATTACTGAGAGCCAAAATCCCTCTCAGCATTCTTGGCCTCCCTTTCCAATCCGCCATAGCCGCCGGCACCTCCAATGAACTCACTCTCAAGCTCTCAACTCACTTCGAATCCGGCCCTTCCTTCAACCTCGCTTATCGCCCCAACGATTCTTCAAACCCCTTCTCCCTAATCGTCAAAACCGGAATCGGCTCCTTCGGTTCCCCGATCTCTTCCCCCATGCTCATGAGCGCCGAGTTCAACCTACTCGCCAATGGAAACCCCTCCTTCATGCTCCATTTCAAGCCTAAACTTGGCGATTTCTCCATCAAGAAATCGCAGTCCTCGTCCGTGATGTTCCAGAAAGTTCTGAAATCGGAGGAGGAATCTATTGATGTTAAATCTGCTGTTTCTAAGGTGGTTTCCGGTTTGGATTTGGCGGCTAGTACGGCGGTTCCGGTTATGAAATTCGCCGCCGTGAGGTTTCGTTGGGGTCTAAGGGTGCCGGCGGCGGAGGGGATGAAGATGAGTGGTGGTGGTGGTATGTCGTTTAGAGAGGTTCCGTTTATGCTGGATAAGATCGGGCTCGAACACGTGGACGGTGGGGATTCGAGTTCGAGGGAGGGTAGTTTGGGAAATAAGGATTTGAATTTGGATTTGGATTGTTTTTCAGTGAAGCGTCAGTTTGAGGTTTTGAAATTAGAGAATGGGTTATTGAAAAACAGCATTGATGATCTTAGGAAGCAAATGAAATTGTTGTCTAATTCCGGTCGCCGGTTTAAGGACAGAAAGGCGCCGGAGTTAGCCGGTTTTGATGGGCTGCCGTCAGAAGACGCGGCGGCGGCGGCGTGGGGCGAGGAGCTAAGGAAGCCGGCGCTGTCTACTGTCTGAATTCGTCGATAAGACAATCGTCAGTTTAATTGTAAAAACTGAGTTTTTTTTTTTCTTTTTTTCTTTTTTTTTTCCTCCAGTGTTTAGTTCTCTATCATCTATAGAATTTTTAATGATTTTCTCCATTTTGTTTCTTTTGTTAAATGTAATGAAATTGTTTGTTGTGGTTAAATTGAAATTAGAATAGTTTCTTTCACATTTCATTTGGATTTAGTTTTAGAAGTCATATATACAAATTAAAACTTTAAGCTATTACAACTTTTGAAAGCTTTCTCGAATTTAAATAATCACATGATTATTTTTCTAACAAAAATCACATAATTATTAATACCATTTGAATGAACCGCGGATCTCATGGTTATTAGTATATTCGGATGCCAATTAAGCTACAATCACACATAATTATAATTTTTAATAACAAAAATATTTGTTAAAAGAAATTTTCACAAATAGAAAAATGTCAAACTATTTATAGAAATAGTAAAAAAAATATCGATAGACTTCTATCAATTTCTATTCGTCTCCTACAAAAGATTAAAATTTTGTTTAAATAATTTGTCTTATTTTTTAATTTTTGAAAATCTTTTACGAACTTTTAAAAGTGTTAATAAAACCATTAAACTTAAAAAAAATATGCAGATTAGTTTTGGAGGAAAGGCGTTAGTATTTTATTTTAAAAAAATATCAAGTTAAAAAAGTATATATTATAATTTGTTAGTTTTGGAGGAAAGGCGTTAGTATTTTATTTTAAAAAAATATCAAGTTAAAAAAGTATATATTATAATTTGTTAGTTTACATACGAAAATTGTCAATATATTCAAAACTATTTTTGAAGTTCCAAAATTTGTATTAATGCTCTTAATTACTTTTTTATTTTTTATTTTTTAAAAAAAAAGTTTAAAAATGCTCTACTATATATATAGTAAATTTTTTGAGTCATCTTATTTTAAAACAACTTATAAGTTATTTTGAGTTAGAAAAGAACCAATTTCAATTCAGCTTATACTTATCTTCATTTTTTTCCCTTTATATAGATACTCTCATTTGTTTAATTCTTACACCAAATTTTTAAGAACCAAACAAAATACCAAACTTTAAATTAAAAGCATAAAGTCTTATGAAATTTCAAAAATCCCAAAATCAAAATATCTCTTTAATATTCAACAAAACGATTAATAATCAAATACAAAAAGAATCCCCAAAGTAATATCATCTTCGATCACTTTGAATCTTTTTAATTAATCATAATAATTAGAGTAATTTGAATCACAAAAAGGATCAACAAAATCTCCGTTAGGACACATTTCATAATGCACATATTTTCTTTCTTTTTCCTTCCATTAGTTGTCCTCAAAATCCAAATCTCAATATGTCTCTAATTCTTAATGTGTATTAAACTCAAACGATATATTTACATATGAAACAAAAAGAGTAAATCACAAAGATGTCACAAGTCAGGAAAGATATCACAAACAAAGGTAACAACAAAAAGAGAAAGAACACAAAGAATTGTTAACCCAGTTTGGTGTAACTACACCTACGTCTAGGAGGCTCTATGCCTAGGTGAAGAGAAATCCACTAGTAAGTGATTTAGTTCTATGACATACACTTCAACTAAAATTACCTAAAATCAGCTTACACATAACTGAATTATTAGTAAGCAAGTTAGGCTCCCCCTAACACGAATATTGCTTTTAAACGAGTCTGCAGATTTAGGCTCTCACTAATTTTGTTACCACAGCAATGACCTCACCTTCTCTTCACCTATCAAATGACTACCTATTCACTTGTTCTCATGAACAATTCTACTAACAAACTGCTTGAACAGAACAAACTTCACAAAGTACAACCGCTCTACTTCATGATGATAACCCTCTGCCCATAGTCTTCATACAAAACCTTTTTGAACAAGAACCTCTAACCAAAGGCAAAAGACGGCTTGCCCTAGAAAAACCAAAACTAACCAATAAATACAAACCATATAAAGAAAGGAGACCAACACCGGCGGCAAGAATATAAGGAAAAGATCTCCCCAAAAAATCTGTCACCTATAAGGAAAGAATAACTCAACCATGCCAGATACAAGATATTCAACTAAATAAAAGAAATATTATCCGCCAACCTCAACAGTAACAACATACATCAACTATCAAAGTATAGCCTTATGTTTTAAACCTTGTTAAAATATTTAAATCCTCTCTTCGTAGTCAGTTTTTTCTCTTGCTATAGTCTATATATATTAATTGAAGGGGGTATTTTTAATTTTTGTAATTATAATTTTTTTGGATAAAAAAAGGTGAAACAATTAATAGGAAGCAACAAAATCAATAAGAAGAAGAGAATTAAGGTGGAAATGAAAATGGGGAGTAAGAAGGTATCGAAGAAAATAGGAGAAAAAAGAGAAAAAATAGAGAAGGGTTAGATTATAGATTAAAGTTGGTAAGAGAGTGGAAATGGAAGAGAGAGACTATGATGGAATGTAGATAAACGATAGAACATCTTTTAATAATTGTTTTTTAAAGGTTAAGGGTACCAATGTAACTTTTGAATGTTTGGAGGTACTTTTACAACTAGATAGTAACCATTTCTTTTCATGTACTAACAATAAGAGAATTTCTCAAACATTTTGTTTAAAATTTAATAGTATTTTTGAAACTTCTGAAAGCTCAAAGATATTTATGAAACAAATTCGAAATATTTCTATCCAAACTAATAGTAAGGTTATGGCCTTTTTTTTCCTCTTTTTGAATGTGGATGTACTCGTTTCTTTGGATTTGGAGGATCTAATTCTCAAATCTCCTCTTCTTGTACTAAAAACAAATCTTGTCAACCTTTTGGATGGTAATTGGTAGGGGTGAATTTAAATAATATAGCTTGAAGAGCCAAATTTTGATAATGTTTGGAGATCTAACGTCAACATACAATAATATCAACTAATGTTCAATTTTACTTAAGGACCTTTTAAAGACCATTTTCAAACTTAGGGACTAACCAACATTCAAATTCAAGTTGTGGGTGTCAAACATCTTCTTTTTGAAAGCCCAAAGATCAAATAGAATTTTGGGAAAAATACTTTTTTGGTCCCTAAGTTTTGAATTTAGTTTCCTATTTGGTCCCTATATTTTAAAATATAATATTTATTCACCTTGAGATTTCAATAATACTCAATTTTAGTCCTTAAGATAAGCAAACCATTAGTGACTTGACTGAAGGCTGATTAGAATGATGATTGTGTTGAGGTTGATGCCCTAAATCTCATGGTTTCGTAGTTTATAATTTATTTGTACAAACAGACTATTTTTTTTTAATAAAACAAGTTGTTATTTTATTTGGACATAGTTTCATTGACCAAAAAATAATAAACTATGATCCAAGGTTATTTGATGAAGCTTAAACGTGTATGTGGTGACATATAGGTGAATTATGTTTAAGCAATAATCTGAACGGCCTGTAGTAGATGAATAAGTCTGGGTATCTTATCTTGGTGATACTACGGATACGATTTATTTTGTAATTATACAATTGTTGTATAGTGTTAAAAATGATTTGATCCTGATCATTCATGTTGAGACATGTGAATGAGGGTATTTTATATAAAGAGTTTATATAAGACAAGAACACGAAATGATTAGTCTTTCTTTATAACACCGTTATTAGAAAATACTTACATTTCACTATGATGACCATAGGTGACTTGACCTTAATTCTAAGTGAGTTGTACACTCCTACCTATGAGGGTGGTCCTTTGATCTTCATGCGTGAGAGTGGCTAGTTTCGCCGACTCAATATGCCTACTATTTTAGGGATTCATCCGAGTGGGGACCTAGTAACACAACTACACAAGAAAGAATTCACTCATTCCCGTTGTTAGTGTAAATCGATAAATTGCTCCCTTAAGAGTTGATTCCAAGTCTTGAACAATGAGGTGCCTCATTCTCTCGCTGGCTAGAAAGGGGTCTAGTTATAGTACGACTATGATTAATTGTTCATTAGAGGAACCACTGGTACTTAAGAAGTTAGATGTAACTATAGGGGTAAAATGGTAATTTTAACCTAGTTGTACTTAAGAGCAATTTATGAAGGGTCAACACACTATCAATTGGTTATATCCAATGGACACATAAATATATTTACAATGCGAAGAGTGCAACTGTCGTTCTTTAATGGAGTCACCGACAATTAATGAATGTTGATTAATTTAATTAAAGAGTTTAATTAATTAATCTCATATCATTGAAACTTCTAATCTGTAGGTACATAAGGTCCCCTTATTAGCTCAATAAGGATGAATGAGAATCAATTAATTTTAGATTAATTTGAATCATCCAAATTAATTAAAGGAAATTAATTATACGCGATACATTAATATAATGTATGTTGATACATTATATTATAAAGTTTAAATGAGAGAAATAAATGTTTGAACATCATTCAAATAAAAACTATAAGTTAAAATTCATGTGAATATGATTCATATTAAAACTATAGGTTATATAAGAGAAATTAAACTATAGGTAAATTATATGTGATATAATACAAACTAGAGGTTATATATTATATGAGATATAATATATGGTTGTATTTAATTATATTAATGTAATATAGTTAAATTAAAGTTGAATTTTGAATTAAAAAATTAACTCTTTGGGAGTTATTGTTTAAGTTGTGGAGGGAGTCATTCCATAACTTCATCACTCACACATCTCTCATAGGAATAGGCAAAGGAGTTGGTGCATTTGATACGTGAAAAATCAAGACCTCATCTTCCTTTCTGCACTCTCCTTCCTCTGTATTTTTCTCTCAAGAACTCAATCTCCCTTTCACCAAAAATGAACAACAACCCCACAAAACTCTACTATGATTCTCACCTTGAGAATAACGAAGTAATTCTTGTGGTGGTGTTCTCATTACTGTGTTCGAGGCCTTGCTGTGAAACCGCATTTGTGAGAAGGAGATATTGTTTGTGATCTTACTGTCGGAGAGAAATTTGAGGAGAAAGATTCTTCAAGAGTATGTATACCATTTCTCTTTTATTCTTTGTAATTTTTTTTTTTTTTTTTTTTTTGTAGAAATGCATGCTTAGGTTCTTAATTGTTTATCCATGTTTCCATTCTCTGTTTTGTTAAGTATGTAAAATGAAAATTCTAAGACACGAATGCGATCTACCGCTCTAGCTGCAAAAATTTCATTTTCTTTAGACTGAACTAATTTTAAACCTAATTAGATTGATGTTGTGGCTATTTTAATTTATGTCGAGGAGACTACACAAATGCTAAAAGAAATAACAACAAAGAGAAATATTAAAATCGAAAGAAGGAAGGGAAACACAAAAACAACAAAAACATTCATGCATGCAACTGTCACTGAAATATTGAACAAGATGATCATACCTATTGCAATTGGTTGAAACCTAGAAAATATCGTCCTGATGAAAAAAATTTGGTGTAAAGCGCAAGTGTACACATCTAGTTACAATATACTACAACAGTCAAGAGACCGAGTACCGTTATCTGGAGATCAAGTGATCGAATTGAGTTTATCTATTCTAGAATTGTGTTAATTTTATTTAAGAATTGAAACCGATGAATATGTGATTTTGAAAATAATGAAAGACAAGAGAAAATCAAAACATAGATTGAAACTTTAAAGACAGAGATGCTCAAGGATGTTGATTTTCTTAAATACTTCATTAAGTCATATAAAAGTTTTGTGGAATATTGAATCAATGATATGTGTGGAAACAATATTTGAATGAATTATTTATATATTAACTTGAGATTTACATAGGGAATAGAAAAGACGATAGCCAAATTTCCTAATTATAGCCTAAATATATGCATAATACATAAATTAAAGCCTAAATATCTCAACACCCTCCCTCAAACTCAAGGTGATAGAAACAACTTAAGTTTGTAAGCGGATAAATTGAAACAACTGGATGACAAAAATTGAAGAAGCAATTCTGAATCAAAACACAGTAGATCTGAGCAAGAAACAGAAACCCATGAAGAACTAGAACACAGAGAAATTCTGGGCTGCAAACATGAACTTACGAACTTTTGAAATAGAGACCTATATAGAGATTTAAAACCAAACCCATGAACTTCTAAGCTAAAAATAGAGATCTACGAAAATATCCAAAGATAAAACCAGGGACTCTGGAAAATCTGAAAAACTGAACAAAGATTGAAATCGATAAAAGAATCAACTAAGAACCAAACTGAACCAAACTTGCCTGACTAAATTGAACTAACTGGGCTGACTAAATGAAAACAAATCAAGTTTATTTAACCCAATTGGTCCATCTAAATCGATCTGGTCTGATTGAAACTGGAAGAGCATCAAGTGGGGGAGCATCGATGGAGGGTGTTTGTTATGAACCCCGACTGATCGAGAGAGATCGGATGCTATCTAAAGCGAACAACTGTGCTAGAATGGAAACGAAACCCAATTGGATGCGTGAACGTACGGACACTTGCGTGAATCTGGCTGACTGAAACTGGAATGAGGGACTGGTAGCACTGGGTTTCTGTTCCAGATGGCGGCGACGAGGGTTGCGTGAACGTTGGATAGACCTAGCGGCTTGGGTAGGTGGCGACGAGGACGCCTGGAAGATGAAGCGACGACTGAAGCTGTCGACAGTAGCTAGCTTGTGCAAAACTGACGTGAAAGGGATATGACGAGTAGGGCTGAACAGTGTCAAAGGAAACACAGATGGAGGGGGGCTGATGACTTGCATAGACAAGGAAGAGAGAGAGATTTGTGAGTCAGAACACGGACTAACGATGGAGAAAAGCGTGCGACAACAGGGCAAAACAAACGAAATTGTGGATTTGGGGTGGGGGAGTGCGGTGGCGAATTTGTGAGTCATCAGTGGTCTAGATAGGCCTCCAAAATAGTGGGTGTGAAGTAGATCTACACTGGTGTGGTGATTTGGGCTATTCGTTGGAGCTGTCTAGGCAAGGCGGATCGGGACTTTTGGCAACAAGTGGATCTATGTGTAGATTTGCCTCCATCGATCAGTCGTCAACAGAGGCAAAGATCGGAAGCAGTTGAAAAGTAGAAAACCCTAGTAATTGGGGGCTGATACCATGTGGAAACAATATTTGAATGAATAATTTTACTATTATTATCTTTCAACAATAATATTTTGTCGTGCAAACTCAATCGATTACTAATTGTTTGAAACAAAATTAAAGAAGCATGGCATATTAGGTATGGTCATGATCAACTTTCATTATCAATCTAACAATTTTGATAGATTAGATAATGATCCAATATTATAGGTCAAACTAAACATACAGTCTTTCTAATTGAATATTTAGTTTAGCATGCATCAATTATCTATCAATAGAAGAAGCACAATAATGTTGAAAAACAATCAAAACTACAACATCCATGGAAAATTCTAAGCATTATCTTAATTCTATAAAGAAGTTCATCAACACCCTAGAACTAACATGTTTAGCCATTCATTATGTTACAAACATAATCTCATATATCTTGTGACAACTACAAAAGTAGAGAAAATAAAGGAAATAGAGAAACACTACTGTTGTTGTGTAATCCCATCAATAAAGAACATCTCAAACTTCTTGATTCTGAAATCAACAAACGGTCTCCAAATGAATCTCTCACTCTCTTACACTTTTCTATAGCTTGAGCACACTCTAAGGCTCTACAATTTCGTGATCTAGTGTTGGTGAAAAACCTAGAATAAATAGATACAAACGTTTCCAAAAATAAAATACTTTCCAAAATTGTAGCGTTGGCACTGCGTTGCTTCTTGATGGTACCACAGTGCTACGGGAACTCTTACGGTGCCGCAACGTTGCAATGCTTTCTACAGTATTGCGGCGCTCTCTCAATGGTTACTCTCGGGTTTGGGTGTGGCACATAGCGCTGCAGCACCCCTTTTTGGACAAAATAACCTTGTTTTCTTTCCTAGTTTGGGGTTTTATCCCCTTTTTATTTTATTAGACAAATAATACACTTTAATCTTCAAGTGCATTTGAATTCCTTCTTTCTTTCTCAAAATCGAAAAATAAAACTCCAAAATTTCTTCCATCCTTCCTTTTCCTTCCGTAGAAATGAAACGAAGAAATTTGAAGGTGAATGTAGTATCTATAGACTTAGTATCAATATTAAAATAGTCACATCATCATCTTTTTAAGTATAAATTAGTTTAGTTTGATAAAAAAAAGATAATAAATGAAGAAATTTTGAAGGTGAACGTTGTATCAATAGACTTAATTTTTAAAATCAAAATTAAAAAGTCAAAAAGTTATCGAACGAGTAGATTAGTTAACCATTTTCAGATTTCTTATCATCAATGAAAATAATAAAGCTTGATTTATATTTTAAATGAGAATAAATTAGATCGAACGTTAGGACTAGGAGTATAATCAGATTTTGAATGAAGTTAAGAATCTGTTAGGGCAATCAAGTTTCGAATCTGATTCAATCTAAACTTAAATTCTTTTCTTTTTCTTATCCTATACGATTTATGTATGAACGGATAAGATTGTATTCTTCAAAAAAAATTTAGGAACTTAGAAAATAATAAATTTAAGGTGGTTTCATAACTAATTGGTTTTTAGTTTTTTAAAAAAGAGAGTCTGATTTTCAATTGAGTTTTCAGTTCTTTTTATTCTAAAAATGTTTTAAGAAAAGAATAAAGAAAAAAAAAAAAAGAAGAGAAAACTCGTTTTAAAAAATATTTTTAAAATTTTAAATTGCACACTTTTTCTATCTAGTGATAATGAAGCTAGCCTCTTACCTTGTATGTTTGGGAGAATTACCTCCCTACCAGGGGTTTGAATACTTCACAATTTAGTTGATCAATCTTAACTAAACGTTTAATCATGCAACCTTAAAAATATCATTCTCAAAATTCAATTTTTTTTTGAATAACCTAATATTAGCATAATTACTTTAAATCTATATTGAATAGATTAATCTCTAGGATCATTCATGCCAAATTGTCAAGAATAAATAACATACCCGATTGCATTGAGATTGATGATAGCTTCGAGATGATGATAGTTTTATGATGACTATAGTCTTCCTCAACCAAAACTCCGAATGCCTTTAATTAATGGGATCTCTCTCCAGATGAGATTTAAGAAAGACTAAAAGTGCGTATTATTTTAGTATTTTGGGAATTATAACCCTAAGGTCTCTTTATGTGCTAGTTCAATTAGAGTTCACATTAAACTCTAATTAACTAGGAATGAGCTTCTATCCATTAAGTCCATACTCAATTAGAAATCTAGGGTCTTAATTAATTAGTTCACATAATAGGGCTCAATCTAGTTAAATAATCGAATGTGATAAAATATTAATCCACATAGATAGTCCATACTTTAATTATACGTATTATTATTTAAATACGTGTGACAATCTCCCATTTGGGTTATATTTGTATACCTAATGTAAATAATCCACACAAACCTTAAGTACACATAAACAGGTTATTTCAATAATAGAATTTCCCTTTAGTTCAATCCGTTTCATCTCTTGCATTAGCACAGAAACAAGGCGGCTTTGTCACTATCTTTGTAACTAAACCTTCCTTGATCACCAGTTTCAATACATTTAATAACATAGTGTTGAAGTTGAGTCCTAAATCTCATGTCTTGTAGTTTGTAAACTTGATGTCCTAAATATCATGTCTTGTAGTTTGTAAATACAAACAACATATCTAATAAAATAAGAGGTATTTTATTGACGTTTAGACTACATTAGTTCAATCCAAAAAACTAAGATCCAAGGTTATTTTAGGAAACTTAAATATGTATGTGGAGACATATAGGTGGATCATGTTTAAATGATAACCTAAATGGTCTATAGTAGATGGATAAAACTGGGTACCTTATCTTAGTGACACTATGAATATGACTTACTTTGTAGATGTTACAATTATTGTAAAGTGCTACGAATGATCAGATCTTGATCGTTCATGTGAAGACATACGAGCAGGAGTATTCTATACAAAAAGTTTATATAAGACCGGACCATAAAATGAATAGTCTCTCTATATAACACCATTACTAGAAGAGACTTACATTTCACTAGGATGTCATAGGTGACTTGACCTTAATCTTAAATAAGTTGAAAATTCTTGTTTATGAGGGCAATACTTTGATTTTCCTGGGTGAGAGAATCCTTGTTAGTCGACTCAACAAACCTACCATTTTGAGATCTGTCTGAGGAAGGAGCCGGGAACACAAATACACAAGATGGAATTCACTTTTTTCCCTCCTTAGGGAAAGTAGATAAATTGTTCCCTTAATAGTTGATTCTAAATCTTGAACATTGAGACCTCAACCTCTCACTAACCTAAGAGGTGTTAGTTTAACTGGACTATAAACTGTTTGTTCATTAGAGAAATCATGGTACTTAAGAAGTTAAAGGTAACTATAGGGGTAAAACTGTAATCTGACCCAGTTATAGTTATAAGCGATTTGTGAAAGGTCAAATCGCTATTGATTGGTTATATCCATGGACATAGAAATATATCTATAGTGTGAAAGTATAGCTTTCGATCTTTAGTGGAGTGATCGGTAGTTAATGAAGATTGATTAATTTAATTAAAGAGTTTAATTAATTAATCTCATATCATTGGAGCTTCTAATTTGTAGGTCCATAAGGTCCCCTTGTTAGTCACTAAAGGATAGATAAAATGAATGGTTTGAATTGTTCAAGTCAATTAATGGAATAGCATATTAATGAGATTAATATGATATGGTTAATTATAGATGTGATCTATGATTAAGAGAGAAATATTTGAATAAGATTCAAATATTAAATTCTTTTGAATTAGATTCATGAAGAATTAATTAATTAATTTTGAGAGGTGAAGGCAAATAAACATGTGATGTTTATTTATTTATTAATTATATATATTAATTGAATTTAATATTTATAGTTATTTAATTGGTATGTTAATTAATTAAATAAATGATATTTAATTAATTGTGCGTAAGGGTAAATTGAAAAAGACTTGGAGAAGGTAAAACCTTCTCCATCTCAATATCCCTTTATGGCCAATTTAAGGGATGAAATTTCATTGTGAAATCCCCAACATCCAATCTGGATTTCCTCTCAAACATTCTCTATTATTCTTCCTCTCCATGGTGATAGATACCACCCTTGTACCCTTGGATTCCTAGAGAATAACAAGGTTACACTTGTGGTGGCGTCCTTTGTTCGTTGAAGAAACATTTGTGAGAAGATGAAGAGAAAAACGTGAAGAGTTCAGGATTCGAAAAAGGTTTGTTGCTTTATCCCTTTGTTTCTTCTTTTGAAGCATGCTTCCTATAATTTTTATCCATTATTATTTCTATTTTCTTTGTTGTTTTTATCTCCTTAAAAACTGAAAAACAAAATGCAAGGCAATCTCACGCTTCAGCATGATTCCTTCAATAGAGCCAATTCTTGCCATTTTGTTTTTTAGTTTTTAGAAAAAAAAATAGAGAACATGGTGGGTGCTTTTATGCATTATTTTAATGAGATGAGTACTATAAATTTCGTTTGGGTATTTTTGACTTAATAGACGTTTTTGGTATTTAGCACATAGACTCGCTTTACTTGATTTGATCATATAAGAGCCCATTGTTTTTGGGCATTTTTACTATAAATTGAGTCTATAAGTTCGTGTCGTTCATGAAAAAAGTTGTTGTGAAAAGAACTCGGGAAAACAAAGGCGAAAAAGAAAAAACGGAGAGAAACTATGCAGTGCAGATTGGTTTTTCAGAGACAACTTTTACAAATTTGTTGATAGCCGGAGTTCTAATCGTTGGATCGTGTTGAAATTTGGTAAGTATATTTAAGACACCAAGGGTCTCATTTTGAATAGTTGGATCTTTTTTTTGAGCTATGGTTTATCCACCGTCACTGCCGAACAAAAGTAGTTTTTTTTTTTTTTTTTTTTTAGAATTTTCTTAAATATAGGGTTTTATATTTTATTTGTTTATAATTATATTAGTACACTTTGATTATATTAATTTAATTATTTTATTAGGGTGACAAATATCGATCTATTAATGCCTTTTATATAATTGAATGTGCATGAGATGTATGTTTATATTATATGATTTATATGTTGCATATTGTATGCCATATAGATTTAAAATCTCACCTTAGGATAAACATGTTTCATGCATCTTTTTAATATAAGTGATATTTGAAGTGGATCACATCCAAGCAGAAGTGTGTGAGTACATTGCATCCCGAAATCAATTTTTACATATACAAATTCAGTGCACTAAAATGTAATATATATAGAATAAACATGTAAATAGCATGCTGTAGGGAAATGATAGAACCATTGTCACGTTTATAGATTCCCAAGCTCCTAGAACGATCCTCTCAATGTTCCAACGAACGATCCCTCTGACGATCTTGAACACGTATGTTTCCTCAAACAATCTTGAACACGACCATGAGAGTAACCTTGTTATTCTCAAGGATTCCAATAGAAGGATAGGTGGTATCCAACTATTGGAAGAGGATGGGGAGGAAAAACTTTTGGGAGAGTAGAGAGGATTTCTTTTGTGGCTTAGTGAAAAAATTGCACAATGAATGCTTACAATTGCTTTTCCTTGCCTTGCCCCAAAAGGGCTATAAAGAAGACTTTATATAGAACATGATCAATCCCCTTCTCCAAATCTTTTTTCAATTTTTCCTTATGCACAATTAATTCAATAACACCTATTTAATTAATTAGCACATTAATTAAATAACTATTTATACATTAAATCCAATTTAACATATATATATTTAATTACCATAAACATCATATATCTATGTTAGACACCTTTCAATTTATTAATTAATTCTTTGTGAATCTAATTTACTTGAATTAATTATTTGAATCTCATTCAAATGTTTCATTCGAACTTAATTTGAATTATAGTTCACATCTATAATCAATTACACATTAATCTCATTAATGTATAATTTCCTCAAATTGACTTGAACAATTCAAATCATTCCTCTTTAATATCATTTAATGAGCTACAAGAGGACCTGGTGGATCTGTAAATTAGAAGCTCCAATGATATGAGTTTAGTTGGCTAAACTCATTAACCAAGTTAATCAATATTCGTTAACTGTGGGTACACTCCATTAAAGGCCCACAGCTGCACTCTTCTCACTCCAGATATATTTCTGTGTCCATAGATATAGACCAATAACAGCAAGTTAGTCCTTCACAAGTGTTTGTAACGCCAACTAGGTAAAATTACTATTTTACTCTTAGGTTACCTCTGACTCCTTAAGTACTAGTGCTCCTCTAATGAACAACCTGTTTATGGTCCAATTAATAAACAGAAATCCCTCTCGGGTCAATGCGAGGGTAGGTCCCTCTACTCAAGTCTCGGAGACACCACTTAAGAGAACACTCATCTACTTACCTTGAAGACGGGAAGAAGTGAATTCCATCTTGTATTATTTTATTTCCAACTTCCCTCTCAGTCTTATCCTCAAAATGGTCGGTATATTGAGTCGGCAAACTGGCCACCCTCACACATACAAATCAAAGAACAATCCCTCATAAACAAGATTTCATAATATACTCAGGATTAAGAGTATGTTTCCTAGGTCATCCTATTGAAATATGAACCTAATTAGTTAAGACTGTTACATCTAGTGGTTACTATTTCACGGTCTAGTCTTATGTAGACTTATTGCATAGGATGCCACTACTCATATATCGCCTACACGAACACGTTGGATCAGTGCATTTGTATCAAATACAAAGTGGGCCATATCCATAGTATTACCAGGATAAGGTATCCAACCTTATCCCTATAATATAGACCCTTTAGGTTGTATCTTGAACATTGATCCTTGCATATCTTCACATATAGTTTAAGACTCATAAAGTAGCTTTAGATGTTAGTTTATTGGATTTAGGGTTATTAAGACAGAATAGAAAACAATACAATCAATAATATTTATTGAATTAACATCTATAACTCTTTATTGATGACGATCAATTAATAACACGTACTATTTGCGAGTTTTAGGGCATAAAACCCAACAAACTCCCACTTGAACTAAAACTCTAGTCAGTGGGTTGTACATAATATCATAATCTAAAAGGCAGGATAATGCTAAATAAATACAATAAATTAGGGCATCCATATCCCATTAAACATCTCCTATTTTCCCTAGATTATACAATGTAAATGTCTCGTAGACCTAGATTCTCTAGATGGCTTTCAAACACTTTAGCTGAGAGAGCTTTTGTAAATGGATCAACAATATTGTGCTTTGTGGCAATCTTTGTGACAATCACATCTCCTTGTTGCAATATCTCTCATATCAGTTGATACTTCCTCTCGATATGCTTTCCTCATTTGTGACTGCGAGGTTCCTTAGAGTTGGCTACTGCCCTACTATTGTCACAGTATAAGGTGACGGGCAAGTCTATATTTGGAACCAATTCCAAATCACTTAGGAATTTCCTGAGCCAAACTTTTTTCTTTGCTACTTCACAAGCAGCTACATACTCAGCTTCCATAGTGGAATATGCAATACATCCTTACTTGATGCTACGCCACACTACAACTCCCTTGTTCAAGGTAAACACTGATCCTGACATGTATATCCTAGAATCCTTGTCAGTTTGAAAATCAAAGGGTGTATCTTGTAAGGATCAAATTCTTAGCTCCATACACCAGCTTGTAGTCCTTCGTTCTCCTAAGATACTTGAGGATGTTCTTAACTGCAGTCCAGTGATCTAACCCTTGATTGGACTGGTACCTACTGATTATTCCCACTACATAACAAATGTCAGGCTTAGTATAGAGCATAGCATACATTCAGTTGCCTACAGTTGAGGCAAAGGGAATACGTCTCATATCCTCAACTTCTTGAGGTGTCTTAGGGCACCGTTCCTTAGACAAGTGAACCTCGTGCCTAAAAGGTAATAAATCCTGTTGGGATTGGTGTCCTAATTCTCCTGGAGTCTCGTAGTTTGTAAGCAGTTTGTACACATTGTTATTAATAAAATAAGAGTTATTTTATTTGCATTTACTCATATCCAATAAACTAAGATCTGTGGTTATTGTATGTAAACTTAAGCATGTATGTGAGACATACAATTGGATCATGCCTTAAGTAAAAGAGGGATATCTTATCCTGGTGACACTACGGATAAGACCTACTTTGTAGATAGTTACAAATGTTGTGACATAGTACAAATGGTCTGATCCTGACCATTTGCGTGGAGACATGCGAGTGAAAGTGTCCTATACAAAGAGTTTGCATAAGACCAGACCATGAGATGATTAGTCTCTTTATATAATACCGTTGATAATTGAGACTTACATCTCACTAAAATGACCATAGGTGATATGACTTTAATCCTGAGTGTTTTGGGAACCCCTACCTATGAGGGCGGTTCTTTGATTAGTATGGGTGAGAGTGGTCAGATTGCCAACTCAACAAGCCTACCTTTTTGCGAATTTGTCTGATTAGGGAGCTGAAAACTCAGTTACACAAGACAGAATTCACTCGTTCCCCGAAGCAGGGGTAAGTAGATAGATTGCTCCCTTAAGGGTTGATTCTGGGTCTGAACATAGTGGTCACACCCTCTCTTTGGAAGAGAGAACCCAATCATAGTAGGACTATGACTTATTGTTCATTAGAGGAATCAGTGGTACTTAAGAAGTTAGATGTAACTATAAGGGGCAAAACAGTAGATTGGCCCAACTGTACTTACGAGCGATTTGTGAAGGGTTATCGCACTATTAATTGGTTAATATAGACACATAAATATATCTATAGTGCAAAGAGTGCAGCTGTTGGTCTTTAGTGGAATGCCCGACAGTTAACGGATGGTAGATCTCGTGACTAAAGAGTTTAGTCAGTTATTCACGTACCGTTGGAGCTTCAAGTTATAGGTCCATAAGGTCCCTTTGGTAGCTCAATGGGTTCAAGTTGAGAATCAGATTTTGGGGTTGATTTGAAATGTTCAAATTAACAAGAGAAAATTCAATTATACATGATATAATTGTAGTGATGTATGAGATACATTATTTGGAGGAATTAATGTAAATATGATTTACATTAAGTACCATAAAATAGAAAAAGGACTATGGTTTATATGTTTCATGAGATGAAATATTAAAACTATAGGTTATAAATATAATATGATAAGTTGGTTATCATATTTATTTTTAATATATTAATTATATGATATTTTTTTCTCTAATAACCGATTGAGTGGGAGGTTATTGATAGTTTGATGTAACCATGAAATAAAAGTAAAATTGTTTTCCTAAATTAAAAAGTTGCCTCATTCGGAAAGTTCTCACGGAGACAAGCTAGAAAGTGAAAAAGTTTCACTAAGCGATAGCCGTTGAGAGACTAAACGATCGTTTAAGAGTTGACAATACGATCATTGACCTTTTGATCACTGCTACACGATCGAGTAGTAAAAGTCTATGCGATAGACTGTGTATTATCTCCCACTTGCTCGATCCTCTACTCGATCGCAGACCTCCAGTCTTTTCTTTAAGCCAAGATTAGATAGAACCCACAACTCCTAGACTCTCACACTGAGAATACCAAGGTAACCATTGTGGTGGTGTCTTTACTCAGTTCATGAATCGAGTTGGACTTGATTGGGTTCGAGGAGTTGTTGGCTATTCATGTTGTTCGTATGGTGGTTGTTGCATTCGAGTGTTACTGTTCTTGGACGCTTGGAGACTGATCGAGGGATTCTTGAAGAATCGTTCTTTAGAGGTATGCATCCTCTATCCCTTGTATCATCGTATAACATGTTGTAATTTCGATTTATACATGACTTGTTAGTTTCTGTTTAGACTGTGATTGATTGTGTTCATTCAAATGGAATTTGGAACGATCTCTTCCACTTCTCATGGAAATCCTTGTGTTTGATTTCCTTCAAATCCTTCTTAGAGTTCTGCATCGAATATTGAGTTAACATTTTGTCGATATAAGTTGCTTGAGACAAAGCCAGTGTTCTGTTCTTGCGATCCCTAATGATTTTGATCCTAAGTACATACTGCGCTTATCCCAAATATTTCATTTGGAATTGGGCTGCTAACCATTCCTAATGTCAGTAAGGTACCCTATATCTTTTCCAATGAGTAGGATATCGTCAACATAAAGTACTAAGAAGGCTATTTTATCGTTGATGATTTTCTTGTAGATAAAAGGTTCATCAATGTTTTGATCAAAACCAAAAGATTTGATCGCTGTATCAAATCTAATGTTTCAAGATCTGGATGCCTGTTTCATCCCATAAATGGATCGATTTAGCTTGCAAACGTTTTGTTCCTGGCCTTGGGTTAAGACATAAAGATGTTCTCTTCAAGATTTTCATTTAGAAAAGTAGTCTTGACATCCATTTTTCATATCTCATAGTCATAATATGTGGCTATAAACAAGAGATTTTTTATACACTTAAGCATAATAATAGGGAAAAAATTTTCCTCATAGTCAACCCCTTCCCTCTAGGTATAAATCTTTGCTACAAGTCTAGCTTTGAAGGTCTGTACCTTTCCAACTACATCTCTATTTCTTTTATAGATCCATTTGCACCCTATGAGTTTGACCCCTTCAGGTGGATCTACAAGCTTCTATATTGAATTGAAGTACATATACTCCATTTCAAGGTCCATGGCTTTGACCCATTGGTCCTTGTCCATGTCATTCATTTCCTGTTTATAGGACACTGGATTCTCAACACCATCATCTAGTATAACAACCTGGGTTTCAGTTAAACCCAAGTAGTGGCCAGGTTGTATCACAACCCTTTGTTGAGGAGAAATTAGTTTATTAGTTGATATGCATTAATGGTCATGCAATGACCATGCATTCCTATCACAAGTTTTCTTGCTCTCTCGCCAAGTATAATAAGATCGCAAGTTTCTTGGGATGATCCAAGGTCGAACATGGGGACTTGCAACTAAAAGACGAATGTAATTGATGTGTTTGAGGTGGGGAATAAAAATAAAATAAAAAGAAGCTGATTAACTATGCGTTACTCTTACTTCTAGCTAAGCAGATATGAACAATTGAAGTCTAACTATAAGAATCCTTAGAGATGTGCCAATTGTTAATGTGTGATAAGATGCATGGAGAAGCAGGGTTGGGGAGAAGACATCGCCAAGTCCTTAAGTTTGGTCGCAAGGGTAATCCCAGCTCGCCACACTCGCACATCGCACACCTCTCAGTGGTCAGCTACGTGCATCATATCTCTATAACACATGATTATTATCGTGTGAGCATAAGGTTACTCCTACCTCTAGGAACACTTCTTACTTTTCTTAGTGAGTTCCACAACTACTTACCCTTTCGGGCAGTTGGTTATAGCTACTTGTTTCTATGAGCGATCATAGACAAGTATTGTGATAGCCTCACACTAAGCAAACAGAATTGACTCATTACACTCGCACCTCTCGGTGGTTCGCTACATGTGTCACATCTCTATAATGCATGATTGAGTATGCGATAACTCTTGCAATCTGTTCTTAGCTCATGATGGTGAAAGAAAAAAATGATAAATTAGAAGAAGATAATGGAAATGATGTTGAAGGAACTAAAGAGATGCATTGATTACAAAGTATATTAATGTCTTAAGCCAAAATGTAATACAATACAGAGGTGAGAAGAAGAGGTGAAAGGCTAGATGAAGGCAATCTTTTGCTTCCATCAGATGTATGTCAAGGCTGCAGGTGGTGAAATGGATGGGCGCTGGAGGAGGCCCTCTCGAGCTCTATCTCCAACGAAGTTTCGGTCGTCAATCGGAAAGGGAAATGAGGAACTCTCAGAGAAATTCTTGCTCATGCTCTCATCTGTGATCGCAGGAATCTACCCAAGGCAGAAGTTCCCGGATGCTTGAACTTGGGCTCCAAGGCTCTATTTATAGAGCCAAAGGTCGACAGCTTTGATAATCCCGCTTTGAATCACTGTTATTACTGACACAGTAGGTGAGAATGTCATCATGATCTTATCGCTTTGATACTTTCGAGGTATGCATTCATAATTATTTCTTCTGAAGGATCAATGCATTCCACCCATTATTTGCGACCTCTATCATGGCTATCACTGTAGTTGTGGCATTGCATGCGACCAACTTTTCTTCATTGAGAACAACACATGCGATCAACTTTACTTCATTGAGATCGATGCATGCGATCGACTCATGTGATAACTACAAAATAGACACTTTGATGCAGGATAACGCATGATAGAGGGTTAGCGGGGATTTTTAGTGTAAACCAACAAAAGTTCATTATTTCACATGAATTCTAAGTAATATCAACGCATGTTCTGCTCATTAACCCTTATTATTCTAAGCAAAAGGCTGCGATAGCTTGTATTTCTACAAGCTATCACACCCCCAAATGTAAAATCATGTTTGTCCTCAAGCATGACATATACGAGGGAAATTCAAAACTTGTCCTGTACCCTTTCCTCTATAATGACTAGCTGCTCAGAATGTAATTCACTTGCACTTCTAGCCTAGGTAGCAGCACTCTCCTCAAACTTAGCCAATTCTTCTAAGAAATATTTTCTAAGTTTAAATCCAGTAAGCCTCCACTCAAAATTTTTTACTCATCACAGACAACTTTGTTTTCAGTTTTTTACAATGCGATCGTTCAAAATGATTCAAAGCTCGTGACTTATTATTAGATTAAAGTGTTGAACCTGGCTACGCTCTTCGTTTTGGCTTACCCCCGGTGTCATGCGGGCATCCAACTTCGGTTGCATGCCATATTCAACTCAACTCTTATCTTAGCTAAATTTAATTTGTGCCAGATAGAGGAGTTGTTATTATGCATTGATTCTGGTCACCTACTTTTGTTTTGGCTTACCTGCACGGGTGTCATGTGAAATATCCAACTACGCGTAAGTACCTTTCACAACTTAACTCTTATCAGCTCGGGTTTTCCCCTTTGCGCTGACAGTAGAGTTTTTATTATGATCATTTTTTAAAATTTTTTTGGGCATTGTTATCGCAATGTTTATGTTGAACGCATTTGCTCAAACCAAACCCACCCCCAAATTTAGAGAGTGGTAGGGTCCTCGCCAAAAACTAAAGATAAAATTGTTCAGAGATATGGTAATAGAAGTTCGAGCAGAGGTTTGCACGCAATAAAAATTAGACGGTCAAACTATTGAAGAAGCTACTTAAGCGAAGTGAACCATGCGACTTTTAGCGAGTAGATTTAGTGAAGTTACATAAGTATCATCATGGATGCTAATTTATCAATGTAAAAGAACGCAGACAGGCAAAAGAGAAATTCAAAAGGATAACGCATGAAAGAAAACAAGAAAAGAAAAGATGCGAGTAAAATGGTGATCACGTCAATACTTAGAATTCATGTGGAAGAAATTATCATGCATTGAATAAGGGAGAGAATTCTTCTTTCGAAACAACACACCGAGAGGAAATTATTATTGCACCAAAAGGAGTGATCGTAACACACCATATCCAAGAAAAGCAGCCGTAAATCCAAAACGACAATAATCAAATAAATCAACTAAAGAAGTTAACTAGGAAATCAAAGTAAAGATAGAGTAGAAGACATCCCTAAAGGAAATTGGAGTGAAGCTACTGCAAGGATTCTTCATCGTAGGGGATCGAACTTGCCTACTTAGGTCAAGGGACTCGTTGTCCCCATTGCAGAGCCTTCAACAATCATCGGCCACATGACAGTTACCATGCTTTTAAGACTGCTTCCAGCTTATGTGACAAATAGCCTTCGATCTCAGGGTCAATATTGAATTCAGGCGTAACACCTTTACTCAAATACTGTTTACAACTTGGTCGTACAAGCTACAATACGCCTAAGATTAAAAGGGGGCCTGCAAAAATACAAAACTTAAACAAACTATCAGATGCCAAGTCCCCGATAACGGTGTCGAAAACTTGTTGAGGAGAAATTAGTTTGTTAGTTGATATGTGTTAATGGTCATGCGATGATCATGTGTTTCTGTCACAAGTTTACTTGTTGATCCAAGGTCGAACATGGGGACTTGCAACTAAAAGATGAATGTAAGTGATGTGTTTGAGGCGAGAATAAAAATAAAATAAAAAGAAGCTGATTAGCTATGCGTTACTCCTACTCCTAGCTAAACAGATAATGAGTAATTGAAGTTTAACTATAAGAATCGTTAGAGTTGCGATGGTTGTTAACGCGTGATAAAATGCATGGAAAAGCAGGATTAGGGAAAAGACATTGCCACGTTCCTAAGTTTGGTCGCAAGGGTAATCCCAGCTCGCCACACTCGCGCATCGCATACATCTCGGTGGCCAGCTATGTGCATCATATCTCTATAATGCATGATTGTTGTTGTGTGAGCATAAGGTTATTCCTATCTCTGTGAACGCTTCTTCCTTTTCTTAATGAGTTCCAAAACTACTTACCCTCTTGGACAGTTGGTTATAGCTACTTGTTTCTATGAGCGATCATAGACAAACATTGTGATAGCCTCGCACTAAGCAAATAGAATTGACTTACTACACTAGCGCGACGCACACCTCTCGGTGGTTCGCTACATGCGTCACATATCTATAACGCATGATTGAGTATGCGATAACTCTTGTAACCCGTTCTTAGCTCATGGCGGTGAAAGAAATAGATGATAAAATTAAAAGAAGATAATGGAAATGATGTTGAAGAAACTAAAGGGATGCATTGATTACAAAGTGTATTAATGTCTTAAGCCAAAATGTAATACAATATAAAGGCGAGAAGAAGAGGTGAAAGGCTAGATGAAGGAAATCTCTGGCTTTCATCAGATGTATGTCAAGGCTGCCGGTGGTGCAATGGATGGGCAGTGGAGGAGGCTCTCTGAGCTCTATCTCCAGCGAAGCTCTGATCATCAATTGGAAAGGGTTGTGGAAATGAGGAATTCTTAGAGTAATTCTTACTCATGCTCTCATCTGTGATCACAGGAATCTGCCCAAGGCAGAAGTTCCCAGATGCTTGAACTCGGGCTCCAAGGCTCTATTTATAGAGCCAAATGCCGACATCTTTGATAGTCTTGCTCTAAATCATTGTCATTACTGATGCAGTAGGTGAGAATGTCATCATGATCTTCTGAAGGATCAACATATTCTACCCACTATTTGCGATCATACCTATATCATGGCTATCACTGTAGTTGCAACATTGCATGCAACCAACTTTTCTTCATTGATATCAACGCATGCGATCAACTGTGCTTCATTGAGATCAACGCATGCGATCGACTATTGCGATAACTACAAAATAGACACTTTGATGCAGGATAATGCATGATATGGGGTTAATGGGGATTTTTAGTTTAAACCAGCGCAAGTTCATTATTTCACATGAATTCTAAGTAATATCAACGCATGTTCTGCTCATCAATGCTCATTATTCTAAGTAAAAGGTTGCGATAGCTTGTATTTCTACAAGCTATCACTTTCCCACTGTGTTGAGGCACTCTCAACGATTGAGAAGGATGAGATGACCTGAAGTGCTGGCTTCTTTATTAACTCTTATTGAAGGACCAGTTGCATCAATAATCCTTGTTGATTCTTTAGTAGCTTCACCTAATACTATTTTGCTTTGTGGTTTACGATCTCTCATGTCGTCGTCCTCTAAAAATGTAGCATTTGTTGATACAAACACTTTATTTTCTTGAGAATCATAGAACAAACTACCTCTCGTTTCCTTAGGATAACTAACAAATTGGCATAATCTTGAACGAGGTTCCAACTTCTTAGGATTGGTTACTAACACATGTGTAGGACAACCCTAGATTTTGATGTGACGTAAACTCAGTTTATGCCCCCTCCATAACTCGAAAGGTATTTCAGAAATACTCTTCAAGAGAACATTGTTCAAGATATGAACTAATCTCTACGAAAATTCTTATTTTTTTGATAAGGGATTGAATTCCATGTTCTATCATATAGTCTTGGAATTTAAATCCATGTACTTTTCACCCCGATTAGATCGAAGTATTTTAATTTTTTTACCTAATAGATTTTCAACTTTAGCCTTATACTATTTGAACTTTTCAAAGGCTTCAGACTTATGTTCTATTAGGTATAAGTAACCATACCTCGAATAATCATCTATAAAAAAATGAAACATTCGTACCCTTTTCTAGCCTTCACATTCATTGGACCATAAAGATCCAAATGTATGAGCTCTAAATTCTCATTGGCTTTATAACATTTTCCACTAAAAGGTCTTTTAGTCATTTTTTTCCTTTTAGACAAGATTCACATGGAGGTAATGAATCATCTTCTAACTTTCTTAGAAGTCCGTTCTTTACCAATCTCTCGATCCTATCTAGATTTTTGTAGTCTAATCTTAAATGCCAAAGATTCGTATCATTGTTTCTTGGAGAAATTCTTCGCCTTTTTGTTTGAGTATTTGCAATTTTAAACATCTCATGATTTAAAAGTGCTTTTGATCCAGTTGGTCTTAACACATATAAGTTATCTTTTAGTTTAACGAAACAAATAGTTTTTTTTTTCCCATAATGAATGCTTCACTAGAAGAAAAAGAAACAAAGTATGATTGTTCAATTAAACAGGAAATAGAAACAAGGTTCCTTTTATTTTTGGAAGAATGTATAAGTTTTCTAGAAACAAAAGTCTATTTAAAAAAAAAAAACTTAGCAGCTCCCATTGCACGAGTTGAAATGACGTCTTCTATTCCAACCTTGAGCATCATTTCACCTTCCTCGAGCTGCTGGAAGGAACTAATTCCCTGTAAAGAAAAACAAACGTGATTAGTGACTCCTGAATCACGTTTCTATGCATCATGGTTATTTTTCACTAAACAAGTTTCCAGAATTTGTAAATCATATTTACCTTCCTCCTCTTTCTTCTTTTCAGCAAGATACTTGGGGTAATTGCGTTTCGAGTGACCATCCACATTGTAGTGGAAGCATTTATCCTTGTCAAACTTAGCCTTGCCCTTTCCTTCATTTCCTCTTTGAGTCTTCTTAGAACTAGAGGTTGTAGGAAGAAACTTAGTTCCTGAGGATAAACCCTTGTGAAACTTTCTAGAATGAGCAACATTTGCCTCTCCTTCTACCGGACCCTTACCTTTCATAAGGGACTGAAAAGTCTGTAACTCATTAAAAATGATAGTTAGAGTGTAGTGTATTTTGTTCATAACCGCATTGTTGGGGAATTGAAGAAAACTCTTCGGAAGAGATTCTAAAATAAAGAACACCTGACTTTGCTCGTTGATGACCGTACCGTTCATTTAAGCGACATTGAACAAGACCATCAGGTCAAGAATATGTTCTCTCACTGACTGGCGTTCCTTCATGCACATGTTGTAAATGTACTTTAGGGCCTCGTGCCGAATTTGAATGGACGGTTGTCCAACTCTTGGAGGGAATCCATGATCTGACATGCAGACATCATGACCTCATGCATTTTGGTAAAAAAAACCAGACAGACTTGACAAGATGTAGACTCGAGCCTTGTCATTAGCCTTTGTCCAATGGTCATAAGCATTCGTCAACGCTTGGGATGCATTTCGAGCAGGCACTGAAGGATATTCCTCCATCAAGACGAATCACAGATCATTATAACCAGAATCGTATTCAGGTTAGATTTCCACGTCACATAGTTTTTACCAGTTAATTTTTCGTTTTTAAGCAAGGATATGATTGTGGAAGACATGTTGAAACATATTACAATCAATTGACCATATTAGTTATAATTGTCTTAACTCATTACTTAATTATCCAATCAATTTAACAAAAACACATGTAACTATAGAACCCTAATTAAACTATTGATTTTATTTTTTGCAATGATACTTCAGAGGTTTAGAGCAACAACCTTCGAAGGGTAATCGGCTACATCTCCTCTGAATTGAGACAATTTCAGCCAATCACTTATACTAGAGTAACTCTTATTCCTATAGTTTTTAGCTAACGTTGTTTCAGTTGAGGACTAGCTTAATTCATCTCATAAGTGTGACCCTCTCATGTTCGGATCCCAGAGGTACACTTCAACATGCTACCGAAAGGAAAGACAACTGTTGAAGATTAGCGTAAGGAACCCTATCCATTGCTGGAGTTTGCATTGTTCTAACTTCTATGATCAGGTTGTTCGATGGGATCGTCGCTCCAGGATGACACGCTGGTGGACCATAGGAATCCCACGGTGCAACCTAATGGAGGAGACCGTAGGATACGTTGACACACATCCCTCTCCCACTTACTATGAACACTTTTCCTATTCACCTTGTTATTAACCCATACAAATACTTTCCAAAGGAAGGCCACGCCCAGGGTGACACGATGCCGAGCATGAATCTCACGACGTGAATTCTTAGGGACTGAGAGTTGAAATTGGATATCACATATACTAATTTCCTCCTACTAAAGTATTCTAATATTTTTAGGATTGTATTATACTTAGTCAAAACTTGACTCATGAATTTATCTAAGTCCTTTTAATATGCTTGATATAACACTTATATTGAATGATTTAACAATAATTGATTTCACTTATCAAACTCTTTAATAAAATCAATCATTTATTGCATGTTTATAAAATATTTACCCAATTCACCTTCCAAGTCGGCTCCTAGGTGACGGTGTTCCGTTTCCATCAACTTAAATACCCCCATCTAGATAGAACGTTCCTTAGTCAAAGGTCCCTTATGGACAATTATTTTATAAATTTAATCTTATAACTAAATTCATTTTTAATCCTATTATAACAAATTAAAAAGATTAGCCTATTTCTAATCCCATTAGAAATAATTCTAACATAAGTCTAACTTGATCAATTTTAAACCATTTAAAATTAATTAGGACATATGTTTGCGTGCAATTCTTGATTATAGATTTTAAACTATCTCATTAAAACTATACCACTTATATTTTAATGCTTTATTAAAACCTATAAATTTACATCTAATGACATTAATTAAATACAAAAATTATATTTATCTAAGTAATGTCATGCTCAATGTAAATTCAATTTTCATTTGATAAATATAACACTTATATAAATCATACATGAAAATCAAGTATTCACATACATAATTCCATTATTTATTATAACAATTTTAATATATAGCATGATATATGGACATGCTTAATATAATCATACATCATTATAATATAACTCTTATATCATGATGCATGAGCATGCTAATTTAATCATGCATCCATAAAATATAACTCTTATACTTAATTTTGATGTATGTACATGTTTATCCTAAGGTGGATATTTTTAAATCTATATGACATACAATATGTAATATGAATTCAAATATTAATTTAAACATACATCCAATGCATAAATAAATTAATTTAACAAGCAAAAAATTGTATCGATTTTGGCACCCTAATGCAAAATTAATTAATTAAATCAATATAACTATTATATCAATTTAATTAATTAAGCCATGACTGCGCTCTTTCATGATATGATGAACAAGGAAATGGGGGGCGCCCTGAATCAATCAATAAGCTTTTTGATTTTCATGGAGGAGCCCGTCGCACTTTCACTTTTTTCGCTAGCATGATGGATAAAGAGCTGTGAGAAGACGGGAAGTCTTCTAGTATTCAAAGCTCTTTATTTTGGGGGCGTATATGATACCTGGGCTCGGGGGGGGGGGGGGGAGATGTAAGAAAAATCTGAAATCCTTTTTTCTAGGATCTCGTATGACCAATCCACGATTCCCAGCTTAAAGGAATGGCCCGAACCCACCCCATTCAATTCAGGGCTGTAACTGTGCGTGATCTGGTAATACACCAATTTGGCCCTTTCCTGCTAGGATTGGAAATCCTGTATTTTACATATCCATACGATTGAGTCCTTGGGTTTCCGAAATAGTGTAAAAAGAGGTGCGGAAGAGAACTTCGATTCGCCCGGCCAGCAGGCGCGCCCGGTCTGATTGAGGAGTAACTGTTTTTGCCTGAGAGAGTAAATAGCTTGACGAACGAATGGATCGGATTGAATTGGAAAACTTCGGCCCCTGAGAATACCACATCAAGGTGACAGGATTCGAACACTTTCGCTCGACCACCAATGTCTTACACTGCATGGCCAGCGGCTTTAGCTTCTGCTACTGACAATGACTACAGCTCTGACGACTGCCCTACTTACTCACTTGCATGTCGTCTTCGGCTGGAATACATCCTGTCTTTTCACCTTAGTAGTCCTATGCTCTCGGTTCGAGAAAGAAAAATAATCGAGGGACGAGCCTCGACTGGGCCAACATTGATGAAAAAATGACAAAAGAGAAACTTCTTCTACGTGTGATTCTTGATCTTGAATAGGAATCCTACAGCGATGGATTCTTTTCTTATTAGCAGTCTGATTTTATAAATGTCTCTCGTTTCTTTTCTCTTTCTTTAGCTGCGAACCTTTTCGGAACTGGTTAGGAATGGGCGCCACGAGACCAGCTCGAATCCAGCCAGTCTTTTCGTTTTTGGGTAAGGGTTTACAGGTACACCCTTTGTAACTTCATGGTATACCCACCCATGGATTGGCAAGTTCCTATTTGGAAGGATGTAACTTCTTAACCGCCGCAGTTTCGACCCCGATAGCTGCAGAAGTAGGGATAATGGCACCAGAAAGAATATTGTTTCCGTAAAGTAGAGATCCAGATATTCAAATTGATATCTTCCATTATGGATTAACTCCCAGTTCGATTATGATTCTTGACTGTACTTATTATTATAAAAACGGAGGCTCTGGGGAAGTCGGAATAAGGGACTTGAAGCTTACAGTCCTTACTCAACTACAAGTACATAGAGAGCTGCTGCCACCTATTCGACGAGGTGAGCCTTCGCTTTTTGGATCGTCTTCTGCCCAATGCGGTGCCCTCCCGTTTTTTTTCCTGCCGCCGAAAGGAATTTGTCTCCACTAGCGTCATTCGAAGAATGAAAAAAAAAAGGGTGACGATTTAGGTAGCTTTTAGTCGTCAAGAGGACTTAGTCGAAGGAAGAGGTGGCTTTCCAGGGTTTTAGTAAAGGATCTTATTAATTAAAACACAAAAACGAATTAGATAATAAAAAAAAACTTCAGCCGCGTCACTCCTTACGCATGCGCCGCCACTATTCTATCAAACTCCGAAATTTTGAACGTCATTCCATTTTAAGGTGTTTCTAAAACTTCATATGAGATATGGAGAGCTCATAAAAGTTGTTTATGATATATAAAAAATGTTTATATAGTTCAGAAATCTGGAATAGATCGATACATGTGTTAGTGTCGAACCCTTAAATATTGGAATATCGTTCAGATAGCATGCCTATCTGTAGGCAACACAAAAGTAGTATATTTTTCAAGTAAGAGAAAATCAAGTGTTTATGTTAACAAATGCTAATTTTTTCTAGAAAAGTATACAAGATCCCTTGTATTATTTAGTTTCCATAAAAAGCAAAGTGTATATCAATAAAGAGTTATTGATTAAAGCTGACACTGTAACAAAAGTTTTTTTTGGACAAATTAGATTCATCTTACTCAAAGAGTTGATGGTACTTTGATGTAGTAGGAGGAATATACGACAACTTATCCATTATTTGAGTTTAGTGGAAACTCAAGTCATCAGGTCTTGGTGATAGTATCGAGAAACAAGAAGTTGTGGAAATTAGATGCATTCCTTATATTGTTTTGAATCGAAGTCTGTTGTATACTAATATGTTTATATCGATCCTCTCGGCTAAAGTGTTTGAGGATCACCTAGTGAGACTAGGACTACGGGTTGTATAACCTAGGGCAAGTGGGAGAAAAACTCATGAGTATGTGATACTTAAAGATGGGTATATGATATCTAAAGGCAAATCATGGGTATGTGATGCTAGTTTATTTTATTTCTTTGTAAAACTCAAAAACTCAATGTATTCATATGTATGTTACCACTAGAGTTTTAGTCCAAGTGGGAGTTTGTTTGGTTTTATGTCCTAAAACTCGTGGTTTGTAAACAATAAACTCATTCTGTAAATCAATAAAGTTGCTATTGAATATATGAATTGCTTATTTTATTTTAGAAATAAATCCAATAAACTAAAAAGATCCATGACTATTACATGAGTACTTGAACTTTATGTAGAGACATAAGAGTGGATCAGGTTCGAGTAAATAGTCAAAATGATCTATAGTATGTGAATAAGGTTGGGTGCCTTATTCTGGTAATACTATCGGATGCGGTCCACTTTGTAATTGTTACAAAGAGTTGTAAAGTGCTACAAACGAAGTGATCTTGATTCGTTCATGTGATGACATGAGGAGTGGGGCGTCATGTGTAATGACATAAGTGATCTTTATAACGTTGTTTACTGTTTAAGACTGACTATTTCATAACAATGACCTAGGTAACTTAACCTTAATCCTAAGCTAACTATGAGCTCCTGTTTATTTGGGATTATCCTTAGATTTTCATAGGTGAGGGTTGGCTCAACAGCGTCGACTCAATAAGCCTCCTATTTCATAGGTAAGACCGGGTAGATAGTTGGGAACATAGGTTGCAAGATGGAATTCACTCCTACCCGCTCTCAGGGATAGTAGAGAGGTTGTTCCCTTAAGTGCTGACTCCTGGTCTTGAACAAGGGGCTCCACCCTCTCATTGGCCCGAGAGGGACTCGGTTTGATGATCGGATCACAAACTAATTGTTCATTAGAGGATCAGTGGGACTTAAAGAACAAGAGGTAATCTCGGGGGTAAAACAACATTTTGACCCAGTCGTTATTACGAACAACCTGTGAAGGGTTAACTTACTAATTATGGTTATATCGAGTGAACACAATATATCTACAGTGAAGAGAGTGTAACTATTGGGCTTTAATGGAGTGACCCGGTAGTTAATGAATGGAAGTTAATTCGGTGTAAAGGGTTTAACAAATTAATCTCGGATCATTAGAGCCCATGATCTATAGGTCCATTATGTAACGACCCGAGTTCAGGAGGGGTACATGAATGAATCGATATCACATCTAAATAAAAGGGATCCTGAGGACAGAAAAGTATGGTTAAGCAAGGCTTAAAAGAATTTAAAGTTACTACCTATACCAACAAGGTGCACCTTCCTTTTCGGTGGCTCAATCATAAGAACTCCAAAGTTAAGTGCGGGTGACCTGAAAATTTTTCTAGGATGCATGTGAGTGAGGACAAAGCATGCTGAAAGGGGGCCATCAGGGGTCGAATCTGGATTCCGAATCTTGGTCTGAGTAATTATATGTGATATAATTACACGTTTAATTTTAGAATTAAACGTAATTGGAGAATCGATTAATATATAAATATGATTTAAACATTAATTTTATGAAGAAGGATTCATGATAATGTAATTGGTGACAAATTAATTTAATAATTGATATTAAATTAATAGAATTAATTAAATTAATTATTAATTATTAATTTTATTAGAAAAATCGATTATTGAATTAATTTTTGTAAAATTAATAAAATTTTAATTTTAATTAAAGAATTAAAATTGGAAAAAGTTTTTATTTTGAAAATCAGTTTCAAAATAAATAAAAAAATAAAAAGAAGGAAATTGAAAATGGGAAAATCCAAATGTAGGATTTTTTCACTTTCTAGCAAGAAGGTTAGTCACCTTCTTACATATAATTCCACCGCCAAATTCCAGGAGGAGCTGGAATCACTTGAAGTGATCAGTTTGCATGAGAGTCATGTAATAAAACTACTCTTGATTGAGTGGAAAAGCTTATGCAATTGTTAAATTGCTAAGTTTTTGAAGGTTGAAGAAGTTCAAGTTTGTTTTGAGTCACACAACTCAATCTAAAGCTCCTAAAGAATAGTAGAGAAGCTCTAGTGGTGGTCCACAACAAGAATTGGAGAATATTGTAGCTCAAATTCGTGTTTGAAGAGAATCTTCAAAGGTATGTAATGAAACCCTCTTGATACCCCATGAACATGCTTAATTTGATATCAAAATTAAGGAATTAGAATGCTTAATGATTCTGTTTTTTTCTGCTGCCTATTTCTGCATTCCAACAAAAGTACCTCTCAACGATACATCGGGAGAGCACACATTATAATCATTATCACTTTTATGAATATTTCCCGACGGGTTATAGGGACCATCAAAAGATAGACTATCCACCGATGGCGTAATGGTACCGTTGGGAGAGAAGAACTACTGATGGTGCACATACATCGTCGGGAGTGCCCAATATCTATTGACGGTGTACATACGTCGTCAGCAGTGCCTAATATCTGCCGATAGTGTGCTTTGTTTGTTGGGAGAAAAGCTCTCGATTAAACTCCCAACGGATGGTTTCTCATCAACATATCTTCTTTCAACGTGATTTTTAGTATATGTCGATGGTTTGCTGTGTCGATAGAGGGCTCAATTCTTGTAGTGATAGCTTGATCATGTGATGCTTCTTGGGACAAAAAAGAATGTAAGTGTGGTATCAATTGGGTGCTTTGGAATCATAAGGGTGCGATTATTGCAATAGGTGGGAAGACTGTCTGAGGTTTGTTTATATTTTGTTCATTGAGGTTTGGGTGATTGCAATCGATTTGTAGGAACTTGGTTTGATAGTGCAACTGCCAGTGATGGTGCAATCGAACATTGTGACCGCAAGGCAACTACTGACAGGTGAGACAGATGTGTCAGTACCACCAGTGAAATTGGTGATGGAGGAAATTTTGTTCTTGAGAGCTCAATAAAATATACAATTCCATCACATTCAAAGATATCATAATATGATGATTAATGGTATAGTTTGTTAGACAGTGTATACGGTTGAGCCTCATAATGAGGTAGATTGGTCTCGATGTCATTGTAATATTGTTGGTCGATTGTTTTTTTTAAAAAATTAAAACCTTTTTGTATTTGAGGTTTATTTGTTAAAAGATAAGGAGCCAAAATAAATGACATAAAATGTGCACTTGACCAAAAAGTAGCTAGAAGTTCGAATTTCAAACGTTGTATTAAAAAATATATATATATATTGTTGAAGGCGCAGTCAAAGCAGTACAGTTCCAATTCAAAATTGCGCCAGATGCACAACTCTATTATTGCCTTTTGTCTTTATTATTCAATTAAAATCGTCAAATTTTGGACTTGTCTGACCTATTTAATTGAGATTATCATTTTTCTGAAAATTAAAAAAAAAAAAAAAAAAAGAAACCTTTCCCGCTTTCATCTTTTAAAACAATAATTTTAAATTTTTGGAGGGAATTTATACTGATGTCGGCTGATCAGTGATCCTGAAGTAAAATCAAATACAAGGATTTAAAAGGGTTTTAAATAGGTTAAATTATAAAAAACGTCCTAGAATTTTATATTTTGTGTGAAAAATGTCCCTGAATTTTCAAAAGTTTTAAAAATACCCTTAAACTTTCAAAAAATATCCTTACCGTTAGTTTTAGATGGAAACCGTTAAAGTTTTGTTTCGAAAATACCCTTGAATTTTCAAAACGTTTCAAAAATACTCTTTAACTTAATTAATAAAAGTTAAAAACTACCTCAACCATTAGTATTTGAAAAAAACATGTTGATTTTTCGTGACAAAAATGACAATAATTTTTTTTAAATGAGGATATCTATATAATTTATTTTAAAATTGATTTTTTTTTTAATTTAAGAAAGCTTTAAACAAATTGATCAGTATGAGTATTTTAATTTTTTTTTTTTAATTTTTAAAATCATTTTTGTCACGAAGAATTAACGATTTTTGTTCAATACTAACAGTGAAGGTATTTTTGAACTCTTATTAAAGGTATTTTTGAAACGTTTTGAAAGTTTAGAGGTATTTTTGAAACAAAATTTTAATGGTTTCTATTTAAAACTAACGGTAAGGATATTGTTTGAATTTTTTTTTTTTAAAGTTTAAGGGTATTTTTGAAACTTTAGGGCATTTTTGACCTAAAGTATAAAGTTCAAAGACATTTTTTTTTAATAATTTAACCTTTTAAATATAGTGACACTTTCAAGACTAACAAAACAATTATGAATGTTGCAATTGGGCCAAACTATTCAAATTAGCAAATCTAAGACGATGATAATAATAATAATAAGTTGTAAACTCTAAAATCACACCAAAAAACACGAAATTTGAAATTTACAGTTTTGGTAAATCAAACTAATATGTCGAGTAACAATTATATCAATCATATATATGTGATGTCTCGAGTTTAAGAGGGGATATGACTGAACCGATGTCACATCCGAGTGAGAGGGATCTGGAGAACATAAAAGAATGGTTAAGAAAAACTTAAAAGATTAGAAAGTTACTACCTAATACTAACAAGGTGAATCTTGTTTTTCGGTGACTCAATCATAGAAACTCCAAAATTTAAGCATGCTTAACTTGGAACAATTTTATGTTGGGTGATCTCTTGAGAATTTTCCTAAAAGGAAAGACCTGTATTGATTTGTGGGATAACCTTCACTTTTAAAAGCGGTTCAAGACAAACAAGGATGACAATCACGAATATATCTCAATGATATATTTTATTTAGAATGTATCTTTCTTTGTTATTTTGTTTTGACATTTTAATCAAAGATTTAAGAAAAGGACATGAAATACAAAAGAGGGAAAAAGGAAAATTGACGTGCAAAAAATGGTAAGCTGGATAATAGCATTGATACACTATTAATGAGCTTTGGATAAGTATTAATATATAAATATTATATTTTAAATTTCATTTTAAATGAATGTTGATACTAATATATAGCTCTAATGTATAATTGATATGCGTAACACTAATATATGATTGATGTACCTAAGTCCATGAATTTTTTATTATATACATATCTTCAATGTGTCGTTGGTTTACCTTCATTAGATACATTTTACATCAATTTATTATCTAATTTATATAGATGTATCACTTATATACTCCATGTTCTTTTTAATACACAAAGCAATTAAATATTTAAATCAATATTTTTCTTTTAAATAGCCAGTATATCATTAATATATGCAAGTTAATCGTATACATGATAATTGAATACAACTCATTTATAGACCTAGTTCCTTGTCGAATACTTATAAATAACTAGTCTATTATTGATAACCACATAAAATGATTATAAGATTGATCATGAAGTAAGCAAATTCCGTACGGAAGCGTGTGAGTGCGTGTGCTTTTAATTACGTTTCGAATATAAAGAAAATGTAGAGAAGTCTTAAACACATTTTAACTAAGCATGCTTTAAACAATGAAGAAAATGAAGGAAGAGATTACCTTTGAAGACTTTTTCCAATATCTTCTCCAAATCCTTGTTGCGTCACGATCTTAACCACTCTTCTTCAGTCTCGAATAGAACACTACCTCTACGTCTTTTCCGCTATTCTCCAATAAGGAAATAGCTTGTGAGAACTAAATTTTGAAGACAAGGGAAGAGATTTTCACTTTTACAGAAAAACTTTTTCTCTGTAAAATATTGTGTAAGTGATGTTCTTGAAAATTAGAACTCTTTTGCAAATCAAGTGAGAGGGAGATCACTCTCCACACTCTCACTAAAACTCACGTTCATTCCCTTGTAATTGCAAGGGAGTTAATATTTAACTTATTAAATTAAATCATATTTAATTTATTAAATTAAATAAATATTAATTAATCTAATTAATCTACTAATATTAATCAAATATCACATATTTAATTAGTATTACTTTTGAATCATATTGAAATGTATTTTTCTCTCATAACCTATAGTTTTGATATGAATTTCATTCATATTAAATTTAACCTATAGTTTTAATTTAATATATAGTTTGAATATGAATCTCATTCATATTAAATTTAACCTATAGTTATAATACAAATCTCATTCATATTATTTATTCAAATATTTTATTCTCTCGTTGTTTAATTTTGAATCTCACTCACAATTAACTTTTTATAATACAATGTATCTATATACATTATAATGATTGTATCATATACAATTAACATAAATTCCCTTAAATTTTGAAAAATTCAAATTCTTCTGAAACTATATATTCCTTCTTTTACTTTTGGTGAGCTAGCAGAGGGACCTAATCACTATTAGAAATAACGGATACGATAACTAACGAAAAAAGCTATAAAAGACATTTTATAACTATTTTCAAAGGTCCTAATAGCCAATGTTATTAATAGGCTTGCATATTAAAAGCTCAAATGATACAAGATTAATTAATTAAACTCTTTAATCAAATTAATTAACATTCATTAACTGTGGGTCACTCCATTAAAGACCCACACCTGCACTATTCACATTGTATAATATTTTTGTGTCCATAGATATAACCAATTATCAGTAAGTCAACCCTTACGAAATACTTGTAATTACAACTGGGTCAATTCACCGTTTACCCCTGTAATTACCTCTTACTCTAAGTTCCACTAATTCTCTAATGAACAATCTGTTTATGGTCCTACCATAAACAAAACTCTTTCGAGGCAGTGGGAGGGAGGGCCCATTGTTCAAGACACGGAATCAGCATATAAGGGAGCAATTCATCTACTTAGCCTAAAAACGAAAATGAGTGAATTTCATCTTGTGTAACTATATTTCCAGCTCCTCTACTTGGACAAATCCCAAAATGGTAGGCTTATTAAGTTGATCCGGACCACTCTTATCCATACAAATCAAATGACTGTCCTCGTAGACAGGACACTATAGGAAAAAAAAAGTCTATGATAGCTTATGGAAAACTCTATCATAGACCTTTTATAGTGTTTTACGAAATGTGATGACAACCCACACAACTGGACTTTTTATAGCGTTTTATAAAAAATTATAAAAAAAAATTGGTTTTTTATAGCGTTTCTAAAAGGTTATAAAAACACTCTTTTAATAACATATTTTTCTCTTCATAAAATGTATGATAGCCCTTTATAAAAGCTATCAAAGGTTTTTTGTAGCAAAAATAAAAAGTGATTCTGTTTATAATAGCATTTGTTAACAAATGTAAACTTTAACTTAGTCCTTTAAATTAAAGCTATAACACCCTGTAATTGGAATATTTTCATAGCGTTCATAATTTTTTATAACTACTTGATAAATGTTATAGATGCATATTAGTTATGTGAATAAATGATATTCAAAATGCTATTATTCATGTCCCATACACTGTTAGCTAGTAAAAGTCAAAATGTATATATCTAAATAAGCAATCTTACAAGCTTCATATTAATTGGCCAACAATAAAACTATATGGTAATGAGTATCAACCATTTTGAGATGAAACAAAATATAAACTCTATAAATTACAAAATATGTTGATATAAAAAATTCAAATAATTCTAACTTGTCTTTGTGGTCTAGACATTGTATGTATTATTGATAGTCCTTCATCAACCTATAAAAAGTCATTAAGTAATAAAAATTAAGTAAATTATTGAAATAAAGAAGTAAAATAATAAATAGATATATGTTCACATTTGAACGTTGTTCGAAAGTCAAGGGGAATATAAAAATTTATATAAGATCACAAAATAGATCAATACTAAAAATTATATGTTTAATATGGAACACTATGAAAGACACTAGCCATAACCATAACTATGAAACCAAGGAATTCAAATAAGGTCTTATAATGATAGAAGAAAATAAAGATCAGATAAACAAAAAATCTATTAATGGCAACAAAAGGCATTATGAAAAATAAGTTGTGGTTGTGTATCAAATGAAGATAATAACCAAGGACATTTCTAAATGGTAGGTGACATAGAACCATGCTTTAATGATCTTCATGTCCAAAAGCCTATATTTCTCTATTGTTCACAAACATAATGTATTCAAATATGGAAATAGAATCAACAACTTTGTCAACGTGATTGCTTGAGTTCGAAGCTTTGGAGAAAATGGCTAGAACCCAAATATCTAGCATGACTCGCATAAACATTTTCCAAAATACATACCACAATTGATACATTCTCGAACAACTCATAAACCAACAAAACTGTGAATCTAGAGCTTATAAGCACGAAATTACTAATCATTTATACAAAATTGAAATAGTAAGATTAAACATGCACAATAGGAAAACTAAGTCAAAAAATGAACAAAGAGAGAATAACACTTTGAAATGAATAAAAAAAATATATATTGCAAGTCTCTTTAATTTCATCTTCTAAATAGGCAACCTCAATCTAATAAAAAAAATACACGTATAATATGATCTCTTAAACCCAACTTAAAAAAATGAATTCAAAAGAGCCAAAATTTCTAATGTCTTACAACCTTTAGATTCAAACTAGGTTACAAAAAATAATGATAATAGTAATAATACTAAAGGAACCACTAAATTCACTCTTTTACACTAATAAGGACAAAGAAAACAATAAGCACAAAGTTGCTATCCACATCCAAATGATCCATGATTTCAGAGGGATTCAGAGGAAAAACAAAGTGGGTCTAAATTGACAAACATTCCAGAGAGAGAAGTTACTGTCAACTATAACTTACAAATAACTATTTGAGATAATAAAAAGTATTTAGTATTCTAGCCTTAATCTCTTAGTGCCCCTAATTTACAAATTACTAGCTAATTACAAGAAATGTTCACATACCTTTGAATGCTACAATCAGTTTGCATAGGTTCTAGACACAAATATCTAATCAATAAAAGAGCAATCAAGCCAAACTCTCAATAAAGAAAAGATATGTACAATATCCTCTATCATGAATCAACTAGTAACATATTATTGAAAATAACAAAGAAGGAACAACTCTATATATCAAACAAGTCCAACCTCTCTAAACTGAAACCCACTCAAGTAGTTTGATAGCTAGCAAGGTTGATCATTTCATTTTATATACATAATGACAACCAAAGTAAAGATGATATAAAGTTTAAAAAGAGAGCTTACTTCTTAGGAACAAAAGGAATCTATTTTCGTGAATTAGAATAAATTTCTCCTTGTAATCTAAGTGTTGGCACTTCTCAAAACTTTTAGGATCCTTTCTTTTTATATCCATCCAAGATTTCAGCACATATACAAAATCACAAACAAGAAGAAATTTTATGTAATTAAGTACCTTGGATGCAAGGTTAGGGATTGAGAGGAAAAAACAAAAGTTGGGAACCAGTACATTACATCATGAGTATAAGAAGTGTGCATTGTTGTGGAACAAACTTGAGAGAAGAGGCAAATATTGTCATTTATGGCTAGTAATGCATTCTCTAGTTATTTCCAAACTAATAAGAACCAAACCACTATACATACTTGACTCTTAACGTAAAGACTTCTCAGAAGGCGTTCACCATGATCATCACAAAGGTTCTACGAGTTGGTTCGTTTCCACTTAGTAGATGGAGGTGACGACCAATGGCCAATCATGGTAATAAGCTTTAAGTGGGTAGTAAGAAGAACAATATAAAAGAAAGTATTAAAAAGGGAAAACTAAAAGTAAATTCATCTTAGGAATTTTTTCAAACACCTTACCTGCAACATAGATGTTATACAAGCTAAAAGTGCCTCCAAAACTCACGATTCAATATATTGTTGCTCAAAATCGCCATTTGGAAATGTTGACACAATGTGATTATAGTTTTTGAATTTAAACAAGGAGTGAGGAAATGTAAACCACTAACCTTTAATAAAGAAGATTTCTAAAATGTTTTAACTAACCAATATGGTTTCTATCATATTTCTAGCACAAGTTGCATACACTAGTCTTTTCGAAGTCCAAAGTTAAGCACCTAAGCTACAAGTTCATTAACTTATAGTTACACAAGGATCTAGTGGCAATATTTCATTTATTCATGAATATTCAAACCCATCAAACTAGTTACATGAGTGACGAGAAAAGAAAACAAAATTTACAAATTCAAAGGTTCTTTTGGTCTTTCTTTATTGGTAATAGTTTATTTACATGAGTGATCACATCAAGGAGTTGAAAGGAAATATCCAAATACATGGGTCCTTGAGCGGAAACGGATCGTCCTAATTTTCAAATATACATAATACAGAATTGTTACAGTAAACATCCATTATGCATCTAACATTTACAGCATGCATAGACTTAATTAAAGAGAAGAAAATAGAAGGGTTCAGAGCCCTTACCTTTGAAGAACAGTCTTCAATGGATTCCCTCGAACTGATGACACCACCACAAATGACTACTTCAGTATTCTTTGGATGAGAATCCAAGAGGAGTGGGACTCTAGCTATTTTGATGAGGGAGACAGAGAGGAGCAGGGAGAGGAGAAGGTAGAGATAGATTGAGAAGAAAAAAACATAGAATTCTTCACCGTTCACCCTTGTCTCTTGAATTCTGTAAAAAAAACCAAAAACCAGAGAAGATCCTTAACTTCCACTTACACGTCTTAGAGAGAAAGATGGGGAGGGAGTTCCCAAAATTGATTTTAAAAATAAATTAAAAAATAATTTATTCAATAAATCATTTAATATATAAATTTATATGATAACTACCTTATCATATAATATATACATTAAACTATATGTTATATCAAATATAACATATAACCTATAATTTTTATATTTTATCATATACAATATAATCTATAGTTTATATTCTCTCACTAATGATATTTAATATGAATCCCATTTGTATTAAATTTAATCATATGAATCCAATTCATACTATTAGTATTTGTATCATATTCAAATATTTATTTCGTCTGATAAATACTTAATAATATAATATATCAAATACAATATAGTAATTCTATCATATATAATTAGAATTAATTATATCACATATAATTAATTCATTTGAACGATTCATTAATTCCCATTGATTAATTATATCACATATAATTAATTAATTCTCTTAAACTGATTCTCATTAATTCCCATTGACCTACCGAGGGGACCTCGTGGACATGTAGCTTGAAGGTCTAACGATACGTGAATAATTAATTAAACTCTGAAATTGAATTATTCACCATCCGTTAACTGGCACCACATTGTTCAAGCCCTATAATCAGCCTTTAAGGGAGCAATTTATCTATTTACCTCGACGTTGGGTAAGGAGTGAATTCCCTTTTGTGTAGTTTTGTTCCCAACTTCCCAATCAGACGAATCCACAAAATGGTAGGCTTGTTGATTCGACCATCTGGCCACTCTCACTCATACAAATCAAAGGACCACCTTCATAGGTAGGAGTTTACAACTCATTCAGAATTCAAGTCATGTTACCTATGGTTATCTTGGTGAAATGGAAGTCTATATTGTAAACGACGTTAAATAATGAGACTAAACATTTCGTGGTCTGGTCTTATACAAACTCTTTTGTATAGAATATTATAACATGTTTGGTTGGATGATATAAATTGCTCACAATGATGTGATACTACGTCTAATTATGCGTTAATTATGGATGTTCATGTAGTATGCCATACGTTGTCACAAGTTTCCTTACAATGGAACCAAGTGTAATTCCACTGCAAGTTTCTCGGTGTGATCCGAGGTCGAACACGAGGTCTAGTTTAGGTTATTGCGGTACGTTCATGATACATGCGACCAGGTTTTCAATCTTTAAAAGTGTGTTTGTATAAGTATATAAATTGCAATAAAATAAAGGAAAGTAGTAAAGATGCGATAAAAACATAAAAAGACAGTAAACCTAAACTAGATGATACAAGATACAGACTACATGTACAAGATGCTGGGATTAAGGCTGGCTGTGAAAGTTATGCAAAGACATGGGATGCGGCGACAAGTCTTATGAATAGAATAGAAATAGAAAGACAAATAATATAAACAACGCAAGTTCTTAATTGGATTAAAGGTACAAATACTGTTCCACTCTTCTCTTGGCGTACACCTCTCAGTGATCGGCCGCGCTCTCACATATCTGTGGTGAAACAGAGACTAACGTAATGAACGCAAGGTTGCTTCCATGTCTGGAAGTACTACTCACTTTAGTTAACGCATTCTCCTGACCTTCTCTCGATAGATCAGAATGACACCTTCACTTCTGCTCTCACAGGTGAAGATGCCGTCTAGCATGCTTTAGCTAAACGTATTTTATATCTTTAATACAGATTAAGTTCTTAGTGATTCATATTGCTCATAAGAGGATTAAGAAGATATCATGGAGAAAGTGATTGGTGGGTGAACGGAAATAGACAGAAAATGGTAAATGGAATTTATCGAAACATTTAATATTTCTACTAAGCGTTTGATACATTGTGTGTGAATGAAGAGATAAAGAAAACATGAATTACACAATGAAAAAGATAGAATTGATACAAACAAGTGCCAATGTCTTGGCACTGATTCGATGGAGATCTGCTTGCCGGATAGGATGGATTTGATGGTAGGAAGAACTTCCCTCTCAGGCTTGCTCTACCGGTAGTAGGGATCTTTGCACAGAGCTTCCGATCAGGTGTTTGGCAGGTTAGATCTGAGATTCACCTCTCGGCCTTATCTCGTCTTCTTCCCGAATTTCTTCTCTTAAGCACTTAGCTCAACCTTCTCTCTACAATCTAGTAGCACTTAGCCTCGTATCAAGTAGCATATTTTTCTCTGAAATTAATGGGGTATTTATAGGTACAGATCTTTGACTCCGGCCTTGTGGTCCCCACTCATGGTTATGGTAATTCCGAAGATGGAGGGATATTATTCCTTCTATTATGCAATCAGACTGTCAATTCTGCATAACCGTTAGTTGTACAAGTGTCTCAATCCTCTGTTCTTGCGTTGCTCAGCTACATCTGTCGATCATAGGTTCGCATGCAGTGTTTGTTTTTATTATCGCATGGAGTTGAAACATAGCTCTCGGATTGACTGTCGCATTGTGCCGCCATTGCGATATTCGTCTCTTCATTGTTGATTGACGGGCGCAATGTGACAGAGATGCGTTGATTAGTCTCTCGTGAGCCTTGAGCGCAAGCGGTGACTTGGTCTCCTACAAAACGGAGTAAAGTTCGGCTTGTCTTCCATCTTTTTAGTGTTAATGGGTGTAATCGCAAACATTTATAATTATTGCAATACTAGGCTAATTTTCATACAATTGGTGCATAATTACTAACTTTTGGCCGTAATATCTAGATAAGGTGGCATAAATAACTTGTATTTTTACAAGTTATCAAATATTCCCGCTCATATATCTCCACATGAATGATCAGAATCAGATCATTTGTAGCACTTTACAATAATTGTAATATCTACAAAGCGGGCTATACTTGTAGTGTCACCAGGGTAAGGTATCCAGCCTTATCCATCTATTATAGACCATTAGGTTATCACTTAAACATGATCCACCCGTATGTCTCTACATACATGTTTAAGCTACAAGATAACCTTGGATGTTAGTTTATTGGTTTGTGGTTAATGCAACTAATTTTGAAATAAAACATCACATATTTTATTACATAAATAAAATGTTTATACAATACAATTACAAACTATAGAACCTTATAAGATTTAAGGCATCAACCTTAATAATCTCCCACTTGACCTAAAGTTAGTGGGGTATACAATGTACAAGTTAAACTAAAATACAAAGTACACGAAATATTAAATTAGGGCATAACACGCGCCCAGTATAAATTTCCCACTTGCCCCATTCTAAATGTGGCCTGTCCCATAGACCCACAGGTGACCCTTAAACACCTTAACCGTGAGAGCCTTTATAAATGGATCAGTAACGTTGTGCTCTATAGCTCTGCATGGTGATCATGTACCCTCGATGGACAATTCCTCAGATGAGATGATACTTCTGCTCTATGTGTTTTCCGTGCTTGTGACTCTTAGGCATTCTAGAATTAGCCACAACACCATTATTATCACAATGAAGCGTGATGGGCTTTGACATATCTAGAACGACTTCTAGATCAGTCAAGAATTTCTTGAGTCATACAGCTTCCTTAGCAGCTTTACAAGCCGCTACATACTCAGCCTCCATGGTAGAGTCAGCAATACACCCTTGCTTGGTGCTCATTCAAACTATTGCCCCTCCGTTAAGAGCGAACACTGATCCTGATATAGATTTTCTAGAATCCTTATCATTTTGGAAATCAGAGTTTTTGTATCCTGTAAGGATCAGATCCTTAAAACCATACATGAGCATGTAGTCCCTCGTTCTCCTTAGATACTTGAGGATATTCTTAACGGCGGTTTAATGTTTATATCTTGGATTAGACTGATATCTACTGACTATTCCCACTGCATAGAAGATGTTAGGTCGAGTACATAACATCGCATACAATAGGCTGCCAACAACCAATGCATAGGAGATCTGTACCTTAGAGGTGTCTTAGGACACTGTTCCTTAGACAAAATTACTCAATGTTTGAAAGGTAGTAAGCCTCTCTTGGAGTTCTACAGCGAATACTTGACAAACATTTTGTCAATGTATGATGTCTGAGACAGAGTTAGCATTTTGTTCTTTAAATCTCTAAAGATATGAATTCCTAGAAAAAACTGAGCCTCTCCCAAATCTTTCATTTGGAATTGGGTCGCTAGCCAGTTCTTAACTTCAGTCAGTAGACCTACATCATTCCCAGTGAGTAGGATATCGTCTACATATAATACTTGGAAAGCTACTGAACTGTTAATAATTTGCTTGTTTAAACAAGGCTATCAACATTTTGATCAAAGCCATAAGATTTGATCACAATATCAAACCTTATGTTCCAAGATGGAGATGCTTGTTTCAGCCCATAAATGGACTGATTAAGCCTGCAAACCCTTTGCTCTTGACCTTAGGTTATGAATCTCTCGAGCTGCTCCATATAAATGGTCTCCTCAAGATTTCCATTCAGAAAGGCAGTTTTGATGTTCATTTACAAAATCTCATAGTCAAAATATGAGACAATGGACAGGAGGATTCAGATAGACTTCAACATGGCAACAGGTGAAAAAGTCTCCTCATAGTCGACTCCCTCAAATTGGTTATAACCCTTTGCCACTAGTTTAGCCTTGAAGATTTACACCTTCCCATCAACACCCTGTTTTCTCTTGTATATCCATTTGCAACCTATAGGTTTAATCCCATTAGTTAAATTACAAGATCCCAAACCGAATTGAAGTACCCAAACTAAATTGAAGTACTTCGACTCCATTTTTAGATCCATAGTTTTGATCCACTCATCTTTGTCAACATCCCCATTGCCTTCTTGTAAGACAATGGAACCGCAATATCTCCGTCAGCTACCATGGCTAAGATTTCCGTTAAACTCATGTAACGGATAGGTGGGTTCGCAACCCTCCCACTGCGTCGAGGCTCCCTCAACACTTGAGGTGGATTTGACCTACTAGATGATCCAACTTCAACAACTCTTGTTAAGGTGTTGGGTTCTTCAACAACTCTTGTTAAAGGTTCAGTAGATTCCTTAGAAAGTTCATTTAACACAACGTTACTGCAGGGCTTGTGCTCCCTTATGTGGTATTCTTCCAGAAAACTAGCGTTTATCGACACAAAAACTTTATTCTCTTTAGGGTCGAAGAAGTAACTGAAGGATCCAAAATTGAAGAAAACCTTGAGCGGAAGCGGATCGTCCCAATTCCCATTTCTCATAGAATTTAATATTTACAGAAAAGAAAGAACAAGATATGCATTTGAATAAATTAAAACATGCTTAATTCAAAGAAACTTAGGGTTTCAAAAACCCTTACCTTTGAAGACTTTCTTCAAGGATCCCTCAATCAAGATACAAACACTACCACGATGGTTTCCTCGGTATTCTCAGGCAGAGAACCCAAGAGCGGTGGGCTCTGGCTATTTTGAAATGAGGGAATAAAATTTTGAGTAGAGAGGAGGAAAAGCTGAGATTGTTCACTAACAACCTAAAACTCATAGACAACTTCTGTCTTTCTCACAGTTTGTATTTTTCAAAGAAGGAGACTCTCTCATCTCTTTCAAAAGCCAAAATACAGCAACCACCCACTTACGTGGTTAGAGAGAAAAGAGGGGGAGGGAGTTGTAACTCCCTCCCCCATTTAAGTTAAAATAACAATTAATATGTATATATATGTGTGTGTGTGATAACTAACTTATCATATAATATATATATTAAATTATATTTAATAACAAGTATAACATATAATCTATAGTTTTAATATTGTATCATATACAATATAACCTATAGATTCTTTTCTCTCTCATATGATATTTAATATAAATCACACTTATATTAAATTTAACAATTATGAATAATTCATATAATTAATATTTGAATCATATCCAAATATTTATTTCCTTTCACTAAAGCTATAATGTATCAAATACATTATAATAATTATATCACATATAATTAAAATAACTTAATCATATCATATATAATTAAGTCCCTCAATTAATTTGAACAATTCAAGTTAATCCAAAAACTGATTCTCATTTAATCCTATTGAGCTACCAAGGGGACCTCATGGACTTGTAGCTTGAAGCTCCAACAGTACATGAATTATTAATCAAACTCTTTAATTAAATTATTCATCATCCGTTAACTGTCGGGCACTCCACTAAAGACCGACAGCTGCACTCTTCGCACTACAGATATATTTCTATGTCTATTGGATATAACCAATCAATAGTACGAAGAACCTTCACAAATTACTTGTAAGTACAGTTGGGCCAAAATTACCATTTTGCCCCTATAGTTATATTTAACTTTTTTAAGTACCACTAATCCCTCTAATGAACAATATATCATAGTCCAACTATGACTAAACCTCTCTCAGGCCAGGAGAGGGTGTGGCGCCACATTATTCAAGCCTCAGAATCAGCCTTTAAGGGAGCAATTTATCTACTTATCCTGACCTCGAGGAAGGTGTGAATTTATTCTTGTGTAGCTGGGTTCCTAGCTCCCTAATCAGACGAATCCTTAAAATGGTAGGCTTGTTGAGTCGACGATCTAGTCACTCTCACCTATACAATTCAAAGGACCGCCCTTATAGGCAAGAGTTCACAAACTCCTTTGTATAGAATATCCCACTCAGGATTCAAGTCATGTTACCTATGGTCATTTTGGTGAAAGATAAGTCTCTATTATGAACGATGTTATATAATGAGACTAAACATTTCGTGGTCCATTCTTATACAAACTTCTTTGTATAGAATATCCCCACTCACATGTCTATACATGAATGATCAGGATCAGATCGTTTGTAGCACTTTACAATAATTGTAACACCTATAAAGTGGGCCATACTCATAGTGTCACCAGGATAAGATAACCAACCTTGTCCATCTACTACAAACCATTTAGATTATCACTTAAACATGATCCATCCGTATGTCTCTATACATGTTTAAGCTACAAGAAGACCTTGGATATTAGTTTATTGGTTTGTGGTTAATGTAACAAAATGTGGAATAAAATAACATAATGTGGAATAAAATAACATATATTTTATTAAATAAACAATGATTTTGTTCAGATCATTTACAAACTATAGAACCCTACGAGATTTAGGGTGTCAACCTCAACAATCTCCCACTTGACCTAAAGCTAGTGGGGTGTACAATATAGTCAAAATATAAAGTACGCAAATAATAAACTAGGGCATAACATGCGCTCAGTACAAATCTTCCACTTTCTCTAGTCTAAACGTTGCCTGTCCCGTAGACTTATACTCTGTAGGTGACCCTCAAACACCTTAGTTGTGAGGGCCTTTGTAAACGGATCAGGAACCTTATGTTATGCAGCTATCTGCGTGACAATCCCGTCCCCTCGATGCACAATCTCTCAGTTGAGATGATACTTCTGCTCTATATGCTTCTTGCGCTTGTGACTCTTCAGCTCTCGGGAATTAGCCATAGCACCATTATTATCACAATAAAGTGTGATGGCTTTGACATGTTTGGAATGACTTCCAGATTAGTCAAGAATTTCCTGAGCCAAACAGCTTCCTTAGCAGCTTCACAAGCCGCAACATACTCAGTCTCTATAATGAAGTTAGGATGCACCCTTGCTTGGTGCTTCCCCATATTACTGCCCCTTTGTTAAGAGTGAACACTGATCCTGATGTCGATTTCCTAGAATCCTTATCAGTCTAAAAATTCGAGTCCATGTATCCCGTAAGGATCAAATCCTTAGAACCATATATGAGCATGTAGTCCCTCATTCACCGTAGATACTTGAGGATGTTTATAACAGTGATCCAGTGATCTAATCCTGGATTAGATTGATATCTATTGACTATCCCCACTGCATAGTAGATGTTAGTTCTAGTATATAACATCCCATACATCAGGCTGCCCACAGTCGAAGCATAGGGGATCCATCTCATTTCCTCAACCTCATGAGGTGTCCTAGGACACTGTTCCTTAGACAATGTAACTCCGTGTCTGAAAGGCAATATGCCCCTCTTGAAGTTCTGCATTGAATATTTGACAAACATCTTATCAATATACGATGCTTGATATAGAGCTAGCATTTTGTTCTTTCGATCTCTAAAGATTTGAATACCCAGAACAAATTGAGCCTCTCTCAAATATTTCATTTGGAATTGGGACGCTAGCCAGTTCTTAACTTGAATCAGTAAACCTACATCATTTCCAATGAGTAGAATATCATCTACATATAACACTAGAAAAAATATTGAACTGTTGATAATGTTCTTGTATACACAAGGCTCATCAACGTTTTGATCAATGATCAAAGCCATAAGAGTTGATCGTAGTATCAAACCTTATGTTCCAAGATTGATAAGCTTGCTTCAATCCATAAATGGACCGATTAAGCTTGCAAACCTTTTGGTCTTGACCTTGGGTTATAAATCCCTCAAGCTGCTGCATGTAAATAGTCTCCTTAAGATTGTCATTCAAAAAGGCAGTCTTGACATCCATTTGCCAAATCTCATAGTCATAATATGAGGCAATGGATATAAGTATTCTGATAGATTTAAGCATGGCAACAAGTGAGAAAGTTTCCTCATTGTCAACTCTCTCAACCTAGGTATAACCCTTTGCCACTAATCTAGTCTTGAAGGTTTGCACCTTCCCATCAACACCCTATTTTCTCTTGTAGATCCATTTACAACCTATAGGTTTAATCCCATCCAGTTGATCTACAAGATCCCATACGGAATTGAAGTACATAGTCTCCATTTCAAGATCCATCTCTTTGATCCACTCATCTTTGTCAATATCCTCCATTGCCTTCTTGTAAGACAATGGATCCTCAACTTCACCATCAACTACTATAGCCAGGATTTCTGTTAAACCCATATAGCGAATAGGTGGGTTCGCAACCCTTTCATTACGTCGAGGTTTCCTCAACACTTGAGGTGGATTTGACCTACTGGATGATCCTACTTCAACAACTCTTATTGAGGTAATAAGTTCTTCAACAACTTTTGTTGAAGATTCAATAGTTTCTTTGAAAATTTCATTCAACACAATCTTACTTCGTGGCCTATGCTCCCTTATGTGGTATTCTTCAAGAAAAGTAGCGTTTGTCGATACAAACACTTTGTTTTCTTTAGGATCAAAGAAGTAACCACCTCTCATTCCTTTGGAGTATCTTGCAAATAGACACAATTTTGAACGTGGTTCCAATTTCTCAGGATTAGCCTCAAGCATGTGGGCTGGGCAATCTCAAATTCTGAAATGGCATAAACTAGCTTAACAACCATTCAATAATTCTAAAGGTGTTCTACCAACACTCTTGGATGGAACACAGTTCAGGATGTATGTTGCAGTCTTTACTGCATAATCTCAAAACGAGTTAGGTAAGGAAGCGTAACTCATCATTGATCGAACCACGTCAACAAGGTTTGATTTCTCCTTTCTGATACACCATTTTGCTGAGGTGTACTTGGAACTGAGAGTTGGGATACTATTCCATGTTCTATCAAATAATTCAGGAATGTTAAATCCATAAACTTTCCACCTCGATAATATCGAAATATTTTAATCATTCTGTTGAATGCATTTTCAACTTCAGTCTTGAATTCTTTGAACTTTTCAAAAGATTCAGACTTATGTTGCATTAAATAAATGTACCCATATCTTGAATAATCATCAGTAAAAGTGATAAAATATTTGTAACCTCCCCTAGTTTTTACATTCATCGGACCACAGAGATTCGAATGTACTAGCTCTGAAGGTTCTTTAGCCCTATGACCCTTTCCTGTAAAAGGTCTCTTAGTCATCTTGCCTTTAAAGGCATGACTCACACACAGGTAACAAATTTTCTTGTAACTCACTTAGAAGTTCATTTTTCACCAACCTCTCAATCCTATTGAGATTGATGTGTCCTAACCTCAGGTGCAGTCTTTTATATTGGGTTACTGCAGTCTTAAACATTTCTGTGTTATGAAGGGCATTAGTTGCTAACTGTCTTAACACATAAAGATTATTTTCCAGTTTTTTAAAACAAACATCAACACCATTTTTGGAAATAAACATTTCATTTACAATGAAGTTGATATAGTATGAATGTTAAAGCAAACGCTTTATAAAAACAAGGTTCCTTTTTTAAATCAGGAACTACATATACATTTTCTAAAATAAGAAATTTATTTTGCAAAGCCAACGAGGAGACCTCCCACTGACACAGCCGAGATGACGTGCCCAATTCCAGCCTGCACCGTCATCTCACCAATATCTAGTTGCCACCAGGAACTAATTCCCTGAAATGAAGAACAAACATGGTTAGTGGGCCCAGAATCTATAATCTAAACAGAATCTTCATTCTCCTCTAAGTTGGTTTCCAATACATGTAAATTATATTTATCTTGTTTGACCTTCTTCTTTTCTGCCAAGTATTTGGAGCAGTTCCTCTTCCAATACCCATCTTGGTTTTAATGGAAAAAAAAATTCCCTTTGTAGCCTTGATCGACTTTCTTCCCCTTTGAGCGGCAACTACAAGGTTAACTTTCCCCTTTCCGCCCTTCTTCTTCTTCCACTTTTTGGTGCCGGAGGAAGAAGGTACAGACCTAGTCCTAGAGGTCGAACCTCTATGAAACTTTTTAGAAGATGAAGTAACATTTGCTTCACCCTTCTGTTACTTGCTTTTCATCAAGGATTGGAAGGTCTGTAGCTCATTGAGCAGAGTGGTCAGGTTGTAGTCAATCCTGTTCAAAACAGCATTGCTACAGAAATGTAGGAAACTTTCAGGTAAAGATTCCAAAATGAAACTAACCTGACTGGCTTTAATGCTTGACCCATTCATCTCTGCCACGTTGAAGTGGACCATCATGTTGAGAGCATGTTCTCGAACAGATGCCCTTTCTTGCATACGGGCATTAAGGATGTGTTTCAAAGCGTGATGCCTGAGTTGTGCGGATGGTTGTCCGAACATTCCCCTCAATGACTCCATGATCTCACGAGCTATGAGCATGGGCTTATGCTTCTGGCCAAGACTTCGTTAAGACTTGCCAAGATATACACTCGGGCCTTATCGTTTGCCCGTATCCAATGTTCATAAGCTTCCTGAACATTTCGAGGAGCATTGGAAGCAGGAATGGGAGGACAATCCTCCATGTTGGGATTGGTGTCCTAATTCTCCCAGTGGTCTCGCAGTTTGTAAATAGTTTGTACACATTGTTATTAATAAAATAAGAGTTATTTTATTTAGTTTTACCCATATCCAGTAAACTAAGATCCGTGTTTATTTCATGTAACTTAAGCATGTGTGTGAGACATACAAGTGGATCATGCCTTAAGTAATAACCTAAAATGGCCTTAGTATAAGGATAATGAGGGATACCTTATCTTGGTGATACTACGGATACGACACACTTTGTAGATATTGACAAGTGTTGTAAAGTGCTATAAATGGTTTGATCCTGATCATTCATGTTGAAACATGCCAGTAGGGGTATCTTATACAAAGAGTTTGTATAAGATCGGATCACGAGATGATTAGTCTCTTTATATAACGTCGTTGATAATTGAGACTTACATCTCACTAAAATGACCATAAGTGACATGACCTTAATCCTGAGTGTTTTGGAAACTCCTGCCTATGAGGACGGTTCTTTGATTAGTATTGGTGAGAATGGCCGGATTGCCAACTCAACAAGCCTACCTTTTTGGGGATTTGTCTGATTGGGAAGCTAGAGAACTCAGTTACACAAGACGAAATTCACTCCTTCCCCTAAGCAGGGGTAAGTAGATAAATTGCTCCCTTAAGGGCTAATTCCGAGTCTTGAACATAGTCATAATAGGACTATGACTTATTGTTCATTAGAGGAATCGGTGGTATTTAAGGAGTTAGATGTAACTATAGGGGCAAAATGGTAAATTGGCTCAACTATACTTACGAGCGATTTGTGAAGGGTTATCGCATTATTGATTGGTTATATGGACATAGAAATATTTCTATAGTGAGAAGAGTGCAGTTGTTGGTCTTTAGTGGAGTGACTAACAGTTAACGGATGGTGAATCTCGTGACTAAATAGTTTAGTCAGTTATTCACGTACCGTTGGAGCTTCAAGCTACAAGCCCATAAGGTCCCCTTGGTAGCTCAATGGGTTCAAGTTGAGAATCCGATTTTGAGTTAGTTTGAAGTGTTCAAATTAACAGGAGGAAATTCAATTATATGTGATATAATTGGTGTGATGTATTAGATACATTAAATGGAGGAATTAATATAAATATGATTTATATTAAGTACCATAAAATAGAAAAATAACTATTGTTTATATGTTTCATATGATGAAATATTAAAACTATAGGTTATAAATAAAATATGATAAGTTGGTTATCATATTTATTTATAATATATTAATTATATGATAATTAATTCTTTTTCTCTAATAACCAATTGAGTGGGAGGTTATTGAAAGTTTTATGGTAACTGTAAAGATAAAAGGAAAATAGTTTTCCAAAATTAGAAGTTGTTCCATTCGGATAATTCTCCCGGAAATAGGCTATCAAATGATTTTTTTTCTAAGCGATAACCGTTGAGAGTCTAAATGATCGTTTAAGAGTTGAATATATGATAGGTACTTAGGTGATCATTGCTACACGATCGAGTAGCAAAGTCTATGCGATAGGCTTCATTTACTAAACGATCGAGTACATCGTTTATGCGATAGACAGTGTTCTCATCTCCCACTCACTCGATCGTCTACACGATCGCATACCTCCTTTCTTCCTCAAGCCAAGATCATATAGAGTCCAAAACTCCTAGATTCTTACTCTAAGAATATCAAGGTAACACTTGTGGTGGTGTCCTTACTCTGTTCATGAATCGAGTTGAACTCGATTGGGTTCGAGGAGCATCAAGTTGTTCTTGCTGTTGGTGGTCCATTCGTTATGTTCGAGTGTTGTTGTTGGACGCATTGGAGACTGATCGAGGGATTCTTGAAGAATGATTCTTTAAAGGTATGCATACTCTATCCCTTGAATCTTTTATAGCATGCTGTAATTTCGGTTTATGAATAACTTATTAGTTTCCGTTTAAGATTGTAATTGTTTCTGTTCAATCAAAATGGAATTTGGAACGATCCACTTCTGCTGCTCATAGAGATCCTCGTTTATGATTTCCTTCACTCCATTAGGACAAAACGAAGATCATCGATGATCAGTGTGTTGATTGTGTTTTTCCAACTAGTGTAATTCTCTCCCGTTCTGTGATGAGCAAGTTTAAAGTAGCGGTAGCCATAATAAAGTAGTTGCTAAAAAAAAACAAACTAGTTACAACCAATCGGATTTTTAGCAAAACAGTCTAGTGTACCCTAAGTTACATTTAATTTGCAATTGTGTTTCAGTGAGGCAGGACAAAAGTCACCGTAGGGAGATCAAGTACCCCTTCACTGAAATGAGACATTCTCAACCACTAGACAGAAACAACACCATGTCATTGTAACTAACAGTCACTATTGTTCGGTCCAAAATTTGTTAACATGCTTAAAAATTCTTGTAAGTGTAACCCCACATTTTAGGTTCTAGAGTTCCACCCCAATGAGCCAATGGTAGGGAAAAAACAATTGGGACATGAAACTAAATCAACCCTATCCATTTCTAGAGATTGAATAAACGTCATGCAATACTGCCATCCTTTAGGGGGACACACATGATGCCACGAGGCGATGCATGAAACTTTATTTAACCTATTGAGAGAGACCGAGAGATGTGCTGTCACACGTCTTGCTCCCACTTACTATAAACATTCTTTCCATTCACCTTGTTATTGACCTACCCAAATGGCACCCGTATGGAGACACCCATGGTGCCTTAAGGCCGAGTGTAAATCTCAGGGTGTCAATTTATAGGGAGAAACGTGTAGAGGATAAAATGAAGTATCATATACCCCATTTTCCTCTCACTGAGTGTTTTACCTAGGGTTAATTAACTTAGGAAAAATTCGTCTACTGATTTTATCTAAGTGAACGTTTAACAAAGACAACACTTGTCTTTGATGATCAAACAATTTTGACTGAAGTCTTATTAAACTCTTTAACAGACTTTAATATAACTTGCATGCATATAGAAAATCTATCTAATTCACCTTTCCAGGTAGGTTCCCAGGTAAGGGTGTGACTTTCTGTTAACGTAAGTACCCCAGCCTAGACAGAACCCGCCTTAGACAAAAGGTCCCTTATAGATATTTTGTTACATTTTTTAATTTTTTTTATTAAAAATCAATTTAATCCTATTAAACCTATTAAAGGATTAAACTAAGATTTCTAATTTTATTAGAAATGTGATCTTAGGTCTATCTCAATCATGTTTTAAAATGATTATAAAAAATTATTATAGCCTAAGGTTTGCATGCAACTCTTAATTATTAATTTTAATTCTAATTTCATTTAGTTATAACGTTTATAAGCAAATGGAACAATTAAAATATTTATTGCATGCTTGACATACTTTAGTTAATCATAATATTTATAAATTAACCTAAGGTAGTGTCATACTTCAATCTCAATTCATTACTAACATATATAACAATTATATAATAAGGTAATAAATCATACTATAGCATACTTCCATACATCCATTCAACTATATATTATAACAATTATAATATAAATAATGCATGGATATGATATAAATGCATGCATACATATACTATAACATTTATACTATATGATGCATGTGCATGCTATATAATTTAAATCATGCATATATACATACATACACACACACACACACACACACACACACACACACACATATATTATAACATTTATAATATAAAATGATACATGAATATCAATGCATAACCTATGGTGGGTTTTACAACTATGTGACATACAATATGACATGTAATTAAAAACATACATCATACGTATATTTAATACTAACAGTTAATGGACCGGGATAGGACACCTAAAATAAACTTAAAAGCTAATTATTACAAGATAAGAGTCATCTGGTTTGAAACAAGTGAACCAGGCCTTGAATTGCTCAAACCGAACCACCATTCAATGAACTCTCTGTTGGGGTTGATGCCCTAAAGTCTCGTGTCCTGTAGTTTGTAAACAGCTTGTACGAATGCTTGTATTGTATAATATATGATATTTACTTTACATCTTGTTTTTTTGCTCAGTTACATGTTTTATTTACTTTACCACAAACTAATAAACATAAAATCCCTGATTATCTATATGTTACTCAAGCATGATGTGGTGACATACAAATGGGTCATGTCTTGAGTGATAACCAAAATGGTCTGTAGTATATGGATATAGGAGGGAAACCTTATCCTGGTAACGCTATGAATGCGGCCCGCTTTATGAAATGGTCACAAGTGTTTTGACTTGTCACAGATGGTCTGATCCTGATCATTCGTGTAGGAGACATGTGAGCGGGGGCGTCCTATACAAAGAGTTTGTATAAGACCTAATCACGAAGTGTTAACGTCTCGTTATATAACACCGTTCATGACAAAGACTTCACTTCACTAAGATGACCATAGGTAACATGACCTCAATCTTGAGTGAGTTGGGAACTCCTGCCATTGAGGGCGGTCCTTTGATTTGTATGGGTGCAAGTGGCCAGGTCACTGATTCAAACCTACCATTTTGGGGATTTGTCTGATTTGGGAGCTGGGAACTCAGTTACACAAGATGAAATTCACTCCTTTCTCGAAGTAAGGGTAAAGTAGATAGATAGCTCCCTTAAGGGCTGATTCCAGGGCTTGAACAATGTGGCGCCACACACCTTCTCTTGGCTCGAGGGGTGTTCACACATAGTTGGACTATGTTGTATTGTTCATTAGAGGAATCAGTGGTACTTAAGGAGTGAGAAGTAACTATAGGGGCAAAACGATAAATTGGCCCAACTATACTTACAAGCATCTGTGAAGGGTCATCGTACTTATGATTGGTTATATCCGATAGACACAGAAATATATCTGTGGTTAGAAAGTTCAACTGTTGGTCTTTAGTGGAATGCCTGACAGTTAAAGGATGGTGTATCTCGTGGATAAAGAGTTTAGTTAGCTATTCACGAACCGTTGGAGCTTTGAGCCACAGGTCCATTAGGTCCCCTGGGTAGCTTGGATAAAGTCGAGAATCAGTGTTTGGGTCAGTTTGAAATGTTTAAATTGACAAGAAGGAGGTTGATTATATATGATATAATTAACTAAATGTATGAGATACATTATTTTGGAGAAAATTAGATATAAATATGATTTATATCATGTGGAGGAGAAATTATTATAGTAGATATGTGATATCAAACTATAGGGTAATAATATAATCTGATTATATTCATTATTATTAATTTGGTTAATTATATGATAATTGGCCTAAAATTTCTCTCGAACGTGCGTTAGTGGGATCGGCCGCATTCGGTTATGGTAACCGGTGAATAAAATGAGAATTTGTTTCATTTTACAAAAGTTTGAAAAAATTGACATCGGTGTGAAAACGTAACGATCACATAGCTTGAGAGCCTATACGATAGTCACTCATCACCTAAACGATCACACACCTCGTGCCTAAACGATCACACGCTAGTTCCTAAATGATCACTTAGCTTTCCTAAACGATCGCATAGTGTGCCGCGTTTTCTAAACGATCATCTACCATGTACTAAATGATCGCTTAGTAAAACCTACACGATCATGTAGCTTCTTCTAAACGATAAGCACTTAGCTATACAATAGCTTCTTTTTTCTCTTTTCAATTATTTATTATTAATTTTATTAGAAAATGATTAATTAATTAATTTTGTAAAATTAATAAAGATTTCAATTTTGAAAACAAAAATTGATTTTGGAAATTGATTAGTAAATCAAAATTGAAAAGAGATTGAAAATGGAAAAAACCCAAAAATGGGATTTCTCTACTTTCAAACCAACTTGCTCACACATCTCCACCATAAAATTTGAGTCAATCTTCCAAGCATGAGCTGCAATTCATGTAGTAATGTTGTTTGCATGATAGTCATGCAATAAATACTGAAGATTGAAGTGGAATTCGGGGATGCAAAGAGTTGCATTTGGCTGAAAAATTATTGTGAAGAAGTGTTCTTCACAGTCTTAAGACCATAAATCTTCTTCTCCAAATTTCCTTAATCCAGGCTTATTTTGAGTCCCACAACTCAATCTAAGGCTCCAAGAGGATAGTAGGGAAGGCCTTGTGGTGGTTCACAAGCAGATTTGGAGGAGATTTGTAGCTGGTATTGAGATTCAAGTGGTTCTTCAAAAGTATGTCATGAAACCCTTTTATTAGTTTAAGAGTATGCTTAATTTAAAGCCAAAATTAATTCATTAGAATGCTTAATGATTCGTTTTACTTCGTCTGCGTGTTTTCGAACTATAACAATTGGTATCAGAGCATCATTTAAGCATTCAATTTGGTTTAATTTTGGCTTGGTGGGTGTTTTTTTAATGAGTTATATGAAAATGGTGCACTAATATGGTTTTCTGAGATTTGGCATTTAAATTATCTTTGATTCCTTTGTTAAATTTGTAATTGGCTCTTGATTGAGGAGCTTATATGTGTTCTCAAGAGTCTTTAATTTATTTGGAGTCATTAGAGTTGAAATTAAGTTGTAATTGAAGAAAGAAGTGAAAAAGGTCGAGTTACAGAAATCTGAAGCTGAGCTTCTGCCTAGGAAGCGTTGCAACGCTGCTCATATTGCTGAGCAAGACGACACCAAAACCAATGAGATTTCAATCAAGCATCGAGTTTCAACAGGTCGAGCATCGAGCAGCGTGTTTGAACTGGATTGATGAGCGAAGACGAGCGAGTTTGTCCGGTTCGACCGATTTTCTTCTTGTCCTGTCTGATTCGGCCTCAAAAGGTTTTTGGCTTGTCTGGTTCAGGCAATTCAAGTCTGGTTTGAGGCGGGTTGAGTGGTCTAGAAGCATTTTGGAGCCAATTCTTTCTATTTTTTTGTAATAATTAGGTCTTTGTTTACTTGAAAATGCTAAAACTAAAACAATATCAGTATATGTTTAATTATTTATACATGTGATGTATGTTATAATTAAATAAATCTTGTATGTGCATATAGTATGCCATGTAGATTTAAAATCCTACCATAGGAAGCATGTTACATGCATTGAAAGTATGTTATAAAGTGCTATAATATATAGTATGCATGTTTAGGGTTTCTTTTATTTAATATAAATTTTATATTAAATATTGAATGCCTTTGATGTATTTTGTGGATGTTTAACATGTCTAAAATTTTGTAAGTTGTTATAAAATTGGGTTAGATATTTAAAATCCATAACAAAGAACAATTGCATGCTCACGTAGGTTAACCACTTGTTTTAATAGTTAAAACAAGTCGTTAACTTTTAAAACTAGGGTTACAAACTCAACCGATATATAATCCTATCTATGGCTTGGGATATTTAAGTTGACAGTCTACGGAACACCTCTTACCTGGGGATTATGGCCGAATAATTGAGTGTTGTTAACTAGTTTTATGAGAAATACGTGAGCGATGTGAGGTTTTAAAACTTGTTTATCACCTAGACATCGTAGGTTAAATCAAAATATAAAGCATTATACTTGGATAAAAACGTAGACTTAGGTTGTTTAATTAGCCGGAACAAGCCTAAGGAAATGTATACCCCGTTTAACGTTAGAACACTTAAGTGGGAGTTTAATAACATATATGATATGCTATTAGAACACTTCAGTGAAAAATAACGTATATGATATTTTAGAACGCTTCAATGGGAGATTAATAAATATATATGATATGTTTATTTTTGGCTCTCACGTCCCTAAGAGTTCACGATCGAAATTCATGTTTCACTTCGTGTCACCCTGGGAGTGACCTCCACTCGGGAAGTGTTTACATGATTTGAGATTTTGGTGAATAGAGGAAGTTGTTCACCATAAAATCAAATCTGATGTTTTGATTTTAATTTTCACGTTTCAAGATGTTCACATCGTAAGGTTCATGCGGCACTTCGTGTTGATTATACCTCGACTGCTCCATTCGAAAAGTGTTTGCGTGAATCAATATCAAGGTGAATGAGGGGAAGTTGTTTAATGAAAAATAAAATACACAATATATTGATTTCAATTCTCATATCCCTAGAAAATTCCCACCGTGAGATCTGTGCAACACTTTGTGTTGATTATACCTTAACTGCTCCATTCGGAAAGTGTTGGCCACGAGGTCAAGATCAAAATGAATGGGGGAAGTAGTTCATAGTAAATGGGTGAAGGATATGTGTCAACGCATCCTGCGGTCTCTTCTGTTAGTTTGGACCGTGGGATTCCTATGTTACGCTTGCTTGTCCTCTTTACGTCGGCCTCACTAGTCGTTTAATGACGGTTATCCCTTCGGAGGGTTTTAACATAGGATTCAGAACAACTCAAACTCTAGAAATGGATAGGATTTCTAAAGTCGTTTTGAACTTTGACTTTCCAAATTCGGGAGCATCGTTGGGGTCGACTTCTGAAGTCTAAAAACAGAGGGTTACATTTACAAAATTACTAAAAAGATAGTAATATCTAACCAAAAATGGTAGCTAAATGACTATTGAATTATGAGTTATTCTGGAGATAGTATTTAGTCAAGAATATCTTGTTGTAGTATTGTTGCAAAAATAATCTTGGGTATATTATTATTTTATTAAAACTTGATTGGGTTTAAAAAGCAATTCACTGATAAAATTTGTTTATATTGTTCAGAATGAAGAGTTCATTAGTACAAATTTTGGCATCTGATAAACTTATTAGGGATAATTATGTCACCTAGAAAAAAAACCTGAATACTATATCGGTGATAGATGATTTAAGATTCGTTTTAACAGAAGAGTGTCCTCCAATTCCTAGCTCAAATGCAAACTGAACCCTTTAGGATGTATACGACAGATGGATCAGGGAAAATGACAAAGCATGTGCCTATATTCTTGCCAACATTTCTGATATCTTGGCAAAGAAACGTGAGAGTATCTATATTGCCAAAGAGATTATGGAATCTCTCCGTGGGATGTATGGACAACCGTCCTTCTCCCTAAGGAATAATGCTATCAAATACGTTTACAACTGCCGTATGAAAGAAGGGGGCTCTGTTAGAGAACATGTTCTGGACATGATGGTCCATTTCAATTTGGCAGAAATAAATGGGGTTGTCTTCGACAAGAAGAGTCAAGTTGGTTTTATTCTAGAATCTCTTCCAAAGTGTTTTTTGTAGTTTTGCACGAACGCGTTCATGAATAAAATAGAATATAACTTGACTACTCTTCTAAATAAGCTACAGGCTTACTAGACTATGATGAGAGCAAGAGGTCTAGAACCAGAAGTAAATGTTAATACCACTGAGAAGAGAGGAATGTCCTCCAAAAAGCCTAATATTGCTTCTTCTTCACAGACTAAGAGTATTCTAGTTAAAAAGAACAAGGGGAAAGGGAAGAAGAAACACGCTGGTAGAAAAGACAACGCTAATGTTATAGATAAAGGAAAATGTTTCCACTGCAACGAAGAAGGGCATTGGAAGAGAAACTGTCCTCAATACCTTGCAGAGAAGAAAGCAGAGAAAGAAAAACAGGCAAACAAATTCTTGAAGATTGCTTATTATACTAAAGTTGACCAGTGGGAGATGTTGTTGTTGCTGTCTAAAGATGATCTTATCTACTTTTGTTATTGTAATAAAAGTTATTTTGTCTTGTTATAAAGAAAAATTTGTAAATTTTTTTGTTGTAAATGAAATGTTCATTAACAAAAGTTATGTTTGTTCTACTGCAAAGAAAATTCTGTTAAAACCAACCTAGTTAAAAGCCATTTGTAAATATTTAGATATTTAAAACTGCTAAAAATCAATCAAGGCAAGTCGTTATTTAACCTAAGTGACAAGTTTAGAACACTTGAAAAGTTCAAAGTATACGAAATTTGTTAGGTAAAATAAAACCGAAATACTTCGATATGATCAAAGTATAGAAAGTTTGAGATTTCTAGGACTATTTGATAGAACATGAAATCCAGTGAAAACTTTCTACACCTAGTTGCCTCAACTATTTTTTTAACATCATTTCAATTTTAAGGTATTTCTGAAATTCTATATGAGATATAGAAAAATCATAAAAGCTGTTTATAAAATGTAAAAGTTGTTTACATAGTTCAGAAATCTGAAAAGATTGATATAAGTGTTAATATCGAATCCTTAAGTGTTGGAACATTGTTCGAGATCATTATGTATTATTTGTTTCCACGAAAGTTTGCAAATATCAATGGAGTTATTGATTGAAACTGACACTATAAATAAAAGGTTGTTTAGATAGATCATATGTATCTTACTCAAAGAGTTAAGAGTACCTCGATGTAGTGGGAAGAATATATGACTTCCAAGCCATTATTGCGAAACAAGTGTTGTGACAATACGATGTATTCTCTATATAGTTTAAAAAGAAGTGAATTGTACACTAACATGTTTACAACGATTCTCTCAGCTAAATTTTTTGAGAATCTCCTAGTAAGACTAGGACTACCAGGTAAATAACCTAGGGCAAGTGGGAGAAAAATCAGGTATGTATTACCGAATGATAAAACATGGGTATATAATGTCCTAGTTTATTGTATTTTCTCCATAAAACTCAAAAACTCAGTATTATATGTTACCACTGGAGTTTTAGTCCAAGTGAGAGTATGTTGGGTTTTATATCCTAAAACTTGTGGTTTGTAAACAATAAAACTTATTCTTAAAATTCAATAAGTTATTAATGAATATATGAATTTCTTATTTCATTTTATAAATAAATCCAATAAACTAAAAGATCCATGACTATTACATGAGTACTTGAACTTTATGTGGAGACATAAAAGTGGTCAGGTTCGAATAAATAGTCAAAATGGTCTATAGTATATGAATAAGGTTAGGTGCCTTATTCTGGTACCACTATCGGATGCGGCCCACTCTGTACTTGATACAAGGAGTTGTAAAGTGCTACAGACGAAGTGATCCTGATTTGTACATGTCATGACATGAGGAGTGGGGGCATATTGTGGAATGAGTTTGCACAAGATCGGACCACGAAATATGTCACTCTTACTTTATAACGTTGTTTACTGTTTAAAACTGACTATTTCAAAGCAATGATCTAGGTAACTTGACCTTAATCCTGTGCTAACTATGAACTCCTGTTTATTCGGGATTATCCTTAGATTTGCATAGGTGAGGGTTGGCTCAATAGAGCCGGCTCAATAAACCTCCATTTCAGGGGTAAGACCGGGTAGATAGCTAGGGACATAAGATGCAAGACGGAATTGACTTCTACCAGCTTTCAGGGATAGTAGAAAGGTTATTACTTTAAGTGCCGACTTCGGGTCTTGAACAAGGGGCCCTACACTCTCACTGGCCCGAGAGAGACTCAGTTTTTTCATTGAATCACAAACCAAATGTTCATTAGAAGATTAGTGGGACTTAAGGAACAAGAGGTAATCTCGGGCATAAAACAGCCATTTGACCCAACCGTTATTAGGAATAATCTGTAAATAGTTAACTTACTAATAATAGTTATATTGAGTGGACATAATATATCTACAGTGAGGGGAGTGCAACTCTGGGCTTTAATAGAGTGACCTAGTCGTTAATGAATTAAGGTTAATTCGGTGTAAAGAGTTTAGCCAATTAATCTCGGATCATTGGAGCCCATGATCTGTATGTCCACGAGGTCCTCGTACTAGCTCACAAATGGATTAGCCTTAGAGTAGCATGATAAGTTAATTTGAAATGTTCAAATTATAATTAAGGGATTTAGTAATTATATGTGACATAATTACGCGTTTAACTTTGGAATTAAACGAAATTGGATAATCAATTAATATTTAAATATGATTTAAATATTAAATTCATGAATAGGGATTCATGATGGTGGAATTAGCGTTAAATTAATTTAATATTTGATATTGAATTAATGAGAATTAATTAAATTATTTATTATTAATTTTATTAGAAAATTAATTAATGAATTAATTTTGTAAAATTAATAAAGACTTCAATTTTGAAAACAAAAATTGATTTTGGAAATCAATTAGTAAATCAAAATTGAAAAGAGATTGAAAATGGAAAAAACCCAAAAATGGGATTTCTCTACTTTCAAACCAACTTGCGCACACATTCTCCACCATAAAACTTGAGTCAATCTTTCAAGCATGAGCTGCAATTCATGCAGCAATGTTGTTTGCATGATAGTCATGCAATAAATACTGAATATTGAACTGGAATTCGGGGATGCAAAGGGTTGCATTTGACTGAAAAATTGTTATGAAGAAGTGTTCTTCACAGTCTTAAAACTAGAGATCTTCTTCAAATTCCCTTAATCCAAGCTTATTTTGAGTCCCACAACTCAACCTAAGGCACCAAGAGGATAGTAAGAAAGGCCTTGAGGTGGTTCAGAAGCAGATTTGGAGGAGATTTGTAGCTAGAATTAAGATTCAAGTGGTTCTTCAAAGGTATGTGGTGACAAAAATTAGTGAACGCAATTATGTGATGCATGTCTTAGATTATGTGTTGATTCTCATGCGTCGGTGATCATGCGTTGGAATGGAACTATGTGTTAACGAATGTATGCGATGACCATGCGTTCCCGTCAAAAGTTTTCTTGCGCTCACGCCAAGTATAACGCGAACACAAGTTTCTTGGGTGATCCAAGGTTGAACTCAGGGACTTGTAACTAAATGTATGCGGTAATGTGTTTGCGGCAGATAAATAAAAGAATGATGGAGGGTATTAAGCTACAAACTACTCCTACTCCTATCTAACAGATTAAGCGGTGAGAATATGATTTAGAGGTAGAGACATGACAACTGTTGACGCGTAGTAAATGCATGGAAAAATAGATAAAATGTGGGGATGTCTTCATCGCAACCCTTAAGATTGACCGCAAGGGCAACCTCAGCCAATGCAAGCTATGCGATCATGCTACACACACTTGTGCCTAATTCTAGGATGCATGCGATGTATATGCGAAGTGTCGAAAGGCCTTATTCCTAAGCCTTTATTCCTGCTCATGTGCTCCCACTTATAAACAAGATGACCGCATACCATGGTATCCTACTTCTTGGACGCATGCAATATCCTCTTCGTAGGGTGCATACACCATGTAATAGCAAACGAAGCTTATCTCTAAGTTCCCCATTCTTGCTTATGCGATCCGATCCACTCTCTCGAGTCTTAGATCTGATTTTAGACTACTCTTCCAAGTATGCCTAAATGATGAATGATGCACTCATAAGACAAGGTAATCGCATAAACTTGGCTGACGCAAGATTATTCCTATCTCTAGTGAATACTAGCTTACATTGCTTAATGCGACCAACCACTTACCCTCTCGAGCAGCTAGTTGTTGCTGACTTTATTCATAGACAAGCATTGCGTTCGCTTATAGACAAGTGTTGCTTCAGCTTTACACTAAGCAAATAAGGTTTTCTCACAACACTCACGCAACACACACCTCCTGGTGGTTTGCTACTTGCTTCATATTCCTATGCCGCATGATTAAGTATGCGATACTCTAACAATCTCACTAAGCGATGCAATGAAGATTAAGGATACTAAGTAATGAAGATGGAGATGGAATTGAAGGAAAAATAGAAATGCATTGAACACACAATGTATCAATTTCTTAATCCAAAATGTAATACAATACAATATAAGAAACGAAGGGATATGGAAAAGGCTAGCTGGAAGCAATGTCTTGCTTCCAGCAGATGTGTGTCAAGGCTGCCGGTGGTGTCATGGAAGGGCGGTGAAGCTGACTCTCTCGAGATCTAACTCCGCGAAGGCTCCGGTCGTCACTCGGAATGGAGGAAGGAGATGAAGAACTCTCAAGTTTTCATCTCACGCGTTAGTCTGGATCACAAAGATCCGCCTGAATTCCGAAACTTGGATAAAATGAAATTCTGCTCATTGGCTTCTATTTATAGAGCTGGATCGCTAACAGCATTAATGGACCTGCTCTGATTCTGACATTCGCGACGCGTTGGCCCTTTTCTAAATTCTCTGCTGCTAATGGCGTTGGCCCTTTTCTAGAATGTTTAATGATCTATTTTACTTCCGCTACGTGTTTTCTAACTCTAACAAGCTCATCATGGATCGAACCATGTTCAACCAGGTTCGATTTCTTCTTATTGATACACCATTCTGCTGAGGTGTACCAGGTGCTTAGAGTTGGGATACAATTCCATGCTCTATCAAATAGTTTTGGAATGTTAGGTCCATAAACTCTCCATCTCGATCAGATTGAAATGACTTAATTGTTTTATTTAATGCATTTTCAACTTTTTCCTTGAACTCTTTGAACTTTTCAAAGGATTCTGACTTATGTTGCATTAAATAAACATACCCATATCTTGAATAATCATCAATAAAGGTGATGAAATATTCAAACCCTCCTCTTGTTTTTACATTCATTGGACCATAGAGGTCTGAATGTGCTAGCTTTAGGTTTACTTTGGCCTTGTGACCTTTTCCAGTAAAAAGTCTTTTAGTCATTTTTCCTTCAAGGCATGACTCACACAGGTAAAGAATTTTATTCAAACTCGCTTAGAAGTCCATTCTTCACCAGCCTCTCAATCCTATTAAGATTGATATGTCCTAATCTCAGGTGCCAAAGTTGGGCATTTTCATTAAGAGAAATTCTAAGTCTTTTATTTTGAGTTACCGCAGTTTTAAACATTTCAGAATTATGGAAGGCTTTAGTTTCTAACGTTCTTAGCACATAAATATTATTTTCCAGTTCAACAGAATAAATATTGACATAATTCTTTGAAATAAACACTTTATTTACAGAGAAATTTATAGAATAACTTTGTTCTAATAAACACTTTATAGAAATTAAGTTCCTCTTCAAATAAGGAACTACATATACATTTTCTAGCAAAATATATTTATTCTGTAAGTTAACTAGAGACCTACCACTGCCACAGCTAAGACCACGTGCCCTGTTCCGACCTGCATCATCATCTTTCTAGCCTCCAGTTGCCGCCAAGAACTAATTCCCTGAAATAAAGAATAAATGTGGTCAGTGGCGCCCAAATCAATTATCCAGGCCAAATCATCATTCTCCACTAAATAGATTTCCAAAATAAGCCAATTATATTTACCTAACTTGGTCTTCTTCTTTTTTTCCAAGTATTTAGGATAGTTCCTCTTCCAATGTCCCTTCCGGTTGCAATGGAAACAGATTCCCTTTGCAATCTTTGCTTTCTTGCCAAAGGGCAGCAGCTGGTAGGTCAGCTTTTCCTTTTCCACCTTTCTTCTTCTTTTACTTTTTGGTGCCGGAAGAAGAAGGCATATACTTTTTCCCAAAGGTCGAACCTCTATGTAACTGCTTAGAGGATGAAGCAACATTTGCTTCACCCTTTTTTTTCCTTGCTTTTCATCAAGGATTGGAAGGTATGTAGCTCGTTGAGCAGAGTGGTTAGGTTGTAGTCAATCCTGTTCATAACAGCATTACAACAGAACTATAGGAAATTTTCAGGTAAAGATTTCAGAATGAAGCTAACCTGACTGGTTTCATCAATGACAGACCCATTCATCTCTGCCACATTGAAGTGGCATGTTATCGAATAGATGCCCCTTCTTGCATACGAGCATTGAAGATATGTTTGAGAGCGTCCTATCTGAGCTGTGCGAACGATTGTCCGAACATTCCCCTCAAGGATTCCATAATCTCACGAGCCATGAGTATGGGCTCATCCTTCTTGGCCAAGACTTTGGAAAGGCTTGCCAAGATGTATACTCGGGCCTTCTCATTTGCTAGTGTCCATTGCTCGTATGCTTCTCGAACATTTCGAGCATTGTTGAGAGTTGGAAAGGGAGAATAGTCCTTCATTAAGACAAAATGAAGGTCATTGATGATTAGGATTGTGTTGATCGTGTTTTTTCAAGAAGTGTAATTTTCACTCAGTAATTTGTCACCAGCGAGTAATTAAGCATTACGGAAGTCATATTGAAAAAATTTGCTGAAACTATACCAATTATTTATATTAATCTATTTGCAATAAACCACTTAAGACAAACCAATCAATCTTTAGCAAAGTAATCTAATGTACCCTAAGTGACATATATTTTGCACTGATGTTTTAGTGAGGCAAGACAAAAGCCACCGTAGGGTGATTAGGTGTCCCTTCACTCAAATGAGACAATTTCAACCAATAGATAGGACAACTTATTGTTACTGTAACTATCAGCCACCATTGTTCGGTCCAGAAATTGTTAAACTCGCTTAACATTTCTTATAAATGTAACCTCTCATTTTAGATTCTAAAGTTCCGCCCCAATGAGCCAACCACAGGGAAAAGCCAATTGGGACATGAAACAAAGTAATCATATCGATTTCTAGAGTTCGAATAAAGCGCCACGGAAAAATGCCATCCTTTAGGGGGGACACTCATGGTGTCACGAGGCCATGCAAGAAAGTTTTCTTCAAACTAATAAGAGAGACTAAGGGATGTGTTGTCACACGTTCCGCTCCCACTTACTATAAGCACTCTCTCCATTCACCCTGATATTGATTTATACAAATGCCATCCGTAGGAGGACACTCAAGATGCCTCGAGGTAGAGTATAGATCTCACAGTGTGAACTTTTAGGGAGAAACGTGAAGAAGAAAAATGAAGTATCATATAACTCATTTTCCTCCCATTGAGTATTTACCTAGGGTTAATTAACTTAGGAAAATCCGACTACTGATTTAACTTAGTGAAAGTTTAATTTGCCAAAAAAACAACACCTACCTTTGGATAGTTAAACAATTTGATTAAGGTCTATTAAACACTTTAACAAACTTTAATCAAACATTGCATGCTTATAACAAATCTATCAATTCACCTTTCCAGGAAAGTTCCCAAGTAGGGGTGTTACATTTCTGTCAACTTAAATACCCCAGCCTAGACAAAACTAGCCTTAGACAAAAGTTCCTTATAGGTATATTTGTTACAAAGTTAATGTTTTATTAAGAATCAATTTAATCCTATTAAACCAATTAAAAGATTAAACTTAAATTTCTAATCTCATTAGAAACGTGATCTTAGGTCTATCTAAATCATGTTTTAGTTTCTAATTTGATTTAGTTATAACCATTATAAACAAATTAAAACATACATTACATGCTTTTACATACTTTAGTAAATTATAACATTTATAAATTATCTAAGGTGTTTCACGCTTCATGCAATTTCATTTCATTGCTAACATGTATAACATTTATATAATTAGTTAATGAAACAAACTATAGCATAGGTTATACATACATTGCACTATATATTATAACAATTATAATTTAAATTATGCATGGGTATGCTATTTATGCATACATATATTATAACATTTATATTATATGATGCATGAGCATCCTTTAAAATTAAATCATGCATCTAAAATTATAACAGTTATAATATGATGCATGAAATTAAATGTATAAGCTATGGTGGGATTTTATACTATATGGTATACATTATGGCATATAATAATAAAATTAAATCATACATCACATACATAATATAAAAGCAATTAATGGACCAGGATTGGACATCTATTAAAAAAAAACTAACTATTACAAGTTATTTATCCATCTGGTTTGAAACAGGTGAACTGGGCCTTGAATCGCTCGAACTAGACTAGGAACCGGTCAAAATGAACCCAAACAGCTTGAATCGAAGAACCCACAAATCGAATCGGACCAGAAGACCACGAACCATGCGCAAACCAAAGCTGAACCCCGTGAAAACTCCATCTCGGAGCATTGCGACGCTACGAAGTTTCCTTCATTTGTGGTGTGTACGGTTTAAACCGCGCGCTAAGTCGTATCGCGCCCAAATCAAATTCTGTGACTTGCTCACTAAATATAGCAAGGGAAGTACAGAGTCGACCCCACAGAGAGCTCATTTAGATTTCTCAAGTTTGAAGCTTATAGGATGTAACCGGGGGGGAAAACGCAAGTTTGAAAGTATGAGTAAAAATATCAATTGAACAAAACACTTAGCTTGAATTATTCCAGTTTATTCCATTCCTTTTAAATTATATCATAGACTTATTCTAAAGATCATAAGAGAAATTCCAATTAAAACTTAGCCTACTCGTTTAGGATTCTAACAGGTAGTCTATAAGATCAAATTAATTTAAGGAAAAGCGAGAATCCTCGACTATCAATAAATCAACAGGCATTAAGATTGAAGGAAAATCTAAGCCAAATAATCGATTTCCATCGTCTAATCAATTATTTGAGCGAAATTTATCTAGGTTAGAAAGTAATGCTTATTAAATGGAATCCCAATTTAACTTCACAAACTTACTTAACCCTTGCTTCTAGATGACGACTATCTACTGATTACAAATTATGGCCAATCAAAGCAATCAATTATAGAAATATAGTCAATTTGTCAGATTATCCCATACAAGAAATTGAAAATAAATTCAAGATAAATCTCATAAGTTCAGAATTGTCTCAAGAGAATTACAAAGCAAGTCTCAACAATGAAACATAATGGAATTAAACTATGAAACCCAAGCTAAGCATTCAAGCTACAGGTTCATAAGGTCCCTTTGGTAGCTCAATGGATTCATGTTGAGAATCAGTTTTTGGGTTAGTTTGAAGTGTTCAAATTAACAAGAGGAAATTTGATTATATATGATATAATTAAATTGCATCAATTATATGAGATATAATTGACTTAACGTATTAGATACATTAATTGGAGGAATTATTATTAAATGTTATAAAGGAGAAAAAGAACTATGGTTTATATATTGCATGAGATGTGATATTAAAACTATAGATTATAAATTTATTATTTATTTGTAATTAAATCAATTATGAGAGAATTGGTTTCGGTTTTTTCTCCGAATAACCAACTTAGTGGAAAGTTGTGATCAATTATGGTAACTGATGGATAAAATGAAAATCGTTTTCATTTCTTCACGATGCGATCATTAAGCGATTGAGAATCGGACGATCACAAGATATAGCTATACGATAGCTTGAGAGCATACGTGCAACAAGTTTTTTATACGATAGTCACTTGTTTTCTAAACGATCGAGTATCAGTCTATACGATAACTTTAATCATCTCCCATTTACTCGATCGTCTATACGATCTGTCCATTCCTCCTACCCCCTACCAAATCCATACAAAGCCCATAACTCCTGGATTCTCACACCGAGAATACCAAGGTAGCCTTCTGGTGGTGTCTACTTCCTGTTCAAGGGTCGAGTGAGATTTGTTCTTGTTTGAGGAGATTGTTGAGGCGTGACGTTCATGTTGGTGAACGACCGTGCAGTAAGATCGAGGGAACAAGAAGAAAAGTTCTTCAAGGGTAAGTTCTCTTAATCCTTAGTTGTTTTTCTTTTGAAGCATGTTGTAATTTAGAGTTTATGTATAACTATTACTGTTTGATTTTAAATGTATATGTTCTGTCACAATAGGGTTTGGAACGATCTCGCTTCTGCTCACCGGTCTCTTTGATAAGAGTTTCTTCAGATGTTAAGTCTGAAGTTAAAGAGTTGGGTTTAGTTTGACGAACAGTTGTAATTTTGGAAAAATAATTTCAGATGGACATAAGACTTTCGTTGAGTTAAGCTATCTAGGAATTTCGACATAAGTAAGCGATGCAAGATGAATCAAACGAAACTCGATGACTCGATGGAAAATGATTGGATACTCGATAGTCTTTACTTGATGCATTTTAATAATATTCTGTTAAATACTCGATGTTTGATGATCCAACAGCCTTACTCGATGCTCTCCTGGGTGTTTACTTAATTCTCTTTAATTTGTTGATTTTCTTCATCATTTTTAGTCTTTTTGGCACAATTTTCTTGTAATGACTCCAACATGCTTCGGGGATCGTTTTACCTACAAAATTAGCAATTAAAGCAAATAATCAACACAATTTTGGGGAAATTAAAATAGAAAATACACATCCTTTAAAAATCTAACAACGAGCTTAAAAGGTGAACAATCCAAAAAAAAAATGTTAAACTACGTTATGACTTGATTCCTATCCATTATAAGGGTACATAGGCATATTAAAGAAACTTTACGTTTGGTCCATTTAATATTATAAAAAAATTTGGGGTGCCACAACCACCTACGTGTGGCTCTACAAAATTGATCATCCCTAATGAATAATGAAACTCCAAATTGAAGACATTCCTCTCTGTCGAGGGGAACATAACAAATTGACGGAAGAGCAACACTCCAACATGCTTTAGGGATCATTTTACCTACAACGTTAGCAATTAAAGAAAATAATCAACACAATTTTGGGGGAATTAACATAGAAAATACACCTCCTTTAAAAACCTAACAAAGAGCTTAAAAGTTGAACAATAAAAAAAATGTTAAACTACGTTATGACTTGATTCCTATCCATTATAAGGGTACACAGGCATATTAAAGAAACTTTAAGTTCAGTCTATTTAATATTATCAAAAAAGTTGGGGCACCACAACCACCTACATGTGGCTCTACAAAATTGATCATCCCCAATGAATAATGAAACTCCAAATTGAAGACATTCCTCTCTGTCGGGGGGAACATAACAAATTAGGGGAAAAGCAAAAAATTCAAGACGTTCATGTTGGGGTTGATGCCCTAAAGTCTCGTGTCCTGTAGTTTGTAAACAGTTTGTACGAACGCTTTTGATGTATAATATATGATATTTTACTTCACTTCTTGATTTTGCTTAGTTGAATGTTTTATTTGCTTTACCACAAACCAATCAACCTAAAATCTGGTTGTTTATATGTAACTTAAGCATGTATATGATGACATACAATTGGATCATGTCTTCAGTGATAACCAAAATGGTCTGTCATATTTGGATATAGGAGGGAAACCTTATCCTGGTAACATTACGGATGCGACCCGCTTTGTGGGATGGTCACAACTGTTGTGACTTGTCACAGATGGTCTGATCCTAATCATTCGTATAGGGGACATGCAAGCGAGGGCGTCCTATACAAAGAGTTTGTATAAGACCTGACCACAGAAGAGTGTTAATGTCTCGTTATATAACACCATTCATGACAGAGACTTCACTTCACTAGGATGACCATAGGTAACATGACCTCAATCCTGAGTGAGTTGGGAACTCCTGTCATTGAGGGTAGTCCTTTGATTTACATGGGTGCAAGTGGCCAGGCTGCCAGCTCAAACCTACCACTTTAGAGATTCTTCTGATTTGAGAGTTGAGAACTCATCTACACAAGATGGAATTCATTCCTTCCTCAAAGCAGGGGCAAGTAGATAGATAACTCCCTTAAAGGTTGTTTCAAGGGCTTGAACGATGTGGCACCACACACCTTCTCTTGGCCCGAAAGGTGTTCACACATAGTTGGACTATGTTGTATTGTTCATTCAAGGAGTTAGTGGTACTTAAGGAGTGAGATGTAACTACAAGGGCAAAATGGTATTTTGGCCCAGCTGTACTTACGAGCATCTATGAAGGGTTATCGTACTCATGATTGGTTATATCCAATGGACACAGAAATATATCTACGATAAGAAGAGTTCAGCTGTCGGTCTTTAGTGGATTGCCTGGTAGCTAACGGATGGTGGATCTCGTGGCTAAAGAGTTTAGTCAGTTATTCACGTACCGTTGGAGCTTCAAACCATAGGTCCATAAGGTCCCCTTGGTAGCTGGGATAAAGTTGAGAATCAGTTTTTGGGTTAGTTTGAAATGTTCAAATTGACAAGAGGGAGTTCAATTATATATGATATAATTGAACTAGTTAATTATATATGATATAATTGACTAAATGTATGAGATACACTATTTTGGAGGAAATTGGATATAAATATGATTTATATCAAGTAGAGGAGAAAAGACTATAGTTGATATATGATATTAAAATATAAGTTAAGAATATAATATGTTATATTAATTAATTAATTAATTAGGCGATTATGAGATAATTGGCCGAGTATTTCTCCGAAATCGTGCGAAAGTGGGAAGATCGAATTCAGTTCTTGTAACTGAAGAATAAAATGAAATTTTTTTTTTCATTTTTACAATACACGTAAGAGATGCAAGAAAAATCGCTCACGGTGTGAATTTATACGATCGCTTAGCGTTGAGAGCCTATGCGATAGTGCCCGTCTTCCTAAACGATCGCACACTCGCGCGCTAAATCATCGCCCGTGATTTCCAAATGATCGCTTACGTTTACTACACGATCGCTTAGTGCGCCGAGCAAACCTAAACGATCCTTTACCTTTTGATAGACGATCACTTAGCTAAACCTACACGGTCGTGTCCTTTTTTCTAAATGACAAGCACCCGACTATTCGATAGTCTTCTATTATCTCCCACTTACTTGTCCGTACTACACGATCGTCTTTTCCTCCTTCCCTTTACCAATTCCATCAAAGTCCACCCTTTGGATTTTCACTCTGAGAATACCGAGGGTTTTAAGTGGTGGTGTCGTCCCCGGTTGCTGTTGGTTCATACGCTATCGATCGTGTAGACGACCGTGGTGCTGGTAGGTGATTGTTTGCTAGACGATAAGAAACGTAGAGGAGTTCGCTTCCGTTGGACTGAGTTTGATTGAAGAAAGACTTCAATTGGTACGTTTACTCGGTCTTTTGTATTTTATTTGTTAAAGCATGTCGGTAATTAGTGTTATAATGTGTATCTGTTTCTTAGAATGTATGTGTGGTAATTCTGTCACAATGAAATCGGAAAGATCCACTTCTGCTCACGGGCACTCTTGTTTAAGAGTTCCTTTAGTTCACCCTTATTAAGGCAATGTTATGTAAATTGAAGTCACATGCTACTTTGCATGAGACAATACAAGTTAGATGCTTAGTCAAAAGGTTTTCATTATATTTTTTTAAAAAAAAAAAATCAATCCTTTCATTCCCTAAAATAAGCTTCAAGTGTTCGGCGTCGCTTGCTTCATATTCAACGCGTCGCTTCATCTTCAAGTACAGAGGTTCCACAAAATCAGATTTAGAGGTTTCACTGATGCTTCCTTGAAAGTTCGAAGGCTTCTCTGATGCTTCTATCAAATCAAATTCAAAGACTTTTTTTATGCTTCTTCTAATTCAATTTTGAAGAATTTTTCAATGTTTCATCAAATTTTAGTTCGAAAGATTGATTGATGCTTCATCAAATTCAAGTTTGGAGGATTGGCCTCATATGCGAGATGAAGATCGACCTTCCTGGTTCCGCTTTATCTGCAGGATCAAGTTCAGCCCGCTTGGCTTCGCCTCATCTGAAAGATTAAGGTCTGTCTGGATCCGCTTCATCCACGAGATCAAGTTCGCTCTACTTTGCTCTGTTTCATCTGAAAGATTAAGTCTGGTCTGCCTGACTCTACCACATCTGAAAGATTGAGTCTAGTTTGCCTAAGTTTGCCACATATGCAAGTCCAAGTTCAATTTGGCTGAATTTGTCACATATGCAAGGTCAAGTCCGATACAGCTGGCTTTGCCACATGTCAAGCTTTGTTCAATGGTTGCATTGTTGCATCTTCATCCCAAGTTCGATGGTTACACTGTTGCTTTTTCATCCCCAAGTTCGAGGGTTACATTGCGGTTTATTTATTTCTAAGTTTGATGTTGCGCTACTGCTTCTCCATCTCCAAATTCAATGGTTGCGTTGTTGCCTTTCCATCTTCTTGTTCGATTGTTGCATCGTTGCTTTTTCATCTCCAAGTTTGATGGTTGCGCTACTGCTTCTCTATCTCCAAATTCGATGGTTGGTTGTTGCTTCTCCATCTCCGAGTTTGATGGTTGCACTGCTGCCTTTCAGGGACATCCAATAAAATCGGAACGATACATAGAAGATTAGCATGGCCTCTGTGCAAGGATGACATGCACAAATCGAGAAATGGTCCCAAGTTGGGTTCTACATCATGTTAAAAGGCATTGCATTGCATATCTTAAATTTAAATAATAAAAGTATGTTATGCATTATCGTGTAGGAACTCATGCCTCGAGGTGGTAGAATACGTAGGTTAAGCTCGGTAGTGTGGGCTTGTTACCTCTAGCAGAGGGGCATACTAAAATTAAAAAAGAGGAATTGGGAAGTTTCATGGTTGCATTGTTGCTTCTCCATCTCCAAGTTTAATGGTTATGTTGCTGCTTCTCCATCTCCAAGTTTGATGGATAAACTGCTGCTTCTTCATCTCTAAGCTTGATGGTTGTGATGTTGTTCCTCCATCTCCAAGTTTGATGTTGCACTACTGCCTTTCCATCTTCATGTTCGATGGTTGCATCATTGCTTCTCCATCTTCAAGTTTGATGGTGTTAGAGTAAACATGCATAAAGTGGAAGCTAACAAAATCATTAAGCACTCTAATTACACTTAATTTGAGTTCAAAACATGCTAAAACAATTTTCTCACAAAAGAGGGTTTCTAGAATATATATCTTTGTAGATTTCTTCTCAATCCTTGCTTAACTCCACAAATTTGATCTCCAAATCTCTAGTAGACCATCAAGAGGAAATTCTCTACTATTATCAACCTTGGAATGAGTGGTGGAAACTCATAATTGAGAGCAATTGAGACGGGTTTGAAAGAGTTAGAGTGAAAAACGGATTTTTCACAATTTTTGTCAAAAAAAACTGGTTGCATGAATCTTCAATCTCAAAAACTGAACCTTTCTACCAGTTGATACATGCAAGCACTAAGTTAATTAGCTACTTGACACTTCAATTAGCACTTAGATAGTGTGCAAGGTGTTAAAAAGTGGTTGATCCACTCAAAATCTCATTTTTGGATAAATCCATTTACATTTCCATTTTTCAATTTAAATTAATTTAATTTTAAAATAATTTAAATCTTTAATTCATATTCCATAAATTGAATTTAAAAAAGAAAATTTGATTTAATTTACAAATTTAATTAATTTAATATCAAATATTAAATTAATAAAACACCCAATTTAAACATGAATCACTATTCATGTAATCAATATTTAAATATTTTAAACTCCTCAATTACATTTAATTTCGATAAATTTAAATGTTAATTATGTCGATATAATTATCCAAACCCTAAATTAGAAATTGAACATTTCAAATTTCAAACCCTAATTTCGAATTTGAACACTTCAAATTCGCTCAATATTCTAATACAAGGTGTAATGTTTTACGAGCTAGTAGAGAGACCTTATGGACCTACAGATAATGAGCTCCAAAGATTTGAGATTAATCAGTTAAACTCTTTAACCCGAATTAATCAATATTCATTAACCATCGAGACATATCACTATAGCTCGATAGTTGCACTCTCCTCACTGTATTATATATTTCAGTTTACTTGATTTACCCATGATCACTAAGTTGATCATTCGCAGGTCGTTCGTATTTACAGTAGGTCAAAATTACAGTTTTAACCCTATAAATACATCTTGCTCCTTATGCTCCCACTGATCCTGTATTGAACAAATTGATTAAAGTCCAACTAATAAACTATGTCCCTCTCAGCCATGAGAGGGTGGGGCCCCTTTGTTGAAGACCAGAAATCAGTACTTTAAAGGAATAATCTATCTGTTAATCCTAAAACGGGTAGGAGTGAATTCCATCTTGCAAGACTATGTCCCCAGCTATCTATCCGGTCTTATCCCTAAAATAGGAGGCTTGTTGAGCAGTGTTTTGAACTACTACACCTATCCAGATCAAAGAATAATTCCGAATAAACAAGAATTCATAGTTAGCTCAGAATTAAGATTGAGTTACCCTAGATCATTGAATTGAAATAGTCAGTTTTAATAGTAAAGGGTCGTTATAAAGAAAAAGTGACTATTTCTTGGTCCGGTCTTATGCAAAACTCTTTTGCATAGAATGCCCCACTCGCATGTCTCCATATGAACGATTTCGAGATCACATCATTTGTAACAGTATACAAAGTAGGCCGCATTCACAGTGTCTCCAGGATGAAGTACCCAATCTCATCCATATACTTATAGACCTTTTTAGCATTTCAATTTTAAATGAAAGATTTGGGAGATGCTCAATATGTTCGTTTCATAATCTCAACTTCTTGAGGTGTCTTAGGACACTGTTTCTTAGACATATGAATTCCAGGCCTGAAAGGTAACAGACCTCTTTTAGAATTTTGCATTTTATATTTAGACAACATCTTGTCTATATAAGATGTCCGAGACAAGACTAGCGTTCTTTTCTTGCGATTTCAAACTATTTCGATTCCAAGAACAGATGGAGCATCTCCCAAATCTTTCATTTGAAATTGTAATGCTAGCCATCTCTTAACATCGACAAGGAATCCTATCTCATTTCCAATTAGTAGGATATCATCAACATATAACACCAGGAAAGCTACAGTCTTGTCGGCAATTTTCTTATAAATGCAAGGTTTGTGAACGTTTTGTTTAAAGCCATAAGATTTGATCGTAATTTCAAATCTTATATTTCAGGATCAAGATGCTTGTTTCAATCCATAAATGGATCGTTTAAGTTTCCAAACCTTTTGCTCTTGACCCTATTCAATGAACCCCTCTGCTTGATACATATAGATATGCTCTTTAAGATAACCATTCAGAAAAGGTCGTTTTGAAATCTTGCATGTTTCATAATCATAAAGGACAGTAATGGATAAGAGTAATCTAATTGACTTAATCATGGAAACCGGAAAGAAGGTTTCTTCATAGTCCACCCCTTATTTTTGGGTAAACCTTTTTGTCAAGAGTCGAGCTTTGTAGGTCTTCAGCTTGCCAACTTGGTCTCGTTTCCTCTTGCAAGTTCATTTACAACCAATAGATTTTATTCCATTTTCGAGCTAGTAGGGGGACTTTGTGGACCTATAGATCATGGGCTCCAACGATTCGAGATTAATTGGCTAAATCATTAGACCGATCTAACCCCCATTCGTTAACTAATGGGTCATTCCACTAAAGCCCATAGTTGAACTCCCCTCACTGTAGATATGTTATGTCCACTCGATATAACTATGATTAGTAAGTTAACCCTCACAGGTTGTTCATAATAACGGCTAGGTCAAATCTCTATTTTACCCTCGAAACTACCTCTTGTTCCTTAACTCTCCACTGATCCCCTAATGAACAAATGTTTTGTGATCCAATCAACAAAACCAAGTCCCTCTCATGCCAAATGAGAGGGCAGGATGAGAGGGCGGGATCCCTTGTTCAAGACCCAGAATCAGCACTTAAGGGAACAACCTCTCTACTATCCTTAAAGCGGGTAGGAGTGAATTCCCTCTTGCACTCTATGTCCCCAGCTATCTATCCGGTCTTACCCTTGAAATGGGAGTCTTATTGAGCTAGTGTTGTTGGGTCAACTCTCACCTATACAAATCTAAGGGTAATCCTGAACAAACAAGAGTTCATAATTAGCTCAGGATTAAGGTCAAGTTACCTAGGTCATCGCTTTGAAATAGTTAGTCTTAAATAGTAAACAGCGTTATAAAGTAAGAGTGACTCATTTTGTGGTCCGATCTTGTACAAACCCTTTTGCACAAGGACACCCCCACTTCTCACATGAATGAATTAGGATCACTTCGTTTGTAGCACTTTATAACTCCGTGTAATAACTACAGAGCAAGTTGCATCCAATAGTGTTACCAGAATAAGGTACCCAACCTTATCCATATACTATAGATCATTTTCACTATTTACTCGAACCTGATCCACCTTTATGTCTCCACATAAGGTTCAAGTACTCATCCAATGGTCAAGGGACTTTTAGGTTTATTGGATTTCCATTCAAGCAATAGATCTATTCAATAACACCTTTATTGAATTTTCAGAATAAGTTCCATTGTTTATATACCACGAGTTTTAGGACATAAAACCCAACAAACTTCCATTTGAACTAAAAATCCAGTGGTAACTTATATATTCGATATATAAGACTGAGTTTTTGAGTTTTATAGAGAAATACAATAAACTAGGGCATCCCATACCCATTTTTCACCATTCGGTATCTCTATACCTGATATTTCTCCCATTTTCCCTAGGTTATCTGGTATTCCTAGTCCTACTAGGTAATTCTTAACCACTTTAGCCGAGAGAATCGTTGTAAACATTGATTAGTATACAATGGACTTTTGACAAAACTATATGAGGATTGCATCTTAATCTCAATATGGCCAGGAAGCACACTTTCCTCCCACTACATTGAGGTACTCTCAACTCTTTGAGTAAGATGCATCTGACCTGTCTCAACAACTCTTTGTTAACAGTCAAGTCTAGTAATCTTTAAACTTTCTATACTTTGATCTAGCCATTTTAAATATCTGAATATATTCAAATGGCATTTAACAATTTTATTCTTAATAGATGTTGCTTGAACAAACATAATTTTTTAAAGTGAACATTTCATTTATCACAAAAATATTTACAATTTGTTCTTTACAAGATTTACAAAACAAGTAAAATAAAGTAGCAACTTCTCCCACTGGATGAGCTGAACAAATGGTCCTAGGGTCCAGTTAGCCCGGTTACCTTTCTCTGCTCTCTTCTTGGCAAGATACTGAGGGCAGTGTCTCCTCCAGTGCCCTTTTTCGTTGCAGTGGAAACATTTCCCTTTATCTGCAGCGTTATCCTTGCCTTTCTTTCCAATAGGCTTCTTCTTCCCTTTCCCTTTTTCCTTTCTTCACAGGAATACTCTTATTCTTCAAAGAAGAGGACACTTCAAGCTTGGAGGACATTCCTCTTTTCTCGACAGTTGTAACATTTACTTCTAACACCAGACCTTTTGTTCTCAACATTGTCTGGTAAGCCTGTAGCTCATTCATCAGAGTAGTCAAGTTGTATTCAATTTTATTCATTAATGAATTCAAAATTGCAGAAAACTCTTCAGAAGAGATTCTAAAATAAAATCAACTTGACTTCTCTTATCCATGACAGCACTGTTTACTTCTGCCACATTAAAGTAGACCATCATGTCTAGGACATGTTACCGAACATTGGTCCCACCTTTCATGCGACTGTTGTAAACGTACTTGATGGCATCATGCCTCAGGGTGAAGGAAAGTTGTCCTAATATCCCTCGCGGAGATTCCATAATCTCTTTGGTAGTACTCATATCCTCATGCCAACACATCAGATAAGCTGACAAGGATATAAGCACAGGTTATATCATTAGCCCTGACCCATCTATCATATACATCCCGAACATTTCAGTTTGTGTTAGAGCTAGGAATGGGAGGACAATCCTCTGTTAAGACAAACTGCAAATCGTCTATCACAAGTATCGTGTTCAAATTTGATTTCGAATTCACATAATTATCCCTAACAAGTTTATCCGATGCCAACACTTATATTATTGAACTCGTCATTCTGAAATTTAAATCCAATCAAGTTTTAGAAATTTTAATAATGTATCCGAGATTATTCTTTTGCAACGATACTAAATACTATCTCAAGAATAACTCATATTCCGATAGTCATTTAGGTACCGCTTTTGGTCAAACATTATTAACACTTAATGATTCTGTAATTGTAGGCCCGCCATTTTTGGATTTTACTGAACGGTATGAGTATGCCTCCGAAATAGAAGATAATACCAAGACAGAACTATAAACCCCTATTCATTTAACTAAAGCCTGGGTTGTTCCGAATCCTATGTTACAACCCTCCGTAGGGATAGCCGGCGTTAAACGACTAGCAAAGGACCGCTTAAAGCTAACCAGCAGGTGCAACATAGGAATCTCACGGTCCAGACTAATGAAGGAGACCGCAGGATATGTTGACACATTTCTTTCACCCATTTACTATGAACTACTTCTTCCGTTCACCTTGATATTGACTCATACGAAACACTTTCCGTAGGGAGGTCACTTCCAGGGTGACACAAAGCATCATATGAATCTCACGGTGTGAACTATGTGGAGACATGGCAGTTGAAATCGTACACTGGATTTCTGTTCGAACAACTTCCCCTTATTCACTAGAGTCTAAATTTAAGCTAAAAAATACTCTCCGTAGGGAGGTCACTTCCAGGTGACACGAAGTACCGCTTAAATCCAGACTATGAACTCTTATGGACGCGAGAGCTAAGAATAACATATCGTGTATGTCATTAATTTCTCGCTGAATTTTTCTACTAACTCTATCATATAGAAGTTATTGACTACCATTGAAATGTTCTAATTTTTTGGTATAATAATACTTAGGTTCTTTTTCCGATTAATAAAAATAACCCTAAGTCTATGTGGTTTATCCAAGTATAACATTTATAAAAAGACTTAAACCTACGATGTCTAGGTGATAAACGCTTTTATTACCTCAAATCGCTCACGGATACTCATAAAACTGGTTACCAACACTCAATTATTTGGCTACAATCCCCAGGTAGGAGGTGTTCTGTAGACCTTCAACTTAAATACCCCCAACCTTCGACAGGATTATATACCGGTTGAGTTTGTAACCCTAGTTTTACAAGTTTTAACGGCCTATTTTAACTAATTAAAACAAGTGATTAACCTACGTGAGCATGCAGCTGTTCTTCGTTATGGATTTTAAATGTCTACCTAATTTTATAACAGCTTATAAAACTATAGAAATACTAAACATCCACAACATACAGGCATTCAATATCTAATATAACACTTATATTAAACACAAGAAACCCTAACATACATACTATATATTATAACAAATTATAACATACTTTCAATGCATGTTACATGCTTCCTATGGTGGGATTTTAAATCTAAATAGCATACTATATGCATATACAAGATTTATTTAATTATAACATACATCCAATACATAAATAATTAAACACAGAGTGATATGGTTTTAGTTTTGGAAAAAACAACCAAACAAAAGCCTAACTATTACAAAAACAGATTCAACACTGCTTTAACCGTTCCAAAACCGCTTGAACTAGACCTGAACCGTCTGAACCGGACCAGTAGAGTCTAAACTGGACCAGCCATAAACTATTTGAAGCTGAATCGGACCAAACCTCAAGAGAACCGATCGAATCGGCTGCTCTTGCTCTCGCTCAAAATCTCGATACGGCTGATCATTTAGCAATGATGACCATTGTCATGCGTTTGCCTGATCGTGTAGCAACCAACGCCTATCGCTTCACAAAGCTACACGATCGTGTAGTGTTTCCTTTTATCGCATAGTGTCATCGCCTAGTGCTGAAGGACGTTACACGATCGTCCAACACTATTATATAGCTTCATCGTTTAGCACGGAAAATTTATTACACGATCGTTTAACTCCCATCGTTTAGCACCGCATCTTGATCATTTAGCGTGCGCTCAAGGTAAGCGATCACCTAGTGCTATCGCATAGCTCTCGACGCATCGCCCAACTGCCACTTATATGTAAACGATCGCTTAGTGCTATCGCATAGCAACTCAATGCATCGCTTAGCTCCCGATCAAAGGTAAACGATCGTGGTAAGCGATCACTCAGCGCCATTGTATAGCTCTTCACCGCATTGCTTGGCTCCCACCCAATGCTACACGATCGTGTAGTGCCATCATATAGCAGTACAACGCATTGCTTAGCTCTTCACCTCCATCTCATCGAAGTATTTTAATCTTTTTACCTAATAGGTTCTCAATCTCTGCCTTATACTCCTTGAACTATTCAAGAGCTTCGAACTTATAATGCATTAGGTAAATATAGTCATATCTAGAATAATCAACAATAAAATTGATGAAATATTCAGATCCTCCTCGTGCTTTAACATTTATCGGATCACGAAGGTCTGAATGTACAAGCTCAATGTTGGGAATGGCCTAAACTCGCAGTTCGTAAATGTTGTTAATATATTCTATTTATCAATAAAAATGTTGTTGAGTTTTTTATTCAATAAATTACTATTGATATTGCATCCTTCTATGAAAATCCAATAAACAAATTCATGACTATAACATGAATACTTTAACTTTATGTGGTGACATAAAAATGGATCAAGTTTTAGTGTGTAGCCAAAATGGTCTATAAGTATACGGATGAGATTGGGTACCTCATCCTCGTGACACTATTGGATGTGGCCCATTTTGTATAATGATACAAATGATGTGATCCAAAAAGTCATTCATGTAGAGATATGTGAGTGAGGTCATTTTGTGCAATGAGTTTGCATAAGACCGGACCTCGAAATAGTCACTTTTCTTTATAACAACCGTTTACTGTTAAAACTAACTATCTCAAACTCAATGACCTTGGCTAACTTGATCTTAATCCTGAGCTAACTATGAACTTTTGTTTACTCGGGATTTTCCTTTGATCTGCATAGGTGAGAGTAGTCCAACAGCACTATTCAATAAGCCTCCTATTTTGGGGATAAGATTGGATAGATAGCTGGGGAAAGCTTTGCAATATGGAATTCGCTCCTACCCGATATAGGGTTAGCAAATGGGTTGTTCTCTTAAGCGCTGATGCCTTGTTTTAAACAACAGGGCCATACCCTCTCATGGAAGAGAGGGTTATGATTTATAAGTTGGACTATAAATCAATTATTCAATGGAGGATCAATGGGAGCTTAAGAAGCAAGATGTATTTACAAGGGTAAAACGATAATTTTTGACCCAACTGTAAATACGAACGACCTGTGAAGGATTGACTAACCGATTATGGTTCAAATGGACAGAAATATATCTACAATGAGAAAAGTGCAACTGTCAAGCTATAGTGAAATGTCTTGGTATTTAACGAATAGTGATTAATTCAGTTTAAAGAGTTTAACCAATTAATTACAAGTCATTGGAGCTCATGATCTGTAGGTCTATAAGGTCCCTCTACTACCTCGTAATTTGGATTAGTAAATTGAGTAATCTTGATAAGATTTGAAATTAGGGTTTAGAATTTGAAATGTTCAAATTCAATTACGGTTTCTATTTATTGTATTTGATACAATTAAAATGTTTAATTTTATCGAAATTAAATGAAATTGGAGAAATGATTAATGTTTAAAATATGATTTAAATAGTAATTGTATAATATTAATTTCATTATGATGGAATTGTTTTTTTTATTAATTTAATATTAGATATTAAATTAACAAAATTAACTAAAAGGTTTAATTAATTAGTTTTATTTAACAATTAATTAATTGAATAAATTTTTATAAAACTAATAAATCAAATTAAATAAGTTTAATTTAGAAAATCTTTTTTTGGAAAATCTTTTTTGAAAATTCATTTTGAAAATCAAAATCAAAGTGGAGATTTCCAAAAGTTGGAAATCTCCACTATGATTTAAATCACCTTATTCACTCGACTCCATTTTCTCCATGAAGTAGGAGCTGGCCTTCATGCAAGCCATGAATTTGCGTGGTAAAAGCTCTATAAATTGAAGTGTTGAGCTGAATAATGGATTCATGCTCACAAGAACTTCTTGAAGAACTCTGCAGAAACCTCCAAACCCTCTTCATATCTTATATACATCTAGCTCAATTTAGTGTTTCCACCACACAATCCTTGCAAGAGAATAGTAGAGAAGATATTCGTGGTGGTCTACTTGAAGATTGAAGCTCTTTCACGTGGAACTCAGTTGGACTTGAAGAGGATTCTTCAAATGTATTGTGTTCAACAAACCCTCTTCTCTAAAAGTTACTTTGAAGCATGTTTTAAACTCAAATTAAGTATGAGTAGAGTGCTTATTGATTATTTTTTCCTTCGTAGCACGTTAATATACTCTAACGCTCTAAGGGTTCTTTGGCTCTTAGACCTTTTCATGTAAAAGTCTTTTGGCCATTTTACCCTCAAGACATGACTCACACGGAAGTAAAGAGTTATCTTCTAACTAATTTGGGAGTCCATTCTTAACCAATCTCCTAATCCTATTGAGATTTATGTATCCAGGTCTTAAGTATCAAAGATAGACATTAGGAGAAATTTTTCGTTTTTTATTTTGAGTTTCAGCTATTTTAAACATTTCTATATTTAAAATAGATTTCGCCTCAGTTAGTTTTTACACATACAAGTTATTTTCAAGTTTAGCTTAACATAATTGAACATCTCTTGAACTAATAAACACTTCATTGACTTCAAAAGTAATTTTATGCATATGTTCTAATAAACAAGAGATTGATATTAAGCTCCTCCTCATATCAGGTACATAATAAACATATTCTAGAAAAATGTATACATCTACCAAAAAAAAAAAAAAAATCAAATGTCTCACTGCATTGGCTAAGACGACCTCTCCTATTCCCACTTTGAAAGTCATCTCTCCCTCTGCTAGTTGTTTCTAGGAACTAGTTTCTTGAATGAAAGTGTAAATATGGCTAACGGCGTCCGAATCTAATATCCAAGTCAAATTAGAATTCTCCACTAAACATGCAACAACAAGTAGATCGTATTTACTTTGTTTCGCTTTTCAGTTTTCCTCTCAGCAAGGTATTCTGGGCAATTTCTTCTCCACTGCCCATCTTTATTGCAATGGTAACATTTACCTTTAGCAACTTTGGCCTTGCTCTTCTTTGCAGGAGCTTTTTTTCCCCCTTTCCCTTCTTCTTTATCTAGATACTCTTATCCTTAGAAGTTGAAGGTTCAGACTTTGTTCCAATGGATTTAGTCCTAGAGGGAAATCCTTTCTAGAATTTATTAAGGGTTACAACATTTGCTTCCCCTTTCTGTCCCTTATTTTTCATCAAAGACTGAGAAGTCTGAAGCTCATTAAGAAGAGTAGTAAGATTATATTCTATTTTTTTTATCATTGCATTTGTTCTAAACTATAGGAAACTCTTCAAAAGAGATTCCATGATAAAACTGGCTTGACTCTTTTCATCAATGACAACCCCGTTTGCCTCCACAATATTGAAGTGGGCCATCATGTCTAGGACATGTTCTCTAACAGAGGTCTCTTCCTTCATACGGGAATTGTAAACGTATTTGAAAGCATCATGTCTAATGGATGTAGACAGTTGTCCAAACATCGCTTGCAATGAATCCATGATTGCCTTAGCATTGACCATACTCTCGTGCTTCTTAGTCAAAACATCCGATATGTTTGCTAAGATATAGGCTCGACCTTTATCATTTGCCCTAACCCATTTATCATATGCATCCTCAACGTTTCAATTTGCAGTCGAGTTGGGAACTGAAGGACATTCCTCCGTTAAAACAAACCTCAAATCATCTATTACTAGTATTGATATTTGATTTCCAGGTTCAATAACCATAGCAATTAAATTTATCGAGAGCTAAAAGTTAAATGATAGAGTTCGACATTTTGAAAATATAAACAAATTCTATTAGTAAACTACTTTTTAAATCCAATTTAATATTTAGCAAAAGTAATAATGTATTCATATCTCATTATTAATTGCGACGATACTGTAGTGAGTCAGAATAGATGTTACTAAGGGGTAGTCAAATACTCCTTCACTGAAGTAGGACATTCTTGACTAAATACTAATGCCAGAACAACTCTTTATTCCTATAATCATCTAGCTATTGTTTTCAGTCAAGAACTTACTAACACTTAATAACTCTTGTAAGTGTGATCTTCCATTTTTGGATTTCAGAAAACGGTATCAACAAGCTCTTGAATTGAAAGATAATGTTGAATATAGAACTAAAAAACCCTATTCATTTTTTAAGTTTGCAGTGTTTCGATCCCTATGTTATAACCCTTCGAATGGGTGGTTGCCTAAAAAATGACACGCGGGTGGAACATAGGAATCTCACAACCTAATGGAAAAAACTGCAGGATATGTTAACACACTTCCTTCACCCACTTACTATGAACTACTTCCCCTATTCACCTTGTTATTGACCCATGCAAACACTTTCTAAATGGAGCAGTCGCAGTAAAAGCGACACGAAACCGAGCATTGATCTCACGGTGTGAACTCTTAGGGACATAGGAGCTAAAAATAATATATTGTATATATTATTAATCTTCCACTAAAATGTTCTATATGTTCGGATTAATATTTACTTAGGTATATTCCATCTAATAAATAAAACCTAAGTCTAGGTGTTTATCAAAGTATAACGTTTATATTTGGATTTAACCTACGATGTCTAAGTGATAAATCATTTTATTACCTCACGTCGCTTATGCCTCATAAAACTGGGTTAACAACACTCAAGAACTGGCTAAAATCCCTAGGTGGAAGGTGTTCCATAAAGCATCAACTTAAATACCTTCAGTCTTAGACAAGATTTAGCCCTGGTGAGTTTGTAACCGATGTTTTACAAGATAATGACCTATGTTAACTAATTCAAACAAGTATTTATTTGTTAACTCTAGGTGATCATGCATTTATCTTTATTATAGATTTTAAATGTTTAATTCATTTTATAATTTTTTATAAAAGATAGACATGCTTCCAATCCATAACATTCATCCAGCATTTCATACTTTAATATAACCATTTATATTAAACACATGAAATCCTAACACATGCATACTATATAACTAATCATAACATACTTTTGATGCATGTTACATACTTCTATGGTGGAAATTTAAAGCTACATGACTTATATTATGCACATACAAGATTTAATTTAATTATAACATATATTCCATACTGTATAACTAATTAAACACACACTGACATGGACCAGTTTGGCATCTTGAGCAAGTAAAATCACAAATTATTACAAGAATAATTAAAAACAGGCTCTTGAACTACCCAAACTGGCCTGAACCACGAACAGCCCAAATTGCCACGAATTGTGCGCACCTCATCTGGACCGACTGAAGAACAACATTGCAACATTGTTCATGTAGCTTGCTTCGTTTCTTCTTTGATTACATCCTAATTTCAACTCTAATGACTCTAATAAATTTATAAACTCTTAATCACACATTACGGCTCATAAATAAGGAGTCAATTACAACATAATTAAAGAGAAATCTAATGCCAGAATTATAATATATCCATAATAGCACCCATTTCATACATATTATGAAAATCACCCACCAAACGAAAATTAATGTGAAATGAATGCTTAAAACATGCTCTAATACCAATTAATAGAGTTGAATGAATACCACGCCGAGCTTCTGCCCGCTCGTCACTCTTAGTACTGCTAAGGCTCAGGGAGCGGAAAGGCAGAAGGTACATCATGTAATCAAAAAAGTTGATCTTATTGAGAAATTGATGTCTTACTCTATTACTTTTAGGGAACACAACAAGAGAAAAGTAGCCTGACAAAAAGTTCGGTCCGAATCGAGTGCCCCATTTAGCTCGTCTCAAGTTGTGGTATAGACGGAGTTTCCTGCCTCCCGTCACCGGGCTGGCTTTTTGGGAAGCCGGTTCCCACCGTGCTCACGGCCTTGAATCGCTCAGACCAGACCAAGAACTGGTCCAAATGAACCCAAACAGCTTGAATCAGAGAACCCACGAATGGAGTTGAACCAGTAGACTACGAACTATGCGCGAATCGAAGTTATACCGTGGGTCTATTGTCTATCGATGTCCTGCCCCACCTCTCTTTAGCGCTTGAGTTAGTTGATAGAGTTGAAATTTAACATGTGGACGTGAGTGGGATCTTAAGCACTCTAATTCCATTAATGTTAGAGATTAGGCATGCAAGTTTATAAAAGAAAATTTTAGGGTTTCAAGAGAATACCTTTGAAGAACTCATCTTCTCTTCAACAAGTTATAGACTACTACAAGAGTCTTCCTCACTATCCTCTAACCTTAAGTTGAATTTTGGGATCCAAAATGAGAGTAATTTGAAGGGAAACGTGGAAAGTCGGAAGAGTTTTTGCATAAATAATGAAGAACCTTTCTTCATCAAATTGGCAAAATTGGTTTTGCATGAATGATGAAGAACTTTCTTTATCAAATTGACAGAGTACCTCAATCAATTCTCAGTCTATTTTTATTCCATATATTTTAAGAAACACATGCAATTATATTGCCTAATGGGTTGACACCAAGATCTCAAGAAATTAGTAGAATGAGGTGGTGTCTAAAGTGAAAAATTTCCACTCAGACCAAATTTCTTTTTTAAATAAATAGAATTTCAAAAATTCATATTTAAAAAAAGAAATTCTAATTTGAAATAAAATTAATTTTAAATAATTAATTAATTAAAATAATTTAATATCAAATATTAAATCATGAAATCACTAATTCCTAATATAAATCCCTATTCATATATATATATATATATAATATTTAAATCATATTTAAATATTTTCAACACTCCAATTTTGTTTAATTCTTAATATCAAATATTAAATTATTAAATCACCAATTCCTAATATGAATCCTTATTCATATATATGTTGGATTTTATGTCCTAAAACTCGTAGTTTGTAAATGGATAAACATATTCTGTTTTGTTTTTCGATAAAATTGTTATTGAAATTGTAATCTTGAATCCAATAAACTAAGGTCCTGAGGCTATTTAATGTAGTTTGAACTTTATGTAGTGACATAAATGTGGATCAAGTTTAAATATATAGCCAAAATGGTCTATAGTATATGAACAAGGTTGGACGCCTTATTTTGGGGACACTATGGATGCGGCCCATTTTGTAGTTAGTACAAATGATGTGATCCTAAACCATTCATGTGGAGACATGAAAGTGGGGGCATCCTATGTAAAGAGTTTACATAAGACTGAACCATGAAATAGTCACTTTTTACGTTATAAACACCGTTTTATAACTGACTATTTCATTAATTGATGACCTAGGTAACTTAATCTTAATCCTGAGCTAACTATGAACTTTTGTTCACTTGGAATTATCCTTAGATCTGCATAGGTGAGGGCAGCTCATTATCGTTGGCCCAATAAGCCTCCCATTTCCGAGGTAATATCAGGTGGATAGCTGAAAACATAGGGTGCAAGATGGAATTCACTCCTACCCGTTATAGGGATAGTAGATAAGTTGTTCCCTTTAGTACTGAATCCAGGTCTTGAACAAGAAGCTCCACCCTCTCCTTGGCCCGAGAGGGGTTCGGTTTATAGGTTGGATTTTAAACCAATTGTTCATTAGAGAATCAATGGAACTTAAGGAATAAGATGTGGTCTCGGGAGTAAAACAGTTTTTATGACCCAGCCGAGATTACGAACAACCTATGAAGGATTAGCTTACTAATCATGGTTATATCATATGGACATAAATATATCTATAGTGAGGGGAGTGCAACTACGGGACTATAATGGAATGACCCGTGAGTTAACGAATGTTGATTAGCTCCATCTAAAGAGTTTAGCCAGCTAATCTCGGATCGTTGGAGCCCATGACCTATAGGTTCATTAGGTTCCCCTACTAGTTCATATGGAATAAACTTAGAAGAATATGATAGAATAATTTGAATTGTTTGAATTAGGTGAAAAGAGAGAAACCGACAAGTATATGTGATATAGTGGTCGGTTTTTCAGTTTAGAGATACAGCTTTAAAATTTAAATGTGATTTAAATATCAAGAACATGAATACGTTCATATTCGAAAGCTCGGAAATAATGGAAATGGTCAAAGATGTAAAAAGTCAAAGAGTTGACTTTTGACCTTGAAAAGTCAAACTTTGACTGACCTTATATTCAAATGTGATTTGAATTTCGAGAAAATGAATGCGGATTCATGCTCGGGAGGTCAAAATCAGTCAACATGAAAAAATCATAAAAAGTCAAAATGTTGATTTTTCGGTCAAAGTTTGACTTTGACAAAATGACTATTTTGCCCTTTGACTAAAGTTAGTGGGAAAATCCAAACTTTTGTTAGATAATTTCACTAACAAAATAGTGGGCTAGGTGTTGGCTTATAGTGGAGACATCAAAGCCACTTAGATAGTGGATTTTGAAGTATTGAGTTTTTATGAATTTGTTTCATGCAAATGTTACATGACTTTTTTCTATAAATTTGGGCTTTCAAATTGGATGAAAAAAACTTTTGACATTTTGCCAAATTTAGTTTTCAAAATAGGGCTAAAAAAAACCCAAACCCAAACCCAAATCCTTCTTCTATTTTCATCTCTTTCTCTCTCTCAGGTTCTTCATCCATCGGGTCCCACAACCCAATTCTGAGTCTAGAGGATAGTAGGTCAGCTCTAGTGGTGGTCCGGAAGAGTTCGGATCGAGATTTAGCGAGGAAAAGCATTTTTCAGGAGCTACAAAGATTGTATTCTATCCCTATTAATTTACTGTTTTTCCTTCATTTGCATGCTAATTTCCTTTTAATTAAAAGCAATTAGAGTGTAATTAGATCCTTATTCCGCTGCGTATGTCTCGCGTTCCATCAATATATAATATTTAAATTTTATTTAAATATTTTCCAAAACTCCAATTTCGTTTAATTTGATAAGTAAACGTTTAATTATATCGTACATAATTATTAATTCTCTTAAATCGAAATTGAACGTTTCAAATTCTCTCATCACACTATTCTAAGGTTTAGTCCATTTATGAGCTAGTAGGGGGACCTAATGAACCTACAGATCATGAGTTTCAATGATTCGAGATAAATCGGCTAAACTCTTTTAACCAAATTAACCAACATTCATTAACTACTGGGACACTCCACTAATGCCTAGTAGCAGCAGTCTCCTCACTGTAGATATATTTCTATCCACTTGATTTAACCATGATCAACACTTTAATCTTTCACAAGTTCTTCGTATTTACAGTTGGGTTAAAATTACCGTTTTATCCTTGTAATACATCTTGCTCCTTAAATCTCCACAGATCCACTAATGAACAATTGGTTTATGGTCCTACCACTATACCAAGTGCCTCTTAGTCATGGAGAGGGTGAGGCCCCTTGCTCAAGATTAAGAGTCAGTACTTAAGAGAGCAACCTATCTACTAAACCTGAAATCGGGTAGGAGTGAATTTCATCTTGCATGACTATGTCCCTAACTATCTACCCCTTGCTTAAGACTAGAAGTCAGTACTTAAGGAAACAACCCTATCTTTACTTATAAACCTTTTGGCTATATACTCAAGCTTGATCCTCTTTTATGTCTCCATATAAAGTTCAAGTATTTATGTTATAGCTAGAGGTTCGTTAGTTTATTGGATTTAGGCTTTTACAAGTGCGATTTACATACATATTCAATAACAACTTTACTGAATAAACCTCAATAATATTTTTATTGAAAATAGAATAAGTTTAATGTTCACAAACTGCGAGTTTTTGGACATACAACCCAACAGTAAGGACACGATGTAGCTGGCATGACTGGACGTCGCTCAAGGGGCCAAGCATCAAACTCAATGTTTTGGTCATATAGGCATTTTGTTCCACTACACTAATATTTTATGGATCCTAGTGTTTTGTAGAAGGAACCTTTTGTAAAGTTTTTACAACTTAATAAAAGTTTTAATGTGTTCCTTTAAGTTTTTTTTTTTTTTTACCAAAACTCATCTCATGATAGAAAAGTTTAGTTATGCATGTCGTAGTGGTCGGACCTTGTTATGTAAAGGTCAAGGCATTACAAGATAAACAAAGAAGAAAAGAACATCTAAGTTAAATGGTTCGACCAAAACCAGGTCTATGCCTACTTTAATCATTATTATTCACATGTCATCAACTAAAATGGTGCATTCATCAAGTTGTGCATATAACATAATCGGTTAAAAGATCATAGATTCTCACATGATTAAATATCAGCAACATCTAACTCAACAAGACTAAAACACTTAGGGAAAAAAAATAGTAATAACTAAGCAAAGAATGATTGAACCACAAAAAATAACCCAAAGTTCGGTTTATCTCAACATAATCAAGTAGCAACACTCAAGGTAAATTACATTGAGTTATTTTTATGCATATATAGCCTATCTCTGATAAATATATTAATTATATCGACTCCTTTTACTATTTCATATTTAGGAAATAAAAATAGAACTTGTCAATTGGTGGAATGTAAATGTTGGCAAAGTTTTAACCATTCAATTTGAACCTATGTTTTATGGTTTTGATTCTAAATGGATAAATATAAACCTAAAAAAGAAAAAAACTCTAAATTTAAGAAATTAACACATATAAATATTCATAAAGCTTGAAGTCTTTTCTATCAAATCATTCTAAGTTTTATGTTTTAACCTAAATTTTGTATATTCTTTAACTAACTATGATGGCCATCTCCAAAGGAAGTATGATCATTTTTATTGTCATTCTCTTGGTTTGTACTGAACTGATTGAGACTACAAATGCAACATTTATCGACTATCGAGCATTAGATGAAGATAATATTCGTCGAGGAGGACGTAAACTATTACAACTTGAAATGTATGAAGGACATGATGCCAACAATATGAAAGAGGCTCTGGTTGAATCAATTGCTGCAGGAGATGATCTGATATCATTAGCAAAGGAAGATTTGAGGACAAGGAAAATGTTGTAATGGATATTTAAAAATGAAATATTCTAAAATATAGTGGGAAAAAAATGTTGTTATTATAAATATTATGATAATAGATGCATGTTCATACTTAGTGTCCATTGACCACGTGTCATGCCCTCATTTCTATAACTGTTGTTCATGTGTCTCAACATTACACATTATTAGTGTCCATGTAATATACCTCTTACTTATCAAATTGCATTTGGTGAGTTTTGGAATCACACATTGGGCAAAATCTAAAAAGATCGAAAAAAGTGAAGAAATTCATCCTTTTTATTTTATTTACTTTTTATTATTTATTTATTTTGTTATGTTTAATTTATTTTAATATTTATTTATTTTATTATTATATTATATTATATTTATTTTAATATTATATTTTATTGGTATTTGTGTTCCCATTGTATTTCTTAAGTTCACAACACTTGTTAAGGATAATGATTAATAAATCAAATGTTGCAAAAGGTACTTTTCATAAAACTGTGATTGAAAGGAATTATTTATTGATATAATATGCACATTTTCATAAAACTCTGTGTGTATGGGGTTAATTCTAGCTAATTAGAATCTTTAATGATTAGGTAATACTTTTCTTTGTTGTTGATTATTTTGTGCATACCTATCTGATGTATTACCCCTGTAAAATAAACTTGTTTATGATATTAGAGTCGGAAAATTGCTATTTTTAACGTTAAAAAATTTTCATCTTACAAAACTTTTCACCTTACAAAACTAACCTATTTTTTAATACTTTTTCTAACCTCTTACTTACTTTTTGATATTTTAACGGGAGGGTCTCACGTAGTGAAAATACCATTTTGTCTCACATTCAAGTGTCTTTAATTTTATTTGTTTCTAATACAACTTTTCAAATCCAATTTCAATTTTAAACCTTAAACTTCATTTTTCCATTTTGTTTTTTCACCATATTTTTGGCAAGTTTCAACCAATATTTGTGATAGACTTATTGCTATTTAAAAAAAATAATAATTGAAAACAAAATTTTATTTGAATTTCTGGTAAGGATTGAAAAATTTCTGGTAAATAAAAAGTTCTTAAAATTGAAAATTGGGGGAAATCAATAGATTCCAATTCTTATGAAAAATTAATTTAAACTTACCTGAAAAATATTGGAGTTGGAATTGGGTAAAAAAATTAAATTAACTCACGTTTAAGGATGAAAAATAGAATTGGTAAAAAGGAAAAAAGAAGGAAAAATAAAAGCTAAGCTACTCAAAAATTTCCAATAAACTAATTTCCTGGTAATTAAGAAGCTTATTAGAAATTTTGCCAGTAAGCTTGGAAGGGAAATTTTTTTAATTTTTTTTTTTTTTGTTATATATCAATGATGATAGGCATGTAAGTTAATTATGTATAATAGTTGAAAATGTATTATTAAGGGTGTTCAGTAATTCAAAATGCAATTTTAAATATAACATTGATATCGATATTTTCATTGTGTAGGTTGATCTTCTTCTTTTTTTCTTGTATTCCTTCATGTATTTCTTAAAATTATTAACAATGGAAAGTGTATCAATATTTTAATTTTTAAAATAAAGTATAACCTTAAACTAAATAAGTAGTATATCAATGATGTTATTGATATATCAAAAATTGAGTATATTAGACCGTATGGTATACTTGCTACTTAATATATCAATAATATCTATTGATATACTAATTCTGCACACATTTATTTAAGGACAATTTGGACTTTTCCCAAATTTTATTTGGGCTGTGCCAACGTTTTTTGCTAAAACTGCAAAAGAGAAAACATGGAAGACATGCATGCAATTTCCTATTTTCTTTTGGTCAAACCTGCAAGTACCCCTTAAGTTAACCAATTTCAATTACCTAAGCTTCCAACCAATCTCGATTCCAATTTAATTTATGGGAATTCCCGTAAGGAATAGTTTTAAGTTTTTTTCTAATTGTTTTATTCACCAATTTTAGTCTTAACGTGGAGAAAAAAAAATCCCACGAATTTTCCGTAACAATTGAAATTTTACGAAAATTTCTACATTTTTCAATTCTTATGAGAAATTTCAATTCCAATTTTTCTCATAAGTTTAATTTAATTTTTTAATCTTAAATTTACAGGAATTCTTGTAAGGAGATAATATTTTTTAGATTTTAATTTTTTTTATTTATCATTATTAGTTTTGAGTTGAAAAAAAAAAAACTCCCACAAAATTCTGGTAAAAATTGGATTTATTGAATTTTCTTTAATTTTTAAATTTCTCGTAATAAATGTTTTTTACCAGAAATTTCTCAATGCTTGCAAGAAATCTAAATGAATTTTTTTTTTTTAATTTTAAAAATAACAACAAATCTACTACAAACATCTATTGAAGCTTGCCATGGTGAAAAATAAAATAAAAAGATGAAGGTTAAAGTTTAAAATTAAAACTGGATTTGAAAAGTTGTATTAGAAAAATGTAAAACTGAAAACATTGAATGAGGGACAAAATGGTATTTTCACCATGTGGGACGCCCCTCAAAAAATAAGAAAGATATTAGAAAAAGTAGTTTTTGAAAAAGATGTTAGTTTTTTTAACGACTCAACTCTTCAACATTTATTGACAGGACGCTACTACATGCATGCATAGACCTCAAACAAAAATTTAATTCTTTGCTTAAATAAAAATAAAATGACTTCATATGTCAAATAAAATTAATAAATTTTTCACTAAAACAACTTAAAACATTTGTTCGGTGTCCCCCTAAAAACATAAGTTTAAAATTAGAAACATTTAAGAACTTGATAGTTTAACACAAAAAGTTATAGAATTTCAAATACCAAGACTTGTATGAAACATGAAAACATAAAAATATGAGCAGAAGCTTCTGTCTAATCCCAATGGCACGGTTACAGATTTTTCTTGTCATTCATCGGTCTGTCCTTGCTCTTACCTAAAAAACATGTCATAAGAAATGGTGAATATAAAAATACTTAGTAAGTGACCTACTACTGGGTCCACTAGGTGAATTTGTTAGCCTTCCTATCTGAGCACGGGCATACAAACATAACATAGGCATAGACATAAGTAGTGTACTCAAAGGTCCATAAGTCATGGCAGTCATGGTGATCCTAAAGAAACAAAAATCATAGCAGTCATGGTGATCTTGAAGGAGCATAAATCATAGCAATTGTGGTGATCACTATAAGAAATTATGCTTTTGTTGACGGAAAAAAAGCGTCGGAAAAGACCATCGGCAAGGTCGTCGGGAAAGCCTCATGAAGAAAACCTTATCCTAATGCAAAAAAGTTCCTTCATCGAAAAAAATTGATCTCGAAACACTTAAGTTGGAAGAAGATATGTTGACGCCAAAATGGTAGTGTCAGCAAAAGTCATCTTTCCTAACACCAACAATTGGTTTATTGGTGTCGGGATAAATACCCTATGCCAACACCACTTCTTTGGCGTCGGCAAAGGGTCGAATATGTGGGAAAAAAGCCTTTCCCAACATCAGGAGAGGGGTACCCTTCCCGACGCCAATCTAATTTAGCGTGGGGATAGGTTACCTTTTCAAACGCTAATCTAGTTTGACAGTGGGAAAGGTTTCAAAATTTTACATATTTCTGTTGTTTTTCTCGACAACTTAAATTTTACGTTGAGAATTGTCTTCTTCTTCTTCTTCTTCTTCTTCTTTTTTTTTTACTAAGAGTAAACAACATGCAAACGGAAACAATTAGGATCTAAAGCACTCTAATTACTTTAATTTAATGATTAAGCATGCTTGTTCAAACTGTAAAACAAAGTTTTTAAGACCAAACCTTGATGTAGCTCAAAATTGAAGTTATCCACTGGTTGTATTTGATCACGGACACTTCGTCGACCACCACTAGAGTTTTTCCTGCTATTTTTCAATCTTAGAATGGATTGTAGGATCCAAAATAGTGATGAATTTCAAGGGAAAAAGAGTTTGAGAGAGTTTTGGAGCTTTGATGTTTTAGAAAAAAAATGCAACTTCAAAAGCCAGCACTTCTAACCCAATTTCTAGCAATTTTTTTTCTATTTAAAGAAGAAATCATGCAACGTAAAATGACCTTAAAGTGACAACAAATTGAGGCTTAATTATAGTGGGATTTGAAGTGTTTAAGAGTGGTTTAATTATACTTAGGTCATATTCAGGAAAGCTTGTACACATTATATAAGTGTGTCACATCCACTTCGATGCATCACCTACTCTTCTCACATGGAGAAACAATTCGTCTTTCATCTCTATTCATTTAGTTATCATCTTTTACCCTAATTCATAAACACTTTTTAGATACAAATCATGAGGCGAACAATATTCATTTTTTTTTAATTCAATTGGATATGCAAATGCATGTAGCTTAATGCCAGGCCATGACAAGATAAAAAAAATACACACTTGGTCGAAGGTTGAAGATGCAAAGTTGGTTAAATCGTCAATGCGTTTGGTTGAGAGTGGGTGGCAAGCTGATAATAGAACTTTCAAGTTTGTTTTTTACAACAACTTGAACATACGCTGCATAAGAAAGTTACTAACTATGGCATCGAAGATCAATTATATAGTGAAAGGTTGCCTTCTTAAAAGCATCAGTATACATCAATTAATGAGATGTTGGACAACGCATGTAGCAGCTTCAGTTGGAATGAGGAGTTCAAGTATGTGGACGCAGAGAATGATGTGTTTAATTTATGAGCTCAGGTAAGCTAATACATTATAGTATATTATCACAATTGATATACTTTTTCTAACGTATTATATATCCATTTATAGTCATATCCCAACACGAAAGATATGAGGTACAAACTATTCCCTCACTTTGATGAACTTTCCCTTACTTTTAGGAAGAATAAAGCTACAAGTGAGATGTTAGACTTTTATTGATTAGGCATCTAAATTAGTGGAAAATATGGATGATTCTATGTTGGGATCACCAGATAATGAGCAAGCAGAAGATCAACCGTTTAACATACCGACTATTGACGACATTGATGAGGTTTTCCTTAGACCCAACATACCGACTATTGACGACATTGATGAGGTTTTCCTTAGACCCAACAACGTTTCAAGAGAAAGCAAGCAAAAGAGGAATACATTCCAATCTCAATTTCTCAACATGGTCCGAACTGATGGAATACACAAGCATGCAATGGAAGCAAACAAAATCAATAAGCACTCTAGTTATATTTAATTTGAGTTCTAAAGCATGCATATTTAGGTGGGTTTCAAGTTAAATACCTTTTGTGATGAAATCTTCCAATCCAAGCTGCTCTTCACTCCAATTCAGCTCCAAATCAGTCTGTGAACCACCAAGAGGTCTTCTCCACTATTCTCAGCCTTGAATTTGAGTGATGGAACTCAAATTTGAGTGAATTTGATAAGTAAATTTGTGGGTTTGAAGAGAAAGCGGAAGATGAAGCAGAAACCAACTTTTCAGCTTCAAATCTCCGTCCATTCATCACCAATTCAGCAAATTGGTAGTGTTTTATTACTCAGCTACATGCAAGCAACCTCAATAATGGAATTAACCAGCAGGTCAAATTGGAAAATGAATTTGTGTGTTAAATAATGACGTACATTTCTGCCCGTCATCAAGACTCTATATATGCAATTAATAGATTCAATATCTTTATTGAAGATGTTTTAAATAACATCTTTTATTGATAATAGAATATCTTTAACTTCTACAAACTGCGAGTTTTAGGACATAAAACCCAACAATACTCCTACTTGGACTAAAACTCCAGTGGATCAATATATACAAATATATACAATGTTGAGTTACACCAAGAGAACAAAAAGTATAAATACAATAAACTAGGGCATTAAATACCCATATATTCTTCCACTTGTCCTAATGATAAATATCTCGTAAACCTAGTCCTACTAGGTGATCCTCGAACACTTTAGCTGAGAGGGCCTTCGTAAATGGATCAGCTAAGTTGTCTTGTGAATCTGCATGACGATCACGTCTCCTCTGTGTACAATCTCTCTGATAAGATGGTTCTTCCGCTCGATGTGTTTTTCTCATTTATGGCTTTGAGGTTTCTTTGAATTTGCAACTACTCCATTGTTGTCACAATAGAGGGTGACAGACAGGTGTGCATATTAGGAACTACTTTCAGGTTAGTCAGGAACTTTCTGAGCCATACTGCTTCTTTTGCTGCTTCACTTGCAACTACATACTTAGCTTCCATTGTGGAGTCAGCAACACAAGTTTGTTTAATGCTTCTCCACATAACTTATCCTTCATTCAGAGTGAATACTGACCCCAAAGTTCATTTCCTTTAATCTATATTGGTTTGGAAGTCAAAATCAGTATATCAAGTAAGGATTAGATCTTTAGCACCATACACGAGCATATAATTTCTCGTTCTCCAAGATACTTGAGAATATTCTTAACGATAGTCCAATGATCATATCTAGGATTAGACTGAAATCTACTGGCTATTCCAATTGCATAGCATATATCAGGACGTGTACACAACATGGCATACATCAAGCTCCCTACCGCTGATGCATATAGAATTCGTTTCATATCCCCAACTTCTTAAGGTGTCTTAGGACTTTGTTCCTTAGACAGGTGAACTTCATGTCTGAAAGGCAATGTTCCTTTCTTAGAATTTTGCATTTTATATCTAGACAACATCTTGTCTATATAAGATGCTTGAGATAGTGCTAATGTTCTGTTCTTGCAATTCGGAACTATTTGGATCCCAAGAACATACTGTGCTTCTCCTAAATCTTTCATTTGGAATGATGTAGTCAGCCATCTCTTAATGTCAACTAGAAATTCTACATCATTTCCAAGGAGTATAATATCATCAACATACAACACCAGAAAAGCGACCATTTCGTTAACAATTTTTTTGTAAACACAAGGTTCGTCAACATTTTGTTCAAAGCCATAAGATTTGATTGCAGTGTCACATCACATATTCCAGGATCTAGATGTTTGTTTCAACCCATAAATGGATTGATTAAGCTTGCAAACCTTTTGCTCTTGACTCTGTTCAATAAACTCTTCTGGTTGATACATATAGGCACTCTCTTCAAGATAGCCATTCAGAAAGGCTGTCTTGACATCCATTTTCCATATTTTATAATTATAAAATGTAGTTATGGACAAGAGTATTCTAATTGACCTTATCATGGCAACCGAACAGAAGGTTTCTTCATAATCTACCCTCTCTCTTTGGGTAAACCCTTTTGCCACAAGTCTTGTTTTATAGGTATGTACCTTACTTGCTTGGTCTCATTTTCTCTTGTAGATCCATTTGCAATCGATGGGTTTTACCCCTTCAGGTTGATCTACAAGATCCAGACATAATTGAAATACATAGATTCCATTTCAAGATCCATGGCTTTAATCCATTGATTTTCATCCACATCATTTATTGCTTGTTTTAAAGTCAATGGATCCTCTAAGCCATCATCTGGTATGATGACTTAAGTTTCAGTTAAACCCATGTACCGATTAGGCTGTTGCACAACTCTTCCACTACGACGAGGCATTCTCAACTCTTGAGAATGATGTGAAATACCAGTTTCATCAATAACTCTTGTTGATGAACCTGCTCTATCAACAACTCTTGTTGATGTATTTGTCGTTTCTCTAGACATTTTATCTATTACTAGCTTACTGCAAAGTTGATGATTCTTTATGTGGTTTTCCTCCAAGAAGGTTGCATTTGTCGATATAAATACCTTGTCTTCCTAAGGATCATAAAAGAAACCACCTTTCGTTTCTTTTGGGTAGCCTACAAATAGGCATACTTTTGAATGATGTTACAACTTTTTAGGATTTTGCACCAACACATGTGCCGAGCAACCCTAAATTCTAAAGTGACATAAATTTCCTTTACGTCCTCTCTAGAGCTCGTAAGGTGTTTCAGAAATATTTTTCGAGGGAACCATGTTCAATATATACTGTAGTCTGAACTGCATAACCCCAAAAAGAACTTGGTAACTGAGCATAACTCATCATGGAACGAACCATGTCCAACAAGGTTCTATTTTTTTTTCCTGCCACACCGTTTTGCTGAGGTGTGTCAGGGGCTGTGAGTTGAGATTGGATTCCATGTTCTATTAAATAGTTTTGGAATTCCAATTCCACATACTCACCACCTCGATCTGATCGAAGTGTTTTAAGTTTTTTACCTAATTGGTTCTCAACATCAGCCTTATACTCTTTGAACTTTTCAAATGTTTTGGACTTTTGATGTATCAGGTAAATATGCCCATACCTAGAATAGTCATCAACGAAGCTGATGAAATATTCATACCCTCCTCTAGCTCTAATATTCATAAGACCACAAAGTTCTGAATGTACCAGCTCTAAGGGTTCTTTGGCTCTAAGACCTTTTCTAGAAAAAGATCTTTTAGTCATTTTACCCTCAAGATAGGATTCACAAGGCGGTAATGAATTGTCTTCTAACTTATTTAGATGACCATTCTTAACCATTCTCTCAATCCTGTTGAGATTTATGTGATCCAATCTCAGGTGCCAAAGATAGGTATTTGGAGAAACTTTATTTTTCTTATTATGAGTTTCAGCTATTTTAAACATTTCTATATTTAAAATGGCCTTTACCTCAGTCGGTCATAATAAGTACAAATTATTTTCTAATTTTGCAGAATAAATTTTAATATTCTTCGAAGTAATAAACACTTCATCATTTTCGAAAGAAACCTTATAATTTTGTTCCAGCAAACAAGAGACAGATATTAGATTCCTTTTCATAGAAGGAATGTAATAAACATTTTTAAGCAAAATGTATCTATCTCTTATAAATAACTTCATATCTCCCACTGCTTTGGCTGAAACAACCTCCCCGGTCCCTACTTTAAAGATTGTTTCACCTTCTATCAACTATCTCCAGGAACTTGTTTTTCGTGAGAAAGTACAGACATAATTAGCGACACTTGAATCAATTGTCCAGGTTTTATCGTTTTCCACTAAACATGCTTTGATAACAAGTAAATCATATTCATCTTGTTTTTTGAATTTTGCATTCTCATTTATATAGTTCAAAACTTTAGATGAATTGGGAGATCGAGGACAATCCTCTGTTAAAACCCTTTTAGAACCATTAACCGCTAGTAATTTGTATGTCGATTCGATTTTACCGTTAACTAATTCGCAAGTGAGTACTCTAGAAGATTTCGACATGCTGAAAATTTTAAACAAATTCTAATTAGCAAATTGCAACTAAATCCAAAATCAAGTTTTAGCAAAACAAGTAATAATGTACCCATAACCATTATTTATTTGTAACGATACTATAGTGAGTCAGAATACGTGCTATTGAGGGGCAGCCAGATACTCCTTCACTAAAGCAAACAATTTTGACCAAATACTATCTCCAGAATAACTCTTATTCTTATAGTCGTTTAGTTACCATTTTCGGTCTGAAATTATTAACACTTTAGTAATTCTATAAGTGTAACCCTCTATTTTTAGACGTCAGAGGTCGACCCCAACTATGCTACCGAAATGAAGAGTCAAGGTTGGGTATGGACCTAAGAAATTCTATCCATTTCTGGAGTTTGAGTTGTTCCGAATCTTATGTTACAATCATCCGAGTGGATAACCATCGTTAAACAACTAGCAAGGGCCGCTTAAAGCAAACCAATAGGCACAACATAGGAATCTCATGGTCCAAACTAACGAAAGAGACCGCAGGATATGTTGACACATATCCTTTACCCACTTACTACGAACTACTTTCCTCATTTACCTTGCTCTTGACTCATACAAACACTTTCCGAATGGAGCAATCGAGGTATAATCGACACGAAGTGTTATATGGATCTCACAGTGTGAATTTTGTGGGGACATGAAAGTTGAAACCAAATGTATCATATACTTGATTTTTATATTTGACCGACTTCCCCTTATTTACCGAAATCCAGATTTATGCAAATACTTTCTGAATGAAGTAGTTGAGGTATAATCGACACAAAGTACCGCTTAAATCTTGATTGTAAACTTTTAGGGACGTGAGAGCTAAAAATAACGTATCGTATATGTTATTAATCTCCTACTAAAGTGTTCTAATAACTTTATCATATAAGTTATTAAACTCTCACTGAAGTTTTCTATTAATTTGGGTAAATTTATACTTAGGTTCATTTCGGCTAAATAAACTACCCTAAGTCTATGTAGTTTATCCAAGTATAACACTTATAAATGGATTTTAACCTACAATGTCTAGGTGATAAACCATTTTATTACCTCATATCGCTCACATACGCTTATAAAACCGGTTAACAACATTCAATTATTCGGCCATAATCCCCAAGTAGAAAGTGTTCCATAGATCGTCAACTTAAGTACCCTCAGCCTCAAACAGGATTTTATACCGGTTAAGTTTGTAACCGTGATTTATAAGATAGTGACATATTTTAACTATTAAAAGAAGTGTTTAACCTACACGAGCATGCAACTTATCTTCGTTATGGATTTTAATGCCTATTTCAATTTTATAACAACTTATAAAACTTAGACATGCTTATACATCCACAACATGCATCGAAGGCATTCAAATTTAATATAATAATTATATTAAAAACAGAAACCCTAAACAAGCATTCTATACATTATAACAATTTATAACATATACTTAATGCATGTAACATGCTTCCTATGGTGGGTTTTTAAATCTAAATGGCATACTATATGCCCAAACATGTTTGAATTTAAATACAACATACATCACATGCATAATTATTTAAATAAACACTGATATGGTTCAACTTTGACATCCTAAGCAAGCATAATAACTAGATTATTACAAAAACAAGTCCAAAACAGCTTCAATTTGGTGTAGAACCACCCAAATCGACCCGAACCACTTGAACCGAACATCCAGAGCATCAAAATGTGTTGAACCAGTCTAAATATGATTGAACCAGACTGAAACCGAGTTGAACCGGTTGAACCATGAGTCTGTCGTGCGAACTGACTTGAACTGCGCATTGCACAGTTGGGATGAATAGCGTTGCAACGCTTCAATCTTCCTCAAGAACAGCGTTGCAATGCTTGGACGTAGTGTTGCAACGCTGCCTGGGTATTGGAAAATTTTGCAGTATCTTTCTCACGACCTTGCTTGCTTCAATCTCCAAATTACAGCTTAAAACGGACTCTAACGACTCCAAATAAATTATAGACTCTAGAGCTCACATCAAAGCTCATCAATCAAGAGCCGATTACAAATTTAACTTGGAAATCAAAGAGGAATCTAAGCCTAAGTTGATAAAACCAGCCATATTAGTCCAAACATACAGTTTTCAGAAATTCACCCATCAAAACTCAAATTAACGTTAATTGAGTGCTTAAATCACGCTCTGATACCAATTGATGGAATACATAAGCATGCAACGAAAACAAACAGAATCAATAAGCACTCTAATTATATTTAATTTGAGTTCTAAAGTATGATATTCAGGTGGGTTTCACGTTACATACCTTTTGTGATGAAATCTTCAAATCCAAGTTGCTCTTCACTCCAATTCAGCTCTAAATCAATCCGTGAACCATCAAGAGGTCTTCTCTACTATTCTCAGCCTTGAATTTGAGTGGTGGAACTCAGATTTGAGTGAATTTGGTAAGTAAATTTGTGGGTTTAAAGAGAAAGCAGAAGATGAAGCAGAAACCAACTTTTCAGCTTCAAATCTTCGTCCATCCATCACCAATTTAGCAAATTGGTAATGTTTTATTACTTAGCTGCATGCAAGCAACCTCAATAATGGAATTAGCCAGCAGCTACTTCAAATTGGAAGATGAATTTGTATGTGTACTAGGACACCTCCTACTAGCTTCAAAGATGGGATAAACCCACTTTGAATTTTAATTTTCAAATTTCTCTTTTATTTCAAAATTTCAGTTTATTTTAATTAATTTTAAATTAAAACCTGATTTAATCGATTCATAATTTGATTAAATAAAAATCCAATTTCTCAAATTGAATTAAAATTGGAATTATTTTGAATTTATAGTTAATTAAACATATTTAATTAATTAATTAATTTAATATCAAATATTAAATTAATCACACACTAAATTTTAAACATGAATCCTATTCATGTAATTGATATCTACATCAATATTTAAACATTATAAACTCTTCAATTTCCTTTAATTTCAATAAATTAAACCTTAATTATACTGAATATAATTATGCAAACCCTAATTTGAATTTCAACTAATTCGAACTCAAAAACCCTAATTTCAATTTGAACATTTTCAAATTGAAATTCAATTTGAACGATTCAAATTGATGTCATTCTAAATTCACTCAATTTAATAAGGTGTTCATGTTTTACGAGCTAGTAGAGGGACCCTGTAGACCTACAGATCATGAGCTCCAACGATTAAGATTAATTGGCTAAACTCTTTAGACCAAATTAATTAGTATTCGTTAACTATCGAGTCACACCAATATAGCTTGATAGTTGCACTCTCTTCACTGTAGATATATTTGTGTCCACATGATTTAATCATAACTAGTAAGTCAACCCTTCAAAGGTTGTTCGTAATACCGACTGGGTCAATGTACTATTTTACCCTCGATATTATGTTTTGTTTCTTAAGTTCCAACTGATCCTCTAATGAACAATTGGTTTATGATCCCATCACTAAATCGGATCCCTCTGGGGCCAGTGAGAGGGTGGTGCCCCTTGTTCAAGACCTGTATACAGTACTTAAGAGAACAACCTTTCTCCTATCCTTAAATTGGGTAGGCATGAATTTCGTCTTGTACCCTATGTCCCCAACTATCTACCCGGTCTTACCCCTGAATTGGGAGGCTTATTAAGCCAGTGCTGTTGAGCCAACTCTCACCTATGAAAATCTAAGGATAATCCTGAATAAACAGGAGTTCATAGTTAGCTCAAGATTAAGATCGAGTTACCTACGTCATCTAAGCGAAATAGTTAGTCTTAAACAGTAAACAATGTTAAAAGGTAAGAGTGACTTATTTCTTGGTCCGATCTTATGCAAACTCATTGCATAGGACTCCCCCACTCCTCATGTCATTACATGAACGAATCTGGATCACTTGGTTTGTAGTATCTTTACAACAACTTGTAACAGCTACAGAGTAGACCGCATCCAATAGTGTTACCAGAATAAAGTACCCAATCTTAATCATGTACTATGGACCGTTTTGGCTATTTACTCGAACTTGATCCATCTTTATATTTCTACATAAAGTTCATGTATTCATATACTATCCATGGATCTTAGTTTATTGGATTTAGACTATATAAATGCAATTAATAAATTCAATAGCTTTATTGAAGATGTGTTAAATAACATCTTTTATTGATAATAGAATATGTTTAACTTTTACAAACTGTGAGTTTTAGGATATAAAACCCAACACAAACATCATTGGACGTCTATCAAACTCAAATGAAAAGGCTTGTATGATGGCAAAGAGAGAAATATGAGCTGGAGTTTGAGAGGCGAAAGGAATTCGTCGAGCAAATCTACCAGGTTGAGGGTTTAGAGGAAGATGATTGGTGGCCCTTATAGATCTTGTGGTGACTGATATTCATAAAACATATTAGTTTTTAGCCATTTCCCACAGTCGAGAAGAAGATATTGCATGTGTTTGTTGGGCAAGACTGACTGACTTGGAGCTATGTTATAGATGTCTATGAATTATTTTTTTTATAAGTAACTTGGCAAAATGTTGGTCCACATTATATATATTTTTTCTATGCATCTTGTAAACGGATCATAGAATGTGATCCCTATATAAACTAGTACTTACTTTTTAATCAACATGTATAATGGCCATCAGTAGGAGCATCCTATTATATATATATATATATATATATATATATTCCACGTAATATATATTGTATGGATTTTTCTTTATTAAATGAATCCAAATAATTTTGTCTAACTTCACAAATCAACTAATAAAAATCAAATTTATAAAATAATTGCTTTTGTTTAAAAAGACTTTTGGAATGAAAGATCCAAAATTAAACCTTAGATCATATTTTAGGATTATAAGAAATATTTCTATACTTAAAAAAAAAAAAATCAATTCACATTTTATTAAAAAATCATGGGTAAGATTATTTCAGAGTTAAAAAAATGTACAAGATATCTTTAACATATAAACTTAACTCTGCACTCCAAACACAAATATGTGAACTTAGACAAAACAACCCTGTTGAAGAGATCAAATCTCGTAGTGGGAAATGAGTGATCACTTTGCTTTAAGATTAAGTACAAGAAAGAAGAAAAACAATAACATATATATGTGTAAGTTCATAGGTTAAGCATGCAAAATTTATAGGGAAAGAAGAAATTTACCTCTGAAGAACCTTTTTTCAACTTCCACAGCAATTCTCTGTCCTTTGCAATCGATCTCCCATGTACAATACCATGACATCTCCATAGAGTCTTCCATACTATTCTTTGGTAAGGAGTCAATTTGTGGGAACCTCCTTTTGAAATAGAGAGAGAATTATTTTGTTGTAGGAGAGTTTTACAAAGAATTTTTCTCTGTCGAAACTTAAGAGAGATGAGAGGGGAAGAATGAGTTTAATTTTGGAAACACTGATCACTCAAAGGAAAAATTTCTCCATGTTTTAACGTGAAGTGAGATTGATTTAAAAAAAAAACCACCCACTTTATCTATTAATTAAATTAATTACTAATTATAATAATTAATAACTAACATAAATTAATTAATTAATTTACAAAATTAAATATAAAAAGTTGGACAAAATCCAACCGTGCATGCCCTCATCACAATAATCTATCATGAATAAATTTAAGTTGTGAATTTAAAGTATGTTAGTAATATATTTTGATTACTGATGATAGACTTCAAACTATGAAAACAATCTATAGTGATAGAAGCCAAAATAAACATAATTCAACTGACATAAGACATACATTTTTTATTAAAAAAATTCATACGTTTTAAGAAAATAATGATAAACACTAACAAAATAATAAATAAAAGAAAGCGCGTGTAAAGGACTCGCGGAATTGGGACAAATGGCAATAGGTGGGAATGGAAGTAAGAAGGAAAAGAAAAGAAAAGATGATGGTGAATGATAATGAAGCAGAAGCCTGAGGAAGTGGGGACTCTTTCTTTTTTCTTTTTCTTTTTCTTTTCTTATTTGATGAACACTCACCAATGAGCACTTTTCACCTTTGGGAGCTGTGTTTCCTTTCAATTCTCTCTCCTTTCTCTTCTTCTTCTTATTCTTTTTCTTCCTTATCTCACTCCTTCCTCGCGTGCTTCCCATCACAAGAAGAGAACTCTAAAGAAAACAACCACCACAATGTGCAAAACCCTCTTCTTCTTCTTGTCATTTTCTTCCACCATTGTTGTTTAAACCTCTTTTCCTCTTCTGGGTCTTCAAGAAATGCCATTTTCACACTCCATTTTCCTCTCTCTTTCAACATTTTCATGTAATTTTCCCATTCTTCTTCTTCCTATACCATGAAGCAAGGTCAGTTTTCTTTTCCTTTCCTTCTACTCTTATTGTTGATTCCATAGTTTTGCTTCCAAGAGAAACAGGGAGGAAAAAGACAAGAGAAATGGAATCTCTCTACATTTGGGAATTATTTATTTGCTTGTTTTTTTTGTCGTCTTTTTAATTAATGTATGTTTGTTTATCTTCTTCTGAGTTTTATTTTCAAAAGGAGTTTGTATGTATCCATTTTTATACTCTAGAGAAAAGAAAATGGGAAAAATAGGATGTAGGATTTCAAGGGCATGGGATTTTGTTCATTTCTGTTTTCGGGTGCTTCAATTTTTTCATATGAAGGATCCACACTTTTAGATAGATGTCTATTGATCTTCAAAAATGTATTTTATTTTCTCAGTGAGGTTAATTGTATCGGTAACCAAGAATGCTGACAATTAGTGTTTCATCTGGTTATAAAGATTTTGATTTTATCTGTTCCTTCATTTCCACATTTTAGTTCAATGATCAATTTTCATTTCTTTCCATGGATTGGTTGCCCATTAATGAGCAAGGAAAAGAGATGCAAAGAAAACAGGAACATTAAGAAAATACTCAAAGAGTAGAGACCTAAAACAATTGATTCCAATGTGTTATTCCCCCCAAACCTAACCTCATTCCTTCACAAATGGCCGAATCCTCTGGTTTTTCTATTAGATCTGAATGCTCCAAAGAGTAGCTAATCTGTAATGGTACGAGAACTCTTGTTTAACCAACAAATGGAAAGTTAAAAGAAGCTACTCAAATGAGTCTCAGCAGCTTGATTTAGGATAAAGGCTCATGACAACATCAGCTAAGGGAATAACGGAGCAATTAAAATTCAATAATCTTCACAACGTGAAATATGATTTCCATTCGAATGGAAGAAACAAAGAGGAAAACCAATGTAGCCTTGTAAAGTGCATTTACAAGGCTATGATCACAGCCAATGGAAACAGGTTGAAGCTATATTGTAATGTATGTCGCCCATATTTGCTACTTATTATCTTGAAGGTTGGTTTGCCTCTTTCCAGCAACCATAAGTCCTAGAAATTTTGGACCTTTTGGTTCCTATTTTGGAGGAACCCAAGTTGGCTGACTCTGTTTTTAATGCTTTCTTATCTCCATTGTTATTTATTGATATTGGAAGTGCCTGGCACTTTGGCTTGAGATTTAGAAAGTATAGAAAATTTCAGAAAGGTCCAAGCTTAAAAGGAGGTTCTCATCTTGAAAATTGGAAAAGTGCTTCCATCCTAATTGAGTTTGATGGTTTTGGATCTGGAAATTAGGTAAAGGAACATTTCTTCATTTTCCAAGTCTTTGGAAGTTTTCTTGGAGTGAATGTTGTTAAGTTATGATTAACCTAGAGGGGTCAAGTACGTGCTCATGACGGGTTATCTTAATTTTTTCTTGACCCAAATTCTTTGCAAACCCTTCAATTCATAAATTTTGGGTGGACCACAAAGACACTGGATTAATGTCCTTGATAAGACTCTAAAGTGGGGGATGAGGATTTGAAATTCTTCTAGAAATTTTCTAATGGAGGAAGGAAAAAAGAAAAAGAGCTCTGATGACCAAATTGTTGAATCAGGAAGGGGGGGACTATCATTCGTTCATTCATATGGAGAAAACTATTTTAGCAGACATAAATTGAGATTATAAACTGAGATGGTAATGAAAAAAACAGTCCCCCTCATCTCCAATTGATGTTCATACATTTGTTTCTTATGGCTAGTTTTTTAAGAAGTCTACTGAGGCATGTGCCTAGGGGTGCTTAAGCCCAAGGTGCAGCCTTTGCGCCTCATTTCAAATAAGCGAGGATCCTTGAAGCCTGCTCAAGGCACACGCCTTGATGTTTATGATGTGTACCTGCACCTCAAACTTGATTTCCTACTTTAAGGGAAAAAAGAAATCTTTCTAATTTTTAATAAAGAAATGCACGAATGTTCTAACAATCTTGAATAAGAACTCACTTTTCTTAAACTTTTCATCATCTTATTATTCATTGTACTACTTTTCTTCTATATTAAAAAATATATTTACACTTTTCTATCATGCGGCTCATAAAAAAGTATGTGCTTAAGCCCTGGAGCACTATGGCGCTCTAGTGGCACCTCGAGCTTTAAAAAAACACTACCTATGACGAAAAGGTTAATCGGGATTCTAAGGATCTTTGAGGTTGCGGCTGGTTTGAAGATTAATACTCAAAGACTAAGTATAGTTGTTAACATTGAGAGGGAGAAACTAGAAAGTGATTTACCAAGCAGGATGAATGAAAAGGTATTTTATCTGAACTGTGGCAATGGAGAGGATGAATACTACAAGTATGATCCAAAGGAGGAAATCCATTCTCATTGGTGATTTTGACCTAACTGATGTATTTTGCAAAAGAAAGTCATAATGTTAAATCATTCCTTCTTTTTGTTGCCCCTTAACTCGGAAGCTTTGATCTTTGTGTTTCTAAGAGTTTAATTTGGAGTGGGTGTTTCATCGATCTAAACGAAAACCTTCATCAACATCCCTTGGGTCATCCTTGTAAGTCAAAAGAAGCGTGAGTGGAAGGGAACAATTCAGTATTCCAAAACTACTTCAGAAAGAGACAGGAATCTTATTCAGTATAAGGCTTCTTTTTTATGGTCATTTTCAATTTTCTTTTGTCCAGTTTAAAGTACTTATTAAAAATTTTGAACTTTTGACAATATCCATCTGAAGTTTGCCACTTTTTCCTTTGCTTATTTTGATATCATATTTCTTCTCATGTAGCTGATTTTTTCTCTTGATTTAATTGGAAGCAATTCTCTCTCTATCTCTTTTTCAGGTGTAGAGCGAGGTGATTTGGACACATCTCCTGTGCAAAGTTTGGATGGAAGTTTTAGAAAGTTCATTTCTGGTAACCATTGCTTTTTTTTTTTTTTTTTTGACCCTCTTGATATGTCTACATGAAATTCCCCACTCCCAAGGTTTCTTTCACAGAGTCTTTCATAAAAAGATCATATTCCTAATAGATCATTGTCATAAGTACAATAAACATAGTCTCTAAATTATGTCGAGATCCTTGATTCTGGATTGTTTTGTAATTGAACCTTTAATTCTATATTAGAATCAAATTCAGTATATGAAGCAATTTGATTTCTGGGTCAGGAAATAAGCTTTTCAAATTCGATGGTGCTTAGGTATGTTGATTGTGGACTCAGATAATGGAAAAGACTAAAATTTCTTTTACATTTTTTAACTAAGCTAAATGGACAAAAGAATACAGATTCTGTTAGTTCAGAAATGCTTTTCTCCTCTTGTTGATATTTCATTCTTACTTGAACAGTAAATTTAGTTCCTCATTGTTTGTGAATATTAAAATTGGTTGATGATAAACTTACATGGCATAATGCTTAGTGAATAGGTGGAAATTCATCGAAGTGAAGAAAACTTGAAATATCTACCAATTCCTTAGAAAATTAATCCACTTAGTCTCTTCTAGATGGCTTCTTCCTTCAATAACATTTTGCCAATTCACTAAATATTGTGTCATGCAAGTGTATGATTCATTAGTTTTAACATTCACTAATGGTGATAGACTAAGTTGAAAATTGATAATGCATAATGGACTGAATTGAATTTTTTTAAACAATAGGACTGAAAAAAAAAAAAACTCAAAATAGGGACTAAAGCATACATCTTTTGAGAAATTTGACTGGGTAACTTTTTTTTCTAGAATATTTGTTAATATGTATTTTTTTTTTTAAAAAAATAAAAATAAGTTATTATTTGAAAATAATTGCAAGTATAACATTTTTTTATTTAAATTCTACAAATCATTGAATAATTTTTTTTAGTACAATAGGAATGGAGGAATTCGAACCCACCTCTTGGTTGCTAACACATTCATATCCATATGCCAGTTGAGCTATCATTTTGGCAAAAAATTTCTTATTTTATATTATAGTCACTAACTAACATAAATTGATGACTAACTTATCAATTGATTAACTACAATCATTCATTCTCTTTCGTCTTTTAATTTTTCCTACATTTGAGACTATTTTGAACATTGGATGAGTTTGTAAGACGGCAATAGTTTCTATCCCTTTCCTTTTGAATCATGCTTCTCTATGTTGTCTCTTTAAAATTCCAGTTCATTAAAAATTTCCTTTTACTCTTTTAAATCATTAATGTTAAACCTTTCATTTATCCATGAATTTGAGTCAGTGTTGGGAGAATAGGATATGCTACTAAATGATACTTCAATTATATTCTTATGGTCACAAATCTTATATCAATATGCTACAGGTTTTCTTCAAAATGGTATAGACTTGTCTCCAGCTCAAAGTTTGGATGGAAGTTTTCGAAAACCACACTCGGGTTTGTACTCGATTTAATTTAATATATTTGGTTAAAATACTATTTTGGTCTCGTACTTTTGGACTTTTTCTATTTTATTTCTACATTTTCATGTCCAAATTTAGTTTGCATACTCTTGATTGTTAAATTTAAGTAAGGGAAATGAAAGAGAGAAAATTGAGTTGCATAAATGAATACAAATCTAACGACTATTTACAGGGAAAGTAAATCCAATAACCAAACTCAAATACTAACAAATCTAAGCCTAATAAACTTAATTAGAAACAGAGCTAATTGAAAGCATAATCAAATATACTGTCTGTAAAATCTAATATTATGTAACATTTTTTTTTCATAACAATCACATCAACCTCAACATTCAAACATTTGAAAATGAACATTTATGGCAGTCTCAAACATATCCCCTGGTTCAGCAACGTAGCCGCTCGTTTTGGCTCCGAATCACTTCAGTTTCAAGAGCCATATTCCAACCGGCCTCAAATTGGAATACCCATAACTTTTAGATTTCAAATCAGTGAAATAGAATTCTTTTGAACATGAACCAATAATATGCAAAGCCTTTTTGGTAAGAATTAGGCAGTAAGGATTAATTCGGACTATTCGATTTCGATTAAAATGTTTTAGAGTTTCTTCTAACCTTTGGGATCCTTCTTCCATTTACAGTTTTTTGGCTAGCTAGTTTCAGATTGATCGTAGATCTAAAAACAACGTTGGGCGAGGTCTAGTTTTGGGTTGACTTATACCCATATTAGACAAAGACCCATATTAGACAAAGATAGGGTTCCATCTCAGAGTCATAACCAATTCATGTATCTTCTAAAAATTGTGAGGTTTCTCTATCAAAATATGGAATCCTCAACATGCTTCCTCAAGATCTTTGGGTTCACCATTGTTTTTGGATCCCAATATAATGTTGGACCATATTTTCATTTGAGTCTTATGAGCTTTAATACTAGCTTAAATGAACAGAAGACTTAATCTCAAAGCCAATTGGTAGTTGAAGGAATAAGTATCTTTTAAAGATTGTGAGTTCTCTCCATCTTTCCAATGTGGGATCGTCAACATCGATAAATAATTAAATTAGTTCCCACTATTAGTTTATCGTTAACTTTTCCAAAATAAATTTAGTCTTTATTAACCTTCTCTCAGTAAATTTTGGAACATATTCATATTATGACTTTTCCTGAATGGAAATTATGTTTATTATTTTATTTCTACCTAGTGCGATAAGAATTAACTTTAAGCCATCAATACAAATTAAATTGAAGATTTATTGAAAGAGGACTAAAATGAGATTTTAACCTTGTATATATATTACACATATACTTTTATCTTTCATTGGTTACAAAAACTCTGTAGAATCAGTATTTCACATCCAAATATAATCTTCAAGAGATCAAAATCTTATTATATCAATCTCTTCATCTAAGCGCTTAGAATAAATCTGAAAGTTCAAGGACTAATATAGGATTTTAATCATCATTTGTATGGATAAGATCATGTATAATTTCCCATTGTAGCTTATCCCTTGCAGAAGTGATTTAAACTGATTCACAATAATGCTAAGGTGTGATCCACAGTGTCTTCTTCTGAAGTTTTTTGTTTTTCCCACATAGAAATTAGAATAGCCATTAGGATGTGAATGATCAACAGGTGACAGACTTGTGAATAATGGAAAAGACAAAAAATCAGGTTAGTATAGATACTATGCTAATTTCTTTTCATTTTTCATATACTATTGGCTCAATATTTTCTTGGTTAAATACGTGGTTTAAAATGTCGATGCTGGCAGAAATATTGAGGTCTTAATTTTACAAAAATCTCGATGGAAATATCGATAAAATGTTGATGTTGATGGATATTTTTGAAAAAAATAATAAAAACAAAAGATTCAAAAGATAAATTTAAAGTAGTAAATAAACCTTTTATGATTTTTTTTTGACAAAAAACATTTTATGATTTTAAAACTAGTTAACAAGTCTATTATTTATATTATATTTACATTAGTGACTCTTTGTTTATCATTATTATTATTATTTTGGATTTTCTTACAATATATCGATTCACCATTCATGTCGATGTCGAACTCATGAAAACGTGGAAATATCAATATGTTGATGGAAATTCAATATTATGGTTAAATATATGTATTAGTTACTTACGTTTGGGCATGTTTTCAGTATAGTCCCTCACTTCTTTACTTTACTTCTCCAAATTTCTAAGTAATTGGCAAGAAATATCAGGTTAATTTTTATTCTAATTTGCTTTATCATGTCATGTAAACTTTTCATCAACTGAGTTTATTATTCACGAATGGAGAGGGTGTAACTCAAATTTTGATGAGGGACTAAAATGAAAGGGAAAAAGTCCAAAAATTGGGGACTAAAACCTATATTTTAGCCTTTTATCTTATTTTTAATGTATTTCATGCACCAATATTCATAGATCATTAACATAAAGGTCATCTTATGATTGCAGCTCAATTAGGATATAGTCCATATGGCACTGCCTCGTCAGGCAAGTTTGTTCCTGTTTCAAGAAGAGTATATAAAGTGATGAAGGACTATAAAAGAAAACTTATTGATTTTGAAATCTTTAATCAGAGTCTTGAGAATTGGGTTGTGGAGAATACTTCATCCCATTCAGCAGATGAGGAACCAAATTTTCCATCACCATTTCCAATCGATGAAATTCACGAGCTCGACTTGGCACTTGAAGGAGTTTTGTTTCAGCAACTGTTCCGCATGCCATGTTCACCTTTCTCCGATGATGTAATTGAAGATGAGTTCCTTGCACTTGAAGACTTCTTTCATGCTATCATCAACGGTTTATGGCGCACATTTTGGCATAAGAGCAGACCATTGCCTTTCTTTGTATCCTGCCCCCGTCACTTGGGATCGAAATTCTGTACTGTGGAAAAGGCGATATCAAGGGGAAAGGTGGGAGAACTACAAGGCTTGGGCTTGATTTCTAGAGCTGGAGGTGAGCTGCAAGCACGATGGGATCAAGTGGTGCAGTTTGCTTTATTCAAGCCTAGTGTACTATCAGAAGACGGATTAAAGTTATCGGCTCGTGTTGTTTGTGAAGCTCTCTTTTATGGTTTACATTTACTTATTTCAAGGAGTTTAAGCAAAATCAGTACTATAAAAAACTACGATTCTGTTTTTGTTTTGATATTGGATTCAAAATATGGTGGTGTAGTAAAACTCGGTGGAGATCTTAGCAGACTTGATATTAACTCAGCTGACCCCTACCAATCTGCAGTTGAATGGATGAGAAATTATGCTGAAGTATGTGTTTCACCAGTCGACCGTATATGGAACAAGCTTGGAAATGCAAACTGGGGAGATTTGGGAACTTTACAAATCCTATTGGCAACTTTCTACTCGATAATCCAGTGGCATGGTCTGCCAAGACATTCAATTACATCTTTGGCTTCAGACCATGGTTTGCGTTTACAGAAGCGTTGGATGGAGTGTCGAGTTTTGGAAAATGAAAATACAGTAGTTCCTTTTGAACAGTTTAATGATCATCCTGGAGAGATTGTTGAACTCGAGAATATGGATAACCATTTATACAAGAACCAAACATCACGCTTGAAGCTTCGTCCTGGGAAAATACTCGTAGTTGATGATCAAAGACAAGGACAAAAAAGCTTTCAGGTGCAGGGATCCTTGGTGGGTGTTAATAACCGTTCTCTATACACTGCTGTTTCGGTAGATTATCCTGCAGAGTTGTTGACACTTTATGTTGGTGCTCACGTGTCAAATCTCGAGCCGTCTTGGGAGGATATGAGTCTTTGGTATGAAGTACAGAGACAAACAAAAGTACTGAACATCTTAAAGTCACAAGGCATATCAAGCAGATACTTACCTGAAATAATTGCCTCTGGCCGAATCCTACATAATGGTCTCTGTAAGAAGGAGACCCCGGGGGGACGATGTGATCATCCCTGGTGTGGGACGCCAGTGCTTTTGACATCACCAGTTGGAGAGCAGCTTTCATGGATAGTTGCTCGGGATGGCCCATTCTCTTCTGAAGAGGCGATCCGTTGTTGCAGGGACTGTCTAGCTGCTCTAAGAAGTGCATCTCTAGCTAGTGTCCAACATGGTGATATCTGCCCTGAGAATATAATACGCGTTGTAGATGTGCAAGAATCAAGAAATAGTTACTCATACATTCCAATATCTTGGGGACGTGCTGTTTTGGAAGACCGGGATAGCCCGGCTGTGAATTTACAATTTTCATCCTCTCATGCTCTCCAGCATGGGAAACTTTGTCCATCTTCAGATGCTGAGAGCCTCATTTATCTCCTCTATTTTATTTGCGGCGGATCAATGGAGCAGCAAGACTCCATTGAATCTGCATTGCAATGGAGGGAAACCAGTTGGGCAAAGCGGATAATTCAGCAGGAGCTGGGCGAAGTTTCGGCCCTGTTGAAGGCATTTGCTGATTATGTGGATAGCCTTTGTGGAACACCATACACGGTTAACTACGATATATGGTTGAAGAGATTGAGCAGGGCGGTTGATGGCTCGTCGGATAGAGGCAAGACAGTTGAGGAAGTTGCCATAACATTGAAGTCGGAAGATGTGGCTGAGTCTTCAGGAACATCAGGAGTTGGTGCTTAAGTTGCATTCTTTTGGATGAGGCTGATGAATTCAGGTTAACTATTACATTCCATTGCTAAGGTTTGAGTGGGGATTCATTTTTTTTTTTTTTTTTTTCAAAAAATGAGAGTTGAATTGTATGAATTTTACCATTTTTCTCCTCCTGAGGAATATGATTTTGTGAAGTAGGCTGCCATTGCAATGTTTGTTACCACTGTAAATGTATAATGTATGCTCAAAATTTATGAAATCATGTTTATGCTTTTTTCATTATTGCGTGTGTATTTGATTTAATGTTTTCATGCTTTGAATAAGGTGTTTTAGAAAACCTACTATACAAATTAGGTTAAGCATATTTTACCTTTTAGAATGAAAAAAAGTCACTTTCGTTGACGACTTAAATGAAAATGCCAATTCTTCTTGGGATGAAATTCAAGAACACCACCACTTGGAAATTTTCCTATCCTCTGAAAAATTGAGGTTAATGGTTTGTGAAACCAATCTCAAAATGAAAAAAGAAAAATAACAATTATAGTGTGATTATCTTGAGAGAATTAGAGAGTTTTTCACTCAAACGTTTCTGTAATGCACCTTCTTCCTTTTCTAGGTCTATTTAGGCGTGAGATCCTAAATGTGGATGGTGATCCATGGTCTTTTGATAACTCCCACATATAGGAGTTGTTATTATTTAGTTTAATAAATTAAATTAAATTAATAATAATAAATAAATAAATAATTAAATCCATTTAAATCATATTTAAATGAACATCCCTCACATAATCTATATAATTAATTCAATAAATTTAATTAAATCAAATAATTAATTAATTCTACAATTAATTAATCACCAAATTAAATATCAAATATTCAATTTAGCCTATATTTTGAATCATATTTAGTTATATTTCTTTCATAATCTATAGTTTTAATGTTCATCTGATACGCTTTAATATTAACCTACAGTTTTAATATGAATCCAATTCATATTAAATTAATATTTGAATTCATTCAAATATTTAATTCTCTCATAAATTAATTTTGAATAATATTCAAAATTAAATGTATATTATAAAGTTTAATTAAAATATACACTTTATATCATAATGTATCGTTATACAGTATAGTGTTTTCCAAAATAAATTTGAACATTTCAAAAACTCTATTCAAGACATAATTACCTCAATACCTTTTACAAGCTAGGAAGGGGATCTCGTAGACCTACATATCAGAACCTTCAACGATATAAGATTAATTTGCTAAACTCATTAACCACATTAACCAATATTTGTTAATTGTGAGTATCCATTAAAGACCTATAGTTGCACAATTCTCATTGCAGATATATTTCTATGTCCACGGATATAAACTAATAATAGCAAATTAGTCCTTCACGAGTGTTCGTAACGTCAACTAGGTCAAATTACCGTTTTACCCTTGGGTTACCTCTATATCCTCAAGTACCAGTGCTCCTGTAATGAACAACCTATTCATGGTCCAACTATTGAACAGAAACCTCTCTCGGGCCAGTGAGAGGGTAGGACCCTTTGTTCAAGTCCCGGAGACATCACTTAAGGGAACACTCATCTATTTGCCCAAAAGTCGAGAAGGAGAGAAATCCATCTTGTATTATTATGTTCCCAACCCCCACTCAATCTTGTCCCCAAAATGGTAGGCATATTGAGTCGGTGAACTAACCACTCTCACCATACAAATCAAAGGACAATCACTCGTGAACAAAAGTTCATAATACACTAAGGATTAATACTAAATTGCCTAGGTCATCCTATTGAAATAGAAATCTAACTAGTCAATGGAGTTATATCTAGTGGTTACTCTTTCGCAGTTCGGTCTTACGCAAACTCATTGCATAAGATACCCCACTCGCATGTCACCTATACGAACGTGCTAGATCATTGCATTTGTATCAAATACACAGTGAGCTATATCCATAGTGTTACGAGGATAAGACACCCATCCCTATCCCTATACTATAGACCCTTTAGGCTATATCTTGAACATTGATCATGTATGTCTCCACATATAGTTCAAGACTCATAAGACAACCTAAGATGTTAGTTTATTGGATTTAGGGTTATTAAGACAAAACAAATACAATACAATCAATGAAACTTATTGAAATAACATTGATAACTCTTTATTGATGATAGTTCATTATTTACATTTTCTATCTATGAGTTTTATGACATAAAACCCAACCTTATATTAGATATAAGGTATGTTTCTTTTAATATATGATATTAAATTAGTTTATATATATATATATATATATATATATATATCATGAAAGAAAAAATAATTTCTGTTTAATTAAATAATTTTGTTATTAGGGAAGGGAGTTATTTGATAAAATATACCCTTCCCCGTTATTCTCTCATTAACTAGTATTAGAAGTGGGAAGGATTGAATTTTCATCTTTTCCTTCCATTCTAGTATAAATATAGGTGATGTGATGAGATCCTTAACACTTTCTCAAAAATCGAGAACATTCGTCACATTCTAAATTAATCTTGAAGCTCACATACTCTCAACGATTCTCTACCCCGAGAATACCAAGGTTTCCACATGGTGGTGTCCGATTGATTAGAAAATTTGCTCCATTTTCTGGTTGCTTGTGAGTTCGAAAGGAATTTGAAGAATTCGCGATTTCGAGAAGAATGTGAAGTATTTTTTTGGACTACAAGGGTATGTGATCTGGATCTTTTCTTCCTCATTAATTTCTATACAAAAGCATGCTTATTAGATTATGTATATACGGTTTCCATCTCTATATTTTCTGTATGTTCTGTAAAATTAGAATTCGAACATGATCACTTCCGCAATGGGTATTCGCGTATTCTTTCATGCTTATGCAACACGGTAAACTGGTTGCTTATGCCTCTGGCCAGTTGAAGAACCATGAACGAAATTATCCTACTCATGACTTAGAGTTGGCAACAGTAGTTTTCCCTTGAAAATTTGGAGACATTACTTGTATGAAGAGAAAATACAGAGTTTCGCAGACTACAAGAGCTTAAAATACTTTTTCACTCCGAAGGAGTTAAATATGAGACAGCACCAATGATTGGAATTAGTGAAAGATTATGACTATGAAATTTTGTATCATCCAGGCAAATAGTATAATCCACGAGAAGGATTCATCATCTTGTTCCATCTTCCACATTTGGTACTGAGCTTTAGCGCCAAAAGTGGTTAGATACAAAGCATCGTTAAGGGATCCGAAGACATATGCAGAATAGAATTGGTTGTGGGGAAGAGAAAATTGATCCAACTTGTAATCTTCTAAATCCAAACGGTATATGACGTCGTTATGGTGTGTTTATAGTTTGTGTAGGTCATCGGTTCCAACCCAATAAAGGGCGCCATTGAAGTAATAAGCGCCCTTGGTATGAATGAAAATAGGAAGAAAACCGAGAGGATGAGGACGAAGACGAAGAGTAGTCCCAAATGTAGAAATCTCCATAAAGATTGAAGATTCATCAGAAGAGTCATTATATGTAAATCTAAGGAGTTTGAAGTACTTTGTGTTAAGACTAAATCCGAAGCCGTAATAGTATTTTTTAAAAATCTATTGTTAGTAATAGAATAGGAGGAAACATGGAGATACTCATTTGTGATGGATTTAATATGCAAATTACTAAATATTCTATTTGTTCAAAGCGAAAAGAACACAACAGAGAATTTTGGAAAATGCAGAAGAATATATAGGATTGAAGGTAAATGGCGGCAAGGCTGCTGTTCATCACTCCCATGTGTACATATTTAGGGTCAAAATCCATACATTGGATGTTTTTGGGGCCAGGAGAAGTAGAAGTTTGAGCAACCCAAAGAAAAAAGATCGGAATCAAACTGAACCTTCACAGTATTCTTCCATGATTTACATACCTGAAGGCAAGCTTGTAAATCGAAGATGCTGAGTTTGGAGAATATTAATTGATGAAGAATATCGAGTGGAATCTCTAAATTTGTGTTGCTACTCTTCTTCTCCATCTTAATCCCATCCTACTACCAAACTGTAACAGAGCAATTTCAAAGAAGAAGAAAGTCTACACAAACCCTAACTATACTCGAATCTGACCTTTGTCGTCTCGGAAGATGAAGCAAAAAACAGGGGGCGAGGCAAGGCAGCCACGGCTCTCCACTAATTTACATATTATCCAATTTATAATTTTAGTTATTTTATTTTATATATTTAATATTATTATATAAATATATTATTATATTATATTTTTTTCATATCCGTATTCTCGTTGTGTTCTTTAATTTCATAACACGTTATCAGCATGAGCTCCTGTCGTTTTTCTCGCTAAAGGTAGGTTTTAAGAGTATGTCAGTTTTTCCATCGTTATAATTAATAAATTTAATGTTATTTTGCATATTCAATATTTATTAAATTTTTAACATAAGTACAATATTTTATAATAGTGTTGCCATGACAAATCTCACAAAATTAGAATTTGTCACCCTTGATATTAACGACAATAATTATTTTTCATGGGTACTTGATGCCGAAATTCACCTGGATGCTATAAACTTGGGAGAAATAATTAAAGAAGGAAATACGACATTTAGTCATGACAAAGCAAAAGCTATGATTTTCCTTTTTCATCATATCCACGAGAGATTGAAAATGGAGTAATTTACAATAAAAAATCTTCGTATCTTGTGGAAAAATTTGAAAGAGAGGTATCATAATTTTTTTTTAAAAAAGTTATTCTTCCTAGAGCTCGTTATAAATGGATGCATTTGAGGCTACAAGATTTCAAATCAGTAAGTGAGTACAACTCTGCATTATTTAAAATAAGTTCAAAATTGTTGTTATGTGGAGAAAAACATTACTGATGCTGATATGTTAGAGAAGACATTTTCTATATTTCATGTCTCGAATATACTCCTATAGCAGCAATATCGAGATAAAGGTTTTAAACAGTATTTTGAATTAATTTTATGTTTTCTCGTGACCAAACAAAATAACGAGTTATTGATGAAAAATCATGAATCTCGACCAACTGGAACGATACCATTCCCTGAAGTGAATGCCGTGAATTTTAATAATAATCGAGGTCGAGGTTGTGACCGTGGCAAAGGAAGAAATAATTATTATTTTTGTGGTGGTCGTTCTAATCATTTAAATTTCAAAAGAACCACACAAAATGATGATCACAAAGGAAAAACTCCACAAGATAAAAGTTCAAAGAGTGTTGAAAATAAATGCTTCCGATGTGGAATGACTGGGCATTGGTCACGTACCTGTTGTACGTCAAAACACTTAGTTGACCTCTATCAAAGCTTCCTTGAAGGAAAAAGATAAAAATGTAAAAGCAAATTTTTCATACCAAGATAATGACATATTTGACCCATCTCAAATGACAAATATGGATGTGGCGGACTTCTTTCAATCTCCTAAAGAGAAGTTGGCACAGTTGGTGGCACATCAAGTGTTTCTTTTGATTTTGAGAATATCTAGACTTAATGTTATTTTGTACAATCCAAGTCTGATTACTCACCTTTTACACGTGGTAGAGGTATAACCTTTATTGCATTATTGGTGTATGTTGATGATATATTGGTGACAGAACTCTCATTTCATAAGACTACTTTTGTTAAAAAGTTTCTTAAGGATCTTTTTAAGCTTAAGGATTTGGGACAAGCCAAATATTTCTTGGGTTTAGAGTTATCTCGTTCCCACCAAGGTCTTTTCCTTTCCCAGAGGGAATATTGCTTATAAATCTTTGAAGACACTGATTACCTTGATGCTAAGCTAACCCTGTTGCCTATGAATCCTAACATTAAGCTTTCAAAGGACATTGGTACTTTGCTGAGAGATGAAAAAATCACTTGTTATGGAAGATTGATCGGACGTCTTTTATACTTATAGATATCACGACCTGACTTATGTTTTGTTGTTCACCATTATCGGCCCTAATTGGTTTTTCACCATCTTCAATACGTTCACCACTAAATATCACGTCTTGACTCAGTGTAAGCTAACTTTATTTAACTTTAGTTAAAGTATATGCTGTAGAACTAATTACATACTAGTGGGTTTCTTTTCACCTAGGCATAGAGCCTCCTAGACGTTGGTATAATTACATCGAACTGAGTTAAGAAATCTATGTTTTCTATTTCTCTCTTATCTCTTCCAGTTGTTTTTGTTTTTGTCTGACATCTTTTCTAGCTTACAACATCATTGTGATTCATTCTTCTTTATTTCAGGTCTGACTATGTAGTATATGAAATGAGAAAGATTTATTTTACATTTTAGTAATTTCTTTGATGTAAGAAGTATAAGGTTAATTGGATAACATTCTAAGTTAATTCCCTTTTTACTCCACTTGTAATAAAACTTTATAAATAGGAGCCTTTCTCTCTTGTATAAAAACAATTATTAGCACTTCAAAAAAAGATGCACAAAGTGAAGGAACTCTAATGGGAGAAAACCTTGGGCAGAAGTGGATTGACCAAATTCCATTTTCATCGAATATATAGTTTATAGTAAACAATTAAACAAGATATGCATTTGTTTCTAAATTACAATATGCTTTAGAAAGAATTAAAGGGCTTCAAGAAACCTCGCCTTTGAAGTACTTTTCTTCACGTTTTCCCTCGAATAAATCACGAGCTCCTTCAAGACCTTCTTCAAGATTAACCTCGAACAAAATCAGACACTACCACAATAGTTACCTTGGTATTCTCAAGGTGAGAACCCAGGAGTGGTGGGCTCTGACTATTTTGGTTAAGAAGGAAAACTTAATGTAAAGGAGGAAGATTGAGAACTCTAAAAAAACTAAGACAAAACAAACAGAACACTTCTGTATTTTTCTTTCTCAATCGTCCAACCAACTTTTTTTTTTTAAAAAAGAAGAAAATATTTTTCTTTTATTCTCCTTGCCAAAAATAACCACTACCCACTCACGTGGGTGGAGAGAAAAGGAGTGGAAGGGAGTTGTAACTCTCTTCCTTATTATAAAATAATAATAATATAAATACAAATATGATAACTAACTTATCATATTATATATATTAAATTATATGTGATATCAAATATAACATATAACCTATAGTTTTAATATTGTATCACATACAATATAAACTATAATTTTTTTTCTCTTTTATATGACATTTAATATAAATCATATTTATATTAAATTTAACAACTATGAATCCAATTCATTTGATGACCTCTTTTTTATTTTCCTTCTTGTTTTAGGGATGTGTGATGAAGGTGGGGGCTTTTGTTTAGTGAATAAAATGGATGTGTGTGCAAGCGTTCTAGTCCAGTAAGAATAAAATAGTAGTGTGTTTAACTTAAATTTTATTTTTCATAGGATAACTTCATTGTTTATGAATGAGACTTCAAATCAAATTCGTTCTAGTCTAGTAAGATTATTAGGGAAAAGAAAACCTATTAAATTAGTTTCATCAGCATGGGAACATTTTATTAAAGTAGAAGGATGTGATCATGAATATTCTAAGGTTGCTTGTAAGTACTGTGGGGTTACGTATGCCTGTGATTCCAAGAGAAATGGTACAACAAATCTAAAAAGACATATAGAGAAATGTAAGAAGAAGATAAATAATCCAAAGATTATGTTGAAGGAGAGGGAGATTTTGAAAGTAGTTTGATGGCTACATCCTTCACTTAAGAAAATTGTAGAACAATGCTTGCTTGTATGGTCATATTAGATGAATTTTCATTTAAGTTGTAGAAAGTGAAGGATTTTGTAAATTTTGTTAGGTATTAAATTTGAAGTTTTTTTTAATTCCATCAAGAGTAGCTATTGCAAAGAATTGTTTTCAAATGTACGTGGGGGAGCAAAAAAAGTTAAAGAGTTGACTCAAAGTAGTCAAAGAGTTTGTTTAACAACTGATACATGGACTTCCGTGTAGAATATTAATTATATGATTATAATGGTTTATTTCATTGATTGTGATTGGAATTTGCACAAAAGTATTCTTAACTTTTGTCAAATAGCTAATCATAGAGGAGATACAATAGGTAGAGCAATTGGAAAATGCTTAGAAAGTTGGGGTATTGATGGGCTTTTTACCATAACGGTCAATAATGTAAGTTCAAATGATAGAGCTATTGCATATTTGGTTAAAAAGTTTAGAGGCTGAAATGGAATGGTGTTAGATGGTGAATTTTTTCAGGGATGTTGTGCTCATATCCTTAATTTAACAGTTAATGATGCTTTAAAAGATTTGCACATGTCTATCGTGTGAATTAGAAATGCTGTGAAGTATGTTAGGCCATCTCCTGCAAGATTGCAAATATATAATGATTTTGCTAAAGAAGAAAAGATGTCTTACAATAGATGTTCCAACACAATGGAATCCAAATTTCACTATGTTGGACAAAGCGATTAAGTGTGAAAAGACATTTGAAAGATTCAAAGAGCATGATCCCAGTTATTTGCCAAATGATGATATGCTTACTATTGAAGTTTGGGATAATGCAAAAGTGTTTATAGAGTTCCTAAATACTTTCTCAGAGGTAACGATAAAGTTTTCAACATCTATCTCTGTGACTTCAAACATATTTTTTCATGAACTATGTTTGATCCAAGAAATAATACGTGAATACTTGTTGTATGAGAATGCATTATTGAGTCAGATGATATTACGCATGCAAACAAAATTCAACAAGTAATGGGGTATAACTACAAGTGAGAAGACCAATTTACTGTTATATGTTGCTGTAGCTCTTGACCCTAGATACAAGTTGACTTCTTTTAGTTATTGTTTTAATGAATTTTTGGAGGAAGAAAGTGCAAAAAAAAAATGGACGAATAAGGTTGAAGAAGCATTTAGTCGCTTGTGTGATGATTATTGTATAAGATGTCAATGCCAAAAGAACAATATCCACAAACACAATCATCTACACCTATTGAAGGATTTAGCTTTCAAAGTCAAAGTGAAATACCTTCTATCTCATCTAGTGGATTGAGTGTAACTGGATCTTATAAGGTACGTGCTGCGGTTCATGATAGATTTAAACAAAGTAATAAAATAGGTCCAGATGATGCTAAAACAGAGGTGACTCGTTATCTAGGTGAGACTCGTATAGAAGATGAAAATTTAGATATGCTAAATTGGTGGAAGTTGAATTCTTCTCGATTTAAGATTATTAGCCTAGTAGCCAAGGATAACTACAATATTCCTATATCTACTGTGCCATTTGAGTCGGCCTTTAATGCTGGAGGATGAGTGTTAGATTCTTTTCGAAGTTCATTAACTCCTCAAACTATAGAGACACTCATTTGTGCTAAAAATTGGCTTCAATCTAAACATTTGGATGATATGACTGAAGAAATTGATGGGCTAAAGAAATTGACGAGGGTAATAAATAATGTTATCGTAATGACTACAAATTTTATTTATTTCATTATTTGGCAATTTTCATTTATGAGCTAATTGTTTTCCATTTTGATCTAAAATTCATAAACATATGAATGGAGATGAAAGCTTCCTTTGAGAATTTGAATTATGATTCTATGGTTCTAAGTTTTTACTCTTAAATTTTATTTACATATGTTTTTTTTTATTTGTATTAAAACTAAACTTGTTAAGTATTCAACTTTTTTTTTTTCCATAGAATCTTGAAGTATGATGATCGAATTAGAGTACGTGATGAAGATGAAGATAAAATACTTGACGAAGGGTTTTGGGAATAATTGTATAGAATGTTGATGAATTTTCCTTTCCCCCTTTAAAAAACTTTGTTTTCATTTTACAAAACTTGTATTTCCTCTCTTTCAATTTTTGTTGATCATTTTTTGTGCTCTTTTAATTTGTAAGTGCAGGTGGAGTTTTGGATTTGTTTGTTGTTGACCATTTTCGGATTTATACCTAAAATTATATATGCAATTTATGTTGTCATGTATGTTTGTTATTTATTGATGAATTAATTTTTAGATGGAAATTTTGTGATGAGTTATCCAAGTTGTTGACTATTGAAAATTGTTCCAAGTTAATAATAGGAGTAATAACTTAAAAGCAAAGAAAGATGAAGGAAGGAAGGAGAGAGAGGGAAAAAAGACCCGAGTCGGGTCGATTTTCTTCCGTACAGAACCGACTTGTTTCAGGTCGGTTTCCCTTGAAAATCGACCCGACTCGATCCAATTTCACCCTTAATTTTAACAAACTAATTTCGCAAATGTCTTCTATTTATTTATTTTACATTTATTTCATCACTTGAATTGTTGAATTATTAAGGGGTCATTTGATAAGCAGTTAATTTTTAGGCTCCATTTAGTAATCATTTGGTTTTTCACTTTTGTTTTTTAAAATTAAGCCTATATCATCCACATTTCTTATAAGTTAAAATCCTACTTTCATATAAAGAAAATAAGTTGAAAAACCCAACATATATATTGTAATGTTCTAAAAAGAAGATGGAAATAAAAGAGATAACCATAATAGTAAAATATAACAAACCAACATTTAATTCCTCATATTTTACACCATCACACAAACATACACAAATGCACACAAATACACAAAAACATCATAGTATGTTGAATGCTTGGAAATTACTGAGAAGAACATATATAATACATCATTAGTTCAACCTGTGGCATATGAAAGTAAGGTGCCTAAAATAGGCATGCCTCCAAGTTTTACTAATCAAAAGAGGAACCCAAATCCCCCAAAACCCAAAAATGAAACCAAGTGCTATGCTTAAATAAAACCACTCATCAATTATATGATTTTCATCACCTTCGTCTTTTGGTTCTCCCGTTTCTACATTTGGAGTGTTCCCTTCCATTTGGCAACTGTTGATTAGTGGAGGCCCGCATAAATGGTTTCCAAGAAAGCTGGATGGATCTAAGCGTTGGAGTTGTGTGCTGCTTGGAATTTGACCTGACAAGTTGTTGTAAGACAAATTCAAGTAACTCAAGAATGTCAAGTTGGACATGCTTTGGGGTATTTGCCCCCAAAGTTGGTTCCTTGACAAGTCAAGAGACTCTATGCTTTTCATCGTTCCAATGTGTTGTGGAATATTTCCTCTTAAATTATTCCCGGAGAGATTTAAAGATATCAAGCCAAAGAGAGCTGTAATTTCTTCAGGGATTTCTCCGGATAAATTATTGTATGAAAGGTCCATGCTAGTCATAAGGCCAAGTATTTTTTGGTACTCGAATTCTTTTCCTTTGGTGGTGACAAATGCTTGCTCAAAAACTTCAAAACTAGAACCACTAACGTAGTAAAAAATTTGACTTGAAAAACGCCATTCTGTAGCCATAACTGGAAAATTACCAAAGCAATGTGGTATCTGGCCAGTTAAATTGTTATTCCCAATGTCCAAGATTTGAAGCGATGAGAGATTGCAAAGTTGGTGTGGGATTAGACCACTAAATTGATTGGATCGAAGGCCAAGAAGCACGAGGTTTGACAAATTTGTACCAATCCAAGGTGGTATGCTTCCACGAAATGCATTGAAACCAAGATCTAATGACATCAATTGAAAGCACTTTTGTAGAGGTGAGTGAGATGAAATTTCTCCAATAAGATTGTTGTTGCGTAGGTTCAATGACATTAGTTGGGTTAGACTACCCATAGAGTTTGGTAAATTGCCAGACAAATCATTGTTATTCAACTTCACTAACATTAAGGATGTCCATTTTGACCAACAATCAGGAATTCTTCCAGATAAACGATTGTGTCCAAGAAAAAGAAGGTTTAATTGATTGGTTTCTCTTGAATGACAAAGGAAGTGATCAAGGTTTCCTGAGAACGAGTTATTGGAAAGATCAAACTCCAAAACGTTGGAGGATATGCGAGGCAAGCTGCCATGAAATTTATTGGAAGCGAGGTATATGTTGCTGAAGGTAAGAACAAAACTAGGGACTCGACCTGACAATTGGTTGTGAGAGAGATTTAAGTACGAAGAAGAAAAATTTGGATTAGGAAAGCTCCAAAACATATGTGGAACCATGCCCGAAATTCCGGTATTAGACAAATCAATAGAAAAAACCATATTTTGTGGTTTGATCCATATGGGAAATTGGGGACCTAAGTTGCAAGAACGTAAATGTAATCGATAAAGCTTAAAAGGAGGAGACCATCCATTAGAGAAATTCAAAGTTAAATTATTCCCTGATAGATCTAAGTCTATCAAGTTCACGAGATTGGCAAAGCTAACTTCAGATACCATGCCTTCCATGCAATTATTTGAAATGCTTAGTGTTTGTAATCTCGACATAGATCCTAAGCTTTTTGGAAGACTTCCATTTAATTTATTTTCAGCAAGATCCAAAAAACTCATTGAACCTAAATTTTGTATCGACTCTGGAATTGGACCAGAAATGAAGTTATTTGAAAGATCGAGGTATCTCAAACTTCTTAACTTTGGAAGATTATTTGTCAAATGACCTGAAATATTATTCCTACTTAAATCTAAGTTCATCAAACTATTTGCGAGACACCCAGAAAAGCTGTCAAAAAATTCAGATAATTTTCGATTAAAATTATTTTGGTACAAATAAATGGTGTTCAAGTTGCAAAGAGATCCCATTGATTTTGGTGTACTCCCTTCAAGTTTATTGTTTGAAAGGTCAATAAGCACTAAGTTAGTGAGGTTGGCAATGTGGGGTGAGATCTCCCCTTGTAAGTCAAGAGAGATAAGGTACAAATATTGAAGATTATGGAAAGAATAGAAAGAAGTGGGAATGGAGGTTGAAGTGAAATTGTTGAATGAAAGATCAAGATATGTAACAGTCGATAAGGTTTGAAAATTATTTGGAATTGGGCCTTCAAAATTATTTGACCTTAGGTCTAAATAAGAAATTTTTGGAAGACTAAACAACCATTCTGGTAGTGTGGAATTTAAGTTATTATATTGTAAGATGAGACTCTCAAGGGATGTTAAATTTGAAAAGCCTTTAGGAAAAGAACCAAGAAAATCACATCCAGATAGATCAATTGAAACAAGGCTACCAACAGTTGACATCCATTTTGGAATAGAGAACAAACCGAAGTTGTTATATGAAATATCAAAAATTGAGAGTGAAGTGAAATTCACCTGGCTCAAAGGTGTAATATGATTGAGCTCACAGCCAGACATGTGAAGTTCTACTAGATAAGGAAGCTTATTGATCTCTAACAACCAATTAGACACTTTACTAAGGTTTACTTGGCTCAAATCCAAACTCAACAATGAACGAAGACCTTGAAGCCATTGAAGGTTTTCACTATACAATAATTTAGCGTCATCGAGAAATCGAAAATTACCTCGCAAACTCAAATATTGCAAGTTAGATAAATTTCCAAGCTGATAAGGTACCAATCCTTGAAACCCTGAACTTGTGAGGTTAAGATAATTCAAACTTGTTAGTGAACCAAAGAAGCTTGGGATCGGAATCCCTCCGAAATCATTATAACTGAGATCGATACGACTTATATGGCTCAAATTTAAGATCGAGTCACTTAAACTTCCCTTCAACTTATCATTGAGAAAAGAATTCATCTCCTTCAAAGTATTCCAATTAACAAACCTATTTCCAAGGTTGAGTTGTTTGACATGTCCAGTTAAGCTGTCGCAACGAATTGCAGCCCATTTACAACAATCTGTCCCAACGAGCCATGATGAGAGACGGTTTGATGGGTCAACAAGCACTTCTTTGAATTTCAAAAGTGCTTCTCGCTCGATTTCAATACAAGCTGCATGTGATGCATTTCTCTTACCCATGCCTTTGGTTGCCATGAGACATGAAATGAGGACAAGGATTTCAAAGCCTACTGCAAATTTGAGTCTATCCATATTGATTTCATGTACCAATTCCAATACAGATTGAACGACTTGTTATTAATAAGAAGCCCAATCAAGTTGGTCAAACAAATTATCACTATCAATCATCTACGAAATTTCTGGTGAAAGAAAATTATTTGATTATTGCAAAGCAAAGTCACACAATAGTTATAATTTATAAATAAGTTTATGTTGTACTAATCCATGCCCCTACTTTCATAAATTTAAATATATTTGTCAATCAAGTATTGACAAGAAAATTAAATAAGTCTTTTTCAAGGAATGAATGGTTGAATTTTTTTGAGTTGTACTTAAAAATAAAGAAATAAAAAAGACCTATGGCCATGACCCTGCCCTGGTTGGTTATTATTATTATTCATAAAATTTTTTTTACACACTATCCGCCTTATTTGGTAATCGTTTGGTCTTGAATTTAGGTTTATGAAAATGAAGTTTTTTTATAAGTATAAGAAAGTTGAATTATCAAAAACGAAAAATAAAATGATTACTAAACAAGACTTAAATGACCAATTTATCTACAAATATAGCAAATTATTATAAAGTTTCCTCAGCTCATTAGATAAGCTTTCTGTTCTTTTGTTTTTTTTTGTTATATTTGAAAATATTTTTAGTGATTTTGCCTTTTAAAACAATTTCTTTTGTTAAAAAAATGGCTTAAACTATAAGTTTAGACCTTCTACTTTTAAGATTGTGTCTAAAGAGTCCTTAAACATTTTAGAAATATCTATTAGATTCTTGAACTTTTAGTTTGTATTAAAATGTCTACAAACTTTTAAAATATTCTAATAAGTTCTAAAAATATTCAATATTTGGACTAATAAGTTCCTAACCTACTCAAATTTTTAAATCTTAATTGATATGTTAGATATAAAATTAACTCTTATGTTTTATAAGACCTTAAACTTTCAATTATGTTTAGTAGGTTATTGAATTTTAAAAATGGTAAATAATCGAATGACTAATTATATACATAATTTGAATTTCGTGGACATAGTGGACACAAAATCAATAGAAATTTCATCTGTTCAATCATTTATATTTCACTTTAGAAAATAATATTAAAAATATTTTCAAACAGTTTCCAAACACATTTCATATTTACTATAAATTAACCAAATAAAACACCCATATATATAGTCTTATCGATTATGTTTTTTTATGATTTTAATATTTCATGTCATATATTCACTATTTATAATTAAAAATATATTCCTTTAAAAATTTATGTTCTAAAGATTTTAACCACACGCATCACATATACCTTTAAATTAATGTATTAAAAGCAACATCAAATACAAAGTTCAAAATATTGATGTCAATGAAAACATTTAAGTCTTGATTCTATGAAAATATCAATGTCGATGAAAATTTCAGAAACTTTAAAGAAATTGATAGAAATTATTGTATTTAGTTAACGAAACTTCAATTAAATAACTTAATTAGACTATATATGACCATTTTTAATAATCATTTCTTTAAAGTAAAACAACATCTAATGTACATAGCCTATGAGTGTGTAAATTTCAATGCAAGAACATAAATGAAAAAAAGAAATGGAAAATAACAACATAATAATATAAAATATTAGTAATTAATTACAAAATTCAAGAAAATAAAAAAAATATTTGCATAAAAATTAGTTGAAAATTGTTTATTGTAATATGCATATGTTTAATACCAAAAAGATAATAACCTTCAAATTTAACTTAAATAGTTAAAAATTAAAGTAAATTACATCAAATCATTAATCAATCAAAATGAAAGTTAACTCAACAGTAATTAGTATGAACTTATTTGTTAGAGATCGAAATTTCGATTCCTTACCTCTTGAATGAGATCGAAATTCTGTTTCCTTATCTCTTTATCTCTATCGTCAAATAGACAACCAATAAACAATTATTAATTTTTCTCTTGCCTTTGCGTGGACTTGAGCACCATCATTGTTAACAGAAAAATGGAAAAATAATAATAATAATAATAATTGGCACAATTAACAGGTGGCATGACAATTACCAAAAGACTTCATATGTTGATGCAAGACTTTTGACTAATTATTGAGCAAATTAAAAGTTAAATAAAAAATTGAAAATAAAAGAGTTCATATAGGACAGAAACTCAAAAGCTGCATATATAATTTTTGTTAATGAAATATTATTTAAGAAAAATAAACTTATACGATTTTATGGATTAAAAATATTTAGAAAATCAGTCCAAATCATAGAGGTGGCATTCCGTCAAATAAATTAATATTAAGATTGGTGAATGAGAAATTTTAGTTTATTACAAATTTTCGTGTCATTTTTTAAATTAATGATAAAATTAAAATTATTAAATTTGAGATTAATTATAAATTTACGTGTGTCTTAAATTAAAATTGATGACAAGAAAATAATAAACTCTAAGACACCGTTTGGTAATCGTTTCATTTTTTGTTATTGATTTTTGAAAATTAAGTCTATATTCTCTCATTTTCTTATCATGATTTACATCTTTCTTAAGTACATGAGTTGAATTCTTAGCCAAAATTTAAAAAGAAACACAAGTTTTTAAAAACTATTTTTTGGCTCGGTAACCATTTCAATTTTGGTTTTTTATTTTTGAAAATTAAGTCTATTTTCTTTCCATTTCTTACAATGATTTTCATATTCTTGAAGTACAACGGTTGAATTCTTAACTAAATTTCAAAAACAAAAATAAGTTTCTAAGATTTATTTTTTTAGTTTGCTTCATTTTTTAAACCATTGATAAAAGTAGATAACAAAGAAAGAAATTTGGAGGTGAGAGTAATGTCTATAAATTTAAATTTTAAAAAATAAAAATAAAAATAATAAAAAAAACAAATCATATGATTATGAAATAGGGCCTTAGTTTTCAAATTATGGTTTAGTTTTAAAAAACATGGACAAAAAATAAATAACAAAAAGATAAGTGAGAGGTGGAAGGGATCCTCGTAGGCTTAATTTTTAAAAACTAAAAATAAATAATCAAATAGTTATTAAACGGGATCTAAATAATGTCACATGTTTATATTACAATCATTTATAAGCTAGTCAATTCGGCCATAATATTTGGGCCAAAGTCCAAATAAGCCAAATGGTCAACTTGAGGAATAAGAAAATTTAAAGTTGATTTGTAAATATAGCAAAAATGTTTGTAAATTAGGAAAATGATAGAATCGATTAATCGATTATTAATTAGTAATTATGGAAGGAAAAAATACCCCTAATTCTAAAAGAATAAACAATAATTACATTGTGTTTAATAATTTAGCAGATTCATTTTCTGTAAAATGTAAAGCTACAAACTCAAATACACCATACTTATACCAGAAGATGACTCATCTATATCTATTGACCTTGAACGGATCAAATTTTTGCAGCGGAAACAAGTGATCATTTTACTTCGATTTTGTTTGGAATTAAAATACAAAAAGAAATATAGAAAACATGCACAATATTATTGTTGTGATTTATGCTCTAAAGCCTTGTAGTTAATTAGTTATTTGATATAATAATTGATTATTTTAAATATGTAATAATTAGTTATTCATTATGAAAAAATCGAATGTTATTTTATGAGACTTGAATAGTAGACATACAAGTGGATCATGTTCAAATAATAACATAAAGGGTCTATAGTATATGAATAAAGTTAGGTCCTTATCCTTGTAATAATATGTATATGACCCACTTTGTAAGTGTTACAAATATGATGTGATCCAATTTGTTCATGCGAAGACATATGAGTGGGGGTATCCTATATAATGAGTTTGTATAAGACTGGGTTGCGAAATCATTAATCTCTCTTTGTAACAATGTTAACTGAAAAAATTAATATTTAATAGGATAACCATATTTAACTTAATCTCAATCTTGAGTGAGTTATGAACTCCTACCTATGAGGGCTTGTCTTTCAATTTGTATGGATGAGAGTGTCCGAGTTATGACTTAATAAGCCCATCCTTTTGGGGACGAGACCGAATGGGAAGTTGGAAAGATAACTACACAAGATGAAATTCACTCATTCCCGCCTTTAGGGTGAGTAGATGAGTAGTTCCCTTAAATTCTGATTCCGGGTCTTGAACAAAGGGTACTTGCTCTGTTATTGGCTCGAGAAAGACTTGATTTATGGTATGACCAAAAACAAATTGTTCATTATAGGGATTAGTGGTACTTAAGGAGCGAGGGTAATTACATGGGCAAAACGATAATTTGACCCAACTGTAATTACGAAGAATTCACGAAGGAACAACTTACTTGTAATGGTTAAAACCATAGATGCAACATATTCTATAGTGTGAAGAGTGTAACTATAGGTTTTTAGTTGAGTGACCCATTGTTAATGAATGCTGGTTAATTTAATTACAAAGTTTAATTGATTAACCTCAGATCATTAGAGTTTCAAATATGTAGTTCCATTATGTCCCCTTGCTAGCTCATAACGGGTAAGCAAGGACCATTAGTTTTAAAAGAATTTGAAATGTTCAAATTTATTAAGAGAATATTCAATGAATGTATATGATACAATTAAGATAATGTATATAGATATATCATAGTATACAGTTAATTTTGAATAAGATCCAAATTTAAACCTACATAATAAAAGGAGATTTATTGTATCTGAATAAGATTCAAATAATAAATAATATGAATGAGATTCATATTAAAACTATAGGTTAAAAGTTAAAGTGAATAAGATTCATATTAAGACTATAGATTAGGAGAGAAACACATTTGAATATGATCTAAGTCTTTAATTAAATATTAGATATTTACTTAATAAATTTAATTTAATTAAATTAGTTTAATTTAATTAATTAAATGAATAAAGAAGTGGGTACTTATCGAATTTAATCAATTAAATTAAATTAAATTAAATAAATAGGAAAGTGGGAGTTATCCCACTATATGGGATATCACACAGAAAAGTTTTTTCTTTTTCTTTTTTTTTTTTTGGAGTTGATTTAAATTAGTTTTTCCCATCTTCATTCTCTCAAGTTTTTTAATAGAGAAAAGTTATTTGTGAAAATTACTCTCTAACTAAAATTTCCTATATTTCAAAAGGAGGTTCCCAAAAACCGACTTCTTACTAGCGAATAGCGGGAAAAACCATATGGAAGCATCTTGATGTAGTAGTGGAGATCTGTTTGTTAAGAAAGAAGAGGATGTTGGAATTCTTGAACACAGTATTCAAAGGTGAGTTCTTTTTTTCCTATAATTTTTCTTAACCTGTGAATATTGTAAACCTTGTTTACTATATTTTTTTCTCTTCTTTTCTATGTTATGATTTCCAATTCTACTGTGAGATTCGATTTCTTCAATTGTAACTTCACAGGTTAAGCAAGGAAATATATGGAAAAATAATTTAACCTTTGAAGAATATTTTCTTAAAAATACACAATATTGTTCTTCCTCAACTAACAAATCTTTGACATACAATAACATGACACCTCCATAGGATCTCCCTGATTATTCTTTTAGCAAAGATTGATTTGTAGGAACTTCCTTTTGAAAGAGAAAAGGGAATTTTTATTGAGGGGGTGAGTTTTTATAGAGAACCATTTTCTCTATAAAATGCACGAGAGAGAAGAAAGGGAGGGTGAGAGAGAAAAAATCCTCTCTTCTGCAAGAACTAACTTTCTTATTTTATTCTTCACAGAGAACAATTTTCTCTTTTTTCTAACATGAAGTGTGAGAAATAAAAACTACCCACTTCACCCATGAATTAAATTAAACCAAATTAATTTTAATTCAATTAATTATTAATTATAATAATTAATAACTAATTGAAATTAATTAATTAATTTACAAAATTAAATATCTCGCTCTTATAACCTATAGTTTTTAACATGAATCTCATTCATATTAACTTCCAATTTACAGTTCTAATATGAATCTAATTCAAATACATGTCCTTTTATATATATATATATATATATATATATACTATATTAGTTGTATCATATAGAATGAATATTATTCCCTAAATTAATTTGAATAATTCAAATTCTTTCCAAATTATTTGTCCTTGTTTACCTGTTGTGAGTTAGTAGGGGTCTTAATGGACTTATAGATTATAAGCTCCAATGATCCGTGATTAACTAATTAAACTCTTTAATTAAATTAACCAATATTCAGTAACTATGAGTCACTTCGCTAAAGACTCATAATTGCACTCTTAGCACTACAGAACATGTTGTGTCCATGGATTTAACCATTACAAGTAAGTCAATTCTTCATGAATTGTTCGTAATTACAGTTGGGTTAAATTAACATTTTACCCTTGTAATCACCTTTTACTTCTTAAGTACCACCGATCCCTCTAATGATTAATCTATTTATGGTTCTACCATAAACAAAATTTCTCTAGGGTCAATGAGAGGGTGAGTACCGTTTGTTCAAGACTTGGAACAACACTTAAGGAAAGTCTCATCTACTTACCCTAAAGGTGGGAAGGCGTGAATTCCATCTTGTGTAATTATGTTCATAGCTTCCCACTCGGTCTTGTCCCCAAAATGGTAGGCTTATTAAGATGGTGACTAGAGCCACCCTCACTCATACAAATCAAAAGACAAGCTTTCACAGGCAAGAGTTCATAACTCATTCATGATTGAGGTCGAGTTACATATGGTTATCCAATGAAATATTAATATCTTTAGTTAATGGCGATACAAAAAAAGATTACTGATTTTGTGGTCTTGTCTTATACAAACTCATTGTATAGAATACCTCCACTCGCATGTCTTCACACGAATAAATTGGATCACATCATCTGTAACACTTACAAAATGGGCCATATACATATTATTACTAGGATAAGAACCCAACCTTATTCATATACTATTAATCCTTTAGGTTATTATATGAATATTATTCACCTATATGTCAACTACATACCTTTCAAGTCTCCTGAAATGACCATGAATTTTTACTATAATGTGTAACTCATTATTGCATATTGAAATAATCAACTATTATGCAAACAACTAATTACTTGTTAGGCTTTAGGGATAAATCCCCAAAGACCCTAGCTAACACACATCCTCAAATATCCCTCGTTAGATTAGATGTACTAAAACATGCTATCCAACCAAAAAAAAAAAAAAAAAAAAAAAAATAGAAATCAACCCACTCAAAAAATTAAAAAATCAATCAAATATAATAACAAAAAAAAAAAAAAAACTTGAAACTTTCGTTCCTTCGTTCCCAATCCTTCATTTCCTACCAAATCAACCTTTTTCCCTTTTCCCCCTTCAATTTGACCTGTGCAAACAAGAAGCTTCTTCCCCTTCGTTTTGAACTGTTCAAGCAAGTAGAGAACTAAAACATTTTTTTCTTAAAGTTTAAGTTTGAGATTAGAAGAGTGCACATGATGACGAGGATCCGTGGAGTTTCCATAGACAAAGAAGAATACATGTAGGAAAACACTGCCAATCTCAGACTCAAAATCATGGGTCTAAACTCACTAGCTTTAGAGAATATTTTACATGCTTGCACGTAAGATTTTGTAGGGATTTGAGACACCCATTTTCATCTTATGGAGTTTACTTATAATAATAGTTATCAGTTTACTATTGGCGTGATACCATTTGAAACTCTTTATGAAAAAAGGTTGCACGTCACCTGTTTATAGGGATGAAATTGGAAAACGAAACTTTGTTGGGACTTGAGTTAATATAGATTACCAGTGAGGCTATCTGGAATGGAAACATCACAAAGTGGATAGAAAAGTTATGCCAATACTATGCATATAGACTTGGAGTCTGAGTAAGTGAAAGTGGCACAAGGAAAGGGAAGTTGGGTCCACGTTTCATTAGGCCATTTTAAATATTGGAGCGAGCTGGCCCTGTAGCTTATCGATTGACTCTACCGCCTACACTCTATAATTCATATTTTTTTCCATGTTTCTATGTTGAGAAAGTACATAGCATATCTATCTCATGTAGTAGACTACAAGCTCTTGTAATTGAACGAGAAACCTACTAAAATTCTTGTAAGGGAAGTGAAGATTTTGTGCAATCGAGAGATAGTGCTAGTGAACGTGCTATGACAGAATCATCAATTTGAGAAGGCAACTTGGGAACGAGAGGACGAGATGAAAATAAAGTACCTAGGGCTTGTTTGAAATAAGAACTTTCAGGGAAGACAATTCCTAAGAAGTGAAGAATGTAACATCCTAAGACTTTTGGTAAATTTAAATTAACTATCTCATATTATTCGATTTTATTTTCCCTTTAATTTTAGATTATTGGAACCAAGATTGAGATAATTGAAATAGATAATTAATTAACTTGATTGGTTTGTTGGACCTTGTTGAGATTAAATAAATGAGAAAAGTAGACTTATTTAGAGATTAGGCTTTGACTTTGAATTAGGGTTTAACCTTAAAAAGGAGAATATATGTGTGTGTGGGTATCCTTCTTTTTCTTTTTTTTTTTTCTTTTTTAAGAAGGAAATCATTTTTTCCTTTTTCTCTTCCGTTTCCAGCCATGAGACCCCCCATCCCCCCTTATTGTCAACCCTTTGTCTCTCAGCTTTCTGTTGTGCAACCTCAATGCCTAATAGCACCGAAATTGTGTTATCTTCCTCTTCTTCATTAAGATCTTTGGTCTATTTAGTGAGCTTAATTGATAATTTTATAGGTCTTGGGTGCCTAAGAGGTAGAACGAGGCGTTTAGTGTGAAAAGGTGCTAAAACAATTGAAATTGGAACTCAAATGCAACAAGTGAGAAGAAGACTGAAGAATTACGAAACTGTCATTGATGAGCGTTGGCAACAGTGCAGCAGTGCTATGCTTGGCACATTTTCAAGAAAGCTCCAAATTTGTGATGGTTGGGTAGCGCCTCTATTGGGTTTTATGCCCTAAAACTCGTAGATAATAAGTGTTATTAATTGACCATCATCAATAAAGAGTTATAGATATTGATTTAATAAATGTTATTGTGTTGTATTCTATTTTGTCTTAATAATCCTAAATCCAATAAACTAACATCCAAGACTGCCTTATGAGTCTTGAACTGTATGTAGAGACATACAAAGATCAATATTCAAGATATAACCTAAAAGGGTCTATAGTATAGGGATAAGGCAGGGTACCTTACCCTGATAACACTATGGATACAATTCACTTTGTATGTGATACATGATGAAACATAAAGAAAGCATGCAATAGCAGAAGCGAAGATCGATAACATTCTAATTAGATTAACACTAAGAATAAGCATGCATAAAGCATTAGAAAATACAACCTTTGAAGAATCCACCGCAATTTTCCTTTCCGAGCTCGATCAACACCACCAATGGTAAATCCTCACTATTCTTCGGTTGAAAAACATAGTGGTGGGACCATTTTGTTAGTGAAGACAAGGGAATTTCATTCTAGTAAAGTGTAGAGTAAAGAGATTTTGGTGTAAGAGTAAAGTCAAAAGTCAAAGAAGCATTAGTTCTTACACATTTCAAAAACCAAACTATTTAAAAACAAATTACATGCAAAATTCTATCTTGCATGTCTTCCACCTAAAACTCTACTAGCATGTAATATTTAGGTATCAAGCTTTGGAAGACCTAGTTAATCAACATTCCTTAACTAACAGGATTGTCCACTATAGCCTGTAGTTTCAATCCCCTCACTATAGATATATTATGTGTTCATTTGATATAACTGTCATCGATAAGTTGATTCTTCACAGGTTATTTGTAACCTTAGCTAGATAAATTACCGTTTTACCCCTAAGTTACATTTTTTTCTCCTTAAGTACCATTGTCTCTTTAATGAACAATTGATTTAGGATCTTAATCACTAAATTCATTCCCTCTCAGGGCAACGAGAGGATGGAGCCCCTTGTTCAAGACCTGGAATCAACCCTTAAGGGAACAACCTTTTTACTATCCCTAAAATGGGTAGGAGTGAATTTCATCTTGCAAATTCTATGTCCCCAGCTATCTACCCATTCTTATCCCTAAAATGGGAGGCATATTGAGCAGTGTTGTTGAATTTAACCTCACCTATGCAGATCAAGGGACAATCTCGAATAAACAAGAGTTCATAGACAGTTTAGGATTTAGATCAAGTTATCTAGTTCATCAAGAAGTGAAATTAATCAGTGTTAATGATAAACGGTGTTAATATGTAACAATGATTATTTTGTGGTCAGTCTTACACAATCTCATCATATAGAATACCCACGCTCACATGTTTCTACATGAACGAACTGATCACATTGTTTATAACACTTTACAACATTTATAACAATCATAAAGCGGGTCGTATTCAATGGTATCTCCAGAAATAGGTACCCAATCTAATCCAAGTAGTATAGACGATTTAGGCTATTTTACTCGAACTTGATCTAGTTTATGTCTTCACATAAAGTCCAAATATTCATAACAATAGTCAAAGGTTCAAAGTTTATTGGATTTAGATTTATTAAACAATCAGCAACATTTGTCTGAATAAACTTCATATATGTTTACTGTTTACAAACTACGAGTTTTAAGACATACAACCCAACAAACTCCCACTTGGACTAAAATTCCTAGTAGGTTACAACAAAGTTGAATGCTATGAGAGAAAACTAAATACAATAAACTAGGGCATCCCATGCCCATAATTTCTCCCATTTTCCCTATTTATTCTACCCGTAGTCCTAAATTCTTCAGGTGACCCTTGAAAATCTTAGCCGGGAAGGCCGTTGTAAACAGATCAATAATATTTTCCTCATACGCTATTTGTCTCACAACAACGTCTTCTCTTAGCACGATCTCTCTAATGAGATGATATTTGTGCTCAATATGTCTTCCATGCTTATGGCTTCTAGGTTCTTTGGAGTTCGCTATTGCCCTATTGTTATGGCAATACAAAGTGATTGACAGATACATGTCTGGAACAACTTCCAAATCATTTAGAAACTTTCTAAGCCATACTGCTTCCTTGGTTGCTTCACATGCAACAACATATTATGCTTCCATTGTGGAGTATGCAATACAACTATGCTTAATACATCTCCATTCTACTACTCTTCCATTTAGTGTGAACACTGATCTTGAATAGATCTCTTGGAGTCTATATCAGTCTGAAAATTGGACTCAGTATATCCCATAAGGATCAAATCCTTATTTCTATATACGAGCACGTAGTTCCTCATTCTCCTAAGATACTTGAGAATATTCTTAACAGCAGTCCAATGTTCATAACCAGGATTGGACTGATACCTGCTGACAATCCGTACTGCAAAACATATGTCTGGACGAGTACATAGCATTGCATACATCAGACTTCCGATTGCTGATGCATAGGGGACTTGTTTCATATCCTAATCTTCTTAAGGTGTCTTAGGAAATTATTCCTTTGACAAATGTATTCCATTCCTAAAATGTAAAATACCTCTTTTGGAATCCTGCATCTTAAATCTAGACAACACCTTGTCTATATAAGATGTTTGAGGCATGGCTTACGTTCTGTTCTTTCGATTTCAAATTATTTGAATCCTAATGATATACTGCACTTCTCCCAGATCTTTCTTTTAAAATTGGATAGCTAGCCAATTTTTAATGTCAGTTAGGTATCCTACATTATTCCCAATAAGTAGGATATCATCTACATACAAAACTAGAAATGCTAAAGTGGAGTTGATGATTTTTTTTTTGTATACACACGGTTCATCAATGATCTGTTCAAAGCCATAAGATTTGACCATAGTATCAAATCTTATATTCCAAGATCTGGACACTTGTTTCAATCCACAAATAGATCTCTTCAGTTTGCAAACTTTTTGCTCCTGGCCTTGTTCAATGAACCCTTCTGGTTGGACCATATAAATACTCTCTTCAAGATCTCCATTTGGAAAGGCAGTTTTGACATCTATTTTTCAAATTTCATAATTATGAAAAGTGGCAATGGACAAGAGTATCCTGATTGATTTGATGATAGTAACAGATGAGAAGGTTTCTTCATAGTCCACCCCCTTAACCTGGGTATAACCTTTTACTACTAACCGGGCTTTATAGTTTTGTATCTTTCCCACCTGGGTATAACCCTTTGCTACTAACCGGGATTTATAGTTCTGTACCTTCCCCGTATGGTCTCTTTTACGCTTGTAGATCCTCTTACAACTAATAGGTCTTACCTCATTAGGTTTATCTACAAGTTCCAGACTGAATTAAAGTACATAGACTCTATTTCAAGGTCCATGGCTTTGATCCACTAATCAAGATCAACATCATCCATTGCCTGTTTATATGTTAATGGGTCTTCTAAGCCATCTGTTGGGATTGGTGTCCTAATTCTCCTGGAGTCTCGTTATTTGCAATATACACATTGTTATGAATAAAATAAGAGTTATTCTTTCTGGCATTTACTCATATCCAATAAATAAAGCTCTATGGTTATCGTATGTAAACTTAAGCATGTATATGAGATATACAAGTGGATCATGCCTTAAGTGATAACCTACATAGGTCTGTAGTATAAGGATTAAGGTAGGATACCTGATCTTGGTGACACTATGGATATGACCCACTTTGTAGGGGTTTTCAAGTGTTGTAAACTACTATAGATGGTAGATCCTAACCATTCATGTGGAGACATGCGAGCAGGGGTGTCCTATACAAAGAGTTCGTATAAGACCGGACCACGAGATAATTCGACTCTGTATATAACGCCATTGATACTGGAGACTTACATCTCACCTAAACGATCATAGGTGACATGACCTCAATCCTGAGTGTTTTGGGAACTGCCTTTGAGGGCGGTTCTTTGATTAGTATGGGCGAGAGTGACCAGATTGCCAACTCAACATGCCTACCTTTTTGAAGACTTCTCTGATTTGGGAATTGGGAACTCAGTTACACAAGATAGAATTCACTTCTTCCTCGAAGCAGAGGTAAGTAGATAGATTGCTCCTTTAAGGGCTGATTCCGGGGCTTGAACACAGTGGCCAAAACTTCTCTTTGAAAGAGAAGACTCAGTCATAGTAGGACTATGGCTTATGTTTATTAGAGAGATTAGTGGTAGTTAAGGAGTTAGATGTAACTATAGAGGCATAACGGATATTGGCCCAGCTGTACCTACGAGCGATCTGTGAAGGGTTATCGTACTGTTGATTGGTTAAGATGGACACATAATATATCTGTAGTAAGAAGAGTTCAGCTATCGGTCTTTAGTGGAGTGTCTGTCAATTAATGGATGGTGTATCCCATGACTAAAGAGTTTAGTCAGTTATTCACGTATCATTGAAGCTTCGAGCTATAGGTTCATAAGGTCCCTTTGGTAGCTTAATGGATTCAAGTTGAGGATCAGTTCTTGGTGTTGATTTGAAATGTTCAAATTGACAAGAGAAAACTCGATTATATATGATATGATCGTTGTGGTGTATGAGATACATCAAGTGGAGGGTTAATATAAATGAGATTTACATTAAGTGCCATGATATAGAAAAAGAGCTATGGTTTATATATTTCATGAGATGAAATATTAAAACTATAGGTTATAAATATATTATGGTAAGTTGGTTATCATATGTATTTATAATAATATTAATTATTGGATAATTGTCTCTTTTTCTCTAATAACCAATTGAGTGGGAGGTTATTGGTGGTTTCATGGTAACCGTGAAATAAAAGAAAAAATGTTTTCCTAAATTTAGGGGTTGTTGAATTGAGTTTCCATTCTCAAAAATTACTCACGGCGACTGTCACGTAAATTAGATTTGCTAAATGAAAACTTGAAGAGACTAGACGATCATGGAGTGTTTCTATATGATAAACACTCAGCTGGCCGATTAGCTAAATGATCATATAGCTTTTGCTAAACGATCGCATAACATTTGTTAAACGATTGGGCATCATCTATATGATAGATACTGTCATCTCCCACTTGCTCAATCGTTTACACGATTGTTCTCCTCTGGTCTTGTCCTCTAACTAAGTCCACATAGAGCCCACACTTCTGGATTTTCACATTGAGAATACCAAGGCAGCCTTCGTAGTGGTGTCATACTCAACTTGACATAGTCAAGGTATTTGGAGGCTATTCGTGGTGCTTGTGTGGAGTCCGCTGTGTTCTTGATCTTGGAGATTGCAGTGTTCGAGTTCACGTTGATCGTGTAGTGAGCAGTCGTAGTGTATGAGCATTCGTGTGTTGCCGTGTTGCTGTGATGGAGCGTTTGTGATTGAGGGATCTTGAAGATGAGTCTTCAAAGGTATATGTAATTCTATCCCTTGATCTGTCGAAAAGCATGCTATAATTTCGTCGTATGCATAGCCTGTTGTTTCCCTTTGTGATTGTAATTGTTAATGTTCATATACGATTGAAATTTAAAATGATCCTTCCGCTGCTCATGGAAATCCTCGGGTCCGATTTCCTTCAATATTCCAAATTTCACTTCTGGTTTTGAACTTCTTTTACAATCGTGGTCGGTTTTCTGCATTGCGTTTAAATGTTAAATGCGTTTGTGGATGGCATTGATGGATGTTTGCGGGTCTAATTGCCTCTGTTTAAAGCTTTCTTTAAATTAAAAAGTGTTAATTTATAAGGGCCTCTGTGTTTTTGGGCATAATTAACATGCAATCGAGTCTTTAATTCAAAGTGTTTGAGTTAATCGAGTCGTTCGTGATGAAGTTTCGAAGCATGAAGATGCGGTTCTCAGCGAAGAAGAAGATCAAAAGTCGGTCGTGTCGTATAGTCTCAGGTAAACGATAGTTGGGATTTAACTAAACGATCATGTAGATTTTTCTATGCGATCGTGTAGTATTTACTAAATGATAGTTTCGAAGCATGCTAAACGATGGGGTAAATCATTTACTCTATCGTGTAGCATTGGTTGCCCGATCATGTAGACGCTAGAGGTAGACGATCGTGATGGGAGCATTTGATTCTCATCGTTTAGAAAAAGGCACGCGCTAAACAAACGTGTAGTTAGCATGCTCATCGTATAGTCATTGACTACACGATCACGCAGTATATGATACAAAGGCGCTTGCTCAGCGATCGTTTAGATGATTGTGCTTCATTGCATTGTAGTCGTTTAGACGATCGTATAAGGCTTGCGTTGTGGAGCACGCTGCACGATCACGTACCTCATTCTTCATCACATAGTAAAAGGTACACGATCATTACTAAACGATAATTTAGCTTTAGGAGCGTATGTAAACAATTGAACAAAGCGTTTGTTCTATTGTGTAGACGATCACAGGGAAGTTTACTACACGATCAGTGGAGACACGTTGCTTCGCCCAGACGGTTCAAGACTCAGTTCACCTGTTTGAAACCAGAGACTCTTTGTTTTTTAATAGTTAGCTTTAGTTTTTTGAGGATTTGAGGCAATTTTTCTCGGTTCATCAACAATTGTTTATTATACATGAGATGTATGTAGTTTATATGGCAAAGTGTTTGACATATAGATTTGAAACCCACATTAGGTTGTGCAATTATTCATGCATCATGTATTATAAGTGTTTTAATCTAGCATGAAGAAATTACATGAAAGCATGCACATGCATCATGAAAATATAAGAGTGATATTTGTGCATGCAGTGAGCATATTCATGCATCATCTTTATATTATAAGTGTTATAGTATAAGGGTGTATGTAAGCATGTTTTCCTTGATTTGGTACTTGTTTGTATAAATGTTATATAAAAAGGTAGCAACGAATAAAAAATGCATGAAACATGACACTTAGGCTGTTTATAAACGTTATGAATGCCTTGTAGGTGCTAGCCTTGCATTGTGGTTGATTTTCGTTGTTTCCTGTTTATAAGTGTTATAAAGAAAATTAGAACTAAAATCGATAAGAAAGAGTTGCATGTAAATTTAGGGTGAACTCATGTTTTTTAAAAGGATTTTAAAATTGGATTGAGATAGTCCTAAGTTCAAAGGTTCTAATGGGATTAGTAATCTAAGTTTAATATTTTTAAATCGGTTGGATAGGATTAAATTAATTGGCATAAAAGATTAAAATTGTATTAAATCTATCTATAAGGGACCTTTTGTCTAAGGAGGGTTCTGTCTAGGCTAGGGTTCTTAAGCTGACGAAAATGGAACACCTCTACCTGGGAACCTACCTGGAAAGGTGAATTAGATAGATTTTCTACAAGCATGCGACAGTTTGTTAAAGAATCCGTTAAAGAGTTTAATGGATGATGATCAAAAGTTGTTTCAATTATCCAAGGTAAAAGTCACTCTTGGGCAAACCTAAATAGTCACTTAGTTAAAAATTCTTAGACATGTTTTTTTTTTAAGTAAACTAAACCCTAGGTTATAAAATACTCAGTGAGAGGAAGAGATGTATATGATATGTCAATGATTCCACTCACGTTTCTCCCTGAATGTTCACACCGTGAGATTCATGCTTGGTCTTGTGGTGCCTGATGCTCGATTTTATGAAGTGGGAATGTGGATGGTATGCGTTGATGAAATTGCATTGTGCACTCAAGTTTCCTCAGCGGAATCCAAGTATAAATTCCATTGAGTTTCCTGGTAAGTCCAGGGTCGAACACAGGGACTTGTGAAAATAGGTTGCGTTGGTAATTTTTAGGAAAACTTTGTGGTAACCAAATAAATAAATTGTTGGTTTGTTATTGATTGTGTTAATGAGAAAATAAAAAAAATGCGATTTGAGAAAAGTCAGTTGCGTGATAGATGCACTGAGTATGCGATGAACGGGTTGAGAAGATCTTTAGCTAGCATTACTTGGGAATGCATCAAACTATGCGATCATGCTACAACCATGCACAACAAGTCATTTTCCAATGCAAATGCGATGCTTCTAAGTCTAGGACGCATATATTGAATGCAAAAGTGTCCATAGAGCTTATCCCTAAGTCTCTACTCTTGTCCTATGCGATGATGCAAAATTCATAAAAGCAAGGTGACCGCATACAATCATATCCTATCTCCAGGATGCATCCGATGCGTTGATAACAAATAGTGCTTATTCCTAAGCTTCTATCTCTTGATTATGCGTTCTAATTTGACTCTCCTAGATTCTAACCTGACCTTCTCAAGCCTAGATCCTGTTCTTAGACTACCCTCCCAAGTATCTCTAATGGACGAATGAAGCATACATAATACAAGATAATCACATAGAATGAAGATTCCCTAATTGTGCTAGCTAAATGCTTCTCAACCCATTCAACTGATTTAGCTACTCATGCGTAAATAACAGAGAGTGAAAAGATATAGAGAAGTAGATTCCATTTCAATAAATGAATGGAATACAAAATAACAATAGAAGTTTAAGGTAGAGAGCCTGGTAGTAATTCCTTGCTGACCGAGGCTTTTACACTGTAATCTCTATTCGATTCTAAAGATGTTCCTGTTTCTGCAGACATCAGCCCTCTCTCTGTCCTTGAAGCTTCCGGTGTGTCATGCAGACATCCAACTATGGGTAAGTGCCTTTCACAACTTAACTCTTATCAACATGGGTTTCCCATTGCATTGATAGTGGAGTTGTTATTCTAAAAAAAAAAAAAAAAAATTCTCTCTCTCTCCTTTTTTTTTTTCGAATAGCAAGGTCGAAAATAAATACCTCACCCCTAAATTTAAAATGCGGCAATGTTCTCATTGCCAAAAGATTGAAATGAGCCATGCGATGTTCTTAGAATGCTTTGTAAAGAGAGTTTGAAAGAAAGCTAGCAAACCCCTAACTTCTAGAAATATTTTAGGAGGTGACTATCTTAAAGTTAAGTTGACTCTAGTATATACAAAAGAAATAGAAGATTGTTTTTCATCATTGAAATCGTAATTGGAAAAGAAACATTATGTGGTAACGTACTAAATTTATCCATGACAAATGATTGCGGTAATCAAAGAGGATGCGATGATAAGACTTTTTAAAACTAACATGTGATGTGATAGTGCAAAATTTGAAATAGAGATAAGGAAGAATACACCCCCAAATTTGCGCTGTCGCCCGCATTGTGTATTGACGCATCCATCTTTGCGGCGATCTCTCTTCTTTGGATCGTGGTGATGGAGTGAGATAATTTGTTGCTTCATATAACATCTTCGCAATCTTGTGCCTTAATTGTTGTAAACAAACAAAGAGAGGGTCAAATGATTTTAAACAAAACAAAAAGATTTTTTTTTTCAAAAATAATAATAAGTAAAATGCAGATAGATAAATGATGATAAAAGTGACGAAGAAATGAGAGTTCAAGAATCAAACAAAGGGTATTTCGAGTTTCTCAGCTTCACGGAGGCATTTTCTAGCTGGAAATCACCTCCACAATATGCCTTAACTCGCTGTCCATTAACCTTAAATGTCCGGCTTCCATCCTCAGTACTTAGCTCCACCGCACCATGTGGGAATATTTCTTTAATGATGAAGGGTCCGAACCAGCGTGATTTTAGTTTTCCCGAGAAGAGCCGCAAACGTGAGTTGAAAAGTAAGACCTTTTGCCCGACTTGGAGGTTTTTACCGCATATGCGTTTGTCATACCAGTGCTTGGTGCACTCTTTATAAATTTTCGCATTTTCATATGCATTGATCCTCCATTGTTCTAGGTCGATCAGTTGTATTTTTCGCGCTTCTCCTACTTTCTTCAAATCAAAGTTCAGCTTCTTTACCGACCATAATGCCTTATATTCTAGCTCCAAAGACAAATGACATGCCTTACCAAATACCAACGCATATGGGGAAAAATCTATTGGTGTTTTAAATGCAGTCCGGTATGCCCACAACGCATCGTCAAGCTTTGTTGCCCAATCTTTCCGTGAAGGCCTTACTACCTTCTCAAGTATTAGCTTAATTTCTCGATTGGACACTTCAGCCTGACCATTCGTCTGCAGATGGTATGTGATGCATGCCATCTTAGTCCTTTTACTTAGAATTATGAAGGTTGTTAGGCAGAATATGCGTCAATCATGTTAGGAATTCACGAGAAAAAGAGTTTGCGTCGATCAACATGATGAATCTCAGCTAACCCATTATTTTACGTTAATTATGCGTTCAATATTCTATTTTTATAGCCAATGCAGGAAATGAACGCAAACGTGGAAACCGGACCACCGCATAGACGGCCGTATGTGGAGAAACACTCCATCGCAAAGCCGAACGTGTCGATCAACGCATGGATGTTGCAGTAATCATCCGTATGCGTCCATCACATAGGAGTTGCGCTCGTCAAGCGATTGCGGTCATCATGTAGAGTTGCAGTATTAAGCGAATGCGGCCATTGAATGATTACGGCTACGGACAACGCAAGCTAATGGGATCAACGCAAGGTAGGTGGAATGAACGCATCAACACATTTACCTCGAGAAAATCCAAAAGATGATGTTGACATTTCACCTACCACGCCGTTGGTGGCAGAGGTTCAAAAAAGAACTAACTTGCCGAACATCAGACTCAGAGCAGTTCAATTAATGCTGTCGGTGACCCAATCTCTAAAAATAGAAGCCGATGAGCTGAAATTCAAGTTATCCAGAGATTATCCCTCAAACTGGGGATTTTCCCTGCAATCCAGACAAAATGCATGAGAAGATGGCTAAGAGTTCTTCACCTCCTTTATCCATTCTGAGTGACGATTGGAGCCTTCGACCAGAGCTTAAGAGTCATTTCCTCCGACGATCCATGGCACCACTGGCAGCCTTGACACACAGCCGCTGGAAGCAAAGTTTTGCTTCCAGCCGGTCATTTCTTTTTCTTTTCTTTTCCTTTATTGTATTGTATGACATTTTGAATTAAGGAATTAATACAATCTGTTTTCAATGTATTTATCTGTTCCTTCGACTCCATCTCCATCTTCTTTGCTTAGCATCTTTATTTTCATTGCAACACTTAGTGAGATTGCTTGGGTATTGCATACTTAGTCATGTGGATTAGGGATATGAAACATGTAGTAACCTATCGAGAGGTGTGTATTGTGTGAGTGTGTGAGTAACCTTATTAGTTTAATGTGAAGCTATGGAAACGCCTATCTATAGGTTAACGCATTGCTTATCTATGAGTAAAGTCAGTAACAACCAACTGCCCGAGAGGGTAAGTGGTTGGTCGCATTAAGCAATGTATGCATTGTTCACTAGAGATAGGAATAAGCTTAGGTCAGCCAAGTTCATGCGATTACCTTATTCTATGAGCACATCATTCATCATTTAGGCATATTTGAGAGAGTAGTCTAAAATCCAAATCTAAGACTCGAGAGAGCAGATTGGAACGCATAGGAAGAATGAGGATCTTAGAGATAATCTCTATTTGCGTCACACAGCGTATGCACCCTACAGATTGGATTTGCATTATGCGGCAGCCACGCTCATACGGCGAGAGCTAGTGAGCTGGTTATGGAGGTCTAGGCAGGCATAGGCTTCTCGCCAATATCGCAGATACATCGCATACGTCCTAGAGTTAGGTTCACATGTGTGTAGCATGATTGCATGGCTTGGTTGACTAGGGTTGTCCTTGCGGTCACTCTTAAGGATTGCAATGAAAACATCTCCGCATTTTATCTATTTTCCCATACATTTATTTCATGTCAAGGTTTGTCGTATCTCTACCTCTCATGCATATTCTCATTGCGTTGTCTGTTAGATATGAGTAGGAGTAGGATTAACTTAGCAACATCCTCTCCATTCTTTTATTTATACCACCGCATGCACGTCACTGCAAACATATAGCTACAAGTCCCTGTGTTCGACCTCGGATTACCCAAGAAACTTGCATTGGAATTATACTTGGTTCTAGCATAAGAAAACTTGTGGCAGGACGCATGGTCATCGAATATATTCGTTAACGCATTTTCATTCCAACGCATAACCATCGACGCGTGACTATCAACGCATATCTTAGGAACATACATTGTATACCACGTCCAGGGATTTTGGTTGTCGAGTAAAATTGACTTCTAATTTCCTGCCACCAAGTTTTTACGGTGGTCACTACCTTCTCAAGGACTTCTAAAGAGTTTAGAAGAAAACTCCTTGACGGTGTGTGAATCATGTCCATGCCGGTGTGTGAATCATGATATAAGTGTTATGTTATAATGATGTATGATTACACTAAGCATGTCCATGCATCATGCTATATTAGAATTGTTATAATACATAGTGGAATGATGTATGTGATTGATTTTCATGTATGATTATATTGAAAGTGTTATATTTATCAAATGAAAACAAAATTTGCATTGAGCATGACATTACTTAGATAAATATAATTATTGTATTTAATCAATGTCACTAGATGCAAATTTATAGATTTTAATAATCATTAAAATATAAGGGTTATAGTTTTAATGAGATAGTTTAAAATCTATAATTAGGAGTTGCATGCAAATGTAGGTCCAACTTAACTTTTAAATTGTTTAAAATTGATTAACCTAGACTTATGTTGGAGTTATTTCTAATGGGATTAGAAATAGATTAATCTTTTTAATTCGTTTTAATAGGATTGAAATGAATTTAATCAACAGATTAAATTTATAAAATAATTGCCTATAAGGGATCTTTGTCTAAGGGACGTTCTATCTAGGCGGGGTCTTTAAGTTGACAAAAACGGAATACCTCCACCTCGGAACGAACCTGAAAGGTGAATTGGACAAATATTTTATAAACATGTAATAAATGATTGATTTTATTAAAGAGTTTAATAATTAAAACCAAGTATTGATAAATCATTTAATATAAATGTTATATTGAGTAAATTAAAAAGACGTAGATAATTTCATTAGCCAATTTTTTAAATTGAATATAATGAACCCTAAGAAAATTAGAATACTTTAGTGGGAGGTGTGATATATCAAGCTTCAGCTCTCACGTCCTTAATAGTGCACATCGTTATATCCACGATCGGTTTCATGTCGCCTTGGACGCGGTCTCCTTCAGAAAGTATTTGCATGGGTTAATAACAAGGTAAATAGGGAAAGTGTTCATAGTAAGTGTGAGAGGGACGCGTGTCAATGTATTCTACAGTCTCCTCCATTAGATTGGATTATGAGATTCCTATGATTCGCCTGCATGTCGTCCTGGAGCGACCATCCCTTTGGAGGGTCTGATCATAGGATTCAAAACAACACAAACTTCAGCAATGGATAGGATTTCTTAGGTTAATCTTCCACAGTTGTCTTTTCTTTTGTTAGCCTATTGAAGCATACCTCTAGGATCCAAAAATGAGAGGGTCGCACTTACGAGATGAATTAAGCTAGTTAATGAATCCTCGACCGAAACAACGGTAGCTAAGAACTATAGGAATAAGAGTTATTCTAGTATTAGTGGTTGGTTGAGATTGTCTCAATTCAGGGGAGGAGTAGATGATCACCATTCGGTGGCTGTTAGTCTAAACCTCTGAAGTACTGTTGCAAAAACTAACTAAAAATTAGTGGTCGAAGGTATTTTTTGGACCAACTTAAAAGTTCAAGTTGGTTGAGTTGGAAACCTAAAAGAACAAATAAAGTCTCCAACCCAACCCTTAAAATTCGGGTTGGGTTGGTTTGGGGTGTCAAATTATAACTTATTTTTTCTTTTTAATTAAAAATATGTAAATTTATCTATAACACATGACATATAACTAAAATCTCATAAAAATTAAATGTTAAATACTAAATATCATGATATTTATTAGAAACTTTAAACAAGGATAAACATCATAAAAATTTTAAAGAAAATACTAAAAATACACAAATCAATAAATACAAATTAAACAAACTTTAAACAAAGACAAATATATATTTTTTTATTAATATATATAATTCGGGTTGGATTAGGTCAACCTAATTTTTTTTTAGCCAACCCTTGAACCCAACCTAACCAACAAAAATAGAAAATATTTAACCCAAAACTCAATCCAACCCTTGCATTTTTGGGTTAGGTAGTCCGGGTTGTTCAGGTTGTCGATTCATTTGAACATCCCTACGAAAAATTAAAAGATAAAAAATAACATTCCATCTAGTATTTGTTTGGACTTTCTTTTTCTCTCGACTTAAAATCTTTCACATTAACGAATCTAAAGGTGTAACATTCAACTTCCATATTTTATTTAAGTTGATAATTGTAATGCCCTAAACCCAAAATTCAAAATCGGCCCAGTACTCTCTTGCATCCTCTACAACCTAATTACGTCTTTCTTACATACCCTCATTCACATGAAACTTTCTAAAAGGTCACTCAAGTACCCTTAATTAAAAGTTTTTATGATTAAGCCACCAAAAAAGAAAGAAGCATCTTATTAGTTTAGGTAGTAACTTTCAACTCTTTTAAATCTTTCTAAACTATACTTTTATGTCCTTAGAATACCTCTTGTTCGAATGTGATCTAAGTTTATTCATGTCCCTCTCTCAAAATCAGATCATTACAATAATACAAGCATGAATATTACAATAATACTTTTATGTTGTTTCATTTCCTTCAATCCTGTTGGCTTTGGCATTATACTCATCCTACCGTCTTTATTTTATGTTTTTCTAGAACATACAAGACTCTAACCAATTGGAATGCTGGAAACAAAGACCAGATTATGAATGCTCCAATCCTCTATTACATTTCGTTTGAAAAAAATTCGTGTAAAACTTATAAATGTATTAATTAAATTTCTAAAATATTATGAATGAATCAATTTAGATTCTTATTCGTAATTTTCTTTAAGAATATTATTTTGTAAAATTCATATTTGAAGAAGTCTACATATATTTGAGAAATAATTCATAAATAATCTTTAAAGATAATCTTAAGAAAGAATCTATATTGATTGACTAATGAAAATTTGAGAGTTTTGTTGACTAATTATATGTTTACATGATACCGATGAAATGAAATCTAGACGAAAGTACTTCCCTAATTCCTCAACAAGATCATTCTCTCCATGCTACCTTGGATCAACAGTCAGCAAAAAAAAAAGAGGCCAGAAATTATAGATTTTACAAGATATGAAAAGACGATGAAAAATGTATTTCAGGTTATGTAACCTATAGATATATATATATATAATTTAAATATTTATAACAAAAATTTGATATTGCATCTTTAAAAAAAGTAAAAAGCTTTGGTATTGTAAAAATGGCAAAATATCCCAATTATTAATAGATACTTTTAATCTACAAGAATTTCCCTTATTTAATTTTCAAAAAAAAAAAAAAAATCAATTAATTTAAATATCAAATTAAATTTTATAAAAGTGTGGAACAAAACTAAAGATCTATCAACTTAGGACCTGTTTGTTAGAAAATTTGAAACAGAGTTGTATTCATGTTTTCAGATATTTATTTGGTAGCAAATTTAGAAATTGAATTCTAATTTAAACAATTACTTAAAATGTATTTGATACTACATAAAATTAGTTGTAATTACCTATTTAATATTTAGTTGACAATACACTATAATTAATTTATTTATGAATATGATTTTTATTGAAATTATTATATAATTATTATTCTGTAATATTACATAATACATATTATATTTTTTTTAGAAAAAATGAATTGAGATTATAACATGATATATAATATTTCTAATATTTTTATCTTTATTTAATATAATTTTTCTTTTAAAATATAAAATTCAAAATCTAGATACAACGAAAACATAAAAATATTGTCTTCAGAATTTGCATTGTCTGAATTACAGAAACCGAAAACATTTTTAACAAACAAAAATCGAATTGTCTGTCAAACACATATTTACTTAATTTGGTGAATGTGAAAATATAAAATAGAATTTGAATTCTCTAGCAGTTAAATCTCCAATTAAATTCAAAATTTAAAAAAGATAAGATCATTTAGTTTAAATTTCGAATTGTAGTGTACTACTTAGAAACAAAAGTGTAAATTTAAGATGAACAATTCGTTGCTCCATGCATACTAAATTGTGTAGAACGAGCCCAATTTTTTATTTTAGGCCCAATTCATAAGATTACTTAACCCGAGAGTTTGTTGCTGATTGACTGAATTGAAGGTGGGTTATCAAAAATAAGAAAATTTGGGGCGATGGAATCTCTTTAAAAGAAGCCAAAATCAATTTATTTTTCTCTTAGCATTTTAGTGAGTGACTGTGTATATTTTTCTTCTGAGAGTGAGAGTTTCTCTTTGTTATTTATTTCAAGTTATCGAGTTGTGGTACTGGATTCAAATAGTTTTTATTGGACTATTTCGGAAGATATTTGTAGTGAGAGTATTGGGTTCTTTGCGATCTCCATCATAGTAGAACCTGCCATTGCAGAAGACTAGATGTAGTCCCGAGTTTGGGGCGAACCAGAATATTCTTCGGTGTTGTTCTCTTTATCCTTTATCCTTTTTATTTACAATTTTATGATCCATTACTTATGGCTCTAACCTGTGAAATGGGAATTTGAGATATAATTTAGTTTATTCTGTATTTATTTATATCTCACATGAATTCCCAATATGTGGTATCAGAGCTTTTGGTTCAAGAGTCATGGAATCAGTAGAGCCAAAAGATTTCGAAGGAATCATAAAATTTGATGCGACAAATTTTGGATATTGGAAGATGTAAGTTAAGGATTTCCTAACTTACAAGAAAATGCATAAAGCACTGAAAGAGAGACAAGAGGAGATGTCAAATGAACATTGGGAGAACCTAAATGAAGAAGCAGTCACAATCATCAAGATGTGTCTGTCGATGAATGTTACCAGTCTTGTAGCCACTGAGACTAGTGTAGTCAAATTGATGGAAGCGCTTAAAAACAGGTACGAGAAACCATCTGTTAATAGTAAGGTTTATCTCCTTATGAAATATTTCAACATGCAAATGACTGAGAATATTTCTGTTAATTCCTATATCAATGAGGTTACCACTTTAATTAATCAGTTGAAGTCTGTCAAGATAGAATTTATTGATGAAGTATATGCTATTCAGTTGTTAATGTCTTTACCTCATAGTTGGAACCATGAAAACAACCGTGTCTAATTCAATAGGGGACAATACATTGAAGTTTTTAGGACTGTGTGATTTAGCTCTAGTTGAAGCAATTCGTAGGAAAGATAGTAGTGAAGAATCTACTGTAGGTTCAACTTTAATAGTAAGTAAGGGTAAAGACAAGATAAATTATGAAATGATGAGTCGAGTAACAGTAAGAAAAAGTGTAGAAATAGGAATAAGGAGATGGATTGCTTTTATTGTTACAAAAAGGGTCACTTCAAAAGTCAAGGTAGGAAATTAGAGGTGGATCTAAAAAGGAAACATGAGGTAAATGTGGTTGAAATTGAAGAAGAAATAATTAGTGATGTTTGTTTCTGTGTTGAGAGTAATACAGAAAGTAGTAGCCACTCATCTAAATAGACAATTGATAGTGCAACTTCAAGACATATAGCTTCAGATAGGAGTTTGTTCACATCTTTCACATCAAGACACCATGGTCTAGTGAGGATGGAGAATGGTAGAGTTTCCAAAATTGTTGGGATTGGGAATATCAATCTATAGGCAGAATGTGGAGAAAAGTTAGTACTAAACGATGTCAGGTTTGTGCCTAGGATGAAGATCAATCTTGTCTCTATTGGCAAATTGGATGATGAGGGTTATAGGTGTGAGTTTGGCAGTCGCCAGCGTAAACTCGTGTTAGGATCATAGGTAGTGGCAGTTGGCCACAAATATTCTACACTGTATAGATGTCGTTTTGATGTTGCCAAAAGATCAACGAGACGGTGGATGCCAATTAAAGTTTCAGATTGCAGGTGTAGAGGTACAGTTGAGCTATCACACCTCACTCCAGATTACATTCTTAACCTGGATGGAATGGTGACTGCAGTAGTTACCAACCCTTTTGCTAGCACTTACTGCCTAACTAACCTATTAACTTTTACTCAAACCTTGAATACATACTTATCATTAATATACCAAAATATTAACTTGGAACTTAACATATTTACATTACAGGGTTTCGCAGCATTGTTCATACATGAATATTACAACCTAGTGAGCCCCATCTAGTATACTAGTTACTAGACAGACAAATGTCTACTAACTAATACAGGTTTTCAATTACACTTTGTTCAACTTGTTTCTTTAAGTGACAGAGCAACAGCAGAAAAGTCTTTTAGGAACTGACCGCTACCTAAAAAGGAAAACATTTGAAAACGTGAGCTAGAAGCCCAGTGAGTGACTTAATAAAACATAAATCTCATGCTTTAAACTGAAAACTTGAAAACATAATATTGAAACTAAAATATACCAAGCAAACGTGTACATAAAACCTTTAAAACCACCATTAAACAATAATGTTCCTTAGTTGTAAACGAGCATACATCGCTCTAGCTTCTAACGTCTGTTACCGGCCAAGAGACCCATACTTCGACCTCCATTTGCTGGTATATAGCCTAAGGGACCCATACTTCGGCCTCCCTTTGCTGATATATGGCCTAGGAGACCTATACTTCGGCTTCCTTTGCTAGTATATGGCCTAGGAGACCCATACTTTGACCTCCCTTTATCCTTAGTTGAGAGTGAACTACTAGATCTAACCCTCAATGTCAACCTTAGTCGGGGAGAACCCTTTTTCTCAATCCCTCGACGTCGTATTACCAACGTGCAAGTGGTGTTTTCTATGTACCATCAACACCTTCAGTACATTTATTCAAATACCTTCCTTATTTTCAGTATCTGGCTCACTTAAGCTATCAAGTTCTCAAAGAGCATTAAAAGAATAGTTTTCAAATATAGCATAGAAAACTATTTAGGATACCTTTCTTACCTTCAGTATCCCTTTTCATTTTGTTTAGGAATACCAACGCATGTACTTTGACAACCTTAGGTATTTAAAACATAGTACATCAAGCTTCATTCATCCTTAGCTTTAACCCTAACGCATGCTTCATACTTTGTGAAATAAGTTGGCTTAAAACATACTGAACCAACTTGTAAAAACCACTAGCATGCGTTAGACATAGAAAACATACTTGGAAAACTCATACACTAGTAAACATCATGAAAATGGAGTTACTAAAACATGCTGAAAGTATTTGGACAAGATAACATATTTAAATCGTGTCAATTTCCGTGGAAAACATGCTTTACTTAGCATGAGAAATAGCTTCAAACATATGTTGCTTGGCACTTCATTTGAACACTTAGCATGAGAAATATCTTATAAGAAATCATAGTTTCTAAATCATTAAAACATTAAAGCATCACATAGTCACTCACGACTCGTTGGCCTCTTAACGAGTTATACGCCTCTCCTAGCTCTTCTTGGCCTGAAAGGACATAATTCCCGGTTAACTACTTAGAATTCTTAGCAAACTACCTTAAATAGTTCATTTACTAATGGAACTTTCATCATCAAAGATAGCTTTACTAGCGAGATACTCATCATGAGTCCATTCTTCTCATGAGCGAGATCCTTCATCCTAGTGATACTCACCTTTCCAGCGAGATTCAGCCCAATTTCTAGTGAGATTTCCTTCTAGAGCGAGATCCTCATCACAAAATTAGCGAGATTTCCTTCATTAGCGAGATCCTCAGCACAAAATTAGCGAGATTTCCTTCATTAGCGAGATCCTCAGCACAAAATTAGCGAGATTTCCTTCGTAAGCTAAATCCTCATTCTTCATATGAGTTGTTTGCTTGTTCTTCCCCAAGCAGTTATCTGCTTATTGTTTGCTTGCTATCTTGAGATGCTTTAGGAGTATATAAAGTGAAACATATTGGAAGAATAAAGTCTAAGTGCTGCGTTCAGCCTTGATGCGGTTAAATGAATGCAACGCGTTGGGGTGTTAGTATTATGCACAGAAGGCACACAACCCCTTATAATAACGTTCAAGTTTTCCTAGATTAAACCCAAGTATAAATCTAATCTAGGTTCCTGGGAAGTCCACAGGATCGATCATAGGGATTTAGTTTCACTAACACAGATCATACGTTGTACTTGCAGTAGGAGGTTTTTCCTAAATGAATGTGAAAGATGTATTATTTACACTAACATGCTATGCTTGTGCAAGATAATACAAAAGAGTTGAGTGGAAAATGAAGGATCATGTGAAAATGGAATTTAAGTAGGTGGACACGCCGGTTAAAGATAATTGCATACAACTGATGTAATGTGGATGAAATGGGATGGATTGCTTATCTTTCTGTTCATGCGTTAGATATCATTCAACACTTTTCAATGCGAATAACATACAAGCCTATCTCTAGGGTGCATGCATCTAACTTAGGATGCAAGGAACACCAGTAAGTCTATCTCTAGCTATACTAGGCGTTCTACTTAATGCAGCTTAGCTATTCTTTCGAACAACTAAGTAAAGAAGCTTTCACCAAGTTGTCAAGTTGGTTTAGGCGTTGGAATAGAATTGTGCGTGAAGTACTAATGCTTTCAACATAAACAGAAGATAAACAATAGCAAAAGTGATGATCAAATATATGAATTTTATAAAGGATCAATGAGTCTTTACAAAGAACTATATTCAATCAAAATGAAATGGAAATGATATTAAGAGAGAAACTGAGTCAAGCCAAAGAATACAATCTCTTGTAGTTCTTTGGCTCAATCTTGTTGTGTACAATCACTTTAAAGAGTCGAGGACAGAGTATCTTTCTCAAGAATAACTTTCTCCACTCCCTGGCCGGCGGTGGTGGTTGTTCTCAGCTCCTTCGATCGTCTTACACCAAGGCATGACTTGTACAAACTAAAACTAAGTCTACAAATTTACAGAGAGTATAGAGCTTCTCATTCTCCGAACTCCTAATTCTAGAGGGTCTTCAAGTATTTATAGGCGTTGGTCTCGTCCACTTGAAGGATGGGCTGCATTTAAGTCCATGCCCTGGTTAGCATTAAACTCCATGTCCTGGTTGGCTGCCTGACCTCTAGAGGCTTTTCAGATGCCACCTGCTGCTGGAAGCTTTTCAGACGCCGCCTATTGTAGGGGCCCATGCTTGCAAGTGTTGATGTGACACAATCAGCCTGGAGCAATGAATCTTCTATGCATTGAATTTCTTTCGACGCATGGCTTTAGCGCGTTTCCTACGACACTTGTCTAATGCGTTATTATCAGTTCTTGCGTTGAAATCCTACAAAGTAGTGCGTTAGCGCCGCGATTTTTAGTGATAAACTCCTTTTACATGAAATTATTATTGTTTAAGTAAATCCATGCGTTTCTATTAAAAATGAGGAGAGTTTATCATTAAAAACCCTAATTGTTCTAACTTAATGGCAAAGATAACTTGTATTTTTACAAGTTATCACTTATGCACAACTTCTCTCTTACAACTTCAAAAATTCATAACTCAAAATCCAGCCCTCTTTTGAAGAAACTTCCTTTCTATAAACATGTTTAGAATTGAGTTAACTTACCTTAAAATTTCAGCCATTCTCCTAGATTTCAAATGGCACCGGTTTTACTAAATTTTCTCATGTTGACTGCCGAAACCAAGCTTTCGAAGTTCCTCCTGCTTTTAATCTTCCTGCTACCTCCCGAATTCAAGGATTAACCACCACGTGCCAAACCAATAAGTGAGCTTTCTTATTTTGTGTTTTTCTTTTCCTTTCTCTTGAACTCCTATAAATAACATGGATTTTCACTTATTAGATATTTAATATATCATTCCTTTGGCTAAACATGCTTGTTTAGGAAACTTAGAATTCGGGGTTTACACTTAGCTACACAAGAGCTTATTTCTTCTTGCTTCCATCCTCTATCCCTCCTTAAACATGGCTTCATTTAACTCATTAGAAGATATCATATTACTTACTCTTACTTAATGTAATTAGTGTTCGGGTATTACAAATTCTTCCCCCTAAAAGAAATTTCGTCCTCGAAATTTGCTCGAACCTACTTATAACTTAGACTTTGACAACATCATTTGGTCGTAAACTTTACAACCTTCTTCTTTTCTTTCGTCCTCCCCCTTTTTACTACGCTTTCGCTGCGCTGCTCGGATATTAACTTTGTTCATATTAAATAATACTAGTATGTATGAACAACTTGATCATCATAGTTCACTGTATTTGTCACATCCTCTAGTGACTCTTCCATTTTCCATTGAGTCATAGTACTCATTTATTACTAGGGTGGTCCTTTTCCGTTTCTCAGCAATACCACTGGAACATTCTTTTCCAGTTGTCATACCTTTGAATTACTTGCTAGTTGTGAAATCAATATTTGTGTCAACTAGACTTCTTGACCTAACCGAGGGCACTTTTCTTAGGATATCATTTCTATCCATATTTGGGAGAAAACATTCTTTGTACTATAACATTTCCCAACTACGACTTACCATACTGTATACATAAGGTTTTCTTAACTGTACTAGTCCCTAGCTCATTTACAATTCAAACTTCGAGCTATTACCTGGAACATCAACAGATCTGGACCTTTTCCTTTTTGTCTTCTGCTGACCATTTTGTTCCTTACTTTTATACTCAATGTACCCCTGGTACATTTTGAGCTCACTGTTGCTCATCTTTCCCTCCTCTTAGGATTAATCTGACTAGGACTTTCTCTAGATTACACCCTTTTCTCTGAATTCACTAGAATAGACTTCACGTTTGCCATTAACCTCTGAGCAAACCTACTATACATTCTATTTCTAGGGAAAAGTCTATTTTACCTACGTGATTCCTGACTTCCACTCAGGTATCGGTAGTGGATTGAGTAATCCTACCGACATTTGCCTTCCAGTTTTCAATTGTTGAAAAATCAAACATCACATAGTACTTTTCCTATCTTGCTAGACTATGCCTTAGTCTATTAGTCTAGAGTCGCCGTTTTGCTCACTCCTTATCATTCTTTACTGCGTTACTACTTAACTGGGAAGGAACTCGTCTTATTCTTTTCCTACAAATATAACTTGCATTCTTAGTCGAGAGAGAATCTTTATTCAATCCCTCAACATCAATTCATGGCTAGCATGGAGTGTTCTCGACACTATCAATCAAATTTTTTTTTCCTTAATTGTACAATTCTAGTTCAAGTACTGTCATACCTTAGGTACTATTGCTCAGATACCTTCCCCGTGTCCTTCAGTATCGAGCTATTCAAATTCTAGGGAAAGGCCTCAGTACCTTCTCTATGTGCTTCAGTATTGAGTTATTCACATTCTAGTCTAAGCTTCAATACCTTCTTCATGTACCTCAGTACTGAGCTATTTATACTTACTTGCTTGCATATTCTTATCTCTTAATAACTTAGTTGCCCAAACACATCCCTTACTAATGCATCCTCATGTTCATTGTAAAACATAGTATAAATACAACACTAATGTGAGGTGCGTTGTTTGATAACTATTTGAAAATAGTTGTCATAAATAACTTTCAATAATCATGCATTGGTAAACATTCATAGGCTTGAGCAATCTACTTAAAACATTTAAAGTATTTAGAGTCACTCACTTCTGCTGCTAAAACCATATGACCAAGAAATACAACCTGGTCTAACCTAAAATCACATTTACTGAACGTGGCACACAACTGCTTCTCTCGTAGTGTCGGCAAAACTATCCTCAAATGGTTCCTGTGATCTTCCCTACTACTTAAATACACCAATTTGTCATCAATGAAGATTATCATGAACTGATCCGAGTAGGGATGAAATATCTTATTCATCAAGTCCATAAATACTACAGGGGCATTCGTTAATCCAAATGGCATTATTAGAAGCTCGTAATGTCCATACCTCGTCCTGAATGCAGTTTCTTTAGACATCCGCCTCTACCTTCAACTGGTGTAACCTGATCTCAAGTCCGTTTTAGAGAAAATCGTGGTTCCCTTTAACTAATCAAAGAGATCACCTACACCAAGCAATAGTACTTGTTCCTGATCGTCACCTTGTCCAACTGCCTATAATCCTTACGTATCTGAGAGTACCGTCTTTCTTCTTCATCGAAGACCAGCGCTTCCCAGGGCGACACACTGGATCTGATGTAACCCTTATTTATTAAATCCTGTAATTGAACTAAGTTCTTCTAGCACCATCCTGAATGGTACCTAAAAAAAAAATAGATGCTGTATCTGGAATTAAATCGATAGTAAACTCAATTCCTTGTCAGATTGTAAATCTGAAAACTTTTCAGGGAAAACATCCAGAAACTCTTGTACAACTGGTACATCCCCAGGTTCCATCTTCTCGTCCTACGAAATCGTTACATGGGCTAAATAGACTTCACATCTTTTCCTTAGTAGCTTTCTAGCCTTCACTGCTATTATTAGGCTTTCTGGAATATTCCTTTGCTTCCTACAAATACTGTCTCTTGCCTACCAAATCTCTCGAACATTATCCGTCCTTAAAACAATTTATACGGTTGTAACATTTATAAGGAAAATTCATGATCTAGAGTGACATCAATTCCAGGAAATCTAATGGAATCACTTCATAACTATAATTATCAATAACTACCCCAGAGCCTGTAAAACTTTTATACTATTACAACCTCTCCACAGCATAATAATAACTACTTAGGGACATGCTTTCTACAATCTTTCCTACAAGCAGTGCAATATATCAGATAACAATAAAGGTATAACACCATAGGCAACTAGTTCATAAATATACTGATACATAAAGTTACTTTACCATTCACAACATCAAGTAACTCCTCTGCCTCCTGGTAGGACACTTCATAAAAACCTGCCTTGCCACTGAGATCGTCCTGCTTTTTTTCTCGTTTTTCTTCTCTTGAATCCCCTTCCTCGGCTCCTGAGCCACTAGGCTTATCTATCGTCTGTAAAGTCATTCCGTGTTCTATTTGAACTCCCCGACCTAGCTGGGCATTCCTTCTTGAAATGTCCTGCCTGTCCATACTGAAAACATACGTTTTTCCCTTAATAACATATCTCTCAATGATGCTTACCATAATTCGTGCATAAGGGTTTCTGACTCGAATTAGCTACTAGCTCGGTAGGATGCCAAAACCTTGATCTATCACTCATACTAACCACAAGTCTTGGCTTTTTCCTTCCTACACTATGTTGACTTGTAGCTCTCTGTCCTTTATAAATTCCTATTAGGTCATTCTCAATACCGTACTTCCTTTCCAAATATGCCAGAATTAATTTGACACTTTCTGTCAAATATTCTGTCCTCTAACTGAGGATCTGTTCTTGTCTGCGGAATCCTCGACTTCCCTTCAGAATTCGTTTCCTGATTTACCGGGTTTTTACCTCTCCGTTCACTAACATTTGAATTCCCTCGAATTTGGAACTTCTAAAGGTAGGGTCAGAGTTCCCGTTGTTTGTCTGCCTACTCTGCTTCCCACTTTTACTTGACATCTTTTTCTTACCTAGGTAGTACACATGCTAAGGACTCAGGATTCAGACTTATATATAAACTTTTCTCCTCTCTTCCCAAAATGTTTTGCTCTGATATCAACTTGTCACACCTCACTTCAGATTACCCTCTTAACTTGGATGGAATGGTAACTGTAGCAGTTACCAACCCTTTTCTTGGCACTTACTGCCTAACTAACCTGTTAATTTTTACTTAAACCCTGAATACATACATATCAACAATATACCAACATATTAACTCGGAACTTAATACATTTACATTACAAGGTTTCGCAGCATTGTTCATACATGAATATTACAACCTAGCGAGCCCCATCTAGTATACTAGTCACTAGATAGTCACATGTGTACTAACTAATACAAGTTTTCAATTACACTTCGTTCAACTTGTTTCTTTGAGTGGCAGAGCAGCAGCAGAAAAGTCTTTTGGGAAGTGACCGCTACTTGAAAAGGAAAACATTTGAAAACGTGAGTTAGAAACCCATTGAGTGACTTAATAAAACATAAGTCTCATGCTTTACACTGAAAGATTGAAAACATAATACTGAAACTAAAATATACCAAGCAAATGTGTACATAAAACCTTTAAAACCACCATTAAACATCAATGTTCCTTAGTTGAGAACGAGCATACATCGCTTTAGCTCCTAATGTCTGTTACCGGCCAAGAGACCCATACTTCGGCCTCTCTTTGCTGGTATATAGCCTAGGGGACCCATACTTCGGCCTCCCTTTGCTGATATATGGCTTAGGAGACCCATACTTCGGCCTTTCTTTACTAGTATATGGCCTAGAAGACCCATACTTCGACCTCTCTTTATCTTTAGTTGAGAGTGAACTACTAGATTTATCCCTCAACGTCAACCTTAGTCGGGGAGAACACTTTTGCTCAATCCCTCGACGTCGTATTACTAACGTGCACGTGGTGTTTTCTATGTACCGTCAACACCTTCGGTACATTTATTTAGATACCTTCCTTACCTTTAGTATCTGGCTCACTTAAGCTATCAAGTTCTCGAAGAGCATTAAAAGAATAGTTTTCAAATATAGCGTAGAAAACTCTTTAGGATACTTTCCTTACCTTCAGTATCCCTTTTCATTTTGTTTAGGAATACCAACGCATGTACTTTGACAACCTTAGGTATTTAAAACATAGTACATTAAGCTTCATTCATTCTTAGCTTTAACTCTAACACATGCTTCATACTTTGTGAAATAAGTTGGCTTAAAACATACTAAACCAGCTTGTAAAAACCACTAGCATGCGTTAGACATAGAAAACATACTTGGAAAACCCATACACTAGTAAATATCATGAAAATGGAGTTACTAAAACATGCTGAAAGTATTTGGACAAGATAACATATTTAAATCGTGTCAATTTCCGTGGAAAACATGCTTTACTTAGCATGAGAAATAGCTTCAAACATATGTTGCTTGGCACTTCATTTGAACACTTAGCATGAGAAATATATTCTAAGAAATCATTGTTTCTAAATCATTAAAACATTAAAGCATCACATACTCACTCACGGCTCGTTGGCCTCTTAACAGGTTATATGCCTCCCTTAGCTCTTCTTGGCCTGAAAGGACATAATTCTCGGTTAACTACTTAGAATTCTTAGCAAAATACTTCAAATAGTTCATTTACTAATGGAACTTCCATCATCAAAGACAGCTTTACTAGCGAGATACTCATCATGAGTGCATTCTGATCATGAGCAAGATCCTCATGAGCGAGATCCTTCATCCTAGTGATACTCACCTTTCTAGCGAGATTCAACCCAATTTCTAGTGATATTTTCTTCTAGAGCGAGATCCTCATCACAAAATTAGTGAGATTTCCTTCATTAGCAAGATCTTCAGCACAAAATTAGCGAGATTTTCTTCATAAGCGAGATCTTCATTCTCCATATGAGCTGTTTGCTTGTTGTTTCCAAGCAGTTGTCTGCTTATGTACAACTTCTCTGTTACAACTTCAAAAATTCATAACTCAAAATCCAGCCCTCTTTTGAAGAAACATTCTTCTACAAACATGTTTAGAATTGAGTTTACTTTCTTACCTTAAAATTTCAGCCATTCTCCCCGCATTCAAATGGCACCGGTTTTACTAAATTTGCTCATGTAGATTGCCGAAACCAAGCTTTCGAAGTTCCTCTACAACGCACATAGTGCAATCGCTTAGCTCTCGGGTAGAACTACACGATCGCTTAAGACCATCGCCTAGTGCTTCATGTCATCTTTTATTATTCGTCGCAGCTAAACGATCGCTTAGTTCCATCGTATAGAACATCATTGCATCGTTCAACGTCGTAGCTAAACGATCATTTAGTTCCATTGCATAGAAACTTCAACACATCACTTAGCACCGCATCTAGACGATCGCTTAACACCATCACATAATAAGCACCGCATCTAGACGATCGCTTAACACCATCGCATAATACTTCATCGCATCGCTTAGCGCACACTGCAGCTACATGATCGTGTAGTGTCATCGTATAGCACCTCCAACATATCATTTAGTTCCCATGCAAAAGCTAAACGATCGCGTAGTGCTATCTTATCGCATTTCAATGCATCGTTTAGCTCCCACAGGTACATGATTATTTAACATCCAACATCACAACAACTAACGCCCATTGCTATATGATCGTCTAGCTTTTCTTCACATCGTGTAACGCCTGGAACTATAGGATCGCTTAGCAACTGAACCTCAACAAAAATTTTGAGCATAAGCTAAAAACTGGAACAACAGCTCGACCTCTTTCACTTGTTTCTTCAATTACATCTTAATTTCAAATCTAATGACTCCAAATAAATTACAGACTCTTGCTAATACATATAAGCTCATGAAACAAGAGCCAATTACAAATTTAATTGAGAAATTAAAGAGAATTAAAATGCCAAAACTAAGAAAATCATATTAGTGCATCAGTTTCATATATCTCATGAAAAACACCTACCACACCATAATTAAACCGAATTGAATGCTTATATGATTCTCTGATACCAATTGTTAGAGTGTAATAACATGCAATGAAAGTATCAAGGATCCATAAGCATTCAAATTCACTAATTTTGGCAGAAACTAAAGCATGCTCATCTAAATAAGAGGGTTTTAGATCATACCTTTGTAGAACTCTTCAAGATCTCGATCAAACAGCATTAGTCTTCTCCTAAGATCACCATGAACCACCTCAAGATATTCCCCACTATCCTTTTAGAGCTTTAGACCAATTTTTCGGACTCAAGAACAACTTGAAGCAATGTAAAACTGAAGGAGAAGCTTACAACACTCAGTTTTGAAGAACTCTTTTTCAGCCGAAATTTTCTCTCAAAATTTCTGTAGGATGCATCCTATAAAAAACACTCCATTCTTCTTTATTTATTGTAGATGAACATGCAAAAGAAGAATGTTCATGGCTTGCAACTAATGCTTGGAGTTTAATGAAGAAAAGGAAGTGGGCTTTGTGTGAGCATGAAGAAGATGATAATGGAAAACCTCATATTTCCATTTGTGCATGTAATCTAAATATTCCAAATTTCCTCTAAAATCAAAACCAATTTCAAAAACTCAATTTTGATTTCAAAACTAAAAAAAATTAATTTTCTAAAATTAATTTCACAAATTAATTTAATTTAAAAGAAAATATTAATTAATTTAATATTAAATATTAAATTAATTTTTGCACAAAACCATCTTCATATATTTAAATCATATTTAAATATATATTCTCCTATTTCGTTTAATTTTAATTTGAACGTTTCAAATTAATTTCTCAAGCTACTCTAAAGCTTAACCATTTACGAGCTAGTAGGGGGACCTCGCAGACCTAAAGATCATGGGCTCTAACGATTCGAGATTAATCGGTTAAACTCATTAGACCGATCTAACCCCCATTCGTTAACTAATGAGACACTCTACTATAATCCATAGTTGAACTCCCCTCACTGTAGATATATTATGTCCACTTTATAACCATAATCAGTAAGTCGATCATTCACAGGTTGTTCGTAATCACAGTTAGGTCAAATAACCGTTATACCCCTGTGAATACATCTTGTTCATTAAGTTACTATGACCCTGTAATGAACAATTCTGATTCATAATCCCTATGAATCAAATTATTTCTCTATCATAAGAAGGCGGGGCCCCGATTATTCAAGATCTGGAGTCAGTACTTTAGAGAACAACCTATCTGCTAACCGTAAATCAGGTAGGAGTGAATTCCATCTTGCAAGGCTATGTCCCCAGCTATTCATCCGGTCTTATCCCCAAAATGGGAGGCTTATTGAGCAGTGTTGTTGGACTACTCTCACCGTTTGCAGATCAAAGGATAATCCCGAACAAACAGGAGTTCATAGCTAGCTCAGGATTAAGATCGAGTTAACCTAGCTTATTTGATAAATGAAATAGTCAATTTTAACAGTAAATGGTCGTTATAAAGAAAAGTGATAACTACAGAGTGGATCGCACCCAATAGTGTTACCAGGATGAGATACCCAATTTCATCCATATATTTATTAGACCATTTAAGCTATATACTGTTAACCTGATCCTGTTTATATCACTACATAAAGTTTAGTATTCGGACTATAGTGATAGATATATTTATTGGATTTTCATAATAAGATGCAAAATCAACAAGTCATTATTATTGAGAAGCAGTATGGCTACGCAAATTCTTTGCTGATTTGAAAGTAGTTTTAGATATGCACCTGCCTATCACATTGTATTGTGACAATAGTGGTGCTATTGCCAACTCAAAGGAACCCAGGAGTAAAAAAGGTGGAAAACTCATTGAAAGAAAATACCATTTCATTCGGGAGATAGTGCACGGAAGAGAGGAGATGTAATCGTCACAAAGTTTGTCTCTAAAGACAACCTTGCTGATCCATTCACAAAGGCCATCTTGGCTAAAGTGTTCGAGGGTCACCTAGTTGAACTAGGACTTTGAGTAGTATAATCTAGGGAAAGTGGGAGAATGTCTATGGTATTGAAGATGTCCTAGTTTATTGTATTTTTCCCATTATGTTTCTCAATATTATATTATATTTATTTTTTCTCACTGAAGTTTTAGTCCAAGTGGGAGATTGTTGGGAATATTCTAGAACTCGTAGTTCGTGTTAAACATTCTATTGAAATAGAATGTTTAACACGAACTATGAGTTCCAGGATATTCCCAACAGTAAAGTGCTACAAATGATCTGATTCTGATAATTCATGTGGGGATATGTGAGTGGGGATATTCTATACAAAGAAGTTTATATAAGACTGGACCACGAAATGTTTAGTCTCATTATATAATACCATTCATAATAGAGATTTACGTTTCCAAGATGATTATAGGTAGCATGAGCTAAATCCTGAGTCGGTTGTGAGCTCCTGCCTATGAAGGCAGTCCTTTGATTTATATGGATGAGAGTGACCAGATCGTCAACTCAACAAGCCTACCATTTTGGGGATTTGTCTGACTGGGGAGCTAGGAACACAACTATACAAGAAGGAATTCACTCTTTTTCCAATGTCGGGGCAAGTAAATAAATTGCTCCCTCAAGAACTAATTCTGGGGCTTCAATAATGTGGCATCACGCCCTCTCCGGGCACGAGAAGGATTTGATCATAGTTGGACTATGATTTATTGTTCATTAGAGGGATTAATAGTACTTAAGGAGTTAGATGTAACTACAGAGACAAAACGGTAATTTTGGTCCAACTGTATATACGAGTAATTTGTGAAGGATTATCGTACTGTTGATTGGTTATATCCAATGGACACAGAAATATATTTGTAGTGCGAAGAATGCAGCTGTCAATCTTTAGTAGAATACTCGACAGTTAACAGATGATGAATAATTTAATTAAAGAGTTTAATTAATTATTCGTGTACCGTTGAAGCTTCAAGCTAAAGGTCCATGAGGTCTCCTCGATAGCTGAACAAAATTTAATGAGAACTAGTTTTTGGATTAATTTGAATTGTTCAAATTACTTTGAGGGAATTAGTTATGTATGAGATAATTAATTAAATTTTAATTATATGTGATATAATTACTATAATGCATTTGATACATTATAATATTAAGTATTTATGAGAGGAAATTAATATTTGAATATGATTCAAATATTAATTATATGAATTAGATTCATATAATTAAATTTTATGTAAATGTGATTTATATTAAAAGCCATTGGTGAGAGAAAATTGAAACTATAAGCTTTATTGTATTTGATATAATATTAAAACTATAGGTTATATGTTATATATGATATATAGTTATATGTATATGTATAATAAATTAGTTATTATATACATGTTATATTTTTTAATTAATTTAATTTTTTTTATTATTGGGAGGGAATTAACTTCCCTCTCCATTTTTTCCTCCATCCACGTAAGTGGGTAGTTGTGTGGAGAGAGGTATTTTTCTTCTTGATCCTACAAAACAGAAGAGGGTGAGATACAGAAAAAGAACAGTTCTATATTTTTTGAAAAATCTCAGATCTCTTTTCCTCTTAATCTCCTTCTTTCTCTCAAAATCCAAAGTAGCCAGAGCGCTCACTCCTCCTAAGTTCTCTACCTAAGCATACGAAGGTCGTCGTTCGTGGTAGTGTTCGGGGATTCCATTGAAGATCTTCTTGTGTAGCTCAAACCGACTTAAAAACTAGAGATAGGTAGGTTGAACCCAAATTCATCCATGGTTGCACTTGCATGAGCTTTTCCTCCTTTCTTCAACCTCCAACCTGCAACAACTTCTTCTTCCTCTTCCTTCACTCTCTCTCTCGAAATGCTCTGAAAATATAATGGGAAATGATGGAGAAATGGGCTGAAATGAGTGGGTTCTCACTTTAAACCCTAAGCACCGAATGGGTTTCCAATTTCTTTCATTTTCTTTTTTTTTTCCTTTTTCCTTTTCCTTTTCTTTCTTTTCCTTTTCTTTTCTTTTTCTTTATTCCCTTTCATTTCTTTTCTTTATTTATAAATTCCAAAATTATTGAAGACAACTTCAACCAAAAACTTTGTCATTTTCTTCAATAATAGAACAACAATAACTTAAATCCAACATCTTACAATGTGTGACAAGAGCAAATAATCCAAGGAAAGTCTCGGGTTTACAGTTTTACAGAGTGGATTCCTTTGGCCTACATTGTTCAAGGATGCGGTAGACTACACAATGAAATGTGATCGGTGCCAACACACAGGTAATATTTCGTGGAAAAATGCAATGCCAATGAACACCATCTTGGAGCTTGAATTGTTCGACGTATGGAGAATTGATTTCATGGGACCATTTCCCCCTTCGAATGGTAAACATTACATTTTATTAGCCATTGATTATGTCTCCAAGTGGGTAGAGGCAATAGCATGCGCTGCAAGTGATGCAGCGGTGGTCTCCCAGTTCCTGAAGAAACGTATTTTCACTCGTTTTGGCACTCCCCATGCCATCATAAGTGATGAAGGGTCCCACTTTGTCAACCATAATATCAAGGAGCTGCTGTGCAAATACAACATCCTCCACAAAGTGGCCATCGCATACCATCCGCAAACGAATGGTCAGGCTGAAATGTCCAATCGAGAAATTAAGCTGATACTTGAGATGGTAGTAAGGCCTTCATGGAAAGATTGGGCAACAAAACTTGACGATGCATTGTGGGCATATCAGACTGCATTTAAAACACCAATAGGTATATCCTCATATGCGTTGGTATTTGGCAAGTCGTGTCATTTGCCTTTGGAGCTGGAATATAAGGCACTATGGGCGGTAAAGAAGCTGAATTTTGATTTGAAGAAAGCAGGAGAAGTGCGAAAAATGCAACTGGTCGAGCTAGAAGAATGGAGGAACAATGCATATGAAAATGCGAAGATTTATAAAGAGCGCACCAAGCGCTGGCACGACAAACGCATATGCAGTAAGAACCTCCAAGTCGGGCAAAAGGTCTTACTCTTCAACTCACGTCTGCAGCTCTTCCCAGGAAAACTAAAGTCACGTTGGTCCAGACCGTTCATAGTTAGACAAGTATTTTTGCATGGCACGGTTGAATTATCAAATGATGACGGAACCAACACATTCAAAGTTAATGGGCAGCGAGTAAAGGCATATCATGGAGAAGGATGGCATCGCCAAGTCGACTCCGTGGAACTAAAGAACTTTGAATAAGGAAAGAAGTAGGTGGTCCTTGCATTATCGAATGATCGCAATCTATCAGGGACGCAAGTTTTGGGAAACATCAATTCTTCAATTCTTCTCTAACTATTCGGAATTTTTACTATGTCTTTTCTGTCTTTATCTATCTTTATTTTTCTATTTTTATTTCTATTTCAAAAAAAAAAAATTGAGATTTCGCTAGCGAGTTTTGTTTTGTTTAAAATAATTTGACCCTCTCTTTGTTTATTTATAATGATTAAGACACAGGATTGCGGAGATGTTACATGAAGCAGCAAATTATCTCACTCCATCACCGCAATCCAAAGAAGATAGATCGCCACAAAGATGGATACGTCAATACACAATGCAGGCGACAACGCAAATTTTGGGGTGTATTCTTCCTTATCTTTATTTAAAATTTTGCGCTATCACATTGCATTTTAATTTTCAAAGTTTTATCACCGCATCCTCTTTTACCACCGCAATCATTTGACATAGATAAATTTAGTAGGTTACCACATAATGTCTCTTTGACATAGATAAATTTAGTAGGTTACCACATAATGTCTCTTTGTCAAGTATGATTTTAATGATGAAAAATATGCTTCTATTTCTTTCGTATATACTAGAGTAAACTTAATCTTAAGATAGTCACCTCATAAAATATTTCTAGAAGTTAGGGGTTTGCTAGCTTTCTTTCAAACTCTCTTTACAAAGCTTTCTAAGAACATCGCATGACTTATCTCAATCTTTTGGCAATGAGGACATTGCTGCATTTTAAATTTAGGGGTGAGGTATTTATTTTCGATCTTGCTATTTTGAAAAAAAAATTGAGAATAACAACTCCACTGCCAACGCAATAGGAAACCCATGTTGATAAGAGTTAAGTTATGAAAGGCACTTACCCGTAGTTGGATGTCTGCATGACACACGTGGGGGCAAGCCAAAATAAAAGTAAGTCATCAGGATCAACACATGAATAAATGATCGCAACTCCACTGCCAAACAGGTATGAGTTTAGTCTGAGAAAGAGTGCATTGCTCGTAATTGGATGTCCGCATGACATCCGTGGGGGCAAGCCAAAATGAAGGCAAGGCACTTGGATCAGCGCAAGGTCAAAAAAAAAAATATCAATGAAAAAAATTTATGCAAGGATAAAATCCTTTGACACCCCGGTGGAAAAAAAATTTTCTTTTTGAAATAAATCATGCGATGTTCTAAAATTTAGTAAAGTCCTTTTGAAGAGTAAGCTTGCAGTCCCTAGGTCTTAGAAATATTTTAAGAAGAGACTTGAATAAGACTTAAGAAAATTTTGGTATATAGGATTTGAACGAAGTATCCTTGAGAAATCTAGGAAAAGAACATTGCGATTGACTTGCTAAAGGAATCTTTAGATTATGCTTGAGGACAAGCATTGTTTAAATTTGGGGGGTGTGATAATGGGCAAAAATGCACGTTATCATAGTGCTAAGTTCTTAAACAATCTTGAATTGCGTTGATGAAATATGTTAATTTGCATCCATTAAGCATCGATTTCATAATATTGCAGTCGCATGCGTTCATCGCATTAGAACAGTTGATTTTTGTATTTTTATGCAGAATATGCGTTGACGCAATGTAATAATTGCGATCATAGCAAATCATTTGGTCGAGCGCAACTTTACCGCAAGACTTTGCGATGATCGTGTTTGCAAACATTCGCCTGAGAAGGATTACCGCAATTTGGTCAGCGCAACATGCTGGGCACATTTGGGTGAAAGGCTAATTAATCGTGATGGGACAGAAAGCTGATGACAGTCGAATTCGAATTAATTTGACAGCTGATAACGATCACAAGTATATTTAACTTTTCAGTGACAAATATTCGGCGCATCAATCAGGAATTAAAGCCGTCCCATCTATACAATCATGAGAGAGAAGCCGCCGTTCACCTTGGATGTCTATAAATACCAAGGGCAGCCTTCAGAAAAAGGGTTGATCAGTTAACCAGTTCAACTATTCTTTGTTCCATAAGTTCACGCCTCTGTCCATAGTTTTCCTTTTTATTTTAAGGCGAAGCAAGAGAAGAGTGGTGACGCCAGAGATCGCTCAGGGAAACTCGAGAGAGAACCTTGAGGCGAAGAAGTAGAGAGCGGGCCGTCTTTCGCGAGAGCGAGATTATCTTTTGAGCACGAGTAGCAAATAGTGTAAAAGCCTGGGCAACAAGAGATTGCTACCAGGCCCTTTTATTCTATACTTGCATTTTTATTTTGTACTTCATCTTTATATTTATACAATGGAAGTTTTATTTCTATATATGTTCACTCTCTTGGCACGCATGAGTAGCTAAACTAGTCGAATGGGTTGAGAAGAACTAAGCTAACATGACCTAGGAAGTTCATTGCTTGCGATTGTCTTGTTTTATGCTGTACTAAATACCCTTTAGAATTACTCGAGAGAGAGTCTAAAAAAAGAACCTAATGACTCGAGAGAGCTAGGTTAGAATCTGGTCTCGAAAGAGCAAGATTAGAACTGCATAAACAAGAGATAAGAACTTAGAGATAAGCTCTGTTTGTCAATCTGCATTACATGCATCCTAGAGATAGGAATGATATTATGTGGTCGCCTTATTTATGTGTGTATTATCATGTCATTGCATAAATAAGAATAGAGGCTTATGTGTAGATCCTATAGACTTATCGTATATATCGCATGCGTTCTAGCCTTAGAAGCCGTAGCATTCGCATGGAGAGGTGGTTTACTATTGTATGCATGTTGCATGATCGCAAAGCATGAACGCATTACAGGAAGTGTTAGCCAAAACCCTTCTCAACCCGTTCACTGCATACTCATCGCATCTTCCATTTACCAACTCTTTTCAAACTCCACCACATTTGTTTATTTTTCATCATCGCAAACAACAACCACAACAAGAATTTATTTATTTGGTTACCGCAAGGTCTTCATAAAAATTACCAACGCAATCTGCTTTCACAAGTTCCTGTGTTCGACCCTGGACTTACCAGGAAACTCAGTGGAATTTACACTTGGATTCCGCTGGGGAAACTTGAGTGCACAATGCAATTTCATCAATGCATATCATCCATGACCCACTTCATAAAATCAAGCATCAGTTATCAATCCCATGTTCATTTATCTTTATTGTTAGAATTCTGTTATTAGAATACTTGTTAGTGCATTATATTTAATATCTGAATTTTGAGTGTTTAGTCACCCTAACACTTTTTCATTTATGATATACGTTGCTAAACTTCAATTTAAGTTTTATTTAACGTGATATGACATATCTTTAATAGAAGTTGAATATATATTTTTAAGAATTTATGTTTTATGTGCAATGATCTCAATTTTAGTTAATTAAATATATACAAAAGTTGGGAGTCATTAAATCGATAATTAGAGCATGTAGCCTGAAACGAGCTTGTTTTATGCCTCTAATCTCACTTGCTTTTTCTGTTTAATGTGCTTAATTATCTATTTTATGTAAGAACTTGAGCAAATCATTCATTTTGGAGCATTATTGGACAATCGGGATAAGTTGGAGCTATTGAGAGTGATACTGAGCACCCAAAGCTTCAAGATGCAAGATAATGATTCTACCCCAAGGAGCTTTGGTGCCACGTTGTTGGTTAGTGCACGTGCGACACAAATTCCAGAAGGAAACACAAGGCGAGAGCACCACAACGTTGTCCTAATAGAAGGATGAAAATGCACGCATTTAGAATCAAATGTGAGAGCTCCACAGTGGCCAGTGACATGGCGCTAACAACAAAGGGTTAATCAAGGCATCAGTGTCGCGGTGCTGCCGCGATTTTATGTATACCTCTATTCAATTTTAGGATTTTTGGGATATTAGAACTTATGGAGGCCAAGGAAGAGCTCAAAATTCTTTTTCTTCCTCCATCTTCTAACAGTTTAGGTTAGATTTCTCTTTTATTAGGTTGTAGTCATTGACTGGATGCTCCCCCTCTTCATCTTGTCTATGGATTGAAAAGGTAAGTTGTTTTTATAGTTTTCAGGAGTAAGAACTTATGCAATCTTTGTGAGATTTCTTTTGATTAAACTTAATGAATTTTGATTTATGCTCTTTGAATCTTATTCATATTTAGATATATATTTATGTATGGTTTGACTCCGCTACACATAAATGTAGGTCTTAGCTAAGATTTGTGGCTTGCACATTCTTTATTTGTTTGCCTAACTAAAATCATAAGTGCAACAGTTGAATCATGTATGTTAAGGATATAGGTTTCCCATAAACCTAGAATGCATGCTAAACCTAGATTCAAATACTAATTTGTTAGTTAATTAGGCTACCTAATTGATTAACCACACAATAAAATCCTAAATCGTAAATGCAAATGACTTAGTTCTAGATGGACACTTTCGAACCCAATAGGACTAAAGCATTTAGTTCAATTAGACCTTAGGCTTTATTTAATAATTAGGACGCTTTCTTGGTTTAGTCTAACGAGTCGACTGTCTATAGCATTAATAAGTTTGGTTAGGTCGAGCAAGTCGTTGTGCAAGTGTAAATCAAATGTATGTTAAATCAAGAGGGTCAATGATCGAAAATTGTATAGGAATTCCTCTTGTTCCTAGAAATAGAATTTCCAATCCCAAGTTACATTTACCCCTTTTATCTTTTATTTTCAAGCACACTTTATCATTCCAAACCCCCCATTTAGCACTATTACTAGAGAATTGACTTAACGAAACCATATCTCGCGCTTTCCTACGTATGACTTTCAACTAATGCTACATTTTTAGTAGTAGTAGTAGCCCAATTCGGTAATTATAAATTTTATTTTATTGACGGAGAGATGTTTACGATAGCCTTTTTTCAGACTATTATTTACCAATGATGGTTTTTGTATATCTTTCTTCAAGAAACACTTGAGCTTCTAACGATTAGATTCTAAAATAAAAAAATATATATGTTCTTTAAAACTGCCTACTTTTTTTTTTCCAAAACATGACTTAGTTTTTTTATAAAATATTATTTACCAATGAAAATTTGATGCTGAATTATCCTATATCTCACAAAAGGCATTGTTTTGACTAAAATAGTACAATAATCTTGTCTCCAAACAAATGAATTGGATTCAAAACTATCCCCTCGTCCATTGGGAGGCTATATTAACCTTTGTTTTAATTGAGGAGGTCAACCTATGTGATTCCACTATACAAAATGTTCCTAAAATTAGATTCAATGTTATCAATATCTAAGGTTGAACAACCATTATAAATACCAAGCTTCCCAATATTCAAGGGTAAAACATCTGTAGAAAGTTTCTAGGAAGTAGCAATCAAAGATATTGTATAATAATGAGTGTTGAACCATCTCCCTGTTTGAAACCTATTGAGGATATCAATAATACACGTGCAAAAAATAGGAAGGTTGGCGGTAGAAGACCATAACAAGAAAACAGGAGACAATTTAAAGTTCGTGCATGTGATAAATGGCTTGATCAGTGAAAAATCCTTCTATTCGGGCATAAGGAAGGAATATTATATCACCTTGTGGTGGAGGCTGAAACCACTGACGAAATTAATTGGACATATGTGGCAAATCTTTTGGACCCGTTCTCTAAACTACAAGCCTTGATATTAGCCTTATCTCTTTACTTACCTTAAATAAGTTATACCCTTAAAGTCTTTATGTTGGGTTTTATGTCATTCTATAGTCAATAAACTTATTATTGATTTTATAAAATGTATACATAAAAGTCTAAATCCAATAAACTAAGACCCACGACTATTACATGAGTACTTGAACTTTATGTGGAGACATAAAAGTGGACCAGGTTCAAGTAAATAGTGAAAATGATCTATAGTATATGAATAAGGTTGGGTGCCTTATTCTAGTAACACTGTGGGATGCGACCTACCCTATAGTTGTTACAATGAGTTATAAAGTGCTATAAACGAACTTATCTTAATTCATACATGTAATGATATGAGGAGTGGGGGTGTCCTATGCAATGAGTTTGCATAAGATCAGACTAAGAAATAAGTCACTCTTACTTTATAATGTTGTTTACTATATAAGACTGAATATTTTACTTAGATGACCTAGGTAACTCGATCGTAATCCTGAGCTAACTATGAACTCCTGTTTATTCGGGATTATCCTTAGATTTGCATAGGTGAGGGTTGGCACAACAGCGCCGACTCAATAAGCCTCCCATTTCAGAAGTAAGACCGAATAGATAGTTGGGGACATAGAGTGCAAGATGGAATTCACGCCTACCCGATTTAGAGATAGGAGAAAGGTTGTTCTCTCAAGTATTGAATCCAGGTCTTGAACAAAGGGCCCCACCCTCTCACTGGGCTGAGAGAGTTTTGGTTTAGTGACTAGATCACGAACCAGTTATTCATGAGATGATCAGTAGGAACTTAAGGAATAAGACGTAATCTCGGGGGTGAAACAGACATTTGACCCAACCGTTATTACGAACAACCTGTAAAGGGTCGACTTACTAATCATGGTTAAATCATGTGGACATAATATATCTACAGTGAGGGGAGTGCAACTATGGGCTTTAGTGAAGTGACCAATTAATTAACAAATGATGGTTAATTCGGTATAATGAGTTTAGCCAATTAATCTCAGATTGTTGGAGCCCGTGATCTGTAGGTCCATGAGGTTTCCCTAGTAGCTCGTAAATGGATTAGCTTTAGAGTAGCATGATAAGTTAATTTGAAACGTTCAAATTAGAATTAAAGGAATAAGTAATTATATGAGATATAATTTTTTCACGTTTAATTTTAAGAATTAAACAGAATATGAGAATTTATATTTAAATATGATTTAAATATATGAAGGTGGATTTGTGTAAAATTAATTTAATATTTGATATTAAATTAATTAGAATTATTTAAATTGTTTAAATAATTATTTATTAATTTTAATAAAAAAAATTAATTTTATAAAATTAATATTTTTTTTATTTTTGAAATCAAATTTGAAAATTGAAAAAAAAAAAATAGAAAAACACGGTTTTTTACACTACACCTTCAAGTAGCTCACACAAAACTCTCCTCATTTGGCTTCAATAAGTCCAAGCATGAGCCGCATCTCATGCAGCCATCTTCTTTGCATGATAGCCTGCAATATATTGAGAAGATTGGAATGAAATTGAGGCATGCAAAATATAGAATTTTTGCTGAAAAATTCAAGTAGAAGAAGATGTTCTTCAAGTGGGTTGCTGTTGTGAGTTCTTCTCTAAGTTCCCTTCATTCAAGCTTATTTTGAGTCCCACAACTGAATCTAAAGCTCCAAAAGGTTAGAAAGATCTTGAGGTGGTCTACAACAAGATTTGGAAAAGTTTGCAGCCAAGATTTGAAGAAGTTTTTCAAAGGTATGACTTGAAACCTTCTTGTTTCAGTATGAGCATGGTTTAGTTTCTGCCAAAATTAAAGAATTAGAGTGTTTATTGATTCTTGTTACTTCCGCTGCTAGCTGATACATTCCAACAGTACTTTATCTATGAATAATGTTGGTACGGTATGAATAAAATACTAGATACTTATCTATTAAAGTCTTTTGTACATTCATGTGCATGGTGGTGCTTTTCTTTTTCCTCATTCTATTATATTCTATGAGCGAAAAAATAAGTACTATTATCACAAAGTACATGAATATACTAACTCATCTTCAACTACTATATACTTGCATGTATCAAATAAAAAATCACCTATTATACTGCAATTAGTAGGGAACCAACTTAAGAAAAAATGTTTAATTCAAAACTTAATTTTAATACATAATAATTTAATTAAAAGTGGAAAATGTGTTTACGTTCTGTTATACAATTGTCAAATGAATTACATCTTCTTATTTTTGTCACTGGTCTCTAATGTTTTGCTGTCAACATTATATTGTTTAACATTGACTTTTATTTATTTATTTATTTAATTCATCATTATTTTTAAATTTTTGGCGTGGAGTGGAACTATAGCCTTAAATAGAATATTAATACTTTATTACCAAATAAAAATCTATTGTTTAGAATAATTCTTTGGGTCCCATATTTAAGGTGGGATAACATTTTCATATGAAATCAACCGAGGAAAAGATAAATTTGGAAAACAAGTGAAGGAAGTATAGAGTTTAAAAGATGACACAAGTTTTATTTGAATCCTCACAAAATTTACATCCATCATAGTATGCAAAAAAAACAGAAAAACAAAAGAAAAAAAAATGTGATATAAGGTAGAGATTTTTTTTTTTTTTTCTTTTTCTGAATGGAAAAACAGTTGAAAATATTTTTAAATATTTCTTCACTAAGAAGGTGGATTATTTTTTCCTTAGAGATATTCTCAAAATATTTACGAGCATGAATGACTCAATTCTATAAAAAGATCACCATGATGAACAGTGAAAAAAGTGTTTATGAGTGAAAGGTTTAGGTCTTTTTGGAATAACTTAGATTTTTTTTTTTCAAGAATGCATTTTCATTTAAACACTTATGATACTTAAAATAAAAGCACACATGTGGTTGACAACTCTTTTTCAAAAGTATTTTTGTATAAAAATTTGTTTAGTTTGTATATGCTAAAAGTGTCTTTATTAATTTCAAATTACTATAAAAGAATTTGTTGTTGGCAGTGATGGCTAGAGATAGTGGCTGAAGGTGATTGCCAAAGATAGTGGTGGAGGTTGCCAGCGGAGGTTGTCACTTTGGTGACTAGAGGTGGCTAGTAGAGGTTGAAGGTTCATTGGCGGTGATTGTCAGAGATGGTGTGGCAATCGTCAGAGAAGGTGGTTGAAGGTTGGCCAGTGAGTTCATTGGAGATGGTGGCCAGAGGTTGGTTAGCGGTGGTCATCAGAGGTGGTGGCTGAAGATAGCGCTTGCAATCACCAGAGGTGGTTGCCAAACACATGATTTTTTGTTAATATAACTTATTTTATAAATCAGTCACTTGAAAAGATATTATGAACACACCTTAATTATATAAAAAGGTTTCAACAATTTTTAACAGACAAGTTATATTAAAAAAAAATAGTGAACTAAAGTCTATCAATTAATTATTGGTGATGCATATTTCTCGACAAGTATGAGACTGAAGAAGCTTGTGAAGATGTCATTAGAGTATTACCAACTTGTGAACAAGTAGGCAAACTCGATGCATTTGTAATAGGAATCTCTAGCAAACTACGATGCAACAAAAAATCTGTAAAATACCACCTAGAGTAACACCATCATCAGAATCACGTGCATAATGAAATGGAAAATATTGTTTATAAAAATGTACATTACTTGAAATGACAATCTTTTATTACTAAAATCATAAAAGACGATATCCTTCAACTCTATATCAAAGGAAAGCACATGTCATTGTTGGGGATCAAACATAGATTTGTTTGTAGAAAAAGTAGAAGCATAACATAAACAGCCAAAAACACGAAGATAATCATAACCCACATTAAGATAGTGAAATTTTTTTCAATGGAAAAACTACTGAAAATATGTTCAAATATAGCAAAATGTTATATTCTATCGGTGATAGAAGTTTATTGATACTAAGTATCTATCATGATAGATGATAACAGTCTATCAATGTTTATAACTGATAGCTAATAATATTTTACTATATTTGTAATAATTTTGATCCATTTTACTATATTTGAAAACAACCCTATAAAGTGCTATGAGCAAAACAAATGCGTGAACCATATTGCAATATTTATTTTTCCAGTCAAGCAAATTCTTTTAGTCATATGATCTATATACATTAAATAATATTTAGATGCTTTCATTTAGCGGGTACTTATTTTCTACCTATTAGGGATTCTAGTTTTCTTCACTAAGAAAGTGAATTATTTTTTCCTTAAGATATTCTCAAAATATTTACGAGCATGAATGACTCAATTCTATAAAAAGATCACCATGATGAACAGTGAAAAAAGTGTTTATAAGTGAAAGCTTTAGGTCTTTTTGAAATAATTTAGAAAAAAAATGTTTTTCAAAAATTCATTTTCATTTAAACACTTTTGATAGAAACTCTTAAAATAAAAGCACACATGTGGTTGACAACTTTTTTTTTAAAGTATTTTTATATAAAAGTTTGTTTGGTTTGTTATATACTAAAAGTGTATTTATTAATTTCAAATTACAATAAAAGAATGTCGCTGGTAGTAATGACTGGAGATGGTGGCGGAGGTGGCCAGCAAAGATTGTCACGGTGGTGACTGAAGGTGGCTAGCAGAGGTTGAAGGTTGATTGACAGTGATTGTCAGAGATGGTTTGACAATTGTTAGAGAAGGTGGTCGGAGGTTTGTCGGCGAATTCGTTGGAGATGGTGGCCAGCGGTGGTCATCGAAGGTGGTGGTTGAAGATAGCTATAGCAATCATTAGAGGTGGTTTCCAAACACATGATTTATTTGTTAATATAATTTATTTTATAAATTAGTCACTTGAAAAGATATTCTAAAAATAATAATTAAAAGATATATTTTCTCTCTCACCCTCTATCCACTCTTGTTCTCTCTTCTTTTTTAATTATTATTTTTAAATCTAAAATGCCATCTCAACATTTAAAGTAATACAAAAAGAATTTCTTGGAGGCCTTTTAAAATCTAATAATGACTAAAACATTCATTTTGAAATCTTAAAAAGTTAGAAAGCAAAAGCAACTAATCTACATAGTTTACGAACTTCTTGTTTTAACTTCATAACTTTAAAATGTGTATGAAATGACTTTTTCTTAATTCTTTCACTATCTGTTTCAAGCTTAGTCATCCATGGGAATAACAACTCGAAGAATAAAAAATCAAAAAATCAATAAAGGAAGTCTCAATTTTCTTCTTAATTCAATCCTCATGCCTCTTTCCAATTTTGGTTTGAGAAAAACAAATAAATATAAAAATTCATGAATTGTGTTGTGAAATATGAGTTAGCATAGTGAAGTTTGAAAGATTTATAAAATGACGTTCCTTAATAAATATACGAAAGAGGGAAAAAGGAAAAAATAGTTTTTCTCGATAAACGTATAAATTTTAATAGTAAATATTATTGAAATTAAGTTATTTATTATCTACCTATGGAAGACTAAATGGGTGAGGGAAGGTTTGGTTTGGTGAGAGAAAACAGGTTATTTTGTTGTTTTTTGGAAGGTGGAAGTTAGAAAAGTCTTGTATTACCTGTCTGATATTACATCATAAGACCAAGAAAAATTAGAAAATTGCGTTGTAGAATGCTATTAATATACATACAACCCTGGTAGAAGTAGAACTACATTAGTTTTATTTTATTTTTATTATTATTATTTTGTTAAATTGCAGATTTGGTCTTTATAATTTTATAACTAGAATTTAAGTCCTATAGTTTGATACAACTCTCATAAATAGTTCATCTAATAGGAACTATTTTATCAAACGATAGATATTTATAAAATTTTATCACACTATAAGGATTAAATTTGAACGATAGAATCATGGACTAAATTCTAATTTTTTATAGAGGTGTGAAATTTATAATTTAATCTAATTTTAAAAAAAAAAATTGTTGTAAATTTTCCCATTTGGGTAATGAAGGTGTTGTCGTTGTCCATGCAATAACACCACAAATCAATAAATAGTGTCAACAACAGAAAAAACAGAAACAAACTAAATATATGAACGTGAGGAAATTGATAAATAAACCAATTGCTTTTGGTATTTTATTTTTCATCAACAATCCAAAGCCCCCAATTTCTATAATTCCTCATTTAATTACTACAATACAATTCAATTCAAATCAATATAATGCAGTGGCCACGGCCTGTTGAGTATTTTGAAAAACGCAAGTATGAAGATCACAGAGTCGTATGTTACAATGCCAATATAACCCATGAAGGTTCTTTATGGCGGGCTGAAAATCCTGTGGCTTCAACTCTCCCTGTATTTGCTCTTCAACTTTGCCTTATTATTTTCCTCTCTCGTGTTCTTATTTTCGCCTTGAAACCTCTGCGTCAGCCCCCCATTGTAGCTGAGATTCTTGTAAGTTTTCACTATGCCCACCACCTGTTTGTTGATTTTCCTGACTGAGTTTTTTTACACCTTTTTTCCTTTTTGTTTGTTTCTTTCTAAGGCTGGGGTGTTGATGGGGCCATCATTATTGGGGTGGACGGATTTGTTTTCGAAATATGTATTTGCATGGAAGAGCTTGTTGGCGTTGGAAACTGTTGCCAATTTGAGTTTGGTTTATTACATTTTTCTGGTTGGTTTGGAGTTGGACATGGCTCCAATTGTGCGTGCTGGAGGGAAGTCCATAAGCATTGCTTTGCTTGGTATACTTCTTCCAATTCCTGTTGGGATTGGCTTGCATCATCTGATCAACAGCAATCGGAACAAACATAAGATGAGTCCGGCCACCGCCCATGGTCCTTTGTTTTGGGGTATTTCCTTAGCCACGACCAACTTCCCTGACCTGTCCCGTATCCTCTCTGATGTCAAGCTTCTGCATTCAGAGATTGGAAGAACTGCTTTATCTGCTGCTGTTATCACAGACCTTTGCTCTTGGGTGCTTCTTGTGATCACTATGTCAATCAGCAATGTAGGCAAATACTATGCAGTTACCTCGACGTTTATTTTTGTTTGTATGTGCATTTTCCTTTTCCGCCCTGCTCTCAAGTGGCTCATTCGCGTCAGCTCCAAGGATGGGAACTACAATGAGTTCCATATCTGCTTTGTGATGACTGGTGTCGTGGCATGTGGGTTGATTACCGATGCGTGTGGTACACATTCGATTGTTGGAGCATTCATGTGGGGAGTTATCGTGCCTAAGGGTGAGCTGAAGGATATGATCATGGGGAAGGTGGAAGATTTGGTTAAATCAATCCTGATGCCTACGTTTTTCGTGGTGACGGGCCTCAGAGTGAATTGCAATATCATTTTTGAAGAATCAGATTGGGTGTTGGTTTCGTTGATCATCTTCTTGGCTACCTCGGCTAAAATTGTTAGCACATTCCTTGTGGCTATCTTCTGCAACATGCCACCACGAGAGGGCTTGACTCTTGGCTCGCTCATGAATACCAAAGGCTTACTTGCCTTGATAATCATTAGTGCCGGACGAGATATGCAGGTGAAAATATTGATTTTGCACAAGTTTCAATTGAGATTCATGCTTGAATTCGAAATTACTAAATTTTCGAACTTTTTCTAGGCTTTGGGACGTCTCACATTCACAGTGATGATCATATCTTTTTGGGTAATGACGGCTCTGATTGGACCAACATTGGCTTTTACTTACAAATCAATCAAGACATTAAGGAAAAATAGGTATAGAACCATTCAAAGCATCAAACCAGATTCAGAGTTTCGAGTGGTTGCTTGTGTTCATTCCACCCGCAATGTCTACGGCATCATCCATCTCCTTGGAGCTTCAAACCCCACCAAGCAATTGCCACTCTTAGTCTTCGCTATCCACTTGGTCGAGCTTACTGGTCGAGCCACAGCAATGCTGATCGTCCACGGCCAATGCAAAGCCAGCTCTGCCAAAGCCAAGGTCCAGACCGACCACATTATCAATGCTTTTGACAAGTTTGAGAGCCAGAACCATGGTGTCACTGTCCACTCACTCACAGCGGTGTCACCATATGCAACAATGCATGACGACATTTGTGGCATTGCGGTGGAGAAGCGTGTGCACTTGATCATTGTCCCGTTTCACAAGCAGCCCACCCTTGATGGCGGATTGGAAGATGGCAACCCCTCACTTGGGATAGTCAATAACAATGTGATGGCCAATGCCCCTTGCTCTGTAGCAGTCCTTGTTGACCGTGGCCTCTCTGCCACCAGCCTCACAGACTCCAATCGTTCAAACCACATCCAACAACGCTTCGCTTTATTCTTCATCGGTGGCCCCGATGATAGAGAAGCTCTGGCTTATGCATTGCGGATGTCAGAGCATCCAAATATTCTCATAACAGTGGTAAGATTCATTCCGGGTGAAGAAGTGAAGGAAATGAGCATAATGGACTTCCCTGGAGAAGAAAACGTGGAAATTCTTACAGCCTTAGCGAGAGCAAAGAAGGAGAAGGTAATTGACATCGATTATATCGAAAACTTCCGGTTACAAATCTCAAGCAACCCGTCAATCGGATATGCAGAAGTGGTGGTGAACAATGGGGATGAAACGCTAAAAGCAATAAGCACATTGGAAAACGAGTTCAACTTGTACATTGTTGGAAGGAGTAGAGGGATGATGTCGCCTCTGGTGTCGGGGCTGTCGGAATGGAGCGACTCACCAGAGCTGGGGGTGTTGGGGGATGCGTTGGTGACATCAAGTTTTGCAACAAATGTTTCGTTGCTCGTGGTGCAACAAGGGGACGTGGAGGCAGAGGAGAGGGGTGAGAGGTTTCACGATGGAGGGTTTATGGGGGAGCACTTTGGAGGGCAGGATGGATGGCAATCGCCTATAAAGAAGAATGTCGATGGAGACTTTGATCTTTTTGTGAATCAGAAGGAGAATGATCAAGTGGGTGAGGAGGAAGACGAAGAGAAGGGGAAGCAAAGCCATTATCAACCAAATGGAACCAAGATTTACCACACTAAACCTTCTAAGTTGTGAATTCATGGGAGAAAATACTTTGGTGCATCTCGGGCTGCACTATCTTTGTGTATCTCATCTAAATGTCCAACCACAAGCTGTCATGTAACAAATTTTTCTTTTTCTTTAGAAAGAAATAATTTTCCCCCTTTGTAATGGAAGAAAATGCACGAAGATAAGTATAGTTTGGGCTTACACCTAGGTCATTCACTTCGACACCCTACTCTTTTTTTTTATTTTTTATTTTTTAATTCATCCTCTTTTATTTAGTTCATTATTCTAGGTTAAATATACGAAATAGTTTCTTCTCTTTTTGATACATTTTAACTTCTTCGATCTTTTTTTTTCAATATTGACCTTAATGTATTAAAAATAATAATAACTAGGTCTCTCCATACATAAATAGTCGAAGTTAGTTATATTTTCAATTTTATCATTAAATTATTGTTCACTATTATATTAAAATATAATGATAGACTACACGTATGCTATCTAACACATGAACTTACTTCGTTTATCAACAAAAACTCAACCAACACTCATCAACGAAATGCATTTTTGTTAGGTGACATGTAAATAAAATAGTTTTTTAAGTGCATGACTTTTAAGCGTCTTTTTTTTTGCCCTTATTTTATCGGTAAGTATATTGTCTTTTAAGTCTAATAGATATCATTAATGAATTATTTAGTAATAGAAATTTAATTTCTCTTATGACGATATAAATAACATTTCCAACATTAAGAAACCATTATGAAATCTTAATGTCTCCCACTACATTAACTAAATTGGGCTTTTACCAGTATCAACATGTAGAAACTATTCTACTTGCTTAAGCATTTCCCAAGAATTACAATTTAGTTGTGATGAATAAATTCTTTTATGGTGAATCCTCATTCAACTATTTATGTGACAATCTTTATTGTCCCACAAGGAATCTAGCAAATCAAATACTTTTATTCTTAATTTTCTTTCTCATGGAGGTACTTCAAAAAGAAATTCCTCGCATTTTGGTTGCCCAAGCTAATTTGGAAACTATTTTCCCTTTATAAGCTCAATCACTTAGTTTGTGTTCTTGAATTATTGTGATACTTGATCTCAAGATTACTTAGATAATTATCTAATTAAGCTTATGTTGACTCGTCTAATTTCAGCATAGAAATCAAACAATTTGAAATTTTTACCATATAAATCATTCTAATGCTATGGTACTTTAGTGAGTTAGAACATGTGTCATCATAAGGTAAGTCAAATACTCTTTCACTAAATTGAAACAATCTCAACCGAACATTACACCAGAATAACTCTCATTCATATAATATTTAGTTATAATTAATTTGATCATAACATCATTAACTACCTTAATGTGTTATTTTTAAGTGTGACGCTTCATTTTAGATCCTATAGTTCTGTCCCAACAAGAGTCGCCATAGAGTAAGTAAAATACCGAAAACAAAACTACAACCCTATCATTCTCATAAGTTTACCTTGATATTAATTCATGCAAGCACCTCCTTGGGGGATCGCCCAAAAGTCGTTATGAGGTCTCATGTAGATCTCACATTATGAATCAATGATGAAGACCATAGGATATATTGATACATGTCTTTCTTCTATGTACACTACAAATACTTTCTCATATTCACTTGAAATTAACCCCATGCAAACATCTTCAATACGGGGACAATCCAAATGGCACCATGAGACCCCACATGAATCTCATAATGTGAATCAATGTTAGAGATTGTAGGACATCAATATTTTAAAATAAGGTTTTCTATTACTTAGATGAATTAGGCTAATCTCACTTATCTAAGTTACCAATTACTTTCCATAATTCTTATGTGAGCTACAAACGCTAATCACATTATGAACATGTTTAATGAAATAAAATAAAATATGACTAATTTAACTTCAAATCAGTTCCTCGGTAGGAGTGTTCCCTTTCGTCAACTTAAATATTCAAATATAGCTAGAACCTTAGATAAATTTCTCTTATTTTCATTTTTTTATTTAAAAATCATTAATTTTGTTATAAAATAGATAGGAAAGAAGAATAAACATAAGAGAGAAATGGAGAGAAGAAGTAGAGAACATATGTATTATGCTCAATTGAGGTGTCATCTACAAAAGCACCTTACAATCCTATTTGTAGGGCATGATAGAGTGTACGTTATAAGATAAAGGTTAATGAGAGAGATTATGAGATTGGATAACCTATAAAGGTTATGAGTTTATTGTAACATAAATATGTTATGGATATCTACAATATTACATTTACAATACTCCCCCTTAGATATCCAATAGTTTGTAAAATAAATGCCTCGTTAAAATCTTGCTAGGAAAAACTCAGTGGGATAAAAACTTAGTGAATGAAAAAAAGTACATTATTCATATATTTTAATAATTGTCTTATTAAAAACCTTGCAAGGAAAACCCAGTGGGAGAAAATCATAGTAAAGGGAAAAAGAGTGCAACATATTTACTCCCTCTCATGAAAACATCACTTGATACTCTTGGTTGTCACATATGAGTGTTATGTGTTTAACTTCTTAAATGTTGTTGCAGGTAACACCTTCATCGTCAATAAGTCTCTCAAGTTGTCTTTTAAAGAAATTCGTTGAATAGTGATGTCGATACTTTATGTTTTACCATCTTCATATAAGAACACTATTGGCTAGCCTCGTACATCATCAAGATTTTAACATGATTAAAGTAGTTGTTATGATCTATTTCATAAATTGCCATAATACACAAATTCTTCTCTATGTACTAAGTCATTAATTTAAGATCTAGTTCTTCTGGGTTAAATAAGCAACCTAGATCACAATTAGATTTATGAGAATAAAATAAATTCATATAAACTAATTCTCAAATAAAAACATAACATATGTTTGACTCTACTCCAATATCTAGTTCTTATGGGTTAAATAAGTAACCTACAATATAAGATCTTATATTGACTCTACTGCAATATAAGATCTTATATTGACTCTACTCCAATATAAGATCTAATTCTTATAGGTTAAATAAGCAACCTGCATCTACTAGATCACAATTAGATTTGTGAGAATAAAATAAATCCATATAAGCTAATTCTCAAATAAAAACATAACATATGTTTGACTCTATTCCAATATCTTTCTTTGGAAGAATATTATATTTATGCTACAACAGGTAGTGTATAAACTAATAAAGATGTAAATGTACTTATTTATCATAATTATGGTTTTTCAGGACCTAAAGCTCTTCATTATCTTTCTACTATCATATAATATAAACTTTCTACACCAAGTGAATGAACCGTTATAGGAATGTTCAATGGTGGAACTAGCCCATATAAGATCTTATATATATATATATATATTAAATTCTATTTGCTTTATGCTTTATTTGCAAGCTAAAGAAAAACTTATCATCTCAATTTATTTCTAAAGAAATTCTATTTGCTTTGGAAATCTCTTTAGGAGTTTATGCTTAAATTATCAACATATATAAATAATATATATAATAAATCTCAGGTTGTGATTTCTTTATAAAAGCATATAGACAAGTACGAGTTATTTTTATACCCTCATATCAACAAATACTTAATAAAATGATTATATCACATTATTCAGGAATGATTTTATATATAATTCTTTAATATTTGACTTATATAAATTTGGTACCTCTAATCCTTCAGGGATATAGTTATTAAGAGAGAATAAATGTATAATGATTACATCCATAAGATTGTCTGTTAAGCTTTTCATACACAACCAGATAGATTTGATATCTTATGGTATTTTATCCACTATAGGAGAATATGTCATTATAATCAATATCATTTCTTTGCGAGAATTATTGTGGAACTTGTATTGTGTTATATAATGTGACCTCATTCTATTTGTTTTTCTTACAAATATTCACTTGTATCCCACATGCTTGACATTATCTAATGTTTGAATTGATGGAATATACAAGCAAGCAACGAAGGCAATCAAAATCAATAAGTACTCTAATTACACTTAATTTGAGTTCTAAAGCATGCAAACATAATAATTTATCAAAGTAAAAGGTTTCAGAACTAATACCTTTGATGAATCTTCAAAATCCAAGCCATTCTCTGCGAATCTGAGCTTCAAATCAATAGTAGACCACTAACAGTGTTTTCTCTACTAATCTCAACCTTGTATTTGAGTGGTGGAACTCAGAAATTCAGTAAATTGAGGAGGATAAAGGAGAGGGTTTGAGAGAGATGGAGAATTTCTGCAGAAAAACATTTTTTCAGCATTCATCAACCTTTCATTTCAGAAATCAAATGCTTTTATGTAACAATTACATACAAGCACTTCAAATTGCATTCAACATTGTGACTAAGTGTTCAATTAGCAATTAATCCACCACATCACTATTAAAAGTGGCTTTTTCCACTAAACCAAATTTGGTTTTAAATTTTCTTTTTATTTAATTCAAAATTAAATAAAATCCAAAATTCAATTTCTAAAATTGAATTGAAGATAAAAAAATAATTTCATTCTAATTAATTAAACAAATTTAATTAATTAAATAATTTAATATCAAATATTAAATTAATTAAATATCTATTTTATACATAAATTATGTTTATGTAATTTAATATTTAAATCAACATTTAAATATTTTAAACTCTCCAATTTTGTTTAATTTTGATAAATTAAACGTCTAATTATATCAACCCTAATTTTAAATTTAAACACTTCAAATTGAAATCCTAAATTCAATTTGAACATTTCAAATTAAAAAACAATTTGAATGCCTCAAATTGAAAACTCAATTTTGATTTTGAATATTTAAAAAAACTCTCAATTCACAAATCCAATGTGTTCATGTTTTACAAGGTAGTAGATAGACCTTATGGACTTATAGATTATGAATTCCAATGATTTAAGATTAATTGGCTAAACTCTTTAGACTGAATTAATCAATATTCATTAACTACCGAGACACACCATTATAGCTCGATAGTTGTACTCACTACAAGAAAATTGACCTTTTTCGAAGGTCAAAACCTTCGAAAAAAACATTTAATAGACCTTCGATACATTTTTTTTCAAAGGTTATCTCAATCTTTGAAAAGTGTCGAAATAGATCCCATCGAAATTTTTTTTTCAAGGGTTTATTAACCTTCGAAAAGTATTATTTTTCAAAAGTTGATTAACTTTCGAAAATTATTATTTTTCAAAGGCTATATATCTTCGATAATTGTCAAATTATTTATCGATAATTATCTATTATCAAGTAGTCTTTTTTGAAGTTTTTATTATTTTTAAAGGCTTATCATGTTATTTTCAAAATTTTTAAAACCTTCATAAAAACTTATTTATCAACAATTGTATATCTTTTAAAAATTCTCTTACAAAACCTTTTAGCACATTTATTGACAAATCTCGGAAGGTTGTTTTTATTGATTCATCTACATGTAGTACCATGAATTACAAAGTATAAGAATAGAATAGAAAAAATAGACAATGACATGAATGGAAGTAAGCTTATATGTCATAAAACTACACCAAAAGGCTATCGAAATTCTATAACATCAAACTACAATTGATAAACTAGAAACAAATTTTTTACACATCTCTGCCATCATTTTTTGAAATCTATCCTCAAAACGATTTTCTAATTCGCTTATTTGACACCTAAGTGCTTCTACCTCAACCTCTCTTTGTTGTTCAGATTCTTTTCTTTGTTGTTCAGATTGTTGAAGTCGTTGTTTGGACTCATTAAAACGACACTCAAGATCGCGTATAGTAGACGATGATCCAAACAACTCAGAAGGAGTAACACCTACTCTATAACCATGAACACGCTCGTGTTTCTCCAGTCCAAATACTCGTACGAAAATCTCATCCTCGTTCATGTCAAGTGTACCATCAATCACTTGAGAAACATATGATTTAAGTTCTGACTATAAATACAAATTCACATATTATAATTCAAAACTAACACATATAAATTCAAATATTTACAACAAACAAACACATGTCTTTGTTAGGTAAAGGATGTGGCCACCTATTATAATTCAAAACTAACACATATAAATGAAAATTCTGATGGATATCCACGACAAAATGCTTAGAAAATAATTAAATTCTTTAAGACACAAAAGTAGTGTTAAAAATGCTCCAAAATTTATATTTGAGAACAACTTACCTCAATATATGTAGAAACTTTTTTCTCACTGATTTTCTCATACTTCTGCTTCTTGGTGCCTGCTTTCAATCCTTGCCAGGGAAAATGACCAGAACAGAAGATGTATTTCTAAATCAACTAGCATCAGAGAGTTGTAATAGATAACAAAAACAAATTGGCAAAAACTAATCACCTTCCTCTTAAGAAGTACATAAGGACATAACCAAGAGACTCCAAGTCATCCCTTCGACTTTGCTCTGAAACCCATATTGTCAGTAAAGAAGGTTGGATCAATAAAAGGTAATAATAAGAACTTATACATTAATAAAATCAGGAGAAAAATGATAAAATAGTTCCCAGGCTTAGATATTGAAGTTAAGTAGAACCTTAATTCCAAACAAGTGACCATCAAGATGGCCTGGACAGGTATTTACCCTCAAGACCCTCAAGACAAGATCTTTTAGTCAGAAACCTTAATGTACCAGCTCTAAGGGTCCTTTGGCTCTACGACCTTTTCCAGAAAAATATCTTTTAGTCATTTTACCCTCAAGATAAGATTTACATGGTGGTAATGAACTGTACTGATTTAGATGACCGTTCTTAACAAATCTCTCAATCTTGTCGAGATTTATGTGACCAAGTCTCAAGTGCCAAGGAAGGCATTTGGATAAATTTTTCATTTCTTATTTTAAGTTTCAGCTGTTTTAAAAATCTCTATGTTCAAGATGGCTTTTCCCTTAGTTGGTTTTAACATCTATAAGTTATTTTCTACTTTTGTAGAAAATTTTTTTGGTATCTTTCAAAGTAATGAACACTTCATTATTTTCAAAAGAAAATTTGTAATTTTGTTCTAGCAAACATGAGACATATATTAAATTCCTTTTCATAGAAGAAATATAATAAACATTTTCAAGTAAAATGTATCTATCTCCTACGAATAGCTTTATATTTCTCATTGTTTTAGCTGAAACAATCTCTCCGGTCCCTACCTTAAAGGTTGCTTCGCCTTCTATAAATTGTCTTCAAGAACTAGTTTCCTGAGAGAAAGTATAGATATGATTAGCGGCACCTGATCTATTATCCAGGTCTTTTTATCGTTTTCCACTAAGCACGTTTCAATAACAAGCAAATCATATTTATTTGTCGTTATACTTTCACATCTTCATCTACTAAGTTCAAAACTTTTTGATTTCAAGATGAGTTGGGAGATAGAGGACATTCCTCTGTTAAAACAAATTTTGAATCATCATTTGCAAGTATGTTAATTTTGCATGCTGAATGATTAAAACTGTTAACTAGACTAGAAGCGTGTAATTTAGAAGAATACAACATGCTGAAATTTTTACAAATTCTAATTAGTAAATTGTGATTAAACCTAATTCAATTTTTAGAAAAAGTAATAATGTACCCAAAATTCATTATTTATTTGCAACGATATTAGAGATAGTCAGAATAAGTGCTACCGAGGGGCAGTCAAATACTCCTTCACTAAAGCAAGATAATCTTGATTAAATACTATCTCCAGAATAACTTTTATTCCTATAGTCATTTAGTTACCGTTTTCGGTTAGAAATTACTAACACTTAGTAACTCTATAAGTGTAATCCTCCATTTTCAGACTTCAGAGGTTGGCGATGCTACCAAATTGGAGAGTCAAGGTTGGAAATGAACCTAAGAAATCCTAGCCATTTCTGGAGTTTGAGTTGTTCCAAATCCCATGTTACAACCCTCCGAGGGGATAGCCGTCGTTAAACGACTAGCAAGATTGCCCAAAGTTAACAAGCAGGCGCAACATAGGAATCTCACAGTCTAAACTAATAGAAGAGACTGTAGGATACGTTGACATATATCCTTCATGCATTTACTCTGAACTACTTCCCCAACACACCTTGATCTTAACTCATGCAAAAACTTTTCGAATGGAGGTCACTCCCATGGTGACACGAAGCCAAGCACGAATCTCACGGTGTAAACTTATAGGGATGTGAGAGCTAAAATCAATATATCATGTATATTTAATTTTACGATGAACTATTTCCCCTATTCACCTTGATCTTGACCCATGTAAACACTTTTCGGATTGAGATCACTCCCAGGGTGACATAAAGTGAAGCATGAATCTCACGATGTGAACTCTTAGGGACGTGAGAGCTAAGAATAGCATTTTGTATACATTATTAATATCCCACTGAAGTGTGCTAACATATATGTTATTAATCTCCCATTGGAGTGTTCTACTAATTGATTGGGTATGCTTTTACTTAGGTTTATTCTGGCTAAATAAACAATATATGTCTATGTGATTTATCAAAGTATAATGTTTATAAATGGATTTAATCTACGATCTCTAAGTGATAAATCGATTTTATTACCTCACGCCGTTCACGCATTGTTCATAAAACCGGTTAAAAATGTAATTATTTGGCCATAATCCCAGGTAGGAGGTGTCCCATAGACCGTCAACTTAAATACCTCCCGCCTTAGACAGGTTTATATACTGATTGATTTTGTAATCGTGCTTTATAAGATAACGACTTATTTTAACTATTAAAACAAGTGGTTAACCTACATGAGAATGCATCTTTATCTTCGTTATGGATTTTAATGTCTAATCCAATTTTATAACAACTTATAAAATAATAGACATGCTTTGCATCCATAACATTCATCAAAGACATTCAAAATTTAATATAATACTTATGTTAAACTTTAAAAACCCTAAACATACATGCTATATATTATAACTCCTTATAACATATATCCAATGCATGAAACATACTTCCTATGGTGGGATTTTAAATCTACATGGCATACAATATGCACATACATGTTTCAATTTAAATATAATATACATCACATGCATAAATATTTAAACAACATAAATATGATTCAACTTTGGCATCCTAAGCAAGCAATAATAAATAATTATTACAAAAATAGCACAAAAACAACTTCAAAACTGTTTTGGACTGCCCAGCCTCAACCACCTGAACTGGCTCTCCAAGTCTCCAAATGAGACTGAACCGAACAAAAAAGGATCGAATTGAACTCTAAGGTGATTGAATCAGACCAGAGAAGAGCCAAACCGGTCAAACCGATTTTCTCTCGTGCGCATCGGCTCATGAACATGCGTGTTGCTGGGCTGGGATGAGTAGCATTGCAATGCTGCCTGGCAGTGACTTTTTCTCCCAGTTTTTGTTGCTGACCAACACTTGCTTCAAACTTCAATTATAGCCTAATTTCAACTCTAATGACTCCAATTAAATTACAGACTCTAGAGCACACATATAAGCTCATCAATCAAGAGCCAATTAAAAATTTAACAATTGAATCAAAGAGTAATCTAATACCAAAGTCGATTAAAACATCATATTAGTCCCAGAACAAGCATTCATAGAAATTCACCCACCAAACTCAAATTAATGTTAATTAAGTGCTTAAATCGTACTCTGATACCACTAATGGAATGTACAAGTAAGCCATGAAAGCAATCAGAATCAATAAACACTCTAATTATACTTAATTTGAGTTCTAAAAGCATGCAAATATAATAATTTATCAAAGTAAAGGGTTCCAGAACTGATACTTTTGATGAATCTTCCAAATCCAAGCTCCTTTCCACGAATCTGAGCTTCAAATCAATAGTAGACCACCAAAAGTATCTTCTCTACTAATCTCAATCTTAGATTTGAGTGGTGGAACTAAAAAATTCAGTGAATTGAGAAGGGTAAAGGATAGGGTTTGAGAGAGATGGAGAATTACTGCAAGAAAAACATTTTTTCACCCTTCATCATCCTTTCATCTTAGAAATCAAATGTTTTTATGTAACAATTACATGCAAGCACATTTAGCTCATTCCACTTCAAATTGCAATCAACATTGTGGCTAGGTGTTCAATTAGCAATTAATCCACCACATCACTATTAAAAGTGGATTTTTCCACTAAACCAAATTTGATTTTCAATTTTCTTTTTATTTAATTCAAAATTAGATAAAATCCAAAATTCAATTTCTAAAATTGAATTATAAATTAAATTAAAAATTGAAAAATAATTTGATTCTAATTAATTAAACAAATTTAATTAATTAAATAATTTATTATCAAATATTAAATTAATTAAACACTTATTTCATAGATGAATCCTATTCATATAATTTAATATTTAAATCAACATTTAAATATTTTAAACTCTCCAATTTCGTTTAATTTTGATAAATTAAACGTCTAATTATATAAAATATAATTATTATAACTCTAATTTGAAATTGAACATTACAATTCAAACCCTATTTTGAAATTTGAATACTTCACATTGAAATCCTAAATTCAATTTGAACATTTTAAATTAAAAAACACTCAATTCACTAGTCCAAGATGTTCTAGTTTTACGATATGGACCTACAAATCATGAGCTCCAATAATTTGAGATTAACTGGCTAGGCTCTTTAGACCGAATTAATCAATATTCGTTAACTACCAAGACACATAATTATAGCTTGATAGTGGCACTCTCCTCACTGTAGATATATTTCTATCCACTTGATTTAACTATAATCAGTATGTCGACCCTTCACAAGTTGTTCGTAATAATGATTGGGTCAAATTCTATTTTACCCTCGAAATTATATCTTACTCCTTAAGTTCCACTAATCTTCTAATGAACAATTAGTTTTTGATTCAATCACTAAACTGAATCCCTCTCGGGCCAATAAGAGGGTGGAGACTCTTGTTCAAATCTTGGATTCAGTACTTAAGAGAACAACCTTTATTCTATCCCTTAATTGGGTAGGGGTAAATTCCGTCTTGCACCCTATGTCCCCAGCTATCTACCCGGTCTTACCCCTGAAATGGGAGGCTTATTGAGCCGATGTTGTTGAGCCAACCTTCACCTACGAATCTAAGGATAATCACGAATAAATAGGAGTTCATAGTTAGCTCAGGGTTAAGGTCGAGTTACCTAGATCATCTATTCAAAACAGTCAGTCTTAAACAATAAACAACATTATAAAGTAAGAGTGGCTAATTTCTTGGTTTGATATTATGAAAAGTTTGCATATGATGCCCTCACCCCTTATGTCAACACATGAACGAATCAGGATCGCTTCGTTTGTAGCACTTTACAAAAAAATTGTAACAACTATTGTGTGGGCCGTATCCTATAGTGTTACCAGAATAAGGTCGTACACTATAGACCGTTTTGGCTCTTTACTTGAACTTGGTCCATTTTTATGTTTCCACATAAAGTTCAAGTATTCCTATAATACCCATGGATCTTTAGCTTATTAGATTTAGCAATTTACATATTCAACAACTTTATTGAATAAATGTCAATAACATTTTTTATTGAATATAGAAAATGTTTAACTTTACAAATTGCGAGTTTTAGGACATACAACCCAACACAAACTACTAGTTCTCATGATTTGAAAATAAAGTTTATTTCTATTAGATAGTTTCTTTATCATTTCTATGTCGCGATATTTTTTTCAATATATCTAAATATATAATACTCATTTTCAAAAATAACATCTTGAGCAACATTGTATGAAAAAATGTTGTCAACTTATTTAAGTATCGTTCCAACTTTTTCTTTCCATGACATATAATTTGTTAAGATCTCTTTTTATCCTCTTTTGCTTAAAAATTCTCATGAGTACTCATATTTAGGACTCCTTCTGGAATATCTATGTTCTTACTTGAGTCATTTTGATTATTGACAACTTTTTTTTAGGATTGTTAGTCAATAATCTTTGGATCCCATGTGTCTATATGGGGTTCTTGTTCTATTATTTTTGTACAATAATATTATTAAATTATTGTGTCTTATGTTTTGGATTGAATTGGTCAAAATAATATGTTACCGAAGTAGCATTAGTTATCTAGATTAATTTAATTATAAAATATAAGATATGCATATTCACAAATTTATGCGGATAATTATCGGCCCAAGTGAAGATAATATTTGGCCAAATTGTGGGTATGCATGTGGTAATGAGTATGTGACAATTATAAGGATTGCTCATGTGAAAAATAGTCAGTACAAAGAAAGACTATTTTTTGATAGAGTTTATTATCATTATTTTGATTACTACATTGAGAGTATCATTTACAGTTGGTGTTTTTGCCCAAAGGTTGGACATCAATGTTGTGCTAAGTATCTTGTTAAAAGGGGTCCACCACATATATGAAATTATTTTGTTATTTTTTAATTGTGAGTATATCTTTTGTTGTTTATTGTTTTAGTTGGTCTTACTCAAATATCTAGAAATTTGAGTTCAATCCCTACGTTGAATGGATCAAATTTCAAGATTTGGAAAGAAAGCCTAGAAATACTTCTTGGGTGTATGGATTTGAACCTTGCATTAAGGACTGATAAACCTACTTCTACTGAGGAACAACCAAATACAACTAATATAGAGAAGTGGGAACAAACAAATTGTATGTGTCTGCTGATCATTAGACACTTCATTCCGGAATCTTTTTGGGACTCTATCATGAAAAGTAAAAATGCTAATAAGTTTCTTGCTCAAATTGAGAAATATCTCAATGGAAATGATACTCAGGATTGGTAGGAAAGGTAAGTTGAGTCTAAGGTATAACTTTACAAGATACGACCTATTTTAATTATTAAAACAACTTGTTATTTGTTAACCTAGGTGAGCATGCATCTTATCTTTGTTATGAATTTTAAATTTCTAATCCATGTTTATAACAACTTATAAAACTATAGACATGCTTTTAATCTATAACATACATCAAGCATTTCAGAATTTAATATAATACCTTATATTAAAAACTTGAAACCCTAAACATGTATACTATATATTATAATTCTTTATAACATATTTTCAATGTATGCTACATGCTTCCTATGGTGGGATTTCAAATCTCCATGACATACTGTATGCACATACAAGATTTATTTTATTATAACATACATTCATAATGCATAAATAATTAAACACATACTGATGTGGACCAATTTCGACATTCCAAGCAAGCAAATAGCCTAAATTATTATAATAATAATCAAAATCGGCTTCCAACAGCTTTTGAACTTCACAACCTGACCCAAACCAGGCCTATACCACTTGAACTAAACCTCCAAGGCTTCAAAATGGGCTGAACCAGCCAACAAGGAGCTGAACCAGACCTCCAAGACCCGATCCGGTCAAACCGGTTCGCTTGAACCGACAATTGGGTTGCATGCATTCTTTCTGGACTGGGATGAACAACATCGCAATGCTTCATCCCAATGTTACAACGCCATGGGCATTTCTTCATTTTCTGAGATGATTGATGAGCAGCGTTGCCACCTTCAAACAAAGTTTTCTTCAGCTGACCCTTCTTGCTTCTTTCTTCAATTACAACCTAATTTGCAACTTTATTGACTCTAACTAATTTATAGACTCTTAAATACACATTAAGGCCCAAAGAGCCAATTACAACAATTAACACTTAATTGAAGAGAATTTAAATGCCAAAATTAAAATTATCCATATCAACAACCATTTTCATACATCCTAAGAAAATCACCCACTAGGCTAAAATTAACACTAATTGAGTGCTTAAATCATGCTCAGATACCAATTGATGGAGTTAACATGCAATTAGCGGAAGGAAACAAAATCATTAAGCACTCTAATTCATCAATTTTAGTATTTAAATATGCATGTTCATAACATAAAGTAGAGTTTCAAGATATACCTTTAAAGACCTCTTCTTCAACTTCGATTTCAGTTTGATTCTTGACTCCAAAAGTATTGTAGACCACCACTTGATCTTCCCTATTCTCTTAGACTTTAGATTGAATTGTGTGAGTCGAATTTAGGGAATATTTTTTAGAAAAAGACTAGTTGTACTAGAGCAAGAATAAGACTTTCTTCTACTCAATTGTTCAATAGAAAATCATAGGCATGTCCTTTTCTCAGCAAAATGAAGTTGCTTTTGATCGTCTTCTTCATGCATCCGTATCGCCATGAAGATGACAACACATACTTCAAATTTGAAGTGGATTTGTGAGTCCAAATTTGGGCATTTGAAAGTGAGATAATTTCACTTAATGGAATTTTCCAAAAAAAGGAATTTTCAAATTAAAATTCAATTTTCTTTTAATTTTGAAACTCACTTTCAAAATTAATTTAGAAAAAAAACTTTTCAAAATTTAACTTAAATTAAATTGATTTTGTTATTTGAATTTTCATAGAATTCAATTTTCCAATTATAAATAAAATTAATTCAAATAATTAATTTAAAATAAAATATAATTAATCAATTAATCAATTTAATTAATTTATATAATTTAATATCTAATATTAAATTATTTAACCACTAATTCATGTAATTTTAATATTTCAATCATATTTAAATATTATTCAATTATCTAATTTTGTTTAATTCAATAATAAAACATGTAATTATATCGTATATAATTACTAATTCTCTTAATTTTAATTTGAACATTTCAAATTCTCTCATCACGCTATTCTAAGATTTAATCTATTTGTGAGCCAGTCGGGAGACCTAATGGAGCTATAGATCATGGGCTCCAATGATCCGAAATTAACCGGCTAAACTCTTTAACTCGAATTAACCAATATTTATTAACTACCGGGTCACTCCACTGAAGCCCTATAGTTGCTCTCCCCTCACTGTAGATATAATTGTGTTCAATCGATATAACCATAATCAGTAAGTCTACCTTTCATAGATTATTCGTAATAACGGCTGGGTCAAATGCTGTTTTACCTTCAAGATTACATCTTGTTCCTTAAGTCCCATTGATCCTCTAATGAAAATTGGTTTGTGATCCAATCACTAAATCGAGTCCCTCTCAGGCAAATGAGAGGGTAAGGCCCCTTGTTCAAGACCCAAAGTTAGTACTTAAGGGAACAACCTCTTGCCTTAAAAGCGAGTATGAATGAATTCCATCTTGCACCCTATATCCTCAGCTATCTACCTGGTCTTACTCTTGAAATAGGAGGTTTATTAAGCCAGCATTGTTGAGCTAACCATCAGCTATGCAAATCTAAGAATAATCTTGCGTAAATAGGAGTTCCTAGTTAGCTCAAAATTAAGGACAAGTTACGTAGGTCATTGTTTTGAAATACTCAGTCTTAAATACTATACAACATTATAAAATAAGAATGACTTATTTCTTGGTCCGATCTTATGCAAACTCTTTGCACAGGACACCCCCACTCGCATGCCTCCACATGAACGACTCAGGATCATATTGTTTGTACTAAATACAAAGTGGTTGTATCCAATATTGTTACCAGAATAAGATACCCAATCTTATTCGTATACTATAGACCGTTTTGGCTATCTACTTGAACTTGATCCATTTTTATGTCTCCACATAAAGTCCAAGTATTCATGTAATAGCCATGGATCTTAGTTTATTAGATTTAGTAAAATTTACGTATTATAAAACAGTTTTATTGAACAAAATCTCAATAACTTCTTTATTGCAAATAGAATATATTTAATTTTATAAACTACGAATTTTAAGACATACAACCCAACAGTAATGTTGATAAAAATCTTTTTGTAAGACAACCTCAAAGAGCTTTGTTGTAGTCCAAATCTATGTCGATGGCATTATTTTCGGAGGAACGTCATAGGAGATTGTCGAGCACTTTGTGAAACAAATGCAACAAGAATTTGAGATGAGCATGGTATGAGTACTATCCTAGTTTTTGGACATTCAAATAAAGCAACTTTATGAGGGAATCTTTGTTTCCTAGAGCAAATATGCCAAGAATCTAGTAAAGAAATTTTCCCTTGAAAATTCAAGTATTAAGAGAACTCTAGCTCCAACACATGTAATGTTATCAAAAGACACTGGTGGGAACATAGTTAACGAGAGTCTATAGATAAGCATTATTGGAGGCTTACTCTACTTAACAGTTTGTAGACCAGATATAGCCTTTGCTATCAATATGTGTGCATAGTATCAATCATATCCAAAGAACAATCACCTGCTGAGCATCAAAAGGATAATCAAGTACATAAATGGGACAAGTGAATATGGTCTACTATACTCTTTTAACACCAAAAACTCACTGGTTGGCTATTGTGATGCTGATTGGGCTGGAAGTTCAAAGGATAGAAAGAGTACTTCTAGAGGGCGTTTTTTGGGAAATAATCTGATCTCATGCATTGACAAGAAGCAAAATTGTGTCTCCTTATCTATAGTTGAGGCTGAATATATTGCTGCAGGGAGTAGATGTACACAGTTGATTTGGATGCAACACATGTTACAAGAGTATGATGTCTCACAAGATGTCATGACTCTTTTGAAAGAAATCAGACACGAGGATTTCCATGAGCAGTGGAAGGATCTTTCCATATTTCAATCGTATATGAACATTACAATTACAATCACACACAGAAACATACAGTTATGCATAAAACAGAAACTACAACATGCTTTACTACAAGATCAAGGGAAAGAATTAACAAACCTTTGAAGACTTATCTTTAAGTTCCTTGATCACGAACGCTCGATCATAGCAACACAGCAACACACAAACATTTGTCCAACACGACTGCTACAATGCACGATCACAGAGAACTCGAACTAAGCGATCGCCAATGTCATGAACACCCCGAACACCGCAAACCTCGACTGTGTCATATTGAGTAAGACATCACCAAGAAGGTTACCTTAGTATTCTCGGTGTGAGAATCCAGAGGGTGGGCTTTTTGTGGACTTGGTTAAAGGTAGAAAATCAGAGGAAGAACAATCGTGTAAACGACTAAGCAAGCGAGAGATGAAACAACATATCGTACAGGTCGATGCCCAATCGTTTAGTAAAAGCCATGTGATTGTCTAGCAAAAGCTATGCGATCGTTTGGCTCATCGTCTAGCTGACTGTCTATCGTTTAAGAACACTCCACGATCGTTTAACTAACTCAAAGTCGTCGCTTAGTAAACCTGATTTAGTTGACAACTCTCCTTGAGCAACGTTTTTGCAAATCTTAAATCAACAATACTAAAATTAGAAAAACATTTTTTCTTTTATCTCAAGGTTACCATGAAACCACCAATAACCTCGCACTCAATTGGTTATTAAAAAAATAGAGATAATTATCCAATAATTAATATTATTATAAATATAAATGATAACCAACTTATCATCATATATTTATAACCTATAGTTTTAATATTTCATCTCATGAAATATATAAACCATAGTTCTTTTTCTATTCCATGGCTCTTAATGTAAATCTCATTTACAACATTAATCCTCCATTAAATGTATCTCATACATCACATCGATTATATTATATATAATCGAATTACCTCTTGTCAATTTGAAGATTTCAAATCAACACCAAGAACTGATCCTCAGCTTGAATCCATTGAACTACCAAGGGGACCTTATGGACCTGTAGCTTAATGCTCCAATGGTACGTGAATAACTGACTAAACTCTTTAGTCACAAGATCCACCATTTGTTAACTGGCAGGCACTCCACTAAAGACCGACAACTGAACTCTTCTTACTACAAATATATTATGCGTCCATCTTAATCAATCAATAGTGCGACAACCCTTCACAGATTACTTGTAAGTACAGCTAAGCCAATGACCGTTATGCTCCTATAGTTACATTTAGCTCCTTAAGTACCACTGATCTCTCTAATGAACATAAGTCATAGTTCTACTATGACTGAGTCCTCTCTTCCAAAGAAAAGTTGTGGCCACTATGTTCAAGCCCTGGAATCAGTCCGTAAGGGAGCAATCTATCTACTTACCCCTGCTTTGGGCAATCTATCTAAGGGAGAAAATACTCGATGGGAGGACTCGCTACTGGGGAATTCGATGTTGGGAGCTTGCTCGACACGCGCTCTTACTCGACGTTCGAACTTGACACGCAAGCTTTCCTCGCTCATCCTCGACACTCGCCTCCTTCCTTAGTAACTAATACTCGATGTTTAACAACCTTTACTCGATGCTCAACTCTTCCTAATTAATTATACTCAACGCTCGATAGAATTTACTCGATTCTCGCCTGGCACTCACTCGATGCTCAAACACCCTTTAGCATGTCCAGATCAGTACGTAACCGAGAGTTAATTTTCCATACTTAAACATTTCCCCCTTTCAACTTATCCTTTACCTCAAACGCTCAAATCCACTATAACTTAAACATTTAACCCAACTTTTGCTTACTTAAACCATAGACATCATGGAAAAGGGGAAAGTGATGTGTGGGTCTTACAAGCCTGAATAACTGAAGTGCATGACAAGGCGTTCTTTAGCACATCAAAACTTCTCCTGCAACCATCATTGGAATCAAAAGCCATATCCTTTTAGAGGAGAGAGGTTATCAGTTGAGCAATCTTACTAAAATCTTTAATGAACCTATGATAGAAACCTACATGACGAAGCAAAGAACGAACCTCTCTCACATTTGTCGGTTAACGGAGCTTAGCAATAACATCAATCTTAGTAGGGTCTACCTCTATGCCATGCTCAGATACTATGTGTGCTAATACAATGCCACGTGAGGCCATGAAATGGCATTTTTCAAAGTTAAGAACCAAGTTAGACTCAATGTATCTTTCTATCACCCTAGACAAATTAGACAGACAATCAGCAAATGAGTCTCCATATATAGTAAAGTCACCCATAAAAACCTTCATGCTTTTTTCAATAAACTAAGAAAATATGGACATCATACAATTCTGAAAGGTGCCAGGAGCATTACATAGTCCAAATGACATTCTTCTAAAGGCGAAGGTGCCATAGGGACATGTAAAAGTCATCTTCTATTGGTCCTTCTGGCTAATTGGGATCTAATAGAAACCCAAAAAACTATGAAGGAAACAGAAGAAGGGGTTTCCAGCTAGCATCTGATCAATGAAGGGGATTGGGAAGTGGTCCTTTCTAATTACAACATTTGATTTCCTTAAATCTATACAAATCCTCCACCCATTCTGAACCCTAACGAGAATTAAATTACCCTCATCATTTTTTACCACAGTAATACCCTTTTTCTTAGGCACTACATGAATATGAGTAACCCAAGAGTTTGAAGACCTCTTTCATGATAACCTCCTTCAAACAGGACTCAAACGTCACTGAGGCCGTCGACAAAACTTAGCTTCATCCTACAAGGTAATTTTATGCATACACACAGCAGGGCTAATACCTTTTATGTCGGCCAACATCCATCTAATGGCCAGCTTGTGTTTTTGTAATACCTCTACCAACTATTTCTCTTGTTCCTCAATCAGGTCCTTTGAAATTATGATAGGTAAGGTCTCAGCTTTCCCCAGATAGGCATACAACAGGTGGTGTGGAAGCTCCTTCAGCTCTAATTTAGGTGCCTGCAAAATAGAAGGAAGCACCTTTCAGAAGATTTATCATCAGAATATGAGGGCATACCTACCGGCTCTGTCATAGACAAGGTTGCAAGCTCTTCAAGTGGGATCAACTCTCCTGAGTCATCCTCATCGTCGTCGTAGACGTCTCATATACCTCTTACTCAAGAGAGTCAAACACATCAATCTGACATAAAGAATATAGTTGCCCTATGGTGGAAGTTTTCATAGTATCGAAAATATTAAATTTAACAAACTCACATCGAACTCCACAATAACCGGCACCATTTCTCCATGTTCGACCTCGGATCACACCGAGAAACTTGTGGTGGAATTACACTTGGTCCCATCGTAAGGAAACTTGTGACAACACAGGGCATACTACCTGAGCAATCCCTAATTAACGCATAAATAGTAGTAGTATCGCATCATTGAGCATTTAATATCATACATACCGAATGCGTTACAAGTTTATGGTGTCGTTGCTGGGGAGTGGTTAACGATTAGTGTTGAATATTTTTGTGATATGTGCAGGACAGATCTCTTTGTACTGACTGTTCAACGCGGAGAGCAGTCTGACGGCTTATGAGTGCTGGAGTGATTTGGTAATTCTAAACGAACCCAGAGATCAAGTGTACCATTCGCGCAGGAGCACATCAGAACCAGAATAAGCGCTGGAATTTCAAAACCTACAGTTGTAGAGAATGCAAGGTTTGAGAAGTGCACGCATTCCCTATACCTGATGTGACTCCCAAAGGACTTATATTGCATCTCTTCCCATACATATTGTGGGATTAGGTAAGGAGGAGAACAATGTCCCTGAAGACATTGTGCAGGCAAGTAGGATTGACCGCTTGCGGGAATGCTATTGCGGTAACTCTGAAAAACTCTTTCAATCAGCATCCCTACATCTATGTTTAATCGCTTTCTTTTACGGCTTTCTAAATTACGTTATTTACTACTTATTAGAATTTGTCTTTAATGCTTTCTGTATTTACCTTCAATGTAATTCATTAGTATATTTCCATGTTTGTATGCATTAGGAGCGTTGTTCTTAAATTTTTGTAAATGACTAGATGAAACATTAAACATCACAAAGTCTTTTCGACTTACGTTATTGATGAATTAAAAGAGAAAAATTAAAAATTGGTATGAAACGCGATGATGGGTGCGTTATTTAACAAGAGACACCTTGTGTCCATTACACCCAGACGCATTGCATTGAGGGGTGTGTTGCGCGCGCATGTGCTCTTTGCCCATCCTTAGCTAAATCCACTATGTTGAGGTATCCTGCAGAATTGTGTTCAATTAAGGGGCGTGTTGCGGGAGTACATGTGTGTTGCCCGTCCTCGGCAAATATGTATTTGCGTTTATTGGAAGCATGGTGTGAATTGTAATTGTGCACCCTTCTGAATAGAATTTGAAAGAAAATCTTAATTCATTTTTTTTCTTCTCAATTTCTTTGACTCTTGTACAAGCAACAAATTTTGTATTGCGTTCGTTTATACTTATTTGTATACTTTGTTAATATTCAATACAACTGAGTACATTTTCACTCTACTTTTTGCCTGTGCCTTTCTCTTTATCATCCTTTGTCAATTATTTGTGATGTTCTTAATCTTTTATTTTTACGACATTCATTGCGTTGCTATAACGTATTATATGTTACACTTGGAAACATTTCCCATACTTAGTAAATTTTGACTAACACTTAGTTAACTCTTAGTTTAGCAGTACTTTACCTTCTATCTTTCAAAGTTCTGCTCAAACCTTCTTTTTGAAATTTTCTTCTAAGTGTGTGTCTAATCTATCCAAACAACGTAATGAGGACCTTGCTCATCTTTAAATTTGGGGGTGAGGAAGGTCTGAGTAGATGAAATCAGAAGTATGCAGTATTTCAGAAAATGCATCCATTTTCATTTAAAAAAAAAAATTTGCAAAACTCCAATGTCAGCACAAGGGAAAATTTCAAAACTGTTCCCAACCTGATAAGAGTTTAGTTGTGAAAGGAGCCTGCTCGTAGTTGGATGTTCGTATGAGACCCGTAGGAGCAAACCAAAACGAAGGTGGGTTTCCAAGAACGACGTTGTATAAACCAAAAAGAACAAAAAAGAATGCAAGGGACAAATCTTCTAATTATCATGAGTTAAAATTAGAACTGGCATACTACTGTAGTTGGATGTTCGCATGAAACCCGTGGGGACAAGCCAAAACGAAGAGTGTAACCATGACTATCTCTAAGTGAATAATTGACGCAAAGTGTTGCTCACCGTGATACATCAAGTTATTTTGATAAAGAAAAAGATAAACTTTCTATTTTGAAAACTCGAAAAGTGTCTTTGAGTAGAATTTTGTTACAGAGAAGAATAAAGTAAGGCTTGCTAAGAATTAACAAGGATAGAAGGAAATTGCGATGTTAGGTAATGTGCCTAAGTGTAACATTCGGAGAAACCAATCATCGCAGAAATATAGGATAGGAATGGAGCATGATTGCCTTAGTAGAAGATATGCTTGAGGACAAACATATATCTAAATTTGGGGGTGTGATAACTTGTAGAAATACAAGTTATTTATGCTACCTTATATAGTTATTGCGGCCAAAAGTTAGTAATTATGCGAAAATTAACCTAGTATGACAATAATTATAAATGTTTGCAATTACACTCACTAACGCCAAAAAGATGGAGGACAAGCCAAACTTTACTCTATTTTGCAAGAGACCAAGTCACCACTTGCGCAAGGCTCATGAGAAACTAATCAACGTATCTTTGTCATATTGTGCCCGTTGATCAACCATGAAGAGACGATTACCGAAGTAATGGCACAATGTGACAGTTGGTCTAGAGCTACGCTTCGACTGCATGCGGTAATAAAAACAAACACCACATGCAAACCCATGATTGAAAGATGCAACTGAGCAACGTGAGAGTGAAGGATTGAGACACATGTACAACTAACGGTTGTGCAAAATTGATGGTCTGATTGCATAACAAAAGGAATAATATCCCTCTATCTGCGGAATTACCATAACCATCACGTGGGGACCACAAGGCCGGAGTCAAAGGATCTGCTCCTATAAATATCCCGGTGATTTTAGAGAAAAGTATGTTATTGGATACTGGTTAAGTGCTATAAGATTTTAGAGAAAAAAGGTTGAGTTGAGTGCTGAAGAGAAGAAATTCGAGAAGAGAACGAGATAAGGCCAAGAGGTAAATCTCATATTCGACTTGTCATATACTCGATCGAAGCTCTATGCAGAGACCCCTGCTACCGGTGGAGCAAGCCTGAGAGGGAAGCTCTTCCTGCCATTGAAACCATCCGATCCGGCAAGCAGATCTCCATCAAATCTGTGCCGAGACATTGGCACCCGATTGTATCTGTTCTATCTCTCTTTCATTGTATTCCATATTTTCTTTATCTCTTCATTCACATATCATGTATCAAACACTTAGTAGAAATATTAAATGTTTCGATAGATTTTGTTTACCATTTCCTGTCTATTTCTATTCACCCATTAGTCACTTTCTTCATGATGTTTTCTTAATCCCTTGATGAGCAGTATGAATCACCAAGAACTTAATATGTATTAAAGTTATAAAATACGTTTAGCTAAAGCATGCTAGACGGCATCTTCACCTGTGAGAGCAGAAGTGAAGATGTCATTATGATCTATCGAGAGAAGGTCAGAAGAGTGCATTAACTAAAGCGAGTAGTACTTCCAGACATGGAAGCAACCTTGCGTTCATTACGTTAGACTTTGTTTCACCACAGACATGTGGGAAACGTGGCCGATCACTGAGAGGTGTACGCCAAGAGAAGAGCAGAACAATATTTATACTTTCAATTCAATTAAGAACTTGTGTTGTTTGTAATACTTATCTTTCTTTTTCTAATCTATTCACAAGACTTGTCGTCGCATCCCACATCTTTGCACAACCTTCATAGCATCCTAGTATCTTGCACATAAAGCCTGTATCTTGTAACATCTAGCTTAGGTTTATTGTGTTTTTATGTCTTATCGCATCTTTACAGCTTTCCTTTATTTTACTGAAATTTACATATTGTACACACATTTTATAAAGAATTAAAAACCTGGTCACATATACCATGAACATACCGCAATAACCGGCACCACTTCCCTGTGTTCGACCTCAGATCACACCGAGAAACTTGCGGTGTAATTACACTTGGTTCTATCGTAAGGAAACTTGTGACAATGCAGGGCATACTACCTGAGCAATCCCTAATTAACGCATAAATAGTAGTAGTATCGCATCATTGTGAGCATTTAATATCATACATACTGAACGCGTTACAAGCCACTCCCTGACATCTCCCTTCAACGAAAAGGGGGAATGCTCTCATGTTAATATTCTTTTGGGCCACCCTGTTAGATATCATCCCATTACACACCACATAGAATTCTTTCAACTGTTTGTGCGGATCCTCGCCCTGTAGACCAGAAAATTCAGGAAGTAAGTGAATTAAGCCAAATTTAAGATCAAAGTTACCTGTCGTCTCAGGATAGGCAATGGACAAAGGCTGCTGAGTGAAGTCATGTGTTTCAAGCTCCTTGACGGTCTTTTCTCGTTCAACCATCACTGGAAAATCTTTAAGAATGCCTTCCTCTCCTGATGTGTCTTCAACACGAATCTCTGTGTCAAGCGCAACTTGATGTCTCCATTCTCTTCTGATTCTCCGCTCCTCCCTGGAAATCTCTGCATAATAAAATTGTCTAGCACCTTTGGGAGTGTCAGTCATGCACAAAAACGGAAAATTGATTAGCAAGGATAAACACTACAAGTTTAGAAAATCAAGGATTTCGTTGGCTCCTCAGCAACAGTGCTAATTTTGTCAATCGGCAGATTCACTGTCGTTTTTAAACCCGCGCCGAATGGAAATAAAAATTTGTATGCACCGAACTATTAGTTTATACTAATTAGTAGTACACGTAGTAAGTCCTAGGTCGAACCAAAACGAGTCGAATATGGATTCGTCAAGGATTGGAACTTATAGGAAGTAACCAAAAAGAGGGGGTAGAGGGGGGTTTGTGAGAAATTCTGAAATAAAATTTATAGAGAACAAAAGTGTGCAAGTAAACAAATGTGATAACTTATCAATCGAATAAATACTTATCTTGGGTAATTATAGTTTAGTTCATTCCTCATCAATTCTATCACAGACTATTCAAAAGATGTTTGAGAATTTTCAAATTAAAACTTATCCTACTAAATTAGAATCCTAACCGGTTGTCCAAACATCAAGTTAATTAAAAGAAAAGTGAGGATCCTCAACCAATCGATCAATCAACTAGCATTAAGATTAAGGGCAAAGCTAAGCCAATTAACTGATTTCCATCATCTAACTAATTAATTGAGCGAGATTTATCTAAGTTAGAAAGTAAATTCTTGCTAATTGGACTCTCGAATTAACATCACAAACTAAATTAACTCATGCTTCTAGGTGACGACTACCTAACGATCACAAATTACAGCCAATCAAAGCAATCAATTAAACATGTAAAACTAATTTGTCAGATTATCCCATACGTGAAAGTTGAAGAATAAGCTCAAGATAAATTCTTATAAATTCATAATAAAAACTCACAAAATTACAATATGAGTCTCAAGAATTGAATTGGAACCAAACTAAACTAACAAACCCAAGCTATGTTCTTATCCTTTAGCCTCTGATCCTGCTCGAATTCATTACAATTGGAAAAGGGGAAGACTTCTTACAGAACTTTGGTGTAAAAACGAAGCTAAAACTATGCTGGACAGAGCGGCAACGTTCAAGAATCTGTGTACTTCGGGATGATGTAATTAGCTGACCTAAAATTATTCTTTTATGAAATTGTCGCAGCGTCACAACGCTAGGAAGAACGTTGCAACGCTACGATGCATAATGACCAAGTGCTAGGCCGACATTACAGCACTAGCCTAACGCTGTGTTGTGTGCGCGCTAGGGCTATGCATATGGCAAACCATGTAGTGTTGCAACGCTCACCAGAAGCATTACAATGCTGCCTATTCTGTCTTAGAGTGTTGGAGGGTAGCGTTGGGGAGTGGTGCGACGATGGCATTCGGGCATCTTCGGAGCATTGCAACACTTGAGGCAGCATTGCAATGCTGCGCTGCATTCAAGCATTCTGCCTTCTAGCATTGAGCTAGCATTGAACTTAAGCTTATTGGGATCGTTGCAACGCTTGGCAGAGCAGCAATCTTCACTCCTTCGTCATTTTACCAATTTAGCTCATAACTTTGTCATTTTAGCACCCCTTTGTCCTGAATGCTTAATCCATCTGCTTGTACACTTGAAACCTACAAAATGATTAATTTAACCAAATTAAGTATATAAACAACCTAGAGTTAAGTGGAAGAAGATAGCAAATTCCAGTGCTATCAGTGCATCCAAGAGGAGATTTTGGACAAACTTTGGATGATTAGGGGATGTTGGAATCTATGCAATGAGATTATCTTATGAGTTTTGGGAGCTATGCTACGAACAAAGGAGACTATGAAGTGAAAGCATGATGGGCGTATAGGGTAAGCATTATGGGCGCATAGGGTATTCAAAGACGAGACTTTGGCTAAGTGTTGGACAACATAGGATACTATAAGTGAAAGAAACCTTAAAGAATGAAGTGTTGGGCGCATAGATGAAGTGTTGGACGCATAGATGGAGTGTTGGGTGCATAGATGACCGCATGGGCGCATGCTTGGGGAAAAAGTAAGGAAGAGGGGACACATGGCTATGCCTTTGAGTTTGAAGGAGAAAAATATACTTTGAGAAGAAGATAGTAAATGGATCGAATCTCGCAGCGGAAGCATTGTGAACACCTTGCGTCCCACAACTCGATTTTTAAATAAAAAAAATAGTATACTAAAACATAATATAAACATGTAATATAGCCTACTTTAGGGAAAAAGATTAGAATCATTCTTACTTTTGTAGATTCCCAAGCTTCACGAAAAATCCTCTTTAAGTTCCAACGAACGACTCTTCTAACGATCTTGATCACGAACGATTTCTTGAACAATCTTGAATAGGACCACGAGATTAACCTTTTTATTCTCTAGGATTCCAATAAAGCGATGGGTGGTATCCAAATATTGGGATAAGGAGAGGAGAAAAGAGTTTTAGAGACTGGAAAGGATTCTCTTTGTAACTTAGGGAAGATTTTGCACAATAACACCTATGTGTTGTGTATTATTAGTACTTGTGTCACCCAAAGAGGCCATAGGGAGGTCTTTATATAGAGAAGGGCCAAGCCCTTTTCCTAATCCTTTTCCTATTTCCTTTTTCCATAATTAATTAATTAAATAACACTTATTTAAAAATTAGCCCAATTAATTAAATAACATTTATTTCATTTAATTTGCACATCAATTAAATAACTATTTATACATTAAATCCAATTTAATGTATGTATATTTAATTATCATAAACATCGTATGTATATGTGCAATACGTCTCTATTAATTAATTCATTGTGAATCTAATTCTCTTGAATTAATTAATTGAATTTTATTCAAATATTATTTTCCAATTTAATTTAAATTATATATAATATTCATAATCAATTATATATTATTCACATTAATCTATGGTCTCCTCAAATTAATTTGAACAATTCAAATAATCCCTTTTAAATATCCTCTAGTGAGCTAACAAAGGACTTGGTGGACCTGTAGATCAAAAACTTCAATGATATGAGATTGATTGATCAAACTCATTAGCAAAGTTAATCAATATTCGTTAACTGTGAGTACACTCCACTAATGACCCACAGCTGCACTCTTTTCACTAAAGATATATTTATGTGTCCATAGATATAGACCAATAACAACAAGTTAGTTCTCTATGAGTGTTCATAACTCCAACTCGGCCAAATTATCATTTTACCCTTGGGTTACCTCTAACTTCTTAAATACCAGTGCTCTTCTAATGAACAACCTGTTTGTTGTCCAACCAATGAACAGAAACCTCTCTAAGGCCAATGAGATGGTAGGACCCATTGTTCAAGTCCCAGAGACACCACTTAAGGGAACGTTAATCTACTTACCCTTATGATAGGAAGGAGTGAATTCCATCTTGTATTATTATATTCCCAACTCCCCACTCGGCCTTGTCCCCAAAATGGTAGGCATATTGGGTAGGCGAACTGGCCACCCTCACCCATACAAATCAAAGGACAATCCTTCGTGAACAGAAGTTCATAATATAATCAGGATTGAGACTAAGTTGCCTAGGTCATCGTAATGAAAAAGGAACCTAACTAGTTAATGGCGTTACATCTAGTGGTTACTATTTCATGATCCATGCAAACTCATTGCACAGGATACCCCCACTCGCATGTCAACTACACGAATGCACTGGATCATTGCATTTGTATCAAATACAAAGTATGTTGTATCCATAGCGTTACCAGGATAAGGTACCCAACCTTATCCCTATATTATAGACCCTTCAGGCTGTATCTTAAACATTGATCCCTGTATGTCTCCACATATAGTTCAAGACTCATAAGGCAATCTTGGATGTTAGTTTTTTGAAATTATGATTATTAAGACAAAATAGACTAACAAAACAAACAATAACATTTATTGAATGAACATCTATAACTCTTTATCTATGACAGTCAATTAATAGCATTTACTATCTAGGAGTTTCCAGGCATAAAAGCCAACAAACTCCCACTTGAACTAAAATTCTAGTAAGTGGGTTGTAAATAATATGAAAATCCAAAAAGTGGGATTATTGTAAATAATTACAATAAACTAGGGCATCCATATACCCATTACACATCTTCCACTTGTCCTAGATTTTTCAATGTACATATCTCGTAGACCTAGACTCTCTAGCTGACTCTCAAACACTTTAGTCGAGAGAGGGTCTCCATAAATGAATCAGCAATGACTATTGCCCCACTATTGTCACAATATAAGGTGATGGGCAAGCCCATACTTGGAACTACTTCCAAATTGCTTAAGAACTTCCTGAGCCAAACTGCTTCCTTTTCTACTTCATAAGTAGCTACATACTCAACTTCCATAGTAGAATCTACAATACTTCCTTGCTTGACGCTATGCCATAGTATAGCTCCCTCATTCAGTGTAAACACTGATCCCGACGTGGATTTCTCAGATTGATATTGCATCAATCTATGAAAATCCAATAAACGAATCCATGGCTATAACATGAATACTTTAACTTTATGTGGTGACATAAAATGGATCAAGTTTTAGTATGTAGCCAAAATAGTCTATAAGTATACAGATGAAATCGGATACCTCATCCTGACACTATTGGATGCGGAACATTTTGAATACTGATACAAATGATGTGATCCAAAACTCATTCATGTAGAGATATGTGAGTGGGGGCATTCTATGCAATGAGTTTGCATAAGACCGAACCTCGAAATATTCACTTTTCTTTATAACAATCGTTTACTTTTAAAATTAACTATCTCAAACCGAATGCCCTAGGGTAACTCAATATTCATCCTGAGCTAACTATGAACTCCTGTCTATTCAGGATTATCTTTTGATCTGCATAGGTGAGAGTAGTCCAACAACACTGCTCAATAAGCCTCCCATTTTGGGGATAAGACCGAATAGATAGTTGGGGACATAGCCTTGCAATATGGAATTCACTCCTCCCCGATTTAGGGTTAGCAGATGGGTTGTTCTCTTAAGCGTTGATGTCTTGTCTTGAACAATGAGGCCTCGCCCTCTCTTGGAAGAGAGAGTTATGATTTATAAGTTGGACTATAAATCAACTGTTCAATGGAGGACCAGTGGGAGCTTAAGGAGCAATATGTATTTACGTGGGTAAAACTATAATCTTTGACCCAGCTGTAAATACGAACAACTTGTGAAGGATTGACTTACCGATTATGGTTAAAATGGATATAAATATATCTAAAATAAGGAGAGTGCAACTATCAAGCTATAGTGAAATGTCTTGGTAGTTAACGAATAGTGATTAATTCGATTTAAAAAGTTTAACCAATTAATTACAAGTCATTGGAGCTCTGTAGGTCCAGAAGGTCCTTCTATTAGCTCGTAATTTGGATTAGTAAATTGAGTAATCTTGATAAGATTTGAAATTACAGATTAGAATATGAAATATTCAAATTCATTTAGGGTTTCTATTTATTGCATTCGATACAATTAAAATTTTAATTTTATCGTAAATGAAATTGGAGAACTGTTTAATGTTTAAATATGATTTAAATATTAATTAAATTAATTTCATTTTGATGAAATTGGTTTTTATGAATTTAATATTAGATATTAAATTATTTTTTAATTAAAAGGTTTAATTAATTAATTAATTAATTAGATTTATTTAATAATTAATTATTTGAATTAATTTTATGAAACTAATTAAATAGATTTAATTTACAAAACTGATTTTTGAAATCATTTTGTGAAAAGAACTTTTGAAAATGGTTTTCAATTTACTAAATCTTCAGCCACCTTATTCATTTCTCCATTTTCTCAATCAAGTAGGAGTTTCTTTTCATGCAAACCATGTATTTGCATAGTCTAAGCTCTATAAATTGAAGTGCTGAATTGAATTTTGATTCATGCTCACTAAGAACTTTCGTTGAAGCTCTGTAGAAAACACCTATCCCTCTTCATATCTTATATACTTCCAGCTCAATTTAGTGTTTCTACCACATAATCTTTGCAAGAGAATAGTAGAGAAGATATTATTGGTTATCTACTTGAAGGTTGAAGCTCTTTCATGTGGATTCTAGTTGGATTTGAAGAGGATACTTCAAAGGTATTGTGTTCAGAAAACTCTCTTCTATAAAGGTTACTTTGAAGCATGTTCAAACTCAAATCAAGTATGATTATAGTGCTTATTGGTTCCATTTTTCTTCCGCTGCACATTAATATACTCTTACAATCGGTATTAAAGCATGATTTAAGCACTCAATCGTTGTTAATTTGAGTTTGGTGGGTGTTCTTCATAAACTGTATAAAAATGGTGAACTGATATAGTTTTTCAGTGTTTTGGCATTTGAATCTTTTCAATTATGTTGTAACTCTTGTAATTGGCTCTTGTTTGATGGTCCTTAATATGCGTTTAAGAGTTTGTATTTCGTTTGGAGTCATTAAAGTTGCAATTAGGATGTAATTGAAGAAAGAAGTGACGAAGGTCGAAGCAGTAGGAACTGGAAATTCAAATTTCTGCTAGATACTCGATGCTAGATGGGATACTCGACGGAATTCTCGATGAAATTTCATGAAATACTCGATGTACGATGGCATACTCGATGGTACTTGATGCATTTCCTCAATGATATTTCATGAAGTACTCGATGCTCGATGCCATACTCAATGGTAATCACTGCACTTACTCGATGACATTTCACGAAATACTCGATACTCGATGCTAGATGCCTTACTTGATGGTTGATGGCGTCTACACGATGGTATTTTTGTGAAATTTTTTATGTTCGTTGATGCCCGATGTCATACTCGATGCATACTAGCATACTCGATGTTGGTTGTTTGCTGATACTGAATGAGTTTTGCCTGATTCAAGGCGGTTCAAGTGGTCCAGAAGTTTTTGAAGCCGGTTTTGCTGATTTATGTAATAGTTAGACTTTTATTTGCTTTAAAATGCCAATACTAAAAATCATACCAATTTCATGTTTAATTATTTATGCATTTGATTTATGTTATAATTAGATATTTTTGTATATGCATAAAGTATGCCGTGTAGAATTAAAATCCTACCATAGGAAGCATGTTACATGCATTGAAGTATGTTATAAAATTGTTATAATATATAGTATGCATGTATAGGGTTTTAACTTTTAATATAAAGGTTATGTTAAAAGTTTAATACCTTTGATGTATGTTATGGATGTTTAGCATAACTAATTTCTTGTAATTTGTTATAAAATTGATTTAGACATTAAAATTCATAACAAAGATAAAAAAAAACATGATCACTTAGTTTAACAACTTGTTTTAATAGTTAAAATAGGTCGTTATCTTATAAAAATAGGTTACAAACTCAATCAATTCATAGTACTGTCTAAGGCTGGGGGTACTTAAGTTGCCGGTTTACGTAACACCTCCTCCCTGGGGATTATTACTGAAATAACGAGAATTGATAACCAGTTTTATGAGCATGCGTGAGTGGTGTGAGGTATAAAAGTAATTTTAACCTAGACATCGTAGGTTAAATCTAAATATAAACGTTACACTTGGATGGTAAGCACATAAACTTAGGTTGTTTAAAATTAGCTGTAACAAACCTAAGTTAAAGAATATGTAAACCTTTTAGAACACTTCAGTGGGACATTAACAATATGTATGATATATTATTTTTAGCTCTCACATCCTCAAGAGTTCACACCGTGAGATCCATGCTCGATTTCGTGTCGATTTTACCTCGACTGCTCCATCCGGAAAGTGTTTGCATGGGTCAATTACAAGGTGAATAAGGGAAGTAGTTCATAGTAAGTGGGTGAAGGAAATGTGTCAACGTATCCTACGGTCTCCTCCATTAGTTTAAACCGTGAGATTCCTTTGTTGCACCTACTGTCGTTTTTAGGGGGCACTAGCTAGTCGTTAACAGTGGCGATCCCTTCGGAGAGTTGTTACATAGGATTTGGAACAACCCAAAGTTCAGAAATGAATAGGGTTTTATAGTTTCGTCTTGCACATTGTCTTTCAATTTGGGGGCATGTTCATACCGTTCTATAATGGCGGGTCACACTTACAGAATTACTAAGTGTTAATAAGTTATTGACAAAAAACGAAAACTAAATAACTGTTGAAATATGAGTTATTCTAGAGATAGTATTTAGTCAAGAATGTCTTTCTTTAATGAAGGGATATTTGACTGCCTCAGATAACACTTATTCTAAATCACTTTAGTGTTGTTGCAAATAAATAAAGATTTATGGGTACTTTATTTAGCTTTTGCTAAAAATTGGAGTTGGATGCACTTTAAATAATAGAATTTGTTTATTTTCCACCATATCAAACTCAATCACACAACTTCTTGCTTCTGACAAGTTTAACGGAGAGGGTTATTCCAACTGAAAATCAAAAATTAAACACGATATTAGTAGTTGATGATTTGAGGTTTATATTAACAGAGGAATGTCCTCCTATTTTCAGTTCGACGGCAAATTGAAACATTTAGGATGTATGATAGGTGGGTGAGGGTGAATGAAAAGGCTAGGGCCTACGTCTTAGTGAGCATATCTGATGCGCTCAACAAGAAGCATGATCCCATGCCCACAACCCGTGAAATTATGGCGTCATTACAGGATATGTTTGGGCAACCATCATTTTTTGTTTGTCACGAGGCTATAAAATATGTTTATAACTTGAGGATAAAAGATGGAACCAATGTCCGGGAACATTTCCTAGACATGATGGTTCATTTTAATGTCGCTGAAGCTCACGGGGCTAGGATAGACGAAACTAGCCAAGTCAGTATGATATTAGAGTCTTTTCTGAATAGCTACCTAACTTTTCGTACAAATGCTGTTATGAATAAGATAACTTACAAGTTGACTACTTTATTGAACGAACTGTAGACTTATCAGTCTATGATGAAATGAAAAGAGAGTGAAGCAAATGTTGTTTCACATCAAAAGAAATTTCTAAAGGGTTCTTTGTTAGGAACGAAACTCATTGACAAAAAGAAGTTTGTCCCATCTTCATCTAAAGATAAAAATGTACAGATGAAGAAAAAAGGAAAAGGGAATAAACAACCCACTACAAAGAAAAACAAGGCTCCCAAATGAAAATGTTTCCATTGTAGAGAAGACTATTAGGGATGAAGCCCTAAACTCTCATTGGGTCCTGTAGTTTGTAAACACAGTTTTGAACAAACGTTTGTGATGTAATAATATATGATATTTTTTTCACTTTTGTCTATGGAACATTGGATGTTTTATTTGCTTTACCACAAACCAATAAATTAAGATCCCTGGTTGTCGTTTGTAACTTAAACATGTATGTGGAGACATACAGATGAATCATGCCTTAAGTGATAACCAAAATGGTATGTAGTATATGGATATAGAAGGGAAACCTTATCTTGGTATCAACCCGCTTTGTAGAATAGTTACAAGTGTTGTTACTTGCTACAGATGGTCTGATCCTAAGCATTCATATGGAGAGATGTGAGCGAGGGCGTCCTATACAAAGGAGTTTGTATAAGATCGGACCACGAAGTGTTATAGTCTCATTATATAACGTCGTTCATGACAGAGATTTCATTTCACTAGGATGACCATAGGTAACATGACCTCAATCCTGAGTGAGTTGGGAACTCTTGCCTTTGAGGGTGGTCCTTTGATTTACATGGGTGCGAGTGGCCAGATCGCCTACATAAACCTACCACTTTGGGGATTCTTCTGATTTGGGAGTTGAGACCTCAGCTACATAAGATGAAATTCACTCATTCCCCGAAGTAGAAGTAAGTAGATAGATTGCTCCCTTAAGGGCTGATTCTAGGGCTTGAATGATGTGGTGCCACACACCTTCTCATGGCCCGAGAGGTGTCCACACATAATAGGACTATGTTGTATTGTTCATTAGAGGGATCAGTGGTACTTAAGGAGTTAAATGTAACTACAGGGGCAAAACGATAAATTGACCCAGCTATACTTACGAGCATCTGTGAAAGGTTATCGTACTGTTGATTGGTTATATCCGATGGACACAGAAATATATCTCTGGTGAGAAGATTACAGTTTTCGGTTTTTAGTGGAATGCGTGGCAATTAACGCATGGTGGATCTCGTGGCTAAAGAATTTAGTCAGCTATTCATGTACCGTTGGAGCTTCGAGCCATAGGTTCATAAGGTCCCCTTTGTAGCTCAGTAGATTCAAGTTGAGAATCAGTTTTTGGGTCAGTTTGAAGTGTTCAAATTGACAAGAGGGAGTTCGATTCTATATGATATGATTGAACTGGTCAATTATATATGATATAGTTGACATAATGTATGAGATACATTAATTGGAGAAAAATGATATAAATATGATTTATATATAGTGGTGGAGAAAAGAACTATGGTTCATATGTTGCATTTGATGTGATATTAAACCATAAGTTATAAATATAATATGATTATATTTATTTTTTAATTTAACAATTATGAGATAATTGTGGCAGCTTTTTCTTCGTAACCGTATGAGTTAGTAGGAGGTTACATTCAGTTTTCGTAACTGAAGGATAAAATGAAAATTGTTTTCATTTTGCAAAGGATTAGACATTCGCTCACCGAATTTTGTACACTGCCTATGGCATGCAAACCAAGAGCATACACGACAGCTGAAAGTTTCTAAGCTGTCGTATACATGAGCGCAGTTTACTAAATGATCGCATAGGATTTACTAAACGATCATCTAGCTCTTTCTAAACGATTGCGCACCTGAGCATTTTAATAAACGATCATCTATACAATCTTACCCCTTTTACTACACGATCGTGTACCTCTACCTAAGCGATCAAGTATCGTTTATACGATAGACACCTGATTTCTCCCACTTGCTTGGTCGTGGTAAAGGTTTTGTGCTTTCCTTCTTCCCTCTACCAAATCCTGTAGAGCCCACATCTCCTGGATTCTCACTCCGAGAATACCAAGGGTTCTGAGTGGTGGTGTCTTTCCTGCTGCCGTGTTCGTGAGGAGTCTATTCATGGGTACACGACACCGTGATTTGGTGGATGATAGCTTCAACGATCTCAGCGAGAGCAAGAGGTGCAGTCCTTGGACGAGAACGAGATTTGAGGCGAAGAAGGGTTCTTCAACTGGTATGTATTTCGTTCTCTTTGTTGCTTAAAGTTTCAAAGCATGCCTATAATTTTTTGTTAAATGCATAACTAGTCTGTTAGATTGTACATGCGGTAATTCTGTCACAATGAGTTTGGAACGATCTTGCTTTAATGGAAATTTCTCACTTAACATAGATATTAGATTTAGGAGTCGCTAACCATGTTTGCACTTTCTACAGGAAACTAGTTCTTGGAAACAACTCTCAGAATATGAAATTACTTTCCAGGTGGAAACAGGGGAAGTCATTTCAGAAGAAGCAGTTGGAAATGTCAAGTTGTTTTTTTGGAGATTCTTTTATCTTGTTACGGAATGTGTATTATGTACCAAAGATGAAAAGAAACTTAATCTTAATTTCTTGTCTACTTGAAAATATGTATAAAGTGTCTTTTGAGATTAATGAAGTGTTCGTTTTTTCAAGAGGTGTTCATATTTGCTCTGCTAGACTTGAAAACAACTTGTATGTGTTAAAACCAACTGAAGCAAAAGCCATTTTAATATAGAGATGTTTAAAACGGCTAAAAAAAAACCAACTAAAGCAAAAGCCATTTTAAATATAGAAGACAGTTCGTTAAAAACGGTCATGTTTGGCACCTCAGACTTGCTTTAGTTGGCTAAAAAAAACCAATGTCTATCTTTGGCACCTTAGACTTGGTCACACAAATCTCAACAGGATTGAGAAATTCGTTAAAAACGGTCATCTAAATCAGTTAGAAGACAGTTCTTTACCTCCTTGTGAGTCATGTCTCGAGGAAAAAATGGCTAAAAGATCTTTTACTGAAAAAGGTCTTCGTGCCAAAGAACCCCTTGAACTTATACATTCAGGGAGTTCAAGACGAAAACATAAAAATTATTAGGTAAAAGATTTAAAACACTTTGATCTGATCGAGGTGGTGAGTATATAGATTTACAATTCCAAAACTATTTGGTAGATCATGGAATTCAATCCCAACTCACATTACTTGGAACACCACAATAGAACGGTGTTGTAGAAAGGAGAAACCAAACCTTGTTAGACATGGTTCGATCCATGATGAGTTTCGCTCAGTTACCTCAATCCTTTTGGTGGTATGCAGTACAGACTGTGGTATATAAAAATTATTTCTGGAACACCGTATGAGTTATGGAAAGGACGTAAAGGTAGTTTATGTTACTTTTGGGTCTTGGGATGTCCGACGCACGTGTTGGTACAAAACCCTAAGAAATTGGAACGACGTTCGAAGTTATGCCTCTTTGTTGGATACCCAAAGGAAACAAAAAGAGGATTGTTCTATGATGCCTAAAAAGATAAAGTATTTGTATCGACAAATGCTATATTCTTGGAAGAGGATCATATTAGAAGTAATTAACCTCGCAATAAACTAATATTCAAAGAAATGACCAAAGATACTATAGATAAATCAACAAGAGTTGTTGATGAAGTTGGTCCATCAACAACAGTTGTTGCTCCATCACATTCTTCTCAAGAGTTGAGAATGCCTTGACGTAGTGTGAGGATTGTTCATCAATCTGAATGCTACATGGGTTTAATAGAAACCTAAGACATCTTGATGATGGTCTAGAGGATCCATTGACCTTTAAACATGCAACGGAAGATGTTGATAGAGATCAATGGATAAAACCCATGGATGTAGAAATAAAGTCTATGTACTTCAATTATGTATGGGATCTTGTAAATCAACCACATAAGGTTAAACCTATAGGTTGTAAATGGATCTACAAGAGGAAAAGAGACAAAACTGGCAAGGTGCAAACCTATAAAGCCAGACTCGTGGCAAAATATTTTACCCAAAGAGAGGGGATTGACTATGAAAAAACCTTCTCTCCTATTGCCATGATAAAATCAATAAGAATACTCTTATCTATTGCCGCGTATTATGACTATGAAATATGGAAAATGGATGTCAAGACAGCCTTTTTGAATGGTCATCTTGATGAAAGTATTTTTATGTCTCAACCAGAAGGATTCATTAAACAGGGTCAAGAACAAAAGGTTTGTAAGCTTAAGAGATCCCTTTATGGGTTGAAACAAGCTTCTAGATCCTGGAATATAAGATTTGATACTGCAATCAAATCTTATGGCTTTGAACAGAATGTTGACGAACCTTGTGTATACAAGAAGATAGTCAACAAAACTATAACATTCTTGGTTCTTTATGTCAATGATATCTTGCTCATTGGGAATGAGACAAGTTACCTTGTTGACGTAAAGATGGTTAGCTCCACAATTCCAAATGAAAGATTTGGGAGTTGCTCAATATGTTCTTGGGATTCAGATTTTTCGAAATTGAAAGAATAGATCCTTAACACTATCTCAGGCATCTTATATTGACAAAATGTTGTCAAGATATTATATGCAAAATTCCAAAAAGGGTATGTTACCTTTTAGACATGGAATTCATTTGTCAAAGGAACAGTCTCCTAAGACACCTCAAGAAGTTGAGGAAATGAAAAGAATTCTATATACATCAGTAGTTGAAAGCCTGATGTACGCTATCTTGTGTACACATCCTGACATATTCTTTGCAGTTGGAATCGTCAGCAGTTTCCAATCTAACCTGGGCCATAGTCACTGGATGGCTGTTAAAAACATCCTTAACTATCTCAGGAGATCGATGAAACACTTGTGTATGGACCTAAGGATTTGATTCTTATAGGATATATTGATTCTGATTTTCAGACTGACGTAGATTCCAGGAAATCTACCTCAGGATCATTTTTCATTCATAACGGAGAAGCTATAGTGTGGAGAAGCATTAAACAAAGTTGTACAGTTGACTCCATGATGGAAGCAGAATATGTAGCTACATGCAAAGTAGCTAAAGAAGCAGTATGCCTCCACAAGTTCCTGATAAGTTTGTGAGTCGTCCAAATATGAACCTGCCCATTACTCTATATTGTGATAATAGTGGTGCAGTTGCTAATTCCAAGGAACCTAAATGTCACAAACGTGGAAAACAAATCAAAAGAATGTACCATCTTATCAGAGAGATTGTACATCAAGGAGACGTAATAGTCACACATATCGCCTCAGAAGACAACCTTGCGGATCTGTTTACGAAGGCCATTTTAGCTCAAGTGCTTGAGGGACATCTGGTTAAACTAGGACTACAAGCATAATCTAGGGCAAGTGGGAGAATATCAAAGGGTATTTTGGATGCCCTAGTTTATTATATTTTTCTCAACATTGTAAACATTATATTTTTATATGTTTATCTCACTGGATGTTAATCCAAGTGGGAGATTGTTGGGAATGGCCTAAACTCACAGTCCATAAATGTTGTTAACATGTTCTATTTATCAATAAAAATGTAGTTTTTTTTTCAATAAATTACTATTGATATTGCATCCTTCTATGAAAATCCAACAAACGAATCTATGTCTATAACATGAATACTTTAACTTTATGTGGTAACATAAAATGGATTAAGTTTTAGTATGTAGCCAAAATTAGATGAGATTGGATACCTCATCTTGGTGACACTATTGGATACGACCCATTTTGTACACTGATACAAATGGTGTGATCCAAAACTCATTCATGTAGAGACTGTGAGTGAGGGCATCTTATGTAATAAGTTTGCATAAGACCGCACCTCGAAATAGTCACTTTTCTTTATAACAATCGTTTAATTTTAAAACTAAATATCTCAAACTAAATGACCTAGGGTAACTCGATCTTAATCCTGAGCTAATTATGAACTCCTATTTATTTGAGATTATCCTTTGATCTGCATAGGTGAGAGTAATCCAACAACACTGCTCAATAAGCCTCCAAGTTTGGGGATAAGACTGGATAAATAGTTGGGGAATAGCCTTACAATATGAAATTCACTCTTACCCGATTTTAGGTTAGTAGATGGGTTGTTCTCTTAAGCGCTGATGTCTTGTCTTGAACAACGGGGCCCCGCCCTCTCTTGGAAGTGAGGGTTATGATTTATAAGTTGGACTATAAATCTATTGTTCAATGGAGGATCAGTGCGAGCTTGAGGAGCAAGATGTATATACAGGGGTGAAACGGTAATCTTTGACCCAACTGTAAATACGAATAACCTGTGATGGATTAACTTACCAATTATGGTTAAAATGGACAGAAATATATCTACAGTGAGGAGAGTGCAACTATCGAGCTATAGTGGAATGTCTTGGTAGTTAATGAATAGTGATTAATTCGGTTTAAAGAGTTTAACCAATTAATTACAAGTTGTTGGAGCTCATGATCTGTAGGTCTATAAGATCCCTCTACTAGCTCGTAATTTGGATTAGTAAATTGAGTAATCTTGATAAGATTAAAAATTAGGGATTAGAATTTGAAATGTTTAAATTCATTTTGGGTTCTATTTATTGCATTCGATATAATTAAAAGTTTATTTTTATCAAAATTAAACGAAATTGGAGAAAGAATTAATGTTTAAATATTATTTAAATGTTAACTAAATTAATTTCATTTTGATGAAATTGATTTTTATTAATTTAGTATTAGATATTAAATTATTTTTTAATTAAAAGGTTTAATTAATTAATTAATTAGTTTTATTTAAAAAAATTATTTGAATTAATTTTATGAAACTAATTAAATAGATTTAATTTACAAAACTGATTTCTGAAATCATTTTGTGAAAAAAACTTTTGAAAATGGTTTTCAAAGTGGAGATTTTCAAAATATTGGAAATCTCCACTAAATCTCCAGCCACCTTATTAATTTCTCCAATTTCACAATCAAGTAGGAGCTACCTTTCATGCAAACCATGTATTTGCATGGTCTAAGCTCTATAAATTGAAGTGCTGAATTGAATTCTGATTCATGCTCACTAAGAACTTTGGTTGAAACTCTACAAAAAAACACGTATCCCTCTTCATATCTTATATACTTCCGACTCAACAAAATCCTTGCAAGAGAATAGTAAAGAAGAATTTTATGGTTGTCTACTTGAAGGTTGAAGGTCTTTCATGTGGATTTCAACTGGATTTGAAGAGGATACTTTAAAGGTATTGTGTTCAGTAAACTCTCTTTTATAAATATTACTTTGAAGCATGTTTAAACTCAAATTAAGTATGATTAGAGTGCTTATTGATTCCGTTTTTCCTTTCCTACACGATACTCTTACATCAACTTCTTAGGATTTTTCACTAACACATGTGTCGAACAACCCCAGATTCTGAAGTAACATAAACTCCATTTATGCACCCTTTATAACTCGAAAAGTGTTTCAGAAACACTCTTCGAGGGAACATTGTTCAAGATGTGAACTGCAGTCTCTAATGCATACCCCTAAAACGAGTTAGACAAGAGCATAGCTCATCATAGAATGAACCATATCTAATAAGGTTCTATTTCTCTTTTCTGATACACTGTTCTGCTGGGGTGTACCAGGTGGTAAGAGTTGGGATTGAATTCCATGTTCTATTATATACTCCTGGAACTCTAAATCCATGTACTCTCCACCCCGATCAGATCAAAGTGTTTAAATTGTTTTACCTAAGAGGTTTTCAACTTCAACCTTATACGCTTTGAACTTTTCAAAGGCTTCAGACTTATGTTCTATTAGGTATAAGTAACCATACCTTGAATAAAGCATCTATGAAAGAGGTGAAGTATTCGTACCCTCCTCTAGCCTTTACATTCATTGGACGACAAAGATTTGAATGTATAAGCTCTAAGGGATATTTGGCTCTATAACATTTTCCACTAAAAGGTCTTCTAGTCATTTTTCCTTCGAGACAGGATTCACATTGAGGTAATAAATCATCTTCTAAATTGGTTAGGAGTCCATTCTTTACCAATCTCTCGATCCTATCGAGATTTATGTGGCCTAATCTCAAATGCCAAAGACACATGTTACTTTGAGAAATTCTTCGCCTTTTTGTTTGAGTATTAGCAGTTTTAAAAATCTCGTGATTCAAAAGTGCTTTTGATTCAGTTGGTCTTAATCCATATAACTTGTCTTCTAGTTTACCTGAAAAAATAGGCACACTATTTTTCATAATGAACGCTTCATTTGAATTAAAAGAAAAAAAGTATGATTGTTCAATTAAACAAGAAATAGAAACAAGGTTCCTCCTCATTTTAGGAACAATGTATAAGTTTTCTAAAAACAAAAATTTACTTCCAAAAAATAACTCAGTAGCTTTTACTAGACAAGTTGAAATGGCATCTCCCATTCTTAGCTTGAGTGTCATTTCACCCTCTTCGAGCTGTGATAACAGGTAGAAATGCACGTTATTACAGTGCAAATAAGTAAAACAATGAGGGAATGCAACGGTAAAAATATACAAAATCATGTCCGAGAGCATTAAACTGAGAAAGCGATCGCATGCGCCCATTGCATAAAAGCAGCTAATTTACTTATTATGTGTAGGAAAAATGCGTTGGTGCAAGTAAAATTGCGATCTAAGGAATTCGGCATTCGCGCGCATTGAAAGATTACGATCACAAAGACATGCGATCATATGCGCTCGCGAGAAGTTGCTCAAGAAGGTGGCCGCATAAAGACGATGCATCAAGGTGAAAGCATAATAAATCATGATGGGATGGAAAGTTGATGACAATCGAATTCGAATCTAGTTGACGAGCCGTTAACGACATACTGTAGCAAATACACTCACTTTTTCGGTGACCATTAATCGACGCATCAGAGCAGGAGATTTAATGACCGCCCATCATTGCAATCATTAGAGAGAAAAGCTTCTTCACCTTGAGCTCTATAAATACCGAAGGCCACCATTGTTAAACAAGTTCGCCATATAAAAGTTAGATCATATACAGAAATAGATAGTCATTAGTCTGTTCATAGTTATTCTTATACTTAGAAGACGGAGACGAGCGAAGAGAAGAAAACGTTGAAAGATCATTCCTGGATAGCTCGAAGGTCTGCCGGAAAAGGCTATAAAAGGAGAGAGGGCCAACACTTGCGAAAGCAAGGATATTCTTCTGGGCAGAGTTGGAGTGAAAAGACAATGTAAAAGGCCACAGGAAGCAAGACATTGCTACCGGGATTCTTATCTTTACATTCTATTGTTATTCTATATTATGTATTTAATATGTAGACAATGGAAATCTCATTTCAACTTGTGTTCAATCTCTCCATACTTCACATGAGTAACTAATTTCCAAATAGGTTGAGAAGTACTTAGCTAGCATGTCCTGAGATCTTCTCTTTATGTGATCATCTTGTCTTATGTATGCATCATTCACCCTTTAGAGATGCTCGGGAGAGTGGTCTAAAGATAGAATCTAGGCTTGGGAGAGTCAAATTAGAATCTAGGTTTGGGAGAGTCAGATTAAGAACAAGTTCTGTTTTCTATTATGCATCGCATGCACCCTAGAGATAGGATACGATAGTATGTAGTCACTTTGTGTATGTGTGCATTATTCATCATCACATAGACAAGAATAGAGGCTTAGACATAAGTCCTATCGACATTATCGTACACATCGCATGCGTCCTAGAAATAGGAACTATGGCATTTGCATCGAGAGATGACATGATGGAATACGAGATATACGCAGCAATATTGGGACCTAATTACACTCTAATTGCTTCTAAATTAAAGGAAAGTAGCAAGCAATTGAAGGAAAAACAGTGAATTAAAAGTGTAGAGATGCAACCTTTGAAGCTCCCGAAAGTCGCTTCTCCTCATTGAATCTTGACCCGAACTCTTTTGGACCACCACTAGAGTTGACCCAATATCCTCTGGACTCATAATCGAGTTGTGGGACCTGGTGGATGAAGAGAACCGAGAGAGAGAAAAGAGATGAAAATAAGGAATGGAATTTTGAGTAGGTTTGGGTGTTTCCTTTGTTTTTCACAAAGTTGTAATTTTCCAGCACAAATATCAAAAAACTAATTTTCAAAATGGCAAAAAGTTTTTTAACTAAATTGAAGAGCCTAATTTATAGAAAAAAAGCATGCAACAATTGCATGAAAAAACATCAGAAAATACAACACCTAGAATCCACTCACTTAGTGGGCTTAATGTCTCCACTATAAGCCAACACCTAGCCCACTATTTTGTTAGTGGAATTATCCAACAAAAGTTTGGATTTTTCCACTAACTATAGTCAAAAGGCAAAATAGTCATTTGGTCAAAGTCAAACTTTGACCAAAAAGTCAACATTTCGACTTTTATGATTTTATCCGTGTTGACTAATTTTGACCTCCCGAGCATCAATCTACATTTATTTTTTCGAAATTCAAATCACATTGGAATATAAGGTCGGTCAAAGTTTGACTTTTCAAAGTGAAAAAACAACTCTTTGACTTTTTACAACTTTATCCATTTCCATTATTTCCGAGCTTCTAAATATGAACATATTCATATTCTTGATAATTAAATCATATTTAAATATTAAAGCTGTATTTCTAAGCTGAAAAACCTGACCACTATATCACATATACTTGTCGGTTTCTCTATCTCTACCTAATTCGAACAATTCGAATTATTCTATCATACTGTTCTAAGTTTATTCCATATGAGCTAGTAGGGGAACCTAATAGACCTATAGATCATGGGCTCCAACGATCCGAGATTAGCTAGCTAACCTCTTTAGACAGAGCTAATCAACATTCATTAACTAACGGGTCATTCCACTAAAGTCTCGTAGTTACACTCCCCTCACTATAGATATATTTGTGTCCATTTGATATAACCATGATTAGTAAGTTAATCTTTCACAGGTTGTTCGTAATCTCGGCTGGGTCATAAAAATCATTTTACCCCCAGATCACATCTTATTTCTTAAGTTCCACTGATCCTCTAATGAACAATTGGTTTAAGGTCCAACCTATAAACCGAATCCCTCTCGGGCCAAAGAGAGGGTGGGGTCCCTTGTTCAAGACCTGGATTCAGTACTAAAGGGAACAACCTATCTACTGTCCCTATAACGGGTAGGAGTGAATTCCGTCTTGCACCCTATGTTCCCAGCTATCCACCCGATCTTACCCCTGAAATGGGAGGCTTATTGGGCCAGCGATATTGAGCTGCCCTCACCTATGCAGATCTAAGGATAATTCTGAGTGAACAGAAGTTCATAGTTAGCTTAGGATTAAGATTAAGTTATCTAGGTCATCAATTAACGAAATTGTCAGTTTTATACATAAAACGGTATTTAGAACATAAAAACTGACTATTTCATGTTTCAGTCTTATGTAAACTCTTTACATAGGATGCCCCCACTCACATATCTCTATATGAACGATTCAGGATCACATCGTTTGTACTAACTACAAAGTGGGCCGCATCCATAGTGTCCCCAAAATAAGGTGCCCAACCTTATTCGTATACTATAGACCATTTTGGCTATATATTTGAACTTGATCCACCTTTATGTCACTACATAAAGTTCAATCTACATTAAATAGCCTCAGGACTTTAGTTTATTGGATTCAAGATTACAATTTCAACAAAAAATTTATCGAAAAACAAAACAAAATATATTTATTAATTTACAAACTACGAGTTTTAGGACATAAAATCCAACAAACTCCCACTTGGACTAAAACTCCTAGTGGAGTATCACAATGTTGAATTTAAGTGAGAAATATATGAGTACAATAAACATATGAATACAATAAACTAGGGCATATACCCAAAAATTCTCCCATTTGTCCTAGATTACAAACTTCGTAGACCTAGACTCTATAGGTGACCTTCAAACACTTTAGCCGTTAGGGCCTTTGTAAAAGGATCAACAATGTTTTGCTCAGAAGTTATCTGAGTCACTACAATGTCTCCACGATGTACAATCTCCCGGATCAGATGGTATTTGCGCTCAATATGCTTTCCGCATTTGTGGCTTCTTGGTTCTTTTGAGTTTGCAATTGCACCACTATTATCACAATATAGGGTGATAGGCAGATGCATATTTGGAACTACTTCCAAATCTGCCAAGAATTTCCTCAATCATACTACTTCCTTTGCTGCTTCATAAGCAGCTACGTATTCAGCTTCCATTGTGGAGTCCACAATACAGTTTTGCTTTACACTTCTCCACACTACTGCTCCTTCATTAAGAGTGAACACTGATCCAGATGTAGACTTTCTAGCATCTTTATCAGTTTGAAAATCAGAGTCAGTATATCCAGTAAGGATCAAATCCTTAGTACCATACACGAGCATGTAGTTCCTCATTCTCCTAAGATACTTGAGGATATTTTTAACGGCAGTCCAATGATCATATCTAGGATTGGACTGATACCTACTGACTATCCCTACTGCATAACATATGTCAGGTCTAGTACATAACATTGCATACATCAGGCTCCCTACTATGGAAGCATAGGGAATGTGTCTCATATCCTCAACCTCTTGAGGTGTCTTAGGACATTGATCCTTTGACAAATGAATTCCATATCTATAAGGTAACAGACCTCTTTTGGAATTCTGCATCTTATACCTAGACAACATTTTGTCTATATAAGTTGCTTGAAACATGACTAGTGTTCTATTCTTGCGGTTTCGAATAATCTGAATCCCGAGAACGTACTGCGCATTTCCTAAATCTTTCATTTGAAACTGCGTTGCTAGCCACTTCTTGATGTCAACTAGGTAACCTACTTCATTCCTAATGAGTAGAATATCGTCAACATATAAAACTAAGAATGCTATAGTAGAATTGACGATCTTCTTGTAAACATAAGGCTCGTCAACATTCTGTTCAGAGCCATAAGATTTGATCGCAATATCGAATCTTATATTCCAAGATCTAGAAGCTTGTTTCAACCCATAAATAGATTTTTGAAGCTTACAAACCTTTTGTTCTTGACCTTGTGCAATAAACCCCTCTGGTTGAGCCATATAGATACTCTCCTCAAGATCGCTGTTTAGAAAGGTTGTCTTGACGTCCATCTTCCAAATTTCATAGTCATAAAAGGTGGCAATGGATAAGAGTATTCTAATCGACTTAAGCATGGCAACAGGAGAGAAAGTTTCCAATCCACTCCCTCTCTCTGGGTCTAACCCTTTGCCACAAGTCGAGCCTTAAAAGTCTGTACTTTACCAGCTTGGTCTCGTTTTCTCTTATAGGTCCACTTGCAACCAATTGTTTTTACATCATTTGGTTGATCTAAAAGTTTCTAGACAGAATTGAAGTACATAGACTCCATTTCGAGGTCCATGGCTTTGACCCACTGATCATAGTCCACATCTTTTATCGCCTGTTTATAGGTCGATGGATCCTCTATGCCATCATCAGGTATGACGACTTGTGTTTCTGTAAAACCCAAGTAATGGTCAGGCTGATGAACAACCCTCCCACTACGTCAAGGCATTCTCAACTCTTGAGAATGATGTGACTAACCAGATGTACTAGTTTTATCTACTACTTTAGTAGATGAACTAGCTCTATCTGTAGCGTCTTTGGAAATACTAGTCTACTGCGAGGTTGATGACTTCTTATGTGGTCTTCCTCTAAGAATGTGGCATTTGTCGATACAAATATCTTATTCTCTTGAGGATCATAAAATAGACCACCTTTTGTTTCTTTTGGATAACCTACAAATTGGCATAGTTTTGAACAACGTTCCAATTTTTTAGGATTTTACACCAACACGTGTGTCGGGAATCCCCAAATCCTAAAGTGACGTAAACTGCCTTTATGCCCTTTCCATAGCTCATAAGGTGTTTATGAAACACTTTTAGAGGGAACATTATTCAAAATATAGACAGCAATCTCTAATGCATGTCCCCAAAAGGAATCAGGTAACTCAGTAAAGCTCATCGTTGAGCGAATCATATCTAACAAGGTTCTGTTTCTTCTTTCAGATACACCGTTCTGCTGAGGCATATTAGGTGCAGAGAGTTGTGACTTGATTCCGTGTTCTATCATATAGTCCTGGAATCTTAAGTCCGTGTACTCTCCACCTCGATCTGATCGTATGTCTTAATTGTTTTACCTAACTGGTTCTCAACCTCAGCCTTATATTCTTTGAACTTTTCAAAAGAATCAGACTTGTGATGCATTAGGTAAATATGACCATACCTTGAATAATCATTAATAAAGCTGATGAAATATTCATACCCACCTCGAGCTTTGGCATTCATCGGTCCACAGAAGTCCGAATATACAAGCTCTAAAGGTATTGTGGCTCTGAGACCTTTTCCAATAAAAGATCTCTTAGTCATTTTTCCCTCAAGACAAGACTCACATGGAGGTAAAGAATTGTCTTCTAACTGATTTAGTAGTCCATTCTTAACCAATCTCTCAATCCTATTGAGATTTATGTGACCAAGTCTTAAATACCATAGATAGGAATTAGAAGAAACTTTTTGTCTTTTATTCTGAGTTCGACTGTTCTAAACATCTCAGTATTTAAGACAAATTTTGCTTTAGTTGGTCTTAACTTATATAAGATGTTTTTATGTATAGCAGAACAAATTTGAATACCTTTTCTGAAAATGAACGCTTCATTAACTTCAAAAGATATTCTATTGTTCCATAATATAAGCGATAGATATTAAATTCTTCTTCATAAGAGGTGCATACAAAACATTTTTAAGTATGATATATCTATCATTGAAAAACAACTTCAAGTCTCCCACTGCTTCGGCCGAGATAACCTCTCCTATTCCAATCTTGAGGGTGATCTCGCTTTCTTCAATTTTTTTCCAGGAACTAGTTTCCTGAAAAGAAAAGTAAAATGTGTAGTGGCTCCTGAAACTAATATCCAGGTTGAGGTATCATCCTCCACTAAACATGTCTCAGCAATTAGTAAATCATATTTACCTTGTGAGGCAGGGGCCTGAGGGCATTCCTCAGTTAAGACAAATCTCAAATCATCTATTACTAGTGTTGAATTCATATTGTTTTTCCATGTTGAGTAATTATCGCCATGTACTTTCTCAGAAGCTAAGAGTTGATCTAAAGAGCTAGTCATGCTGAAAAGAAAAACATATCCTTTTTAATAAAAACATTAATCTGTTAAATCCAATCAGGTTTAGAAAAAAATCTAATAATGTACCCTTCATTATATATTTTGCAACGATATTTCAATTGTTTAGAATAACCTCCACCGAGGGGTGATCGACTATTCCTCCGTGGAACCAAGACTATCTTGACTAGATACTATCACCAGAATAACTCTTATTCCTATAGTAACTTAGTTATCGCTACTTTGGTCAAGAATTTACTAACACTTAGTAATTCTCGTAAGTGTGACCCTCCATTTTCAGACCTCAAAGATCGGAATCATTATGCCCCCGAAGTTGGAAAGACAAGAATGAAAATGGACCTGAGAGACCCTATCTATTTCTAGAGTTCGCGGAGTTCTGAATCCTATAATATAGCCCTCCGATTGGTAAGGTCGTTCCCGGGCAGACATGCAGGCGCATTATAGGAATCTCACAGTGCGACCTAATGGAAGAGATCGTAGGATGTGTTGACACAGTTCCTTCTCCCACTTACTATGAACAACTTCCCCTATTCACCTTGGTATTGACTCATGCAAATACTCTCTGAATGGAGTCTGTTCCCAGGGTGGCCCAAAGCCAAGCATGAATGTCACGGTGTGAACTCTTAGGGACGCTAGAGCTAAAAGTACATTACTTCTCTCCAGCTGAAGTGTTCTAGACGATTAGCGTATAAAATACTTAGCGATACATTTCGGCTAACTAACATATCCTAAGTCTAGGTGATTCATTTGAGTATATCTTTTATACTGGATTTTTAACCTACGATGTCTAGGTGATAAACAAATTTTATTACCTCACACAGCTCACGCATGCTCATAAAACCGGTTTAACCTAACTCAAACGCCGGCTCGATCTCCAGGTAGTAGGTGTTCCGTGAACCGTCAACTTAAAAACCTTCAACCTTAGTCATCTTATCTGATTTTTTGCCAAGATCTTGCCGGGTGAGTTTTCTTGTAACTTCAGTTTTACAAGATATCGACCTATTTTCTATGAAAATTGGGATTTCTCGATGGTTAATCCTAAATGAGCATGCATCTTATCTTTGTTATAGATTTTAGAAGTCTAGGTTATTTTATAACAATTATAAAATAAATTATAACAATTATAACCCTAGAGCATTAATTTATAACATGATTCCTTTAATCAAACATGCTTTAATATAACATTTATATTAAAACTAAGCATGCATAGTATATATTTTAGAACACTTATAAGATATACAAATGCATGTCACATGTTTTTCCTATGGTGGGATTTTAAAACTATATGGCATACTATATACACACATAATCAAAGAACATTATACATCACATGCATAATAGGTAAACAACACTAAAGTGGACCGATTTTGGCATTCAATAAAAACAACTAACTAATTTATTACAAAATTTAGCAACCAGCTTCCCTGAACTGGCTTCAAACACTTTGAACCATCAGGAACCGCTCAGAAATCACTCGAACCTACCCGAAAACACCAAAAACCAAGTTGAACCGGTCAAACTGGCTCAACCAGGTCAAATGGACCGGTCTAGACCGTTTAAACTGGCTAGTCAACACATGCTGGGGCAGTCAACGGAAGTGCGGGTCGGGTCGACGGAGACGGGGTCGCGAGTAGGCGGGAGGCGCACGGGCAACTTCGAACCGGGTCGCGCGAATCGGAGGGAGGCGGACGCTCGAGTCAGATCCGGTCGGGCAGGCATGCGTGCAAGAGAATCTGGGTGGCGAACCAGGTCGGGTCGGGTCTGGGAGCTGAACTCTCGGGTCTGTGGCCAAAAATGGGTCTGTAAGCTTTTTTTCTCCATTTTTGTTGCAGTTCTCTCTCCTATAATCAAGCAATTAAAGCCTAAATTCAACTCTAATGACTCCAACAAATTTACAGACCCTTTTTAACACATTAATGCTCATAAACAAGTGAGCAATTACAAATTTCCATAAGAAATTTAAAGAGAAAAAATGCCAAAATCATAATAAATCCTCTTTAGTCCCCATTTCATTCAACACTTGAATAGATAGGAAAAAAACACCCACCAAAAGAAATTGAGAGTAATTCTAGCATGCTCTGATACCACATGATGGAATACGAGACAAACACGGTAGAATTGGGACCTAATTACACTCTAATTGCTTATAAATTAAAGGAAAATAGCATGCAATTGAAGGAAAAACAGTGAATTAAAAGTGTAGAGATGCAACCTTTGAAGCTCCCAAAATTTGCTTCTCCTCATTGAATCTCGACCCGAACTCTTTTGGACCACCACTAGAGTTGACCTACTATCCTCTGGACTCATAATCAAGTTGTGGGACCCGGTGGATGAAGAAAACCGAGAGAGAGAAAAGAGATGAAAATAAGGAATGGAATTTTGAGTAGGTTTGGGTGTTTCCTTTGTTTTTCAAAAATTTGTAATTTTCGAGCCCAAATATCAAAAAACTAATTTTCAAAATGGCAAAAAGTCTTTTAACTAAATTGAAGAGCCCAATTTATAGAAAAAAGGCATGAAAAAACATCACATAATAACAACACCTAGAATCCACTCACTTAGTGGGCTTAATGTCTCCACTATAAGCCAACACCTAGCCCACTATTTTGTTAGTGGAATTATCCAACAAAAGTTTGGATTTTCCCACTAACTATAGTCAAAGGGCAAAATAGTCATTGGGTCAAAGTCAAACTTTGACCAAAAAGTCAACATTTTGACTTTTTATGATTTTATCTGTGTTGACTAATATTGACCTCCCGAGCATGAATCCGTATTCATTTTTTCGAAATTCAAATCACATTTGAATATAAGGTCGGTCAAAGTTTGATTTTTCAAAGTCAAAAAATAACTCTTTGACTTTTTACAACTTTGACCATTTCCATTATTTTCGAGCTTCTGAATATGAACATATTCATATTCTTGATATTTAAATCACATTTAAATATTAAAGCTGTATTTCTAAGCTAAAAAACCCGACCACTATATCACATATACTTGTCAGTTTCTCTCTCTCTACCTAATTTGAACAATTCGAATTATTCTATCATACTGTTCTAAGTTTATTCCATATGAGCTAGTAGGGGAACCTAATGGACCTATAGATCATGGTCTCCAACGATCCGAGATTAGCTAGCTAAACTCTTTAGATGGAGCTAATCAACATTCGTTAACTAACGGGTCATTCCACTAAAGTCTCGTAGTTACACTCCCCTCACTATAGATATATTTGTGTCCATTTGATATAACCATGATTAGTAAGTTAATCCTTCACAGGTTGTTCGTAATCTCGGCTGGGTCATAAAAATCGTTTTACCCCCAGATCACATCTTGTTTCTTAAGTTCCACTGATTCTCTAATGAACAATTGGTTTAAGGTCCAACCTATAAACCGAATCCTTCTCGGACCAAAGAGAGGGTGGGGCCCCTTGTTCAAGACCTGGATTCAGTACTAAAGGGAACAACCTATCTACTGTCCCTATAACGGGTAGGAGTGAATTCCGTCTTGCACCCTATGTTCCCAGCTATCCACCCGATCTTACCCCTGAAATGGGAGGCTTATTGGGCCAGCGATATTGAGCTGCCCTTACTTATGCAGATCTAAGGATAATTCTGAGTGAACAGAAGTTCATAGTTAGCTCAGGATTAATGAAATAGTCAGTTTTATACATAAAACGGTATTTAGAACGTAAAAAGTGACTATTTCATGGTTCAGTCTTATGTAAACTCTTTACATAGGATGCCCTCACTCACATATCTCGATATGAACGATTTAGGATCACATCATTTGTACTAACTACAAAGTGGGCCACATCCATAGTGTCCCCAGAATAAGGCGCCCAACCTTATTCATATACTATAGAGCATTTTGGTTATATATTTGAACTTTATCCACCTTTATGTCACTACATAAAGTTCAAACTACATTAGATAGCCTCAGGATCTTAGTTTATTGGATTCAAAATTACAATTTCAATAACAAATTTATCGAAAAACAAAACAGAATATATTTATTAATTTACAAACTATGAGTTTTAGGACATAAAATCCAATAATGACATGTTGTTGTGTGTGTGTAGCTTGATCGCATAACTTGAATGCAATCTTAGGAAGTGTTAACTAAATCCCTTCTCAACCTGTTCATCGCATACTCATTGTAATTTTCGATTTCATCAACTCTTTACTTGAATCTGTCGCTTAGAAATATACTTAAAACAAAACACCATCCAACTTATTTGTTCTTGCCACCGCAAAGGAATCAAATTTACTGTCGCATAGTAACTCAGTAGTCCATGTGTTCGACCTTGGACTTACCACAAAACCTAGTGAGATTTATAGTTGGGTTTTACAAGGAAAACTTGCATGTGCAACGCATAATTCATCACCGCAAACATACATCATAATCGCATCACATTTACAACGCATCAAGCTGCTAGAAGGAACTAATTCTCTGTAAATAAGAACAAACGTGATTAGTGGCTCTTGAATCAAGTATCCATACTGGTCATTTTCCACTAAACAAGTTTCCAGAATAAGTAAATCATATTTACCTTCTTTTTCTTTCTTCTTCTCAACAAGGTACTTGGGGGAAATTGCGTTTCTAGTGGCCATTCACATTACAATGGAAGTATTTGCCCTTGTCAGCCTTAGTTTTGCCCTTGCCTTTCGCAGCAGCGGAAGCCTTCCCTTCCCCTCCTTTATTTTTTAGGATCTTTTTAGAACCATAGGTCGAAAGAATAGACTTAGTTCCAGAAGATGAACCCTTATATAACATTTTGGAATAGGCAACATTTGCCTCTTCTTCTACTTATCCCTTACCATTCATAAGGAACTCAAAACTCTGTAACTCGTTTAGAAAGGTAGCCATGTATTGTATTCTGTTCATAACCACATTGCTGCGGAATTGAAGAAAACTCTTTGGAAGAGATTCTAAAATAAAGGACACTTGACTCTACTCGTTGAAGACTGCACCACTCATTTCAATGACATTGAACTGGACATAGGTCAAGAACATGTTCTCTCATTGATTGGATTTCTTTCATGCGCACATTGTAAATGTACTTGAGGGCCTCGTACTGGATCTAAATGGACGGTTGTCCAAACTTCTCCTGCAGGGACTCCATGATCTTACATACAGACATTATGGCCTCATGCTTCTTGGTAAGAACGTTAGATGAACTTGCCAAGATGTAGACTTAGGCCTTATCATTGGCCTTTATCCAACAGTCATAAGCATCCTTCAATGCTTGAGATGCATTTCGAGCGGGGACTGGAGGACATTCCTTCGTCAAGACAAACTGTAGATCATCAATAACAAGAATCGTATTTAGGTTATATTTCCACGTCGTATAGTTTTCACCAGTTAATTTCTCAAATTTAAGCAAAAATATGATTGTGGAAGACATGTTGAAACATATAACAATCAATTGACCGTGTTAGTTATATTTATCATAACCCATTACTTAATAATCCAATCAATTTAGTAAAAACATATGTAATTATAGAACCCTAATTAAACTATTGATTTTCGTTTTTGCAACGATACTTTAGAGGTTTAGAGCAAACTTCCCCTGAACTGAGACAATCTCAGCCAATCACTAACACCAGAATAACTTTTATTCCTATAGTTTTAAGCTATCGTTGTTTCGGTAGGATTCGTTAACTAACTTAATTATTCCCGTAAGTGTGACCTTCCCATTTTCGGATCTCAGAGGTATGCTTCAACAGGCTATGTAAGGGAAAGACAACTAGTGAAGATTAACCTAAGAAACACTATCCATTCCTGGAGTTTGCGTTATTCTGACCCCTATGATCAAGCCCTCCGATGGGATGGTCGCTCGAGGATGACATGCAGGCGGAGCATAGTGTTAGGGTTGATGACCCAAATCTTGTGGCTTCTGTAGTTTGTAATTGTAATGTACAAACAATTTTATTTATTTTATCAAGTATAAGATATTTTATTCGACATTTAGTAGAATTAACCCACAAAACCAGTAAACTAACATCCAAAGTTATCATTTGTAGCTTAAACATGTATGTAGAGACATACAAGTGGATCATGTCTTAGTGATAATCTAAATGGTTTGTAATAGATGGATATGGATACCTTATCCTGGTAATGAAGGATCCCTGTGAAGGGTGCACAGTGGAAGCGAATAGTCTCAATTCTAAAAAATTTAAGAACATAATTTTACAGAGAAATAGAATAGATCATGCATTTAATTAAACAAAACATACAACATGCTTGAGAAACTAAGAAGAGAAAAAGGGAATAGAAGACTTACCCTTAAAGAAGAAAATCTTCACGTTTCCTCTACCACAAAAGCAACCTTGGTATTCTCTGGATAAGAATCCAGAAGGAGTGAGCTCTGATTATTTTGGTGAGGGAAGGGATTGAGAGAGGAGAAGAGAGGAAGAGCCTTAGATCTCATAACCCCTTGTGTGATTTTTCTATGTTTCCTTTCTTCACCACACAGAGAAGAAGGAAGTGTAACTAACCCACAAACACGATCTGGAGAGAAAGAGGTGGGATGGAGTTACAACTCCCTCCCAAATAACATTAATTCAAAAATAAGTAAATTACATAAAATTTATTTATTTATTAATAAATTATTTAATATATATTCATATGATAACTGCCTTATCACATAATATATATTAAACTATATATTATATCAAATATAACATACCTTTCTCAGACCAATGACTTTTAATATAAATCACATTTATATTAATTTTAACCATATGAATCCAATTTATATAATTAATATTTGAATCATATTCAAATATTTATTTCCTCTTCTAAATACTTAATATTATAATGTATCAAATACATTATAGTAATTATATCATGTATAATTAAATTAACTTAATTATATCACATATAATTATTTCTCTCAATTAATTTGAACAATTCAAATTAATCCAACAATTGTCATTAAAACCCTTTAAGCTACCAAGGGGACCTCATGAACCTATAGCTTGAAGCTCTAACGGTACATGAATAGTTAATTAAACTTTTTGATTTAAATTATTCACCATCCGTTAATTGACGGGCGCTCCACTAAAGACTGTCAGTTGCACTCTTCGCACTACAGATATTTTTTTGTGTCCATTGGATATAACCAATCAACAGTGACCCTTCACAAATTGCTCGTAAGTACAACTAGGCCAAAATTACCATTTTACCCTTGTAGTTACTTATAACTCCTTAAGTACCACTGATCCCTCTAATGAATAATAAATCATAGTCTAACTATGACCAAACCCCTCTTTGGTCATGAGAGGGTGTGGCGCCACATTGTTCAAGCCCCGTAATCAGCAAAATTTGTCTACTTACCCCGACATTAGGGAAGGAGTGAAATCCTTCTTGTGTAGTTATGTTCCCAGCTCTCTAATCAGACGAATTACCAAAATTGTAGGCTTGTTGAGTCAGCGATCTGGCCACTCTCACCCATATAAATCAAAGGACTGCCCTCATAAGCAGGAGTTGACAACTCACTCAGGATTCAGGTCATGTTACCTATGGTCATCCTGATGACACATAAATAAAATGTTTATACAAACTATAGGACCCTACAAGATTTAGGGCATTAACTCCAACAGGTAACACTACGAATACGACCCATTTTGTAGTTGTTACAATTGTTGTAAAGTGCTACAAATGATATGATCTTGATCATTCATGTAGAGACATGTGAGCGGAGGTGTTATATAAAAAGGGGTTTGTATAAGACCACACCACAAAATGAATAGTCTCATTATATAACATCGTTAATAATAGAGACTTACATTTCACAAAGATAACCATATGTGACATGACCTAAATCCTGAGTGAGTTGTCAACTCCTGAATATGAAGGTGGTGCTTCTTATTTATATGGGTGAGAGTGTCTAGATCGATGACTTAATATGCCTACCATTTTGGGGATTCGTCTGAATGGGAAATTGGGAACACAGCTACACAAGACGAAATTCACTCCTTCCTTAATGTATGGGTAAGTAGATAAATTGCTCCTCTAAAAGCTGGTTCCTGAGATTAAAGAATGTGGCACCACACTCTCTCATGGCCCGAGAGGGATTTGGTCATAGTTGCACTATGACTTATTATTCATTAGATGAATTAGTGGTACTTAAAGAGTTAGATGTAACTAGAGAGCAAAACGGTAATTTTCGGCCAACTGTACTTACGAGCAATTTGTGAAAGGTCATCATATTGTTGACTGGTTATATCCAACAGACACAAAAATATTATGTAACGAGAAGAGTGCAGCTATCGGATTTTAGTGAAGTGACCGATAATTAATGAATATTTAATAATTTAATTATAGGAGTTTAATTAATTATTCAAGTACTATTGGAGCTTCAATCTACAAGTCCATAAGGTCTCATCTGTAGCTCAACACGGATTACTGAGAGTTAATTGTTCAAATTAATTGAGGGATTTAATTATATATGATTTAATTAATTTAAGTTAATTCTATGTGATATAATTAATATAATGTATTTGATATATTATAATATAAATTTCATTTCAAAGGAAATAAATATTTGAGTATAATTCAAATATTAATTATGTGAATTGAATTCATATAATTAAATTTAGTATAAATGCGATCTGTATTAAATATCATAAATGATTGAGAGAAATAAAACTATAGGATATATTGTATTTGACACAATATAAAACAATAGGTTATATGTTATATATGATATAACATATAGTTATATATATAATAAGTTAGTTATCATATATATATATTTGTTATTTAAATTAAATTATCTTTTAATTAATTTATTGTTTTAAATTCAAGGGTGGGAAATAACTTCCCTCCCCTTAATTATCTCTCAATTAAAATGTGGTTAGTGGAGGCAGTTTTGAGAGGGGATTCATCTTCATCATCTTCTTCACAGAGAGACTCTCTGTGTATGTTCTGTAAGCTCCCCCTGTAAAAGAATTTTTTTTCTCTCCTCTAAAATCTTTTTCCCTTTTCCTAAAAGAACATAGAGCCCACACCTCCTGTGATTCTCAACCCCTGAGGAGTATACAGAAGGCTCGGTGTCCTTTTGGTTTGTTGTGGTTTTAGACATAAAAATTCATGAAAGGTTCGTTACCTTTTTGGAAAGGAATTACGTGAAGAACGGTTCTTCAAGGGTAATTTTTCTTGAAACCCTAGTCCTATTCCTCCTCTTGTTTACATGTTATAATTTTCTGTGATAATGCATAATGTTATCTGTAATTTTATGTTTATGTGAAATATTGAAAATTGGGAACAATCTCGCTTCTCTGTGGAACTTCACAGTTCCTTCTCATAGGAATCTCACGGTGTAACCTAATGAATGAGATATTAGGATACATTGACATGCGTCCCTCTCCCACTTACTATGACCACTTTCCCCATTCACCTTCTTATTGACCCATGCAAACACTTTTCGAAAGGAGGTCATGCCTAGGGCAACACGAAGCCGAGCATGAATCTCAGGATGTGAACTCTTGGGGACGTGAGAGTTGAATCTTGATATATCACATATACCAACATACTCCCACTAAAATATTCTAATACTTTTAGTTTATTATGCTTAGTTAAAACCCGACTAATGAATTTATCTAAGTCTTTCTAAATTTGCTCAATATAACATTTATATTGAATTATTTAACAATACTTGATTTTATTTATTAAACATTTATAATAAAATCAATCATTTATTGCATGTTTATAAAATATTTGCCCAATTCACTTTCCAAGTTGGTTCCCAGGTGAAGGTGTTCTATTTCCATCAGCTTAAATATCTCCTCCTAATTAGATCTTTCCTTAGACAAAAGTCTCTTATGGGTAATTATTTTATAAATGTAATCTTTTAGTTAAATTCATTGTAATCCTATGAAAACAAATTAAAAGGATTAACCTATTCTTAATCCCATCAGAAATAACATAAGTCTAGGTTGATCAATTTTAAACTATTTAAAATTAATTTGGACCTATGTTTGCATGCAACTTTTGATTATAGATTTTAACTATCTCATTGAAACTATAACTCTTTATATTTTAAAGCTTTATTAAAATCTATAAATTTGCATCTAATGACATCGATTAAATAAAAAAATTATATTTATCTAAATAATGTCATGCTCAATGCAAATTCAATTTTCACTTAATAAATATACCACTTATATAAATCATTTATGAAAAACAAGCATTCACATACACATTCCACTATTTATTATAATAATTTTAATATATAGTATGATGCATGGACATGCTAAGGTTAATCATATATCACTAACATAACACTTGTATCATGAAGCATGAGCATGCTAATTTAATCATGCATCTATAAAATATAACCCTTTATAATTAGCATGTACATATTTATCCTAGGGTGGGTATTTTTTGATCTATATGACATACAATATGTAATATGAATTCAAATATTAATTTAAACATCTATCAAATGCATAAATAAATTAATAAACAACAAAAATTGGACCAATTTTGCCACCCTAATGCAAAATTAATTGATTAAATCAATATAACTATTATATTAATTTAATTAGTTAATAATAAATTAAATAATACAACGAGAATTAGGTAAAAAAAAGTTGCAGCCGAAGGTCCTCATGCATGCAGCCTGCACTCCATTAAACTTCAAAGCATTGCAATGCTAAGGGCAACATTGCAACGTTACGACTACTTTATGTTGCATCTGTCTTTCAGCATTGCAATGTTGCGATAGTAGTGTCGTGACGTTGAGCGACAAAATATTGTTGTTCACATTGTTTTCAGCTTCGAACTTACCCCGAACACTTCTGTTCCTTCCCGATCTCTTCAGCAACCATTGTTGTTTCGATCGACACGGACTTACAGACTCAAAGGAACGAGCCTTTATAATTTAATGTAAAAGTAAGCTAGTGCCAAAATAAAAAACATTCAATTTTTGCAAACCGATATTCAAACATTCTTAATGAAGAATATAAAACCGACCTCTTGATGATGGAAAATTAGAAGTCAATTTTACTCAACAACTAAAATCCCTTGGACGCGGTATGCAATGGTCATGCGTCGAACTGATAATGTGTTAATGAATGTATGCAATGACCATGCGTCCTGCCACAAGTTTTCTTACGCTCATGCCAAGTATAACGCGAACGCAAGTTTCTCGGGTAATCCGAGGTCGAACACAGGGACTTGTAGCTATATGATTGCGGTGATGTGCATGCGGTGGTTTAAATAAAAGAATGAAAGGGAGGTTGCTAATTAACCCTACTCCTACTCCTATGTAACAGACAACGCAATGAGAATATGCATGAAAGGTAGAGATACGACAAACCTTGACATGAAATAAATGTATGAGAAAATAGATAAAATATAGAGATGATTTCATTACAACTCTTAAGAGTGACCGCAAGGGCAACCTTAGTCAACGTAAGCCATGCGTTCATGCAACACACATACAATAGTAAACCACCTCTCGGTGTGAATGCTACAGCTTCTAATGCTAGAACGCATGCGATATATGCGGTAAGTCTATAGGACCTACACATAAGTCTCTATTCTTATTTATGCGATGACAAAGTGAGACACACACAAATAAGGCGACCACATAATATCATACCTATTTCTAGGCTGCATGCGATGCAGTGTTGACAAACAGAGCTTATCTCTAAGTCTCTATCTCTTTTTTATGCCGATCTGATCTCGCTCTCTCGAGTCTAGATTCTAACCTAGCTCTCTCAAGTCATTAGGTTCTTTCTTTAGACTCACTCTCGAGTAGCTCTAAAGGGGTGTTGGGCACAACCTAAAACAAGACAAACGCATGAACTTGGTTGACGCAAGATTATTACAATCCTTAATGAACAATGCATACATTGCTTAATGCGACCAACCACCTATCCTCCCGGGAAGTTGGTTGTTGTTGACTTTACTCATAGACAAGCAATGCGTTAGCCTATAGACAGGCGTTCTGCAGCTTCACACTAAGCAAATAAGCTTACTCACACACTCACGCAATGCACACCTCTCGATGGGTTGCTACATGCTTCATATCCCTAATCCACATGACTAAGTATGCAATACCCAAGCAATCCCATTAAGTGTTGCAATGAAAGTAAAAATGCTAACCAAGAAGATGGAGATGGAGTTGGAGGAAACAGAGAAGTGCATTGAAAACAAATTGTATTAATTCCTTAATCACAAAATTTCATACAATACAATATAAGAAAAGAAAGGAAAAGGAAATGACCGGCTGGAAGCAAAGACTTGCTTCCAGCGAATGTGCGTCAAGGCTGCTGGTGGTGCCATGGATGGGCAGAGGAGCTAACTCTCTCGAGATTTAGCTCCGGTCGAAGGCTCCGATCGTCACTTGGAATGGATGAAGAAGTTGAAGAACTCTCAGCCATCTTCTCATGCAGTTTGTCTGGATCACGAGGAAAGTCCTCGGTTTACAAGGATCATCCCCCGGATAACTTGAATTTCAGCTCATCGGCTTCTATTTATAGAGCTTGGGTTGCCGATAGCATTAATTTGACTGCTCTGAGTCTGACATTCAGCGTGTTAGTCCTTTCTGAACTTCTACCACTAATGGCGTGGTAAGTGAAATATCAACATCATCTTTTGGTTTTTTTCTCGAGGTAAATACGTTGATACGTTCATTCCACCTACCTTGCGTTGATACCATTAGTTTGCATTCTCACACAGCCACAATCATTCAATGAGTGCATTCGCTTAATGTCACAACTCTACATGATGACCGCAATCGCTTGACGAGTGCAACTCCCATGCGATGGACGCATACGGCTGATTACCATAACATCCATGCGTTGATCGACGTGTTCGACTTTGCGATGGAGTGTTTCTCCGCATGCGATCATCTATGCGATGGTTTGGTTTCCACATTTGCATTCATTTCCTACATTAGCTACAAAAATAGAACATTGAACGCATAATTAACGCAGAATAACGGGTTGGCTAAGATTCGACATGCTGATCAATGCAAGCTCATTTTCTCGTGTATTCCTATCATGATTGCCGCATATTCTGCTATAACAGTAAAAATTTATATTTCCTTTTTAATTATGCATGCACTATGATGATAAAGATATTATTGAGATACTACATTCTAAATGTATGCATTGATAGTGATATGCTCGTAGTATGCGCTGAATTAGTGCGTGTCAAAAGTTTCTTTGCGCTGAAACCAAGTATAATTCCAATGCAAGTTTCTTAGAATGATCCGAGGTCGAACACGTGGATTGCTGTCATTAATGCGATATTAATGTGATATATGCGACTGGTTATAATAATGAATAAAGAATTTTGGTTTGTGCAGAAATATAAATTGTGCTGAAAGTAAAAATGTGTTGATAAAGTAAATTCCTAAACTACTATGATATAGGGGTCGAGGAATGGCTGTGAAGTTGTCTCTTATTCTTAGAAGAAGAAGCAACATCATGTTTTTTAGCGGAAGATCCTTTTTTCTCAACAGTGACAATATTTACCTCCGCTTCTTGTCCTTTTGTACTCAAAAGTGACTGAAAAGCCTGTAGCTCATTGAGAACTGTAGTCAGGTTGTATTCTATATTGTTCATTAATGTATTAGTGCGAAATTGTAAGAAGCTCTTCAGAAGAGACTCTAGAATAAAACAAACTTGGCTTCTCTCATCTACGACATCTCTGTTTACCTCTGCCATATTGAAATGGACAATCATGTCCAGGACATGATCTATGTCTCTAACAGAGGCCCCTTCTTTCCTTTGGCAGTTGTAAACATATTTGGCTGCATCATGCCTCGGGAAAAGAACGGTTGTCCAATGATCCCACATAGAGATTCCATAATATCTTTAACAGTATACATGCTTTCGTATTTCTTAGCTAAGACATCAGATATGTTAACAAGAATGTAGACACAGGCTTTCTCATTTACATTTGTTCATCTGTCGTATAATTCCTGAACAGTTCGATTTACATTTGAACTAGGGATGGGAGGACACTCCTCTGTCAAAACGAAACTCAGATCGTCTATCACCAGTATTGTGTTCAAATTTGATTTCTATATAGTATAATTGTCCCCAAGTAATTTATCCAAAGCCAACAATTGTACTAATGAACTAGCCTCTCTAAAAATATAAACAAATTCTTTATTAATGAATCTTTTAAACCCAATCATGTTTTAGCAAAGTAATAATGTATCCAAATTTCATTATTTTTGCAACAATACTATAGTGAGTCAGAATAAGTGCTACCGAGGGGAAGTCAAATACTCCTTCACTAAAGCAAGACATTCTTGACTAAATACTATCTCCAAAATAACTCATATTTTGATAGTCATTTAGCTACCATTTTCGTTCAAGAACTTATTAACACTTAGTAATTTTGTAAGTGTAACCCTTAATTTTTAGACCTCAGAGGTCAGCCACAATAATGCTATCGAATTGTAAGTCAAGGTTGGAAAACAGCCTAAGAAATCCTATCAATTTCTGAAGTTTGAGTTGTTCCGAACCCATGTTACAACCCTCCGAGGGAATAGCCATCGTTAAACGACTAGCAAGGTCGACTTAACGACGAGAAGTAGGCGCAATATAACAATCTCATGGTCTAAACCAACATAAGAGACCACAGGATGTGTTGACACATATCCTTCAACCATTTACTATAAACTACTTCCCTCATTCACCTTGATCTTGACCCATACAAACACTTTCCGAATGGAGGTCACTCCTAGGGTGACACGAAGCGTCATATGAATCTCACGGTGTGAACTTTCTAAGTATGTGAGAGTTGAAACCAATATATCATATATTTGATTTTACATTGAAAAACTTCCCCTTATTCACCTTGATATTGACTCATGCCAACACTTTTCGAATGGAGGTCACTCCTAGGGTGACAACAAATGTCGCATGAATCTCATGGTGTGAACCTCTTAGGAGGTGAGAATCAAAATCAAAACATCACTTTTGATTTTACTGTAACTTCCCCTATTCACCATAATCTCGATTTATGTAAACACTTTTCGTATTGAGGTCACTCTTAGGGTGACACGAAGCGAAACATGAATCTCGATTGTGAACTCTTAGGGACACAAGAGCTCAAAACAACATATTGTATATGTTTTTAATCTCTAACTGAAGCATTATTTAATTCCCACTTAAGTGTTCTAATAACATATCATACATGCTATTAAACTCCCACTGATGTATCCTGACATTTGTTTGGGTGTACCTTTACTTAGGTTTGTTCTGGCTAATTAAACAACCTAAGTCTAGGTGTTTATCCAAGTAAAATGTTTATATTTGGATTAACCTACGATGTCTAGGTGATAAACTAGTTTTAAAATCTCACACTGCTCACGTATTACTCATAAAACTGGCTAACAACACTCAATTATTCGACCATAATCCCCAGGTAGGAGGTGTTACATAAACTGTCAACTTAAATACCTCCAGCCTTAGATAGGATTATATACCGGTTGAGTTTGTAACCACAAATTTATAAGATAACGACCTATTTTAACTATTAAAAGAAGTAGTTAGCCTACGTGAGGATGCAACTTATCTTTGTTATGGATTTTAATGTCTATCCCAATTTTATAACAACTTATAAAACTTTAGACATGCTTTGCATCCATAATGTACATAAGATACCTCATGATTTATTATAATATTTTTATTAAAACATCTGAAACCCTAAACATGCATACTATATATTATAACACCTTATAGCATACTTTTAATGCATGTAACATGCTTTCTATAGTGGGATTTTAAATCTACATGACATACTACATGCACATACAAGATTTATTTCATTATAACATACATCACATGCATAAATAATTAAACACGGACAGATATGGTTTAGTTTTGGCATTTTAAAGCAAACAATGGTGTAATTATTACAATAATAACCAAAAAGTTGCTCCAAAACACTCCTGGACCACTCGAACTATCCTGAATCGGTCCTAAACCTCTTGAGCCAAACCTCCAGTGCTAAAAAAAAGGTTGAATCGGACAAAAAACCATCGAGTACCATCAAGCATCGAGTATGCCATCGAGCATCGAATATACCATCGTGCATTGAGTATGCCATTGAGTATGATCGAGTATCGAGTATGACATCGTGCATCGAGTATTTACGAAAATACCATCAAGTACAATCGAGTATGGCATCGTGCATCGAGTATTTACGAAAATACCATCGAGTGCAATCGAGTATGGCATCGTGCATCGAGTATTTACCAAAATACCATCGATTAAATGCCATCGAGTAGAATTGAGTTATACAACCTAATTGCAACTCTAATGACTCCAATCAAATTATAGATACTTATTCACACATTAAGGCTCATCAATCAAGAGCCAATTACAAGAATTACAACATAATTGAGGAGAATTCAATGCCAAAACTCAGAAAAACCATATCAGTTCATAATTTTTATACAACTTATGAAAAATACCCAACAAGCACAAATTAACTCAAATTAAATGCTTAAATGATGCCCTGATACCAATTGTTGGAATACAGAAATATGGAGCGAAAGAAAAGAGAATCATTAAGCATTCTAATTCTTCAACTTTGACATCAAATTAAGCATGTTCATATGGTATTAAGAGGGTTTCATTACATACATTTGAAAATACTCTTCAAACTAGAAATACAACTACAATCTTCTCCAATCCAGGTCGTGGACCACCACTAGAACTTTCCTACTTTACTTTAGGAGCCTTAAATTGAGTTGTGGGACTCCAAACAAGCTTGAACTTAGAAAAATTGATGGAGAGATTTTCTAGTTTTTCAGCTAGTTGAAAAGCAACTTCTTCAACCTTAAAAAACTCAGCAATTTTGCAATTGCATCAGCTTTTCCACTCAATCAAGTGTGGTTTAATTACATGACTCTCATGCAAAACTTATCACTCCAAGTGATTCCAGCTACTCTTTGAATTTGGTGGTGGAATTGTGTATAAGAAGGTGATTAACCTTATTGCTTGAAAATGGGAAAATCCCACATTGGGATTTTTCTCCATTTTAAATTTTCCTTTTTTTAAAAAAAATTGAAATTTATTTTCAAAAGCAAATTTTTTTCTAATCTTAATTTTTTAACTAAAATTGAAATTTTATTAATTTTACAAAAAATAATTCAATAATCAATTTTTCTAATAAAATTAATAATTAATTCTATTAATTTAATATCAAATATTAAATTAATTTTTCACCAGTTCTAATACAATGAATCCTTGTTCATGAAATTAATATAAAAATCATATTTATATATTATTGATTCTCCAAATACTAATTTTCTTAATTCGAATTTGAACGTTTTAAATCAACTTATCACACAATTCGAAGACTAATCCATTTATGAGCTAGTAGGGGGACCTAATGAACCTACAAATCATGAGCTCCAATGATTCGAGGTTAATTGGCTAAACTCTTTACGTCGAATTAACCCTTATTCGTTAACTACCAGGTCAATCTACTAAGGCCTAGTAGTTGCATTCCCCTCACCGTAGATATATTTTGTCCACTCGACATAACCATAATTAGTAAGTTAATCTTTCACAGGTTGTTCATAATAACGGTTGGGTTAAAAGTTATTTTACTCCCGAGATTACCTATTGTTCCTTAAGTCCCAATGATTCTCTAATGAACAATTGGTTTGTGATCCGATCATCAAACAAAATCCTTCTCGAGCCAATGAGAGGGTGGGGTCCCTTGTTCAAGACCCAGAATCAGCACATAAAGGAATAACCTCTCTACTACTGAAAGCAGGTAGGAGCGAATTCCATCTTACACTCTATGTCCCCAACTATCTACCCGGTCATACCCCTGAAATAGGAGGATTATTGAGCCCGCACTGTTGACCCAACCTTCACCCATGCAAATCTAAGGATAATCCCAAATAAACAAGAGTTCATAGTTAGCTCAGGATTAAAGTCAAGTTACCTAGGTCATCGTTATGAAATAGTCAATCTTAAATAATAAACAATGTTATAAAGTAAGAATGACATATTTTTGGTCCAATCTTATGAAAACTCATTTCACGGGACGACCCCACTCCTCATGTCACCACATGAGTGATGGAACACAAGACATACACAACGAAATAAGGATCTAATTCCACTCTAATTGCTTTTATTAAAAGGAAAATAGCATGCACAATAAAGGAAAAAACAGAAAATAAAAGGGATGAGATACAACCTTTGTAGCTCCCGAACAATGCATTTCCTCACTAAATCTCGACCCGAACTCTTCCGGACCACCACTAGAGTTGACCTACTATCTTCTAGACTCGGAACCAGGTTATGGGACCTGAGGAATGAAGAACCCGAGAGAGAGAAAGAGATGGAAAAATAAATGGAATTTTGTGGTTTGGGTTTTTATTTTTCTAGAAACACTTTGAAAACTAAAATTGGCAAAAAGTCAAAAGTTTTTCATCCAAATTCAAAAGCCCATATTTATAGAAAAGGGCCAAGGAACAATTGCATGAAATCAATTCATAAAAACCCAACACCTAGAATCCACTATCTAAGTGGGCTTAATGTCTCCACTATAAGCCAACACCTAGCCCACTATTTTGTAAGTGGAATTATCCAACAAAAGTTTGGATTTTTCCACTAACTTTAGTCAAAGGGCAAAATAGTCATTTGACTTTGACCAAAAGTCAACATTTTGACTTTTTATGATTATTCTGTATTGACTAATATTGACCTCCTGAGCATGAATCCGCATTCATTTTCTCAAAATTCAAATCACATTTGAATATAAGGTCGGTCAAAGTTTGACTTTTCAAAGTCAAAAGTCAACTCTTTGACATTTTACATCTTTGACCATTTCCATTATTTCCGAGCTTTCGAATATGAACGTATTCATATTCTTGATATTTAAATCACATTTAAATATTAAAAGTGTATCTCTAAATTGAAAATCTGACCACTATATCACATTTACTTGTCGGTTTCTCTCTTTTCACCTAATTCAAATAATTCGAATTATTCTATCATATTGTTCTAAGTTTATTCCATATGAGCTAGTAGGGGAACCTAATGGACCTATAGATCATGGGCACCAACCATCCGAAATTAGCTAGCTTAAATCTTTAGACGGAGTTAATCAACATTCGTTAACTAATGGGTCATTCCACTATAGTCCCGTAGTTGCACTCCCTTCAATATAGATATTTTTGTGTCCATTTGATATAACCATGATTAGTAAGCTAATCCTTCACAGGTTGTTCGTAATCTCGGCTGAGTCATAAAAACCGTTTTACTCCCAAGACTACATCTTGTTCCTTGAGTTCCACTGATCTTCTAATGAACAATTGGTTTAAGGTCCAACCTATAAACCGAATCCCTCTCGAGCCAAGGAGTGGGTAAGGCCTCTTGTTCAATACCTGAATTTAGTACTAAAGGGAACAACCTATCTACTGTCCCTATAATGGGTAGGAATGAACTCCGTCTTGCACCCTATGTTCCCAGCTATCCATCCGATCAACTGTTCTCACCTATGAAGATCTAAGGATAATTCCGAGTGAACAGGAGTTCATAGTTAGCTCAGGATTAAGATTAAGTTACATAGGTCATCAATTAACAAAATAATCAGTTTTATACGTCAAACGACATTTAGAACGTAAAAAGTGACTATTTCATGGTTTCGTCTTATGCAAACTCATTGCATAGGTTGCCCCCACTCACATATCTCTATATGAATGATCTAGAATCACATCGTTTGTATTAACTACAAAGTGCGCCTCATCTATAGTGTCTCCAGAATAAGACGCCCGGTCTTATTCATATACTATAGACCATTTTGGCTATATATTTGAACTTGATCCACATTTATGTAGTAACATAAATTTCAAACTATATTAAATAGTCTCAGGACCTTAGTTTATTAGTTTAGCAGTAGTAGTAGTAGTAGTAGTGGTAGTGGTAGGGGTAGTGGTAGTGGTAGTGGTAGTAGTGGTGGTGGTGGTAGTGGTAGTGGTAGTGGTAGTGGTAGTGGTAGTGGTAGTCATGGTAGTCGTGGTAGTGGTGGTGGTAGTAGTAGTGGTAGTCGTGGTAGTAGTTGTCATGTTGTCGTCGTGGTGGTAGTCGTGGTGGTAGTAGTCGTGGTAGTAGTAGTCGTGGTCGTAGTCGTGGTTATCGTAGTAGTCGTAGTCGTAGTAGTAGTCGTAGTAGTAGTCGTCGTAGTAGTCGTGTAGTAGTCGTAGTAGTCGTAGTCGTAGTCGTAGTAGTAGTCGTCGTCGTAGTAGTCGTAGTCGTAGTTGTAGTCGTTGTAGTCGTAGTCGTAGTCGTCGTCGTAGTCGTCGTAGTAGTCGTAGTCGTCGTCGTCGTCGTAGTTGTCGTAGTCGTAGTAGTAGTAGTAGTAGTCGTCATCGTCATCATCATCGTCATAGTCGTCGTCGTGGTCGTCATCGTAGTCGTGGTAGTCGTGGTAGTCGTAGTAGTAGTAGTCGTCGTAGTAGTCATAGTAGTCATCGTAGTCGTCGTCGTCGTAGTAGTAGTCGTAGTAGTAGTCGTCGTAGTCATCGTAGTCGTCGTAGTCGTCGTAGTCGTCGTCGTCGTAGTCGTAGTTGTCCTCATCGTCATCGTCGTAGTCGTCGTAGTTTTTTTATAAAATATTGTTTACCAATGAAAATTTGATGCTTAATTATCCTATATCTCACAAAAGGCATTGTTTTGACTAAAATAGTACAAATGAATTGGATTCAAAATTATCCCCTCATCCATTGGGAGGCTATATTAACCCTTGTTTTAATTGAGGATGTCAACATATGTGATTTCACTATACAAAATGTTCCTAAGATTAGATTCGATGTTATCAATATCTAAGGTTGAACAACCATTATAAATACCAAGCTTCTCAATATTCAAGGGTAAAACATCCATAGAAAGTTTCTAGGAAGTAGCAATAAAAAATATTGTATAATAATGAGTGTTGAACCACATCCCCCTTTGCATCCTATTGAGGATATCAATGATACACACGTGCAAGAAATAGGAAGGTTGGCGGTGGAAGACCACAACAAGAAAACAGGAGACAATTTGAAGTTCGTGCATGTGATAAATGGCTTGATCAGTGAAAAATTCCTTCTACCTGGGTTTAGAGAAGGAATATTATATCACCTCGTGGTGGAGGCTGAAACCATCGATAAAATTAATTGGACATATGTGGCGAAGGTGTTAGAAGTTCTCGGAAACGGCCCATTATTTGATTATCTGTTCGAATCTTTTGAACCCGTTCTCCCCTACAACAACTGCAAGCCTTGATATTGGCCTCATCTCTCTACTTACCTTAAATAGGTTATACCCTTAAATACTTTATCTATGAATAATGTTGGCACGGTATAAATAAAATACTAGATACTTATCTATTAAAGTCTTTTGTACATTCATGTGCATGGTGGTGCTTTTCTTTTTCCTCATTCTATTATATTCTATGAGCGAACAAATAAGTACTATTATCACAAAGTACATGAATATACTAACTCATTAACTCGAAATATTTGTATTAACACAATACCGGTCATTCATTTTCATAACATATAGTAGTAATACTAGTTATTTTATTTGAGATATATATAAAAAGTTAGACATAATTTGTTATATGAAAAGTCGAACGTCGGCAAGAATTATATTAATATCTAATAATTTACGTCACCATTTTTAAAACTTTCAATTTAATATGACTCTAATAATTCTCTCTCACTTCCACACACATATATAATTAATTAATTAATGAATTAATTAATTTTGGAGTTTAGCCTCATCTCCAACTAATATATACCTGCATGTATCAAATAAAAAATCACCTATTATACTGCAATTAGTAGGGAACCAACTTAAGAAAAAATGTTTAATTCAAAACTTAATTTTAATAAATAATATTTTAATTAAAAGTGGAAAATGTGTTTACGTTCTGTTATACAATTGTCAAATGAATTATATCTTCTTATTTTTCTCACTGGTCTCTAATGTTTTGCTGTCAACGTTATATTGTTTAACGTTGACTTTTATTTCTTTATTTACATCATTATTTTTAAATTTTTGGCGTGGAGTTGAACTATAGCCTTAAATAGAATATTAATACTTTATTAGTTGAATATGCTTTAATTTTTAGTTATTTGAATGGGGTTACCAAATAAAAATCTATTATATGGAATAATTCTTTGGGTCCCATATTTAAGGTGGGGTAACATTTTCATATGAAATCAACCGAGGAAAAGATAAATTAGGAAAACAACTTAAGGAAGTATAGAGTTTAAAAGATGACACAAGTTTTATTTGAACCCTCACAAAATTTACATCCTTCATAGTAAGAGAGAAAACAAAAAACAAAAGAAAGACAAGAAAAAAAATGCTATATAAGTTAGAGATTTTTTTTTTTTTAACACAAAACCTACTGAAAATGTTTTTAAATATAGCGAAATGTTATATTCTATCGGTTATAGAAGTTGATTGACACTAAGTATCTAATAGTGATAGATGATAGCAGTCTATCAATGTTTACAATTGATAGTTAATAACATTTTATTATATTTGTAAATATTTTGGTCAATTTTACTATATTTGACCTTATAAAAGTACTATGAGCAAAACAAATGCATGCTATATTTATTTTTTTCAATCAAGCTAATACTTTTAGTCATATGATCTATACACATTAAATAATATTCAGATGCTTAGAGATATTCTCAAAATATTTACGCGCATGAATGACTCAATTCTATAAAAATATCATCATGCTGAATAGTGAAAAAGTGTTTATAAGTGAAAGCTTTAGGTCTTTTTGGAATAACTTCGAATAAAAGCACACAACTCTTTTTCAAAAGTATTTTTATATAAAAGTTTGTTTGATTTGTTATAAGCTAAAAGTGTATTTATTAATTTTAAATTACCATAAAAGAATTTGTTGCTAGCAATGATGGCTGAAGGTGATTGCCAAAGATAGTGATGGGTGGCCAGCAGTGGTTGTCATGTTGGTGACTAGAGGTGGCTAGCGGAGGTTGAAGGTTGATTGGGGGTGATTGTCAGGGATGGTGTGGCGATCGTAAGAGAAGGTGGTTGAAGGTTTGCTAGCGAGTTCGTCAGAGATGGTGGCCAGAGGTTGGTTAAAGGTGGTTATCGGAGGTAGTGGTTGAAGATAGCGATGGCAATCACTAGAGGTGGTTTCCAAACACATGATTTTTTGTTAATATAACTTATTTTATAAATTACACTTGAAAAGATATTGAACGATTGCATGAGTAGTGAAATCTATTTCGAACGATACGTCCCATCTTGGAGGTTGCAAAATTGGGATGGTGGTCAGCTTTGAAGGAAATCTAATTCGAGATTTCCATGAGTAGTGAAAGAACGATTATTCTAAATCACAATCATGAATGAACATAACATTTACAGTCGACTTCAAACAAGCAGTTATACAATTCATACAGAAATTACAGCATAGAAAACTACAAATGCTCAAAGGGAAAACTGTACGAACATTTGCAGATGCGTCTCCACGCTCCTTTGCGCACGACTACTCGTACAACAACAACTTCGAATGCTCAAACTACACGACCGCAACACAACACAAACTCTTTGCACTCGTCCTCAACGATTGTTGTAACGATAAAAATTAATTCCTTCTTATGCATGCATTGTGATGATAGATAATGTGCTACAAGCTCATGTCCCCGACAACGGCGCCATAAACTTGGTGACATAGAATTTAATCTCTTTTTCTTTATCTAACTCTAACGCATGGTTTGTGAATGAAATGAATGATGTGTTGGATATGCGCTCAAGTGCTTTTGCGATAAAGACATTTTTCATGCGATACTACGTCTAAATATATGCGTTGTTAATGATATGCTCGTAGTATGCGATGGAGTAGTGCGTGTCACAAGTTTCCTTGCACTGAAACCAAGTATAATTCCAACGCAAGTTTCTCAGAATGATCCGAGGTCAAACACAGGGATTATTTTCGTTAATGCATTACTTAAGTGATACATGCGACCGGTTTTTAATAATGAATAAAGAATGTTGGTTTATACAAAAATGTAAATTGTGGTGAAAGTAAAAATGCGTTAAGAAAATAAATCCTAAACTAATGTGATACACGATACAAGATACATGATACATGATACTGAGGTCGAGAACTGACTGTGAAGTTGTACAAAGAATCGATGTATGCGATGACAAGTCTTTATGAATGAAGCAGAAAGAGAAAGAGTAAATAGTAAAAACATCGTAAGTTTATCAATTGCGTTAAAGATGCAACTAAGGTTCCGCTTTCCCTTAACGTACACCTCTCGGTGATCGGCCATGTCCCCATATCTCTATGGTGAAAAAGGGATGAGCGTGATGAACACAAGGTTGTTTCCATCTCTAGAAATACTTCTTGCTTTAGTTAACGCATTCTTCCAACCCTCTCTCAATAGGCAGAATAACATCTTCACTTCTGCTCTCACAGGTGAAGATACCGTCGAGCATGCTTTAGCTAAACTTAATTATTTCCTTAACACAAATTAACTCACTCACTTAATTCTTGCTATTTCCCATGGGATTAAGAACGCGTCATGGAAAAAATGGGTTATGGATGTACGGAAAGAGACAGAGAGATGACAATGATGACTATCATAACATTTAATTCTAAAATTAAGCGTTCGATACATGTTGGGAATGAGAGATTACAGAAGATGAATATAGATGATGAAATAGAGATTAGAAACAGATACAAAAAGAGTGTCAACGTCTTGACATAGATTCCGAACGGAGATTGTGCTTGTAGGCGTGTGGAAGTGGTAGAGAGGAAAGTTTCCTTCTCAAGTTTTCTTTCCCAGTAAAATTGACCTTTGCACAGAGCTTCAACTACGGGAATTGGAAGGATTCTCTGCTTGGAGACTCACTTCTTGGCCTTGTCTCGTGGTTCTCCTGGATCTACTCTGGATAGTCGCTTCAGACCAGGCTCTTTCTCAGAATTAGTATATGCACGTCCCTATGTATTCATGTATATCTTTCAGTGAATTTGCATAAGCTATTTATAGGTGAGGCTTGGCTTTTTGAATGTGTGGTCCCCACTGTATGGTTATGGTAGTTCTTGAAATGGCGTAATGGAAAATTCCTTCTGTTACACAATCAATCTGTCAGAAATGCACAACTCAAAGTTGTACACTTGTCAGAATCTTTTGCAAATGCGTTGCTCTTCACATCTTCGATCGATCACTGCATGCGGTGTTATTTTTTACCACATGCAGTTTAAATTGCATTGATCGCTAGAGCTCTTGATTGATTGTCTCATACGCCGTCATTGCGTTGATCATTTCTTCGTTCTTGATTGATGGATGCAATGCGACGTAGATGCGTTGTGCACTATATCTTTGAGCCATGAACGCATGCGGTGACTGATTTTCTGCAAACAGAAATAGAAACATTCTATTCTACCATCGCAATGGTGTTAGTGGGTGTATTGACGATATTTTATAATTTTCGCATTTCTTAGCCAATTTGTATACTATCGACACAATTTTCTTTTCTTTTAGCCGAAATATCTAAATAAAACAGTATAAATAACTTGTATTTCTATAAGTTATCACACCCCCAAATTTAGATATATGCTTGTCTTGAAGCATATCTTCAACTAAGGCAATATTGTTCAATTCCTATCCTTACTTTGCATTGATTGGTTGCTTCGAATGCTCCACCTAGGCAACATTACTTAACAACACAATTTCCTTCTATCCTTTAATAATTCATAAACATGCCCTACTTTATTCTTTTATACAACAAATCTCTATTCAAAAATTCCCTTCTTGTTTTGAAAAGAATGTTTACCTCTTCATGCAAAAACTACTTGGTGCGTCTGTATGCAGTGGTCTAGTTTGCGTCATTTTATTAGAGACTGTTGATCATGGTTTCACCCTTCATTTTGGCTTGTTCCCATGGGTGTCATGCAAACATCCAACTACGGTTGTGTGCCAATCTCAACTTCAATTCTTGATTTTCAGCTAAGTTTAACTTTTGCTGGTCAGAGGAGTTGTCTCTTATATTCTTATATTTTTTTTTTCTCTCTCATTTTTTTTTCTTTTCATATTGCGTCATTCTTGGAAACCCACCTTTGTTTTGGCTTGCTCCCACGGTTTCATGCGAACATCCAACTACGAGCAGGTTCCTTTCATGACTTAACTCTTATTAGGTTTGGGTTTTCCCTTGCGTTGACATTGGATTTTATATGAATTTTTTTTTGACAATTGTAACGGGTTTGGATTGATGATATAAATTGCTCACAATGATGCGATACTACTTCTAGTTATGCGTTAATTATGGATGTTCATGTAGTATGCCATGTATTGTCACAAGTTTCCTTACGATGGAACCAAGTATAATTTCACCGCAAGTTTCTCGGTGTGATCCGAGGTCGAACACAGGGAATGGTTTAGGTTATTGCAGTATGTTCATGATATATACGACCAGGTTTTCAATCTTTAAAAATGAGTTTGTACAGGTATATAAATTGCGATAAAATAAAGGAAAACAGTAAAGATGCGATAAAAACATAAAAATACAGTAAACCTAAGCTAGATGATACAAGATACAGACTTCATGTACAAGATGCCAGGATTAAGGCTGGCTATGAAAGTTATGCAAGGACATGGGATGTGATGACAAGTCTTATGAACAGAATAGAAAGAGAAAGACAAAAAAATACAAACAACGCAAGTTTTTAATTGGATTAAAGTTACAAATACTGTTCCACTCTTCTTTTGGCGTACACCTCTCAGTGATCGGACGCGCTCCCATATGTCTGTGGTGAAACAGAGACTAACATAATGAATGCAAGGTTGCTTCCATGTCTGAAAGTACTACTCGCTTTAGTTAACGCATTCTTCTGACCTTCTCTCGATAGATCAGAATGACATCTTCACTTCTGCTCTCACAGGTGAAGATGTCGTCTAGCATGCTTTAGCTAAACGTATTTTATATCTTTAATACAAATTAAGTTCTTAGTGATTCATATTGCTCGTCAAGTGGTTAAGAGACATCATGAAAAAGTGATGGATGGGTGAAGGGAAATAGACAGAAAATGGTAAACGGAATCTATCGAAAATTTAATATTTGTACTAAGTGTTTGATACATGGTGTGTGAATGAAGAGATAAAGAAAACATGAAATACGCAATGAAAGAGATATAGAACAGTTACAATCAAGTGCCAATGTTTTGGCACAGATTTAATGGAGATTTGTTTGCCAGATAGGATGGATTTGATGGTAGGAAGAGCTTCCCACTCAAGCTTGCTCTACCGGTAGCAGGGATCTTTGCACAGAGCTTCCGATCGGGTGTATGGCAGATTGGATCTGAGATTCACCTCTTGGTCTTATCCCGTGTTCTTCCCGAATTTCTTCTCTTAAGCACTCAGCTCAACTTTTTCTTTACAATCTAGCAGCACTTAGCCCCGTATCAAGTAGCATATCTTTTCTCTGAAATCAATGGGTATTATATGTGCAGATCTTTGACTCTGACCTTTTGGTCCCCACTCATGGTTATGGTAATTCCAAAGATGGAGGGATATTATTCCTTCTGTTATGCAATCAAACCGTCAATTCTGTACAACCAGTTGTACACGTGTCTCAATCCTTCGCTCTTGTGTTACTCAGCTGCATCTTCCGATCATAGGTTCACATGCGGTGTTTTTTTTTTTTATTACCGTATATGGTTGAAGCACAACTCTTGGATCGACTGTTGCATTGCGCCGTCATTGCTATAATCGTTTCTTCATTGTAGATTGACGGGCGAAATGTGATAAACATGCGTTGATTAGTCTCTCGTGAGCCTTGAGCGCAAGTGGTGACTTGGTCTCTTGCAAAATAGTGTAAAGTTCGGCTTGTCTTCCATCTTTTTGGTGTTAATGGGTGTAATCGCAAACATTTATAATTATTGCAATACTAGGCTAATTTTCATACAATTGGTGCATAATTACGAACTTTTGGTCGTAATATCGAGATAAGGTGGCATAAATAACTTGTATTTCTACAAGTTATCAACAATGAGCGCATTTTCTAATGATAACCGCATTCGCTCGATCGCATCTGCTCAGACCTTCTCCACCCCTAAATTTAGAGATGTGCAAGGTCCTCATTGCATTGTTTTGGACAGAATAGACAAAAAACTTAGTCAAAATTTTGAAAAGAAGGTTCGAGTAGGTCTTGAAGGATAAAAGGTAAAGCAATGCTATTGCTACGAATTATCTAAGTGTTAGTTAGAAAATACAAAGTGTGGGAAATGTTGCTAAGGGTATGCACATAACTCATCATGGCAATGCAATGAATAACGCAAAAGAAAAGATAAATAACATCATAATAATTGACAAAGGATGATAAATAAGAGGCTAACGCATACGGAAAGAATAGCTACTCAGTTGTATTAAAATTAACCAAGTATACAAAGAATTACAAATAACGTAATACAATATTTCAGCATGTACAAAGAATCAAGAAATAGCTTCTATATATAGAAATAATGAATGAAATTATCCTTTGTATTTTACTCAGATGGGTGCAAAGTTAAAGATTAACGCAATGCATCTGTTGCCGCAAGTGCATATTTGCAGAGGACGGGCAACAACACATGCATTAGCGCAACACACCCCTTAACTTAGTGCATTTCTGGAAGACGGGTGCACAATATTTCTACTGGCGCAACACTACCTCAACATAGTGCATTTTTGCTAAGGACGGGCAAAAAAAAAACACATACGAGTGCAACACACCCCTCAGCGCAATACATTTGTGTAAGATGGATGCAAAGTGTATCTTATTAGTGCAAGATGCACCCATCATAGCAATGCACACCAATTTTTAGTTTTCTTTTTAACTCATTAAACACGCAAGTCGATAAGTCTTTACGGTGTTCATCGTTTTATTCAGTCATTCACAGAAATTTTAAGAACAACGCTACTCATGCATAAAAATAAAGAAATAAAACATGACAGGAAGTACACAATTGAATTAAATTGAAAGTAAACACATAAAGCAGTAAAGGCTAATTCTAATAAACAATAAATAAAGCAATTTAGAATTCAGTAAATGAAAGCTGTAAAGAAAGCAATTAAACATAGATATAGGGATGCTGATTGAAAGAAGTTTTTAAGATTTACCGCAATAGCATCTCCGCAAGCTGTCAATCCTGCTTGTCTAAGTCGATGCTCCATGCGTCGTTCCACATCACCCCCGTAGTGGGGCTTAATTCGTTGACCATTGACTTTAAATGTGTTACTCCCATCTTTAGTTGTTAGCTCCACTACACCATGGGGAAAGATAGTCTTGATGCAGAATGGTCCAGACCAGCGGGACTTTAACTTCCCTTGAAACAATCGCAAACGCGCGTTAAATAGAAGTACCTGTTGACCTTCGAAGAATGCCCGGTTGCTTATGCGGTCATCATGCCACTTTTTGGTTCGCTCCTTATAGAGCTTGGCATTTTCGTAGGCGTTCATTCACCACTCGACCAGCTAGTTCAACTACAACTTCCGGACTTTCCCCGCGCTTGCCAGATCAAAGTTCAGCTTTTTGCTTGCCCACATTGCCTTGTGTTCCAACTTGAGAGGTAGATGACAAGCTTTTCTGAAGACCAGAGCATATGGGGACATGCCTATTGGAGTTTTGAAGGCAGTCTTATATGCCCACAATGCTTCATCGAGCTTGGATGACCAATCCTTCCTGAAGGTATTGACTACCTTCTCCAAGATAGTTTTGATTTCTCTGTTAGAAATTTCTGCCTGCCCATTGGTTTGTGGGTGATAGGCGGTTGCAACTCTATGGCTGACATTAAACTTGGTCAACAGGTTGGTGATGATGTGGTTGATGAAATGTGAGCCTTCGTTGCTGATTAAGGCATGGGGCATTCCATATCGGGTAAAGATATTCTTCTTGAGAAATTTCGCCACTGTGGCCGCATCGTTCTTAGCACATGTGATGGCCTCAACCCACTTCGATACATAGTCAATCGCGATCATAATGTATTGATGACCTTCTGAAGGCGAAAATGGGCCCATAAGATCGATTACCCATACATCAAATAATTCGATTTCCAAGATTGAAGTCAAGGGCATTTCATTTCTTTTAGACATGTTCCCTGCTCTCTGGCATCTATCGCACTACACAACATGGGCATGGTCGTCCTTGAATAGTGTTGGCCAAAAATAGCCACTCTGTAGGACTTTTGCAGCGGTCTGCTGCCCCCCAAAATGTCCTCCATAAGGGGACTCATGACAAAGCTCCAAAATGTGCTTGGCCTCATGCTCAGGAATGCATCGATGCAAAAGATGATCAGGTCCAAGTCGATATAAGAAGGGATCATCCCATAAATAAAACTTGACGTCATGTCTCAGCTTCTTTTGCTGATATGTGTAGTCTTCTGGTACTTGGCCACAAACTATGAAGTTACAATGTCCACATACCATGGAACACTAACGCATACCGACATCAGTAGCTCATCAGGGAATCTTTCTTCAATGTCTTTTTCTTTCTTCTGAACCTCGTAGTTTTCTAATCTTGATAGCTGATCTGCGACTTGGTTCTCGGTGCCCTTCCGATCTATGATCTCTAGTCAAATTCTTACAGGAGTAGTACCCACCTTATTAGTCTTGGTTTTGCATCCTTCTTTGTCATAAGGTATTTGATCGTAGAATGATCAGTATACACCACAAAATTCGTTCCAATTAAGTACTGTCGAAATTTCTCCAGTGCAAATACCACTGCGAGCATTTTTTTTTCCGTGGTTTTATAATTTTCCTGCTGTGGAGGCATCAGCAATGGCTTTCGTTGATCTATTCAAGTCGTTGTAAAACGTTTTCATCAGAACGCAATCGGGAATCCCGATATGCGGACAATTTTTCACCAACCTTCTAAATCGCACCCAAGCGGTGCTTAGAGTCTCGTTATCCATTTGCTCGAAGTTCAGCACATCCTTTCGTCTTCTTACGTTGATTGCTGGAGGGAAGAACTTCTTCATGAATCGTTCCACCAACTAGTCCCATGATGTGATTTCGTTTGGCTCCAACGAATGAGCCCACTTCATTGCCTCATCCCTCAGTGTATATGGGAAGAGGTAAAGTCTAATACCTTCTAGGGTGATGCCAGGGATGGAAAAAGTACTGCACATCTCCACAAAGCTGTGAGATGGGCATTCAGGTCCTCACCTTGTAGACCTCCAAATTGCCCCGTGTTTTGTATCATTTGGTGCATGACTGACTTTATTTTGAAACGTACGTTCTTCTCAAGCATAGGTCGTGAAATTTCAGGCGAGAAGTCGTAGAGATTGGGCACTGCATAATTCCTCATGGGGATATTACAGTCAGCAATAAGAAATACAAGGTCTTGCGCTGGCCGGTTTGCCCCTTGATTTCCTTTGGGTGTCTCGTTATTATTGTCTGCCATATTGACTTTTCTTCGCCTTGCTCTGTTCTGGTGTGCCCTTGCACGAAAATTATGCTCGATCTCTGAGTCAGCTTTGAATTCTAGATCGGTTCCAGTACTCATAAATCGTCAGCCAGTTCTTCGCGCTAAACAGATGGTACAAAGAGAGCTATCCTGCGAAATACCATAAAAGTACTCAACACTAACCGTTACCAATCCCCGACAACGATGCCATAAACTTGTAACGATAAAATTAATTCCTTCTTATGCATGCACTGTGATGATAGATAATGTGCTACAAGCTCATGCCCCAGCAACGACACCATAAACTTGGTGACATAGAATTTAATCTCTTTTTCTTTATCTAACTCTAACGCATGGTTTATGAATGAAATGAATGATGTGTTGTATATGCGCTCAAGTGCTTTTGCGATACTACGTCTAAATATATGCATTGTTAATGATATACTCGTAGTATGCGATGGAGTAGTGCATGTCACAAGTTTCCTTGCACTAAAACTAAGTATAATTTCAATGCAAGTTTCTCAGAATGATCCGAGGTCGAACACAGGGATTGTTTTTGTTGATGCGTTACTGAAGTGATACATGCGACCGGTTTTTAATAATGAGTAAAGAATGTTGATTTATACAGAAATGTAAATTGTGGTGAAAGTAAAAATTCGTTAATAAAATAAATCCTAAACTAATATGATACACGATACAAGATACACGATACATGATACTGAGGTCGAGAACTGACTAAGAAGTTGTACAAAGAATCGATGTATGCGATGGCAAGTCTTTATGAATGAAGCAAAAAGAGAGAGTAAATTGTAAAAACATTGCAAGTTTGTCAATTGCGTTAAAGATGCAACTAAGGTTCCGCTTTCCCTTGGCGTACACCTCTCGGTGATCGGCCACGTCTCCATATCTCTATGGTGAAACAGGGATGAGCGTGATGAACGCAAGGTTGTTTCCATCTCTGGAAATACTTCTTGCTTTAGTTAACTCATTCTTCCAACCTTCTCTTGATAGGTAGAATAACATCTTCACTTCTGCTCTCACAGGTGAAGATGCCGTCAAGCATGCTTTAGCTAAACTTAATTATTTCCTTAACACAAATTAACTCACTCGCTTAGTTCTTGCTATTTACCCATGGGATTAAGAACACATCATGAAGAAAATGGGTTATGGATGTATAGAAAGAGACAGAGAGATGACAATGATGACTATCATAACATTTAATTCTAAAATTAAGCGTTCGATACATGTTGTGAATGAGAGATTACAGATGATGAAATAGAGATTAGAAACAAATATAGAAAGAGTGTCAACGTCTTGACACAGATTCTGAACGGAGATTGTGCTTGCAGGTGTGTGGAAGTGGTGGAGAGTAAAACTTCCGTCAGAAATGCACAACTCAAAGCTGTACACTTGTCAGAACCTTCCACAAATGCGTTGCTCTTCACATCTTCGATCGATCACCGCATGCAGTGTTATTTTTTATTACCGCATGCAGTTGAATGCGTTGATCACTAGAGCTCTTGATCGATTGTCGCATGCACCGTCATTGCGTTGATCATTTCTTCGTTCTTGATTGATGGGCGCAATGCGATGTAGATGCGTTGTTCACTTTATCTTTGAGCCATGAACGCATGCAATGATTGATTTCCTGCAAACAGAAACTGAAACATTCTATTCTACCATCACAATAGTGTTAGTGGGTGTATTGACGACATTTTATAATTTTCGCATTTCTTAGCTAATTTATATACTATCGACACAACTTTCCTTTCTTTTAGCCACAATATCTAAATAAATCAGTATAAATAACTTGTATTTCTACAAGTTATCAATCACCTCAGTCACGAACTCCTCCGCAACACGAACGGCCTCCACAGCACCACGAACAGTCTCCAAAAAACCTTGATGATGTTGAGTTGAGTATGAGACCTCCAACAAGGCTACCTTGTATTCTCAGTGTGAAAATCCAGAGGGTAAGCTCTTTTCGGACTTGGTATGAGGTAGACGAAGGAGGAAACACCGATCGTGTACATGATTGGGCAAGTGGGACATAGCAGAGACCTATCATATAGGTCGATGCCCAATCGTTTAGATAAAGCTAAGCGATCATCTAGCAAAATCTATGCAATCGTTTAGCTCGGTCTGTCGCCTACAGACCCTACATGATAGTTTACTTAGGGCAAGCGATCGTCTAGAAAAACTATGCGATCGTTTAGTAAATACTGCACGATCGTTTAGCTCGCCCAACCGTCATTTAGTAAATCCGTATTTACTTGACGACCCAGTGAGTTTCTTCTGCGCGAGAGAAAAAACTCAAAAAACTTTTTAGCATTTGTAAAACACTCTTTTTTAAAATATGAAAACCAATTTCCTTTTAAACTCACGGTTACCATGAATTCAATAACCACCCATTCACTTGGTTATTAAAGAAAAAAATAATTATCCAATAATTAATATTATTATAAATATAAATGATAACCAACTTATCATACTATATTTATAACCTATAATTTTAATATTTCATCTCATGAAACATATAAACCATAGTTCTTTTATATTTCATGGTACTTAATGTAAATCTCATTTACATACATCCTCCACTAGATGTATCTCATACATCATACCGATTATATCATATATAATCAAAATTACCTCTTTTCAATTTGAACATTTCAAATAAACACCAAGAACTGATCCTCAACTGAATCCATTGAGCTATCATGGGGACCTCATGGACCTATAGCTCGAAGGTCCAACGATAAGTGAATAACTGACTAAACTCTTTAGTCACGGGATCCACCATCCATTAACTGTCAGACACTCCACTAAAGACCGACAACTAAACTCTCCTTACCACAGATATATTATGTTTCTATCTTAACAAATCAGTAGTGCGACAACCCTTCACAGATCGCTCGTAAGTACAACTGGGCCAATAACCGTTATGCCCCTGTAGTCACATCTGTCTCTTTAAGTACCACTGATCCTTCTAATGAATATAAGTCATAGTCCTACTATGACTGAGTCTTTTCTTCCAAAGAGAAGTTGTGGCCACTATGTACAAGCCTTAGAATCAGTCTTGAAGGAAGCAATCTCTCTACTTATCCCTACTTCGGGAAAGGAGTGAATTGCATATTGTGGATTGAGATTCCAACTCCCAGTCAGACAAGTCCTCAAAAAGGTAGGCATGTTGAGTTGGCAATCTGGCCACTCTCACCCATACTAATCAAAGGATCGCCCTCAAAGGTAGGAATACTCAAAACACTCAGGATTAAGGTCGTGTCATCTATGGTCGTTTAGGTGAGATGCAAGTCTCTAGTATCAACGGTGTTATATACAAGGTCTAGTCATCTCGTGGTCCAGGTCTTATACAAACTCTTCGTATAGGACACCCCCGCTCGCACGTCTCCATATGAATGGTCAAGATCTACCATCTGTAGGAGTTTACAACACTTGCAAACCTCTACAAAGCGGGCTGCATTCGTAGTGTCACCAGGATCAGGTATCCCACCTTAATCCTTATACTACAGACCTATTTAGGTTTTCACTTAAAGCATGATCCATATACATGCTTAAGTTCACATAAGATAACCAAGAAGCTTTGTTAATTGGATGTGAGTAAATGTCAGAATTAAATAACAATTATTTTATTCATTAAACAATGTGTATCTTTACAAAACAACGAGACTCCGAGAGAATTAGGACACCAAGCCCCACAATCTCCCACTTTTCCTAATGACTTGGGAGACTAATGTACAATACAATATAAAAAGATATAATATAAAATAAACTAGGGCATACCTCAATATCATCTCCCACTTGCCCTAGACACATTAGCCGTGAGGGCCTTTGTAAAGGGATCAGCAATGTTGTGCTCCGATGCGATCTTCGTGACTATCACATCACCACGATGCACAATCTCCCTGATCAGGTGATATTTTCGTTCTATGTGCTTACCTCAACGATGACTCTGAGGCTCCTTTGAATTTTTCATAGCCCCGCTGTTATCATGATACAGTGTGATAGGCAAATCCATATTTGGAACAACTTCGAAATCTGAAAGGAACTGACTCAACCAAAAATCCTCCTTAGCTGTGTCACAAGCCGCTACTTATTTGGCTTCCATAGTGGAGTCTGTGATGCATCTTTGCTTGATGCTTTGCCAGACTACAGCCCCTCCATTCAGAGTAAACACTGACCCCGATGTCGATTTGCGAGGATCTCTATCGATCTGAAAGTCAGAGTCCGTGTATCCTGTAAGGATCAAATCTTTATCTCCATACACAAGCATGTAGTTCCTCGTTCTCTGAAGATACTTGAGGATCGTCTTAACCATCGTCCAGTGATAAAATCCTGGATTGGACAGATACTGACTGACAATCCCTACAGCATAGCAAATGTCGAGTCGAGTACACAACATTGCATACATTAAGCTTCCTACAATAGAAGCATAGAGAATCTGTCTCATCTCCTCGACCTCCTGATGTGTCTTAGGACATTGATCCTTAGATAGAATGATTCCATGACTGAAGGGTAACAAACCCCTCTTGGAATCCTGAATTTTGTACCAAATCAACATTTGATCAATGTACGATGCCTGAGACAGGGCTAACCGTTTGATCTTGCGATCTCGAATAATTTGGATCTCAAGAACATACTGTGCCTCACCCAAATCTTTCATTTGGAACTAGGCAACTAGGCAACTCTTAATATCAGTCAGATACCCTACATCATTCCTAATGAGTAGGATATCATCCACATACAATACCAGGAAAGCTACTAAGCTGTTGATGAACTTCTTGTAAACACAAGGCTCATCAACGTTTTAGTCAAAGCCAAACGACTTGACAATAGTGTCAAATCTGATGTTCCAAGATCTAAAAGCTTATTTCAGCCCATAAATTGATCTATTAAGATTGCAAACTATTTGCTCTTGATCTGGAACTACGAACCCCTCTGGTTGAGTCATATAGATGGCCTCCTCAAGATTACCATTAAGAAAGGCAATCTTGACGTCCATTTACCATATTTCGTAATCATAAAATGTGGCTATAGACAAGAGAATCCAGATAGATTTCAGCATGACAACAGGTGAGAGAGTTTCCTCATAGTCAACTCCCTCAACCTAGGTAGAACCCTTTGCCATAAGTCTAGCCTTAAAGGTTTGCACCTTTCCATCTATACCTCTTGCTTAAAGATCCACTTACACCCAATAAGTCTTACGCCATCAGGAGGATCAACGAGCTCCCAAACATTATTGAAGTACATAGACTCCATTTCCTGGTTTATGGCCTTAACCCATTCATCTTTCTCAAATCCTCCATTCTTTTCTTAAAAGACAACAAATCCTCGACCCCATCATTCGTAATGACATTTTGGGCTTCAGTCAAACCCATGTAGTGATCCGATGGGTTCATAACCCTCCCATTATGCAGAGACGTCTCAACGCTTGAGCTAGTTGACTAGACATCCCAACCTTAACAACTCTTGTTGATCTGTCGGCCTATTCAACAACTCTTGTTGAACCCTCAGCAGTCTCAGTCTCACTAGAGATCTCATGTAAAACGAGCTTACTTCGTGGCTTATGATCCCTCATGTGATCTTCTTCCAAGAAGATAGCATTAGTGGAAACAAACATCGCTTCTCCAACTAACAACCGTGTACTTAGCACCCTGCGATCGTCTACACGATAAAACAAACTCTTTGCTCTATTGCTTACCAGCGCTCCAGAGCTAAACGATCGTTTAGCATTTACTATACGCTCGTCTAGAAAAATCCAAACTATCGTTTAGCTATTACTGTACGATCATGTACCTTTACTAAGTGATGAAGCCTAAAGTATATGATCGCTTAGCGCGCTCCACACGATGCTCGCCTTCCACGATCGTCTAAGTGACTACGATGCCACGAAGTGATAATGGGCAGAAATTAACGTTATCATGGTGCTAAGTTCCTAAAAAATGTTGGATTGCGTTGATAAAACATGTTAAAATGCGTCCATCGCATATGAACAGTTGATTTTTGTGTTTTTATGTAGAATATGCGTTGATGCAATGCAAGAATTGCGATCATAGGAAATCATTGGTCGAACGAGAAGGAAATCATTATCACAAGGCTTTGCGGTGATCGTGTTCGCAAATATTCGCCCGAGAAGGATCGCCGCAACTTGGTCAGTGCAACATTTTTGGCGCATCTGGGTGAAAGGCTAATTAATCATGATGAGATAGAAAGCTGATGACAGTCAAATTCGAATTAAGTTGATAGCCGATAATGATCACAAGTACATTCAGCTTTTCGGTAACCATTATTCGTTGATAGCCGATAACGATCACAAGTACATCTGTACAATCATGAGAGAGAAGTTGCCTTTCACCATGGATGCTCTATAAATACCAAGGGCATCCTTCAGAAAAGGGGTTCACCAGTTCAGCTATTCTTTGTTCCACAAGTTCGCACACCCTTGTTCATATTTTTCTTTCATTTTAAGGCGGAGCAAGAGAAGAGTGGTGACGCCGAAGATCGCTCAGGGCAACTTAAGAGAGAACCTTGAGGCGAAGAAGTAGAAAGCGGGCCGGCTCTCGCGAGAGCGAGATTATCTTTTGAGCACGAGTAACAAATAATGTAAAAGCCTGGGCAACAAGAGATTGCTACCAAGCCCTTTTATTCTATACTTGCATTGTTATTTTGTACTTCGTCTTTATATTTATACAATGGAAGTTCTATTTCTACATCTGTTCACTCTCTTGGTATGCATGAGTAGCTAAACTAGTCGAATGGGTTGAGAAGAACTAAGCTAACATGACCTAGGAAGTTCATTGCGAGCAATTGTCTTGTTTTATGCTGTGCAGAGTTACTCGAGAAAGAGTCTAAAGAAAGAACCTAATGACTCGAGAGAGTTAGGTTAGAATCTAGACTCGAAAGAGCAAGATTAGAACTGCATAAACCAGAGATAGGGACTTAGAGATAAGCTCTGTTTGTCAACTTGCATCGCATGCATCCTAAAGATAGGAATGATATTATGTGGTCGCCTTATTTGTGTGTGTGTTATCCTGTCATCGCATAAATAAGAATAAAGGCTTATGTGTAGGTCCTATAGACTTATCGCATATATCGCATGCGTTCTAGTTTTAGAAGCTGTGGCATTCGCACCGAGAGGTGGTTTACTATTGTATTCATGTTGCATGATCGCAAAGCATGAACGCATTCTAGGAAGTGTTAGCCGAAACCTTTCTCAACGCGTTCACCACATACTCATCGCATCTTCCGTTTACCAACTCTTTTCAAACTTTGCCGCATTTATTTATTTTCCAAACAACAAACCCAACAATTTATTTATTTATCTAGTTACCGGAAAGTTCCTCATACCCGTTTTCACAAGTCCCTAAGTTAGACCCTGGACTTACCAGGAAACTCAATGGAATTTACACTTGGGTTCTGCTGAGGAAACTTGAGTGCACAATGCAATTCCATCAATGCATATCATCCAAATTTCCACTTCATAAAATCGAGCATCGTGTTTTTGGCGTCGTTGTTGGGGTCTTCGGCAAAATAGTTTGCTAACGGTAATTTTTCTGATTTCTTTGCAGACTCTCAATCTCTAGCGAATTATGACCCGGAGATTGAGAGGACATTTAGATGGAGACTGAGAGACTGCCAACAACAACCACAATCAGATAAAGAAGAGATGGTGGAGCAACCTGGAAACGGAGCACCAAATGATAACAATGTCATGGCGAATCCAATCCTGTTGGCAAACGATCGCAATAGACCCATTAGGGACAATGCATCGCCAAACCTCTATGATTTCTCTCCAGGAATAATGAGGCTTACCCTCGACGGAAGTAGATTCGAAATGAAACCGGTGATGTTGTAGATGATCCAGACTATAGGTCAATTCGTAAGAAGGCGTGGCAAGGACCCGCATGCCCACCTCCGAAGCTTTATTGAAATCTGCAATAATTTTGTGTTCCCGAACATCTCTTCTGAAGAAGTTCGACTAACTTTATTCCCATTTTCTCTCTGTGATCAAGCTAGGAAATGGTCATATTCTCTTGAGCTGGGAGAGATCACTTCTTGGGAATAGGTCATGAAGAAGTTTATGAAGAAATACTTTCCACCTACTGAAAATGCCAGACGAAGGAAACTGATTACAAATTTTGAAAAAGACATGGAGGAATCGCTTAGTGATGCCTGGGCGAGGTTTAAGAGGTTGGTCAGGGATTTTCCACACAATGGGTTGCAAAACTGTCTCCAGATGGAAAATTTTATCATGTTTGAATCCCGCTTTGCAGACCACTGCCAATGCGGCAGCCCTGGTGGTTTGCTTGATAAAACGTATGATGAGGCGAAGAATATCTTGGATCGCATCTCCAAGAACCATGAAAATTGGAGAGAGAGTAACTAGAGATTGAGACTCAAAGACAATGACGCAAGTAATGGTGCTATTGTTTCACTATAAAACCAGATGACCGCAATGATGAACTTAATTCAGGGAATTGTCAGCAGCCCAACACCGCAAAACGGGCAAATCAACGCAATCAGTCAAAACACCGCAAGGTGTGCGACTTACGGTAATGGGCATGCGATGGAAGATTGCCCACAAAATCCACAATCTATTTATTTTGTAAAGAATAATCCCTTTCTGAATACCTACAACCTCGGGTGGAGAAACACCCCCAATTTTGCTTGGAAGAATCAACAACAAAACTTCCAATCCGTGGTGCAAAAAGAAGGGCCACAAGGATTCTTTCCACACAACAATGGTTAGACAAACAATCAAGCAAGCAACTCACAACCACCATAATCCTCTTCCTTGGAAAGCCTATTAAAGCAATATATAGAGAAAAATGAAATGGTGCTTCAAAGTCAGACTACGTCCATCCACAATTTAGAATTACAGATGGGCCAGATTGCGCGTGAGCTGAAGAGTAGACCACAAGGGGCTCTGCCAAGTTCAACTAAACTTCCACGCAACCAGGGGAGATCAGGTAAAGAGCAATGTCAGGTTGTGACATTTCGAAGTGGGAAGACTGTGGAAGGAGAAAAGAAGGAGCATAGTCGGACAACTCCCATTGTGGCAGAATCTGAAATTGCGGTGACGTAAGAAGAAGAAAGAGAAAGAGAAGCAATAGAACCAGAGGTTGCGTCGACCTTAAAGCCAACTGAAACGAGAATTGTGAAAGTGCACTTGCCCCCTTTCTCGCAGAGACTAAGGAAGAAAAAGAATGAAGAGGTACAGTACCAACGCTTCTTATCTATGTTAAAGAAATTACATGTTAATATTCTTTTCAGTGAAGTGATTAAGGAAATGCCTGCCTACAAAAAGTTTCTGAAGGATATGGTAACTAAGAAGAGGGGAGCTGGTAAATTTGCCATGGTGGCGTTGACTCAAAGTTCAAAATTAATCATTCCACCGAAGATGAGCGATCGTGGGAGCTTTACTATTCCTTGCTCTATAGGAGGACTGTACATCGGGCAAGCCCTGTGTGACCTAGGAGCCAACATAAACTTGATGCCTCTGTCAATCTTTAGACAGCTGAACATGGGGCAACTTGTGCCCACAACAGTGACTCTCCATCTGGTCGATAGATCTCTGGTGCATCTAGAGGGAAAGGTGAAGGATGTGCTGATTACCATTGATAAGTTTATCCTACCAGTCGACTTTATCATATTGGACTATAAGGCCGAAAAAGATGTGGCCATCATTATGGAGAGACCTTTTCTATCAACAGGTTGTGCTTAAATTGATTTGCATAAAGGGGAAATCACTTTGAGCATCAACGGACAGAAGCTCAAGTTTAACATAATTCGTGCCATGAAGTTTCCGGATGAAGAAGACCTGCATGACTCAGATGATGACCAGAATGTGGTTGAAAAAGAAAAGTTTGATGAAGAAAATGAAGAAGAGGATGCCAGCACATCTATTGCTGCCTGTAATGCAATCACAACAAAAACAAGCAAGGAAGAAGAAATGATCGCAAAGAAAGAAGAAGAGCCAACAAAAAAAGAAGAAAGAAAAACAACCAACCTTCCCTAGTGGAGCCACCAACACTTGAATTGAAGACCCCACCGACCCATTTGAAGTACGCATTTTTGGGGTAGAATGATAAGTTTCCTGTTATCATTTCCTCTGCGCTCAACAAAGACCAGGAGAATGCGTTGATGAGCATTCTCAGGAAACATGTGCAAGCAATTGGCTGGATGCTCGCCAACATTAGAGGAATTAGCCTTGCGTACTGTATACACCGCATTTGTCTTGAAAAGAACCACAAAGCAATGATTGAACATCGACGCAAACTCAACCCTACGATGAAAGAAGTCATCAAGAAGGAGATCATTAAATGGCTAGATGCGAGCATTATCTATCCTATAGCAGATGGCACGTGGGTCAGCCCCATGTAGTGTGTGCCGAAGAAGGGCGGCATGACGGTAGTCTCGAATGAGAACAATGAATTAATACTGCAAAGGACCATCATTGGATGGCGCATTTGTATGGACTACCACAATCGCAAACGTGCATTAAATAATAATACCTGTTGACCTTTGACCAATGTCCGGTTGTTTATGCGATGGACATGCCACTTCTTAGTTATCTCCTTATAGATCTTGGCATTCTCATAGGCGTCCCTTCGCCATTCAACCAGCTGGTTCACTTTCAATTTACGGACTTTTCCCCCACTTGCCAGATCAAAGTTCAGCTTCTTGCATGCCCACATCGCCTTATGTTCCAACTCGAGCTGCATATGATAAGCTTTTTCAAAGACCAGGGCATATGGGTACATGCCAATTGGCATTTTGTAGGCAGTCCTGTATGCCCACAGTGCTTCATTGAGCTTGGGTGACCAATTCTTCCTGGAGGTACTGACTACTTTCTCCAAGATAGTTTTGATCTCTCGATTCGAAATCCCTGCCTGCCCATTAGTCTGTGGGTGATAAGCGGTTGCAACTCTATGGCTGACGTTAAATTTAGTCAACAGGTTGGTGATTATGCGGTTGGTGATTATGCGGTTGATGAAGTGAGAGCCTTCATCGCTGATTAGAGCCCATGGCATTCCATATCGGGCAAAGATATTCTTCTTGAGAAACTTCGCCACTGTGGCCGCATCATTCTTGGCACATGCGATGGCCTCAGCCCATTTTGATACGTAATCAACCGCAACCAGGATGTAATGATGACGTTCTAATGGTGGAAATGGGCCAATAAATTCGATTCCCCATACATCAAATAATTCTACCTCCAAGATTGACGTCAAAGGCATTTCATTTCTTTTAGACATATTCCCCGTTCTCTGGCATCTATCGCACTGAACAACGTGGGCCTGGGCATCCTTAAACAACGTTGGCCAGAAATAGCCACTCTGTACGACCTTTGCGGCTATCCGCTGCCCCCCAAAATGTCCTCCATTAGGGGACTCATGACAAAGCACCAGGATGTGCCTGACTTTGTGCTCAAGAACGCATCGACGTAAAATGTGATCAGGTTCAAGTCGATATAGGAATGGGTCATCCCAGAAATAAAATTTGACTTCATGTCTCAGCTTCTTCTTCCGCTGGTAAGTATATTCCTCTGGTACTTGGCCACAAACGATGAAGTTCACAATGTCCGCATACCAGGGAACATTAATGCCTACTGACATCAGTAGCTCATCGGGGAATCTTTCTTCAATATCTTTTTCTTTCTCCTGAACCTCGCAATTTTCCAATCTTGATAGATGATCAATGACTTGGTTCTTGGTGCCCTTCCAGTCCTTGATTTCTAGGTCAAACTCTTGCAGAAGCAACACCCATTGTATCAGTCTCGGTTTCACATCCTTCTTTGTTATCAGATATTTGATCACATAGTGATCAGTGTACACCACCACGTTTGTTTCGATTAAGTACTGCCGGAATTTCTCCAGTGAAAATACCACTGCGAGCATTTCCTTTTCCGTGGTTGTATAATTTTCCTGCACATCATTCACTGTTTTACTCGCATAGTAGGTAGGATGCAAAACCTTGTCCTTGCACTGACTCAAAACTGTGACCACAGGATACCCGCTAGCATCACACATCAATGCAAATGGTTGTGTCCAATCAGGCGCAATCAGAATGGGTGTAGTGATGAGCACATCTTTCAATCTGTTGAATGCTTCAGTGCACGCATCATCAAAATTATATTCACGGTTAGCTTCAAGGAGCACACTTAGAGGCCTTGCGATCTGGGAGAAGTTGCGAATAAATCTTCGATAGAACCCAGCGTGTCCCAGAAAGCTCCCAAGTGTTTTCATGTTCACTGGTGGGGGTAGCTTGGAAATTGCGTCGATTTTCGCCTGATCCACTTCGAACCTTGCCTTCGAGATTTTATGACCTAGTGCAATTCCTTCTTCAACCATAAAGTGGCATTTTTTCGAATTCAAAACGAGATTCGTTTCCACACACCTCTTCAAGACTTTCTCAAGGTTAGATAAATAGGAGTCATAATTATTGCCAAAAACTGAAAAATCATCCATGAATACTTCGACTGACTCCTCCAAGTAATCTGAAAATATTGCCATCATACATCGTTGGAAAGTACCTGGCACATTGCAGAGTCCAAATGGCATGCGACGGAATGCGAACGTACCAAATGGGCATGCGAAGGTTGTCTTATCTCTATTTGGTTGTACCCTGAGTAGCCGTCAAGAAAACGGAAGAATTCATCCCAGCAAGTCTATCTAACATCTGATCAATAAACGGGAGTGGGAAGTGGTCCTTTTTAGTGGCCAAATTCAACTTGCGATAATCTATATAGATTCTCCACCGCGAAGTTGTTCTTGTGGGAATTAATTCATTCTTATCGTTGGTGACGATTGTCATCCCCCCTTTCTTTGGAACGCATTGTACTGGGCTCACCCAGCTACTATCGGATATCGGATAGATGACACCTGCATCCAGCCACTTCACTATTTCTTTCTTCATAACCTCCCTCATGGCAGGGTTCAAGCGACGTTTCCTTTCTATCGATCCCGTTTTTCCTTCTTCAAAACGAATCTTGTGCATGCAATACGAGGGACTGATTCCTCGAGTGTCTGCCAAGGTCCATCCTAAAGCCTTTGCGTTGTTCTTCAGGATCTGAATGAGTGCATCTTCTTTCTCCTTACTCAGCGAGGCAGATATGATGACAGGTAACGTGTTATTACCTCCTAAGTAAGCATACTTGAGGTGCACAGGCAACGGCTTCAACTCTAACATGGGTGGTTCTTCCAAGGATAGCTTAGTGTGTTGCGATGTTCGTTCAGATAACTTGAGTGGTTCAAAATTTGATTCAACTTGTATTACAGCGCAATTCTCCTCCCACATTGTGCTAATCCCAAAATATTCTTCCTCCAACTCTTCTAGGGGCTCATGCTGAGGACCTTCTCGCAATTCCTCAACATATTGGAAATTCTCCATATCACTTGGGTATTTCAACATATTGAGAATGTTGAACTTCACTTGCTGATCATCAACCCTGATGGTGAGTTCTTTTAAGTACATCGATCAGTCCTCGCTCTGTTACAAGAAATGGGCGACCCAAGATGATAGGCACTTCTCTGTCAGCTTCATAATCTAATATGATAAAGTCCGTAGGAAAGATAAACTTATCCACTTGCACGAGTACATCCTCTATTTTACCCTCGGGATGCGTTATCGATCTATCGGCCAACTGTAATGTGATCGTGGTTGGTCTTGCGTTGCCGATATTCAGCTTTTTGAAGATCGACAAGGGCATTAGATTTATGCTCGCCCCTAGATCACATAGTGCATTTCCAACTTTCTTCCCTCCTATTGAGCCGGGCAATGTAAAACTCCCAGGATCTTTCATTTTGGTGGGAATGTTGTTTGAAACAGCGCACTGCATTCATACGTTAATACAACTTTTTCATTCTCCTCGATCCTTCTTTTGTTAGCAAGTATATCCTTGATGAATTTTACATAGCTTGACATCTGTTCCAAAGCTTCTATTAAGGGAATATTGATGTGTAATTGTCGAAGAACGTCCAGGAACCTCTGAAATTGCTTACTATCATCTTTCTTCTTCAGTCTGGATAGGAAAGGTGGAGGATCCCCCCGTACTTCTTGTTTAATTGGTTGTTCATTAAGGTCCTGTGCTTACTGTGTTTGTATGACTGGAGGTTGCGTTAATTTAGAATTCAAGTCTTGATGAGATTCATCTCTTGTAGATGTACTTACTTCTGAACTGGTAATTTTTCCACTACTGGTTGATTGGTCATCATCGACAGTTAATTCCACTGGTCTTGTTATTGAATCTGGTACTGGTGGCACAGGGTCTGTTGTCTTACCATTTCTCAATGTCACTGCTTGACGTTGTTATTTACCTTGCGGCCTTGATGCTTCTGAACTACTGAGCAGCGTACCAGGCGTTTTATTCTTCAATTCAACTGCAAGTTGTTCAACCTATTCTTCCAAATCTCTAAGGGAGGCAGCTTGCAATTGTCTAATTTCCTCGCTCTTTTCGATATAGTGTTTCAATGACGTCTCCAGAGACGAGGTACTGTAAGAGGTATCTGATGAGAACGGTTGGTCATAGGGTGGTATACTTTGAGAATTACCTGGCCTATGGTCCGGATTAATGAATACTGGAGGGTTTCCTCGATTCCCTTGATAATTGCTTTGATGAAAACTGTGGCTCCCTTGGTTGTGATTCCCGTCCCAACTTAAAGTTGGGTGATTCCGCCAACCAGGGTTGTAGGTGTTGCCAAACGGTTCATTGTAAACAGAGTATACGGGTTGTTGATTCCATGGGCAGACTTCTGCTGGATGTCCCTCTCAACATTTAACGCAATTCATTGTGGCCACGTGTGTCAACGCATTTACTTATGCTGGACCTTGAGAGAGATATCTTTGTTGATTAGCCATAGTTTGAAGGAGTGAGGTCATTGTGGTCATCTGGTCTACCAGTGTGGTTATTTCATTAGTTGGCACAACGACATCTTCTGCTTTCTCTTGCTCCATACCTCTTTCCTCGAACTCGGTATCAATCCACTCATCTGAATGTCGCGATATGTGATCCAAGATGCTCTTTGCTTCCGTATATGATCTGTCCATTAATCCTCCTGCCGCGGAGGCATAAACAATTGATTGCGTTGATTGGTCTAAGCCATTGTAAAAAGTCTCTATCAGAATGCCATTGGGAATCCCGATATACAGACAAATCTTCACTAATTGTCGGAATCACACCCAGGCGATGCTCAAAGTTTCAGAACCCTTTTGTTCAAAATTCAACACCCTCCCTCCCTTTTCTTGCGTTGACGGCTAGTGGAAGGAATCTATTCATGAACCTTTTGACCAACTGGTCCCATGCGATAATCTCATCTGGCTCTAACGACTGAGCCCACCATTTTGCTTCGTCCCGCAGTATGTACGGGAAAATATATAATCTAAGTCCTTCTTGAGTCAAACCAGACATGGAGAATGCGCTGCACATGTCTACAAAGCAAAGCTCGTCAAATGAACATGTGGGTCTTCTCCTTGTAATCCTCCAAATTGCCCCACATTTTGAATCATTTACAGCATAATCGGTCATATTTCAAAGCTTACATTTTCCTCAACCATGGGTCTTGAAATTCCTGGCGAGAAGTTATAAAAATCCGGCGCCGCATAGTTCTTCATAGGAATGTTGCAATTAACAACAAGAAATATGGAGTCTTGCGCTGACCAATTTTCCCTTTGATTCCCTTACCGGTGGCTCATTATTGTTAGCCATGCTTCTTCACCATTTAATTTGGCCCTGATGTTCTCTTGCGCGAAAAGTACACTGGATCTCTGGGTCAGCTTATAATTTCTGGATCACTCCAATACTCATAAGCTATCAGACTGTTCTTCGCGATAAACAACCAGTACAAAGAGATCTGTCCTGCAAAATATCACAAACATATTCAACACTAACCATTATGAATCCTCGACAACGGCACCATAAACTTGACAACATATAATTTTATCTTATTATCTTATGTCACACAACGCATGGATGATTATAACGCAAGTTTATGATATATGTTACTACTTCTAGATGTATGCGTTATTAATGAAATGCTGGTAGTATGTTATGCATTGTCACAAGTTTCCTTGCGTTGAAACCAAGTATAATTCCACCGCAAGTTTCTCGGAGTGATCCGAGGTCGAACACAGGGATTGCATAGTTAATGCATTACGTTTGTGATATATACGGTTGGGGGTTTTTCAATTAATAAAAGATTGGTTTATACAGGTATTTAAAATCGTGGTAAAGTGAAATATTGTGGTAAAGTAAAGTTGCGATAATAAAATAAAGTGCGATAAAAGTAAACCTAAGCTAATATGATACGAGATACAGGATACTAATACATGATACTGAGTTTGACACTGACTGTGAAGATTATACAAAGGGTCGTGTTATGCGATGGCAAGTCTTTATGTATGAAACAGAAATAGAAAGGGTAATTAATATAAACATCGCAAGTTCATTAATTGTGTTAAAGATATAACTACGATTCCGCTTTCCCTTGGCGTACACCTCTCGGTGATTGGCCGTGTTCCCACATCTCTGTGGTGAAACAGGGATGAATGTATGAATGCAAGGTTGCTTCCATCTCTGGAAGTACTTCTCGCTTTAGTTAACGCATTCTTCCAACCTTCTCCCGACAGGAGGAATTGCATCTTCACTTCTGCTCTCACAGGTGAAGATGCCATCTAGCATGCTTTAGCTAAACATATTCATTTCTTTAGCATAGATTAATTTACTTGTTAGATTCATGTTAATTACCAAGGGATTAAGAAAACATTATGGAGAAAGCGATTAATGGAGGAACGAAAATAGACAGAAAGATGGAGATGAAAATGATCATGACATTCAATTCTAATATTTAGCGTTTGATACATGGTGCGAATGATAGACTAAGAAGATGAATACAATTGATGAGAAAGAGATAGAAACAAATACAAAAAAGTGCCAATGTCTAGACACAGATCTGGACGGTGGATGTGCTTGCCGGCGGATGGCTTGGATGTATAGAATAGCTTCCCTCTTAGGCTTGCTCGTCTGGTAGAAGTGACCTTGGTACAGAGCTTCCACGGCGGGGATAGAAAGGATTTGCCCTGAGACTCACCTCTCGGCCTTGTCTCTTAAATCTTCCCGGATCTTCTCCGATCAGGCTCTTCAGACCAGTCTCTCTCTCAATATACAAATATCAAAATATACCCATATCCAGTATATTTTCCAATAGAATTTCAGAGGATATTTATAGGCTCAGCTTTGACTCTCTACAATGTGGACCCCACTTTATTGTTATGGTAATTCTAAAAATGGTGGAGTGAATATTCCTTTTGTTACGCGATCAATTCCCTCAGAAATACACAACAGTCAGCTGTATATGTGTCAAGATCCTCTGGAATTGCGTTGCTCTTTTGCATCATTGATCGTTTGCCCATATGCAGTGTTGTTTTTGATTGCCGCATGCGGTTGAAGTTGTATTAATCACTTAGCTCTTGATCGATTGTCGCATGCGCTGTCATTGCAATGATCATCTATTCATTTCTGAATGATTGGCGCAATGCAACGTAGATGCGTTGTTCTCTTTATCTTGAGCCATGAACACATACGGTGACTTGATTTCCTACAAAACAGACTTGAAATATTATTTTCTACCATCACAATGGTGTCAGTGGGTGTATTGACAAAAATTTATAATTCTTGCATTTCTTAGCTAATTCCTCTATAATTGACGCAACTTTCCTTTCTTTTGGCTGCAATATCTAAATAAAGCAGTATAAATAACTTGTATTTCTACAAGATATCAGCCCTCGACAGAAGAAGATTTGAAATGAAATCGGTGATGTTGCAGATGATCTAGACTGCTGGTCAATTCGGAGGAAAGCGTGGGAGAACCCACACACCCACCTCCGAAGCTTTATTGAAATCTACAATACTTTTGTGTTGCCGAACATCTCTGCTGAAGAAGTTCGATTAACTTTGTTCCCATTTTCTCTCTGTGATCTAGCTAGGAAATGGGCATATTCTCTCAAGTCGGGAGAGATCACTTCTTGGGAATAGGTCGTGGAGAAGTTTATGAAGAAATACTTTCCACCTACTGAAAATGCCAGACGAAGAAAACTGATTACAAATTTTAAACAAGATATGGACGAATCGCTCAGCAATGCCTGGACGAGGTTTAAGAGGTTGGTCAGGGATTGTCCATACAATGGGTTGCCAAACTGCCTCCAGATGGAATTTTTTTATCATGGTTTGAATCTCGCTTCGCAGACCGATGCCAATGCGGCAGCTACTGGTGATCTGCTTGATAAAACGTATGACGAGGCGAAGAATATCTTGGATCGCATCTCCAAGAACTATGAAGATTGGAGAGATAGTGACCAAAGATTGAGACTCAAAGACAATGACGCAAGTAATGGTGCTATTGCTTCACTACAAATCCAGATGACCACAATCATGAACTTAATTTAGGGAATTGCAATCAGTAGCCCAACACTGCAAAACGGGCAAAGCAACGCAATCAGTCAAAACACCGCAAGGTGTGCAACTTGCGGTGATGCGCATGCGATGGAAGATTGCCCGTAAAATCCACAATCTGTTTACTTTGTAAAGAATAATCGCTTTTCGAATACCTATAACCCCGGGTGGAGAAACCACCCCAATTTTGCTTGGAAGAATCAGCAACAAAACTTCCAATCCGTGGCGCAAAAAGAAGGGCCACAAGGATTCTTTCCATGCAACAACGGTCAGACAAACAATCAAGCAAGCAGCTCACAACCACCGCAATTCTCTTCCTTGGAAAGCCTATTGAAGCAATATATAGAGAAAAACAAAACGGTGCTTCAAAGTCAGGCTACGTCCATCCTCAATTTAGAATTACATATGGGCCAGATTGCGAGTGAGCTGAAGAGTAGACCACAAGGGGCTCTGCCAAGTTCAACTAAACTTCCAAACTCGGGGGGATCAGGTAAAGAGCAATGCCAGGTTGTGACATTGCGAAGTGGGAAGACTGTGGAAGGAGAAAAGAAGGAGCATAGTCAGATAGCTCTCATTATGGCAGAATTTGAAGTTGCTGTGACACAAGAAGAAGAGAGAGAAAGAGAAGCAGTAGAACCAGAGGTTGCATTGACCTTAAAGCCAACTGAAACAAGAACCGTGAAAGTGCAGTTGCCCCATTTCCCGCAGAGACTAAGGAAGAAAAAGAATGAAGAGGTACAGTACCAACGCTTCCTATCTATGTTAAAGAAATTACATGTTAATATTCCTATCAGTGAAGCAATTGAGAAAATGTCTGCCTATGCAAAGTTTCTGTAGGATATGGTAACTAAGAAAAGGGGAGCTGGTAAATTTGCCATGGTGGCATTCACTCAATGTTCAAAATCAATCATTCCACCGAAGATGAGTGATCCTGGGAGCTTTACTATTCCTTGCCCCATAGGAGGACTATACATCGGGCAAGCCTTGTGTGACCCGGGAACCAGCATAAACTTGATGCCTCTGTCAATCTTTAGACAGCTGAACGTGGGGCAACTTGTGCCCACAACAGTGACTCTCCAACTGGCCGATAGATCTCTGGTATATAAGAACACTTTGATATATAAGTACCATACATCACATGTATAAGCAATAAAAGTTGATAAACCGGGTAAAATTGCCTTTAAAACACAAAAGGGAAAGCTAACTATTACAAAGACAAGGAGTTTCTAGTTCAAACAGGCGAATCGGGTCTTGAACCGCTTGGCAAAGCATCTCTTCTACAACCAACCATCGTGTACAAAGCACCCCGCGATCGTCTACACGTTAAAACAAACACTTCATTCTATCGATTACCAGCACTCCCAGTGTTAAACGATCATTTAGCATTACTATACGATTGTCTAGACAAATCCAAATGATCTTTTAGTTAGTACTACACGATCGTGTACCTTTACTAAGTGATGAAGCTTGAAGTACACGATCGCTTAGTGCGCTCCACACGATGCTCGCATTCCTCGATCGTCTAAACAACTACGATGCCGCGAAGTAACATCGCCTAAGCAATCCCTTAGCTAGCGTCTCTGTATCACATACGTGTGATCGCATAGGTAGTAACGAAGCGATGAAGCTTGCTAATTGCGCGATCATCTAGCACACGCCTTCAACTAAACGACGAGCATCGCATGCTCCCACTGCAATCGTCTACCTCTAATGCCTACACGAACGCACAACCAATGCTACGCGATATGGTAACTGATTTACCCCATCGCTTAACATTAGCTAAACGATCATTTAGAAAATACTACACGATCGTCTAGAAAAAATATCTAAATGATCGCTTAGTAAAATCCCAACGATTGTTTACCTGAGGCTACACGATCTGATCAATGCTTAATCTTCTTCTTCGTTATGAATAGCATCGCCATGCGCTAAAGCTTCATCATGAACGACTCGACATACATGAACTTTTCAAATTGCAGACTCGACTATAAAAACTGTTCGATTCAGATCTGTAATTTGGAATATCAGAGAACCTGGCTCTGATACCAATTGAAGAAAATTGGAAACGCAATTCCCATGAGAAGCGGAAGCAAGATCATTCCAAATTACAATCATGAATCAACAAATCATTTATAGTCGACTTCAATACAAGTGGTTATACAAATATACAAAGAAATTACAGCATGAACATCCAAAGTATAGAAGGAAAAACTGTACTAACAAAGGTAGAAGCGTCTCTACGCTCTGATGTGCACTCTGATCGATCACAGCAACCATGAGCGCTTAATCTACACGACCGCAACACTGTACGAACACAGCACGAACTCCGTAGCACCACGAACGGCCTCCGAAAAACCTCGATAGTGTCGAGTTGAGTCTGACACCACCAACAAGGTGATCTTTGTATTCTCGGTGTGAGAATCTAGAGGGTGGGCTCTATTCAGACTTAGTGTGAAGCAGACGAATGGAGGAAAGACAGATCGTGTACACGATTGGGCAAGTGGGAGAAGTCGGAGACCTATCATATAGCTCGATGCCCAATCGTTTAGATAAAGCTATACGATCATTTAGCTCGACAGACTCTACATGATCGTGTACCTTGGGCTAGCGATCGTCTAACAAAGCTATACGATCATTTAGTAAACACTGCACAATCGTTTAGCTAGCACTTGCACGATCGTTTACCTAGTCTAGCCATCGTTTAGTAAATCTGTATTTACTTGACGACTTCCGTGAGTTTCTTTTCGCTGGAGAGAAAACTCAATTCTTTTCAATCTTTTGTAAAAACCTCTTCCTATATTTTTTTCAAAATAGGAAACTGATTTCCTTTAAAAACCTCACGGTTACCATGATCAATAACCACCCACTACATTTGGTTATTTAAAAGAAAAAATATTAATTATTATAAATATAAATGATAACCAACTTATCATACTATATTTATAACCTATAGTTTTAATATTTCATCTCATGAAACATATAAACCATAGTTCTTTTCCTATTCGATGGTACTTAATGTAAATCTCATTTACATCAATCCTCCACTAGATGTATCTCATGCAACATACCGATTATATCATATATAATCAAAATACCTCTTGTCAATTTGAACATTTCAAATCAACACCAAGTACTTGATCCTTCAACATGAATCCAAGCTACCAAGGGGACTTGATGGACCTATAGATCCAAAGCTCCAACGATATGTGAATACTAACTAAACTCTTTAGTCACGGGATCCACCATCCGTTAACTGCCAAGCACTCCACTAAAGATCGATAGCTAAACTCTCCTCACTATAGATATATTATGTGTCCATCTTAACCAATAAGCAGTGCAAAAACCCTTCACAGATCGCTCGTAAGTATAGCTGGGCCAATAACCGTTATGACCCTGTAGTTACATCTGTCTCCTTAAGTACCATTGATCCCTCTAATGAACATAAATCAGTTGTAATGATAAAAATGAAGTGAATGTTGTTCTATGCTATGTTATATTGTATATCGCTTATGCACTACTGATGATGAATGTGAATGATACAAGTTCATGTCCCCGGCAACAACACCATAAACTTGTAACGATAAAATTTATAGTAGTCTTTATATGCATGCACTATGATGATAGATGAATGATACAAGTTCATGTTGCCATAAACCTGTAGTAATAAATTTGTATTTATCTTTATCTATTGCGCTGCTTATGAATGAATGTGATGGTGCTCTATGTGCTCAAATGCTTTGCAATAAAGATATTTTGCAATACTACATTCTAAGTGTATGCGTTGATGATAATATGCTTCGTAGTATGTGATGATGTAGTACGTGTCACAAGTTTCCTTGCGCTGGAACCAAGTATCTAATGCAAGTTTCTTAGAATGACCTGAGGTCAAACACGGGGATTGTTGTTGTTTAGATGCAATACTAATGTGGTAAATGCGACCGATTATCATAAAGAATAAAGAATTTGGTTTATGCAGAAAATGTAAATTGCGATGAAAGTAAAATTGCGTTGATAAAATAAATGTCTAAACTACTATGATATAGGGTGAGGACTGGCTGTGAAGTTGTACAAAAAAATCTAATGAATGCGATGTCAAGTCTTGTGAATGAAGCAAAAAGAGAATGAGTAGAGAGAAAGGACATCACAAGTTCATTAATCTCGTTAAGGATGCAACTAACGTTCCGATTTCCCTTGGCTTACACCTTTCAGTGATCGGCCGCGTTCCCATACGTGTATGGTGAAACAGAGATGAACGTAATGAATGCAAGGTTGTTTCCATCTTTGGGAATACTTCTTGCTTTAGTTAACGCATTCTTTCAACCTTCTCTTGATAGGCGGAATAACATCTTCACTTCTGCTCTCACAGGTGAAGATGCTATCGATCATGCTTTAGCTAAACTTAGCTGGTTACCTTAACAAAGATGAACTCACTCACTTAATTCTTCCTCTTTATCCAGGGGATTAAGAACACATGATAGAGAAAACAGATGATAAATGTATGGAAAGGAACAGAGAGATGATAATGATGACAATAATAGCATATAAATCTAAAGATCAACGTTTGATACATGATTTGTGAATGAAAGATTAAAGAAGATGAACAAAGTAGATGAAATGAAAGAATAGAAACAAATACGGAAAGAGTGTCAATGTGTTGACACAAATCCCGATCGGAGACGTTGTGCTTGCCGGCGGGTGGATGAGATGGAGTGGAAAGCTTCTCTCTCATGTTTGCTTTTCAGATCGAAATGACCTCTTACACAGAGCTTTTGCTTCGGGAATAGGAAGAATTTCTTGCTCAGAGACTCACCTTTCAGCCTTGTCTCGTTGTTCTCCCGGATTTTCTCTGTAAAGTCTCTTTAGACCAGCTGATGTCACACCCCCTCCCAGATTACCCTTTTATTCTGAAAGAGGATATGACCGTGGTAGTAACTAGCCCTATTGCCAGCATTCACAACCCAAGCCTTCTAATCTAAATACAAACCTGTTTGAAACATTTGTAATAGACGCAAACAATAAACCTCCCTTAAAGTTCTACAAAGATTCCATAAATACATGCATACAGCCAAGACATTACATTTATAGAAAAATATTCACGGGTGACCCAGACATTCCTACAGAAGCCTTAGTCCCTCTCAAAACATGTGTACATAAACAGATCATCAACCTAAGTCTTTTAATAAGTCGAGTCATTCGGTGGCAAGCAGCAGCAGGATCAACCTTGAGGAAACTGACTGCTACTTGAAAAGGGAAAACACAAAAATACTGTGAGCTAAAAGCCCAGTGAGGGACTATAGAATCGTAAAGCAACAAGCATAACATCACTATAAATATGTAAATATACCAATGAGTAAACTCAAGAAATTGTCTCTAGATGTAGCTTTAAACCATTCTCAGACATCATTAAACATTATTATTCCCTAATTGAGAACAAGCCTAAATGCTCTAGCTCCCAAACATTTATTACCGGCCAAGAGACCCATACTTCGGTCTCTCATTCATAACTGCCTACGTGCATGTGGCCATACTAAGTACCATTACATTTGAGGTACTTCTACTCAGATACCTTCTCAAATTTGTCCTTTAGTATCGAGCTACTATGATACCTTCTCATATGTCCTTCGGTATCAAATTGGCCAGATACTTTTTCAAATGTCCTTCGGTATCAAATTGGCCAGGTACCTTCTCAAATGTGCTTCAGTACCAAATTGGTTAGATACCTTCTCAAACGTCCTTCGGTATCAAATTTGTATTTTGTAACATCAAATTATGTTCCATTGCCTAATATTTACACACGAACTCATTCTCTCATAGCCTTCCCCTAGGAAGCATATATCAAAAGCAGAAACATAGCTTTTGTAATGGTTACACGACATACCTTGGCCTGTGTTACACACATACAAGCCGGGAAACATGCGTTAAGTTATTCTCCAACCATTTGTTGCTTGAGGAAGTATAAATTCATCATTAATGTCATTGTGCTTTACTTGATCATATATGCATGAGTATTGGAAACCTTAAATTTACTTAGTCACTCACCGTTCGTCAGGCTCTTAATGGTTTATACGCTTCCCCTAGCTCTGCTTGGCCTGAAAAGATATAATTCCCGATTAAACTACTTAGAATTCCTAGTAAAATATATCAAATAATTCATTTATTAAAGGAACTTCCATCAACATAGACAGCCTTACTAGCGAGATCCCCCTCATGAGCGAGATCCTCATGAGGTAGATCCTCATGGGCGAGATCAGCGAGATCAAGCTTTTCTTGTCAGATTTTCACCTTAGCGATACTCACCTTACCAGTGGTACTCAGCTCAATTCCTAGCGAGATTTCCCCCTAGAGCGAGATCCTCCTTACAAAATCAGCGAGATCTCCTTTATAAGCGAGATCCTCATGCCCATATCTCGTTATAATTCTCCACGATGAACTGCTTGCTTGTTCTTCACAAGCAGTTGTCTGCTTATGCACCAATTCCCTGTTATAAATTCAAAAATTCAAAACTCAAAATCCAGAGCTCTTTTCAAGAAGCTTCCTTCTACAAACTTGTTTAGAATTAAGTTAGCTTCCTTACCTTAAAATTTCAGCCCATAATTCTTTATAGTTTGGCTTGAAACTTCCAACCTTCACCTCAGCCCTGCTTAAATCCGAGATTCTGCCTTCTCTTTATTTTCTTCACTCCTTGTTCTTCTCCTCCTGAAATCTTCCTCCGGCAAGACAATCTCGCAACCTAGATTTTCTCAGTTTTCAAATGGCACCGAATTCACTAAAATTTTCCATGCCAACTGTCGAAACCAAGCTTTTGAATTTCTTCTTCCAAAAACACTTCCCACTGCCTCCTAAGTTCAAGGATTAACCGCCACGTTACCCCCACCTAATATTTTTTTCCTTCCCTTTTATCATATTTCCTATAAATAACCATGAATTACTACTTTAATAAAAATAAGAAAGAAAATATATAATATAACATTTCTTTGGCTAAACATGCTTATCTAGGAACCTAGAGTTTGGTTACAACTGATAACTTGTAGAAATACAAGTTATTTATGTTGTCTTATTTAGATATCGCGGCCAAAAGAGAGAAAATATGCGTCGATTGTATGAAAATTAACCACGAAATACAATAATAATAAATTATCACAATTACACCCACTAACATCATTAAGATGGTAGAAGAGGATATTTCTACTCTGTTTTGCAGGAAACCAAGTCACTGCTTGTGATCAAGGCTCAACGAGAAACAGAACAACGCATCTCTGTCACATTGCGCTCGTTAATCAACAATGATGAGATGATTAACGCAATGACAACGTGATGCGACAGTCGATCCTGAGCTGAATTTCAACCTCATGCGGTAATAAAAACAACACCGCATGCGAGCACCCGATCGAAAGATGCAGCTGAGCAATGCAAACGCTGAGGATTGTGACACGTGTACAACTAACCATTGTGCAGATTTGACGGTCTGATTGCATAACAGAAGGAATACTTATTCCTCCATCTTCAGAATTTCTATAACAAGAAGTGGGGTCCACAAGCCAAGAGTCAAAGCTTTTCACCTATAAATACCCCCTTATAATTCAGAGAAGATATAGTTGATACGAGGGCTAATTGATGCTAAATTATTGAGAGAGAGGCTGAGCTGAGTACTGATCGGAAGAAATCCAGGAAGAGAAGAGACAACGCCGAGAGGGGAGTCTCAGTGCAATTCTGCCAAATCCACACCGTGAAGTTCTATGCTTAGATCCCTACTACAAGTTGAGCAAGCCTAAGAGGGAAGCTCATCCTTCCGCACGATCCATCCATACCGGCAAGAAAATCTCCATCCAGATCGGCGCCAAGACGTTGGTGTTTATTTGCATTTGTTTCTAACTCTATTTTCATCAATTGTATTTCATTCTCTTAATCTTCTCATTCACAAATCATGTATCAGACGCTAAATAGTTTTATTGAATGTCTCTATCATTTCCATTTCCACTTCTCTATCTATTTTCATTCCTCCATTAATCGTTTTCTCCATAAAGTTTTCTTAATCCCTTGGTAGTTAAGATGAATTAAACGAATAACTTAATATGTTATAAAGAGATAAATGGGTTTAGCTAAGGCATGCTAGACGGCATCTTCACCTGTGAGAGTAGAAGTGAAAATGCCATTTTGATCTGTCGAGAAAAGGTTAAAAGAATGCGTTAATTAAAGCGAGTAGTACTTCCAGAGATGGATGCAACCTTGCGTTCATTATGTTCGTCCCTATTTCACCACAGAGATGTGGGAACGCGGCCGATCACTGAGAGGTGTACGCCAAGGGAAAAGCAGAACCATACTTGTATCTTTAACGCAATTAAGGAACTTGCACTATTTGTATTAATTATATTTTCTGTTTCTGCTTCACACATAAGACTTGCTACCGCATAACATGATCTTTGTATAATCTTCAAAGTTAGCCTCAACCTCGGTATCTTGTACCATGAAACCTGTATCTTGTATCAACTTAGTTTAGATTTACTTTATCGCAATTTACTTTCATGCAATTTATGTTATTATTGCATTTTTACCGCTCTACTTTACTTTACCGCATGTTTAAATACTCGTACACAACTCTTTTATAAATTGAAAAAACCCTTGGTCGCATGTATCACAAACATAATACAATAACCTCAAAAAGTCCCTGTGTTCGACCTCGGATCACACCAAGAAACTTGCAATGGAATTACACTTGGTTCCAACACAAGGAAACTTGTGACAACGCACAACATACTACAAGAACATTCATTATTAACGCATATCTTGAAATAGTATCGCATGGATTTGAACCTTGCATTGTAGTTTCATATTTATAAATTGTGTTACAAGTTTATGGCGCCATTGCCGGGGAACTGGTAACGGGGATGTGGACTTGTAGCTTATAGATTAAATTTTGCATTACAAGTTTATGGCGCCGTTGCCGGGGATTGGTTGATGGTTTATTGTTTGAGTATGTTTGTGGTGTTTGCAGGACAAATCTCCTTGTACTGGTTGTTCAACATTGAGAGCAGCTTGACGGTTTATAAGTACTGGTGCTGAACTGAAATTCGAAGCTGACCCTGAGATCGAGCGTACCTTTCGTGCACGGCCATGTCAGAATCAGATAAGGCGAAAGGAAGCAGTGAGTATGGCAGATAATAACGACAATGTAGTTCCCGTAGTAAATCAAGAGGCTGTATGACCAGCGCAGGATCCTATTTTCCTAGTCGTTGATCGCAACATCCCCATGAGGAATTATGCGACACCCAACCTTTAATACTTTTCGCTTGGGATTTCGAGGCCTATTGTTAAGGAGAATGCAAGGTTCGAAATAAAGTCGATCATGCTACAAATGATCCAAAATGCAGGGCAATTTGGGGGTCTGCAAGGTGAAGACCCGCATGCCCACTTGACCAGCTTTGTCGAAATGTTCGACAACTTCTCATTACCTGGCGTAACCCCTGAGAGTATTAGACTATATTTGTTCCCACCTTGAGGGACGAAGCCAAGAGGTGGGCTCACTCACTAGAGCCGAACGAGATCACATCATGGGATCAACTGGGGGAGCGATTCATGAAGAAGTTCTTCCTGTCGGCCGTCAATGCAAGGCGACGAAAGGACGTGCTGAATTTTGAGCAAATGGAGAATGAGACCCTGAGCACCACCTGGGTGCGATTTAGAAGATTGGTGAAAAACTACTCGCATATCGAGATACCCAATTGCGTTTTGATGGAGACCTTTTATAATGGCCTGAATAGATCGACGCAGGCTGTTGCTGACGCCTCGCGACAAGAGGTTTTATGGACAAAACGTATACTGAGGCGAAAGTCATCCTTGACGGCATATCGCGGAACATGGATGACTGGATGGATAATGGCTATATAGGCCGAGGCACTGAAAGAAGAAAGATGGAACGGCCATTGTCCCTGTGGAGATAATGACCACATTGGCCGCTCAGATGGCCGTAGTGACCTCCATCCTTCAATTGATAGCAATCAATCAAGGAGCCATCCCCCAACAATCAGCGGAACCCACTGCACCAGCTCAAGTGGCCGTAATAAGTTGTATTAATTGTGGAGGGGCTCATGTAGCATAAATGTGCCCATTGAATCTCCAGCAAGTATGCGCCATCCAAAACAACCCCTTCAGCAACACCTACAATCCTGGCTGAAAGAGCCATCCTAACTTTGGTTGCGGAGGCAATCCTAACCAAGGGGGGCCAATCAACCATCAGAGTGGTAGTCGAGGAAATCCTCCTTTTCACCATAACTCGAACCAGGGGCAACCAAGGCAATCGCATAACCAACAACCCTCATCTTTGAACACCTCTAGAAGCTCATTTGAGACCCCTTCTTAAACAATATATGGACAAAAATGACACTGTAATGCAAGTGCAGGCATCTTCAATTCGAAACTTGGAGATCCAAGTGGGCAAGCTGGCATCTAAGCTGAGAAATAGAGCACCAGGAATGTTGCCCAAGAACTCAGAAGCCTCGAGATCCAATGGAAAGGAGCAATGTCCCTAGGACATTGGGCAGGCAAGCCGGACCGCCTGTAGAGATGTGGATTGCGCTCATTTAAAGAAACGCATCTTCCGGTCCATATCTTACATCTATGTTTAATGCTTTCTTTAAATTCTTGTCTTATTGAATTCCTGAATTTTGTCTTTACTTCTTCATTTAATTCGTTTCTTGACTTTATAAATTTTATTCTTTATTTATTTCCCCTTGCATTTATTTCTATACCGCCTTTAATTCTCTTAACTTTTTTGTAATTAATGCGTTAGTCTCTAATTGGTGAATGATTGAGAAATAAAGAGAAATTTATTACCACAAGCCACAGTACTTTGCGTTGATGAAAAAATAAAATAAAATGAAATGAAACAATCAACATCGAGTATGCAAGGCGATGATGGACGCATCTTGAATCAACAAAATACGCTTTGCGTTCATCCAACTCGAATGCGTTGAAGCTGAGGGGTGTGTTGCGCACGTATATGTCCTTTGCCCGTCCTTGATTAAATGAACTATGTTGAGGTAGTGTTGCGCTGGTAGCAATACCGTGCGCCCAATCCTCCAGAAATGTGTTTAGTTAAGGGGTGTGTTATGGGGATGCTTGCGTTGTTGCTCGTCTTTTGCGAAGATGCAATTGCATTGGTAAACACATTGCGTTAATATTTACCTTGCTTCCATTCGAATAAAACATTAAAGAAAATTCTTTTTTTCATTTGAGGAGTCCAATCATTTCGTATCCCAAAGCAATGATGATTCTGCAGACAAAATGACATTTTTCTGAAATTTCATAAATGAGGGAAGTTCGAGCAATGGGCATTTTGAGTGTCTCGAGACCTGTCACCACGAAAAATGTGTTGGGTCCACTACGGCTCAACCTATATATAGGAACCCTTGCCCATCTGTGAATTCTTTACCTCATTTTGGCAAACTGAAAACCTTAGCGCCTAGCATACGAAGCCTTCTTCTTCCCATAATCCCAATGATTTTTCCAGTCTTCCCAAGCTTATCATCCATGGCCGACCAAGCTTCCCAACACTCTGCATCACCATCAACCCCTTCCTCGGACCAAATCGCCATGCGAGAGGCAGCATTCCTCGTTGCTAGTCGCAGACTTGTTGCCCAACCCCACACTGTCCCGAGAATCGCCGGTAGAACCAGGAGAAACCCCTTAGCCGTCAGACCTCCTCAGTTCAAGAGGGGGCAAAACACTGAGAGCACATCAGTTCCAACTTCTGCCGTTTCAACTGAGAGTGAGAAAGAAGAGACGCGATGATATAGAGGTGTTTGGTAATATTCTGAGCAATCTGGAGCAAGGAGGGGGATTACCCGTGGCAGGGGTTGTAAACCAACAACTGTCTATGGTGGTGTTAGAGGCAAAGGTGAATGAAGAAGAGATAGAAAGAGGCACTTTGGCCTTAAAGACTCCTGAGGTAACTGCCAAGGCAGGAACCTATGATGGAACCTCCAAAGATACGATGGAGGAGGTTGTGGTAGAGGAGACTACGGTGGCTGAAGTTGCGATGGATGAGGTTACAGTGGAGATGCAACCAGAAATAGCTAAAGAGAAAAAGAAGAAGAAAAAAAGCAAAGGGAGAAAGGCTGGAGAGGCTGAGTTTTCTCATCCTCGCAAGGAGAAAAAGAATGCAGAAAAGAAGGATGATGACGAAGATGAGGAAGAGAAGAAGGAAAGGGAGAAGAAAGAGAAGGAAGAATGAAGAATGCGCCAACGTAAAGAAATGCGCCTAAGAAAAGTGGAAGAAAAGAAGCACAATGCTGTGAGCTCGGAAAAGGGTGGAGAATCGACCTCCGTAAGGGAAGATAGGGAGGAAACAATGGAATTGATGGAGCCGGTGCAACCTGAAACAATGCAAATGGTTGCGACGGAGGAAAGCGAAGAAGGAGAAGCTACCCCTGATGTGGCGTCACTGGGAGAATGCGCCGCAAGGGTCTACTGTTGACCATTAAAGATTAATCATCACATTAGAAGAACAGGAAAGAAGGAGAAAATAAGAGAAGGAGAAACAGGAGAAAATGGAGCATGCAAAGCTCATCATGGCAGAAGGAAATCACAGAAGAAGACTGCGAGATGAGAAAATGCACAGTAATAATGAGCTCGCAAGGCTTGAAGGGATAAGGAGGCGCGGGGAAGAACAACGTTTGTTGCTAGCGTCCGAGCAATTTGTAGAAGTGTTCGAGAGAGAAGAAAGAGAAGAAGAAGAGGAAGAGAAAAAGAAGAAGGAAGAAGAGGAGAGGAGATTGGAAGAGGAGAAAGGGAATAAGCGCGAAGCTAATAAGAGGCGCTTATAGAAGAAGAAGGGTAAAGAACTCGCAGAACGCGAGAAGAAGGAACAACGCAGAGAGCGGGAGAAGAGACAAAGGCAAGCAGCCCGCCTTGCATTGACAAAAGAAAAGGGCAAAGCAATTGCAGAAATTAGCGAGCCCGCGTTGGCAAGGATGCGTCCATCGCAGAGAAAAGAGAATGATGACATGCTGATAGAGATGGGCTTCTATTCTGTGCCAACACCACTACCTGACCTCATCACAAGTGTGATTGTGGAACATGGCTAGGACACGTTTTGCCAATGCCCAGCCATTATTGTGCCGCAGGTAGTGAGAGACTTATATAGAGGGCATCTACATGGAACTAGGGATGCGATGACCATCAAAGGAGAAACGGTGTTCTTCAGTGCAAGGGACATCAATGAGATATACCAAATGAAGGATAACTCGGATGATCGGGGAAGAAAATTATTGATGATCCTACTGATCAACAGATGAAGGACGTGTTGAGAGTATTAACACAACCGGGCACAAAGTGGTCGGTTTCACTCAAGGGCATCCGCACCCTGACATCCAAGTCTTTGCTTCCGAAGGGAAGGCTTTGGGTCTACTTGGTCAAGAAGCGGCTGATCCCAACCACACATGACAAGACTGTATCAAGGGATCGAATCATGGTCGCATATTGCATTGCGCGCAGCATACTGATTGACGTAGGGTGGCTGATCGCAAGATAGCTCAGAGCACTGGTGGGGCATATTCGAGGACAGTACTTCTTTTCGTGGACTGTTTCAAGTTTGTACCTGTCAATGGGCATAGGCGTTGATGAAGAGCCTATGCCTGAAGTCCACGGCCTCATCAACATAAAGATCTTGAGGTTGCTCCTCAAAGACTCCCTACATTGCCCTAAGCTACCCTTAAAGAGTCCCGCAATCGACCTCAATGCGTCGCAGGGACCAAAGCCTAAGAGACCACGCATAGAAGACAAGTGAAAAGAAAAGGTCCAAGAGTCAACAACGCATGATCCAGAACCTTTGGACCCTTTGCCCTTGGTAATTCGCCCTCTAAGCCCACCCGCACAACCTTCTTCTTCACTCCATGAACACTTTACCAATCTTCTCCTCATTCCCAATTCTCCAACTGTTCACCAAGCAGCCCTAACTTCACCCTCAGCTTCATCACTGCAACCTTCCATTCCACCGCCGCAAGTTGATGACCCACACGATTTGGGTGAAGGCATCTCTGCCCAACCCCAAAACGATGTTGGCGAGACATTGCAGGAAAAACCCTCCATAACCTCCCTGGCTACTGCGTTAGCAGAAATGCAGTCACTTCGGACCCAACAATAACAACTTCTCTTCCAATAGCAACAACTCTTCAATCAACAACAAGCCTACTTCGACTAGTGGTTTGATGCAGTAATAGAGCAAGTCGATAATATTCAGCACAGTGTTGCCACATCAAGGGAGGCGCTGATCAACATACATCGCAACACTCATATGATCAATCGCCACCAAAGAAAACTTGCGGAGCACAACCATGAATACTTTAATTTTCTCACAGCATACCTTCATGGTCCATTGGTGCCTCCGCATCTCAAGCAACACTTTCTTTTTGAAGAGACTTCTTTTACATCACTACAAAACCCTCCTCTAGCTCCTCCAGCTCCTCAGCAATAATCCTTACATTTTATTTTTTTTTATACGGCCATTCTGCGATATTTTTTATTATTATTATTGAAGTCAATAGTTAATCAAATTCTTTGATTCTTTATACATACAACAATTTTGTATTGCGTTAATTTTTAATTATTTGTATACTTTGTTAATAGTCAATACAATTGAGTATACATTCACCTCATTTGCCTGTGCCTCTTTTTTTATCATCCTTTATCAATATTTGTGATGTTCTTAATCTTTTATTTTATGCGTTCTTCATTGCGTTGCTATGATGTGATATATGTTTATACTTAGAAACATTTCCCATACTTTGTAAATTCTGACTAACACTTAGTTAATTCTTAGTTTAGTAGTACTTTACCTTTTATCTTTCAAAGTTCTGCTCAAACCTTCTTTTTGAAATTTTTTTTCCGAAATGTTTGTCTAGTCTATCCAAACAACGCAATGAGGACTTTGCTCATCTTTAAATTTGGGGGTGGAGAAGGTCTGAGCAGATAAGATCAAGAATATGCGATGATTAAGAAAATGCGTTCATTGTCATTTCCAAAAAAAAAAAATTTACAAAACTCCATTGTCAGCGCAAGGGAAAACCTCAGAAACAATTCCAACCTGATAAGAGTTTAGTTGTGAAAGGAGCCTATTCGTAGTTGGATATTCGTATGACACTCATAGGAAGAAGCCAAAAAGAAGGTGGGTTTCCAAAAACAACGCAGTATGAAAATAAATGAAATAGAAAAAAAAATATAAACGAATGCAAGAGACAACTCCTCTGAATATCATGAGTTAGAGTTAAGATTGGCACACAACCGTAGTTGGATGTTCGAATGACACCCATGGGAACAAACCAAAACAAAGGGTGCAACCATGACCATCAGTCTCTAATAAATGACGCAAAAGTTTTTACCACCGTATATAGACAAATCAAGTTGTTTTGACACAGAAGAGATAAACATTCTATTTAAAAAAAAAAAAAAAAAAAAAAAAAACTAGAAAAGCATTTTTTAGCAGAATTTTGTTATATAGAATAATAAAGTAGGGCTTTGTTAAGAATTAGCAAGGATAGGAGGAAATTGCGTTGTTAAGTAATGTGGCTAAGTGTAACATTCGGAGCAACCAATCGATGCAAAAATATAGGATAATGAATTATGCCTTAGTAGAAGATATGCTTGAGGACAAGCATATATCTAAATTTGGGAGTGTGATAACTTGTAGAAATACAAGTTATTTATATTGCCTTATTCAGATATTGCGGCCAAAAGAGAGAAAATATGCGTCGATTGTATGAAAATTAACCAAGAAATACAATAATTATAAATTATTCCAATTACACCCATTAACATCATTAAGATGGTAGAAGAGGATATTTATACTCTGTTTTGCAGGAAACCAAGTCACCGCTTGCAATCAAGCCTCAACAAGAAACTAAACAATGCATCTCTATCACATTGCGCCCGTCAATCAACAATGAAGAGATGATTAACGCAATGACGGCGCGATACGATAGTCGATCCCAAGCTGAATTTCAACCCCATGCGGTAATAAAAACAACACTGCATGCGAGCACCCGATCGAAAGATGTAGCTGAGCAACGCAAACGCGGAGGATTGTGACACATGTACAATTAACCGTTGTGCAGATTTGACGGTCTGATTGCATAACAGAAGGAATAATTATTCCTCCATCTTCAGAATTTCCATAACAAGAAGTGGGGTCCACAAGCCAAGAGTCAAAGCTTTTCACCTATAAATACCCCCTTATAATTCAGAGAAGATATAGTTGATACGAGGGCTAATTGATGCTAAATTATTGAGAGAGAGGCTGAGCTGAGTACTGATCGGAAGAAATTCGAGAAGAGAAGAGACGAGGCCGAGAGGTGAGTCTCAGTGCAATTCTGCCAAATCCCTGCCGTGAAGCTCTGTGCTTAGATCCCTGCTACCGGTTGAGCAAGCCTGAGAGGGAAGCTCATCTTCCGCACGATCCATCCACACCAGCAAGCAAATTGCCATCCAGATCAGCGCCAAGACGTTGGCGTTTATTTGTATTTGTTTCTAACTCTATTTTCATCAATTGTATTTCATTCTCTTAATCTCCTCATTCACAAATCATGTATCAGACGCTAAATAGTTTTATTGAATGTCTCGATCATTTCCATTTCCATTTCTCTGTCTATTTCCGTTCCTCCATTAATCGTTTTCTCCATGAAGTTTTCTTAATCCCTTGGAAATTAAGATGAATTGAACGAGTAACTTAATCTGTGATAAAGAGATAAATGTGTTTAGCTTAGGCATGTTAGACGACATCTTCACCTGTGAGAGCAGAAGTGAAGATGCCATTCTTATCTGTCGAGAGAATGTTAGAAGAATGCGTTAAATAAAGCGAGTAGTACTTCCAGAGATGGAAGCAACCTTGCGTTCATTACATTCGTCCCTGTTTCATCATAGAGATGTGGGAACGCAGCCGATCACTGAGAGGTGTACGCCAAGGGAACCGCGGAACCATACTTGTATCTTTAATGCAATTAAGGAACTTGTGCTATTTGTATTAATTATCTTTTTTGTTTTTGCTTCACACATAAGACTTGCCATCGCATAACACGATCTTTGTATAATCTTCACAGTCAGCCTCAACCTCGGTATCTTGTACCATGAAACCTGTATCTTGTATCACCTTAGTTTAGATATACTTTATCGAAATTTACTTTCACGCAATTTATGTTATTATTGCATTTTTACCGCTCTACTTTACTTTACCGCATGTTTAAATACTTGTACACAACTCTTTTATAAATTGAAAAAACCCTTGATCGCATGTATCACACACATAACACAATAACCTCAAACAGTCCCTGTGTTCGACCTCGGATCACACCGAGAAACTTGCGGTGGAATTACACTTGGTTCCAACGCAAGGAAACTTGTGACAACGCACAACATACTACAAGAACATTCATTATTAACGCATATTTTGAAGTAGTATCGCATGGATTTAAACCTTGCATTGTAGTTTCATATTTATAAATTGCGTTACAAGTTTATGGTGCCATTGCTGGGGAACTTGTAACACGGACGTGGACTTGTAACTTATTGATTAAAATTTGTGTTACACCAGCCTCCTCTGCAATGAATTCAAGGAAGCTATTTATAGACAAATCCTTGGCTCTTTGTATTGGTGGTCCCACTGTGTAATTCTGATAATTCCTGCTATGGCGTAGTGGAAATGTCCGCTTTGCTCCACGATCAATCCGCCAGAATCGTACAACAGAAAGTTGTACACTTGTTATAATCGCCCGCGAATGCGTTGCTCTTCACATCTTCGATCGATCGCCGCATGCGGTGTAGTTGTTTTGATTACCGCATGCAGTGGATATACGTTGATCACTAGAATCCATGATCGATCGTCGCATGCGCCGCCATTGCGTTGATCTTTCTTTGTTCTTGATCGATTGGTGCATGCAGAGTACATGCGTTGTACATTTTGTCCTCGAGCAATTATCACATGCGGTGACCTATTTCCTACAAAACAAAGACTTGGACATTCTATTTTGCCATCGCAATGGGGTTAGTGGGTGTGTTTACGACACTTTATAATTTTTGTATTTCTCAACCAATTCTTATACTATCGACACAACTTTTCCTTCTTTTTTTGCCGCATAATCTAAATAAAACAGCATAAATAACTTGTATTTCTACAAGTTATCAATAGTCCTAGTATGACTGAATCCTCTCTTCCAAAGAGAAGTTGTGGCCACTATGTTCAAGCCTCAGAATCAGCCCTTAAGGGAGCAATCTCTCTACTTATCCCTACTTCGGGAAAGGAGTGAATTCCATCTTGTGGATTGGGTTCCCAGTTCCCAAATCAGACAAGTCCCCAAAAAGGTAGGCATGTTGAGTTGACAATCTGGCCACTTTCACCCATACTAATCAAAGGACCGTCCTCAAAGGCATGAGTTCACAAAACACTCAGAATTGAGGTCGTGTCACCTATGGTCGTTTAGGTAAGATGCAAGTCTCTAGTATCAACGATGTTATATACAAAGCCTTGTGACCTTTTCCAATAAAATACCTTTTATCATTTTTCCTTTAAGGCATAACTCATTCACAGGTAAATTCTAAGTCTTTTATTTTGAGTTACTGTAGTTTTAAACATTTCAGTGTTAAGAAGAGATTTAGTTGCTAACGGTCTTAGCACATAAAGATTATCTTCGAGATTTATAGAACAAATATATACTCCATTTTTATAAATAAACACTTTGTTTACATCAAAAGAGATAGAATAATTTTGTTCTAAAAAGCGTTTTACAGAACTAAGGTCCTTTTCAAACATGGAACCATAAATACATTATCTAGTATAACATAAGATTTCTGTAAACAAAGTCAGAGTCTTCCCACTGTTGTAACTGAGACGACGTGTCCAATTTCAAACTACATTGTCATTCCCCAACTTCCAGTTGGTGCTAGGAACTAAATCCCTAAAATAAAGAACAAACATGGTTAGTGACGCCCAGATCAATTATTCAGGCTAAATCATCATTCCCCACTAAGCAGGTTTCCAAAACAAGCAAATCATCATTCCCCACTAAAAGAAACTAACTAAACAAAAGACAAGAATTGATATAGGAAATTTATTGATGAGAGAAACAAGGAAGAGATTATGAGATAAAATTCAATAGAAATGAAATCTTGGGGATTTTATATAACAAGACAATTCTATCATTGACTTAATAAGAAATCATGCAATTAGATTATTCAATAGTTCATTAAGAATAAATTCTTAGCCCTAATTAGCTAATTTCACAATTAACCCTAATCTAGGTCTTAATTATTTCCTAAAGACATTTCGCAACTAATCCCTAAATTACATTAAACTCATGGGTTTTCTTAACTATTACAGTCTTGAAACCAAAAAGCTGAAAATTCAAGATTGATTACATGAATGTTTTGAATTAATAGTTTCTTTAAAGAAAAGAGGAAAAGAAGTCCACATTTTCTATCAAGACTACTAATTCTTGCAACTACAATTACAATTTTGCTATAGAACCATATAATTTTTTCATACAAAAATTGATCAATCTTGATTCGTCAATTCAATCTTAATCAATTTTATTCAAAATCTCAATAAGAACATTCAAAAGAAGGTAATTACATGAAAGAAAATTCAAGAAAATTCTCAAGAAAAGGCCTAATTACATAATACCCCAAGAAAAAGATTTACCTACTCATGGAAGTTGAAGTTCTTTAAGCATTCCATTGATAGTTGCATGTTGATACAACTCCAAGTACAAAATCGACTCAATCTCACAAAAAAATTACAAGAATTGATCTTGGAAATCGAAATCGCTCTCTAACAAAATGGGTTTTTCTTCTTCTAAGTTTTTCTCTCAAGAAAAATGAAGGAATTTCTAGAAAATGATCTCTCCCTCCGTTCTGAAGAACTAAACTCTTTTATATCAATAGGAAGTCATCGTGAAACACGTGGGTGGATCGCGTAAAAATGTGGAAAGAAGAACTAGCGCATTGATTTTTTCTATTTAACATTCGCTACTCGATCCTCGACGCTCTAGATGCTCTTTACTCGATTTCCTTAACACAATGCAAGATGAATCAGATAGAACTCGATAACTCGATGGAAGATGGTTGGATACTTGATAGTCTTTACTTGATGCTTTTTAACAGTATTCTGCTAAATACTCGGTGCTTAATGATTCAATAGCCTTACTCAATGCGATCCTGGGTTTACTCAATTCTCTTCAATTTATTGATTCTCTTGGTTATTTTTACCCTTGTTGGCACAATTTTTATGTAATGACTCCAAAATTCTTTGGGGATTGTTTTACCTACAAAATTAGCAATTAAAGCAAATAATCAACACAATGATGGGGGAATTAACATAGAAAATATATATCCTTTAAAAACCTAACAAAACACCCCCAACTTAACTCTTGGTCGTCCCGTTCAAGCCTAAGCTAAAAATATGCATTCATTAAAAAAAACATGAAAATTTTATTGTTTAATCAAAGTTTCATTCTTTTATTCAAAAATTGACAAATTCATGTTGGTACACCTTAATCTTCACATCCAAATGACCATGTATTCAAGTGTTTTGCACACAATGAATTGATTCTCATCTCTTTTCTCAACAATCAAGGAAATACGGATATAAGCAAACATTTAAAAATTCAAAGTTTTACTAGCAAAAGGTTGAAGCTTATTTTGAAAAGGAAAGGTCTTTTTCTTGTAAAATCATAAAAGAAAAGACCACCTAGTTTTAGTTTACTTAAAATCCTAAACTAATAGAAAGGAGATATCCAACCTTCAATTCCTCTTCGCCCTACATTGGCCTGATTATCGGTCTATGATGTACATAACTTGCATTGGATAGAGCCAATTCTAATACAAGGGTACCTTTTAAACTCATACACATAGAACGTAATTGGCATTTCTTTTACTTAGAGGGATAGCTTTCACACTTATACCGCCGAGAACTTATTACTCTTTTTCTCGCGGGCCCTAACAGAAACACGATGAAGGTAGTTCTTTTCACCTCTACCCGTGCACACACACACATGTTAGTGAAGGTTATGTTATTTTGTTATATCAATTGGCAAGCTTGCTTTTTTTTTTTTTTTTTTTTGTGCTAGCAATTTTATACACTAGACCCTTTTTATTCCTCTATGTCTAGACTTGCCTCTAAAACAAGATGGTTGTTCCTACACCAAAGATTGTCCTATCAGGGTAACAAAGAAAATCAAGAAGATATGACATTTCTAAGAGTTTAAAGGTTCTCAATAAATCTACGAACTAAGTATTCAATTTTTTATGAAGTTAAAAGGAAAAGAAAGTTTCTTTTGAAAAATGAGTGGGTGAAGGATTTGTGTCAACATGTTCTACGATCACTTCCGTTAGTTTGTATCGTGAGATTCCTATGTTGCGTCTGCTAGTTTTCTTTAGGCGGCCCTTGCTAGTTATTTTATAACGGCTATCCCCATGGAGGATTGTAACATAGGATTCGAAACAACTCAAACTCCAAAAATGGATAGGATTTTTTAGGTCCATTCCCAACCTTGATTCTCCATTTCGATAGCATAGTTGGGGCTGACCTTTGACGTCTGAAATGGAGGGTTACACTTACAAAATTACTAAAGTGTTAGTAATTTCTGACAAAAAGCAGTAACTAAACGACTATAGGAATAAGAGTTATTCTAGAGATAGTGTTTGGTCAAAATTGTTTGCTTTAGTGAAGGAGTATCTGACTGCCCCTCGGTAGCATGTATTCTGACTCACTATAATATCGTTGCAAATAAATAATTGTTATGGGTGCATTATTACTTGTTTTGCTAAAAATTGATTTTGAGTTTAGTTGGAATTTGCTAATTAGAATTTGTTTAAAAATTTTCAGCATGTCAAATTCTTCTAGAATAGTCACTTCCAAATTAGTTAACGGTAAAATCAAATTAACAAACAAATTACTAGCAGTTGATAATACCAAAAGAGTTTTAACAGAGGATTGTCCTCTATCTCCCAATTCATCTGAAATTTTGAATAATATAGATGAGAATGCAAAATTCGAACAACAAGATAAATATGATTTACTTGTTATCGAAGCATGTTTAGTGGAAAACGATAAAACCTGGATAATTGATTCAGGTGCCGCTAATCACGTTTGTACTTTCTCATAGGAAAAAAGTTCCTATAGACAGTTGACATAAGGTGAAACAATCTTTAAGGTAGGGACTAGGGAGGTTGTTTCAGCTAAAGCAGTGGGAGACATGAAGTTATTTATAGGAGATAAGTACATTTATCTGAAAAATGCTTATTACATTCTTTCTATGAAATGGAATCTAATATCTATCTCTTGTTTACTAGAACAAAATTATAAAGTTTCTTTCAAAAATGATGAAGTGTTAATCAATACAAGAAATAAACAAAATGACTGAGGTTAAAGCCGTTTTGAACATAGAGATGTTTAAAACTGCTGAGACTCATGAGAAAAGGAAAGTTTCTCCAAATGCCTGTCTTTGGCACTTGAGACTGGGTCACATAAATCTCAACAAGATTGAGAGACTGGTTAAGAATGATCATCTAAATAAGTTAGAAGACAGTTTATTATCACCTTGTAGATCTTGTCTTGAGGGTAAAATGACTAAAAGATATTTTTCTGGAAAAGGTCTTTGAGCCAAAGAACCCTTAGAACTCGTACACTCAGACCTTTGTGGTCCTATGAATGTTAGAGCTAGAGGAGGGTATGAATATTTTATCAGCTTCATTGATGACTATTCCAGATATTTGTATATTTACCTGATGCACCAAAAGTCCGAAACATTTGAAAAGTTCAAAGAATATAAGGCTGAGGTTGAAAATCAATTATGTAAAAAAATTAAAACACTTCAATCAGATTGAGGTGGTGAGTATATGGACTTAGAATTCCAGAACTATTTGATAGAACATGAAATCCAGTCTCAACTTGCAGCCTCTGGCACACCTTAACAAAACGATGTGGCAGAAAAGAGAAACAGAACCTTCTTGGACATGGTTCGTTCCATGTTGAGTTATGCTCAGTTACCAAATTCTCTCTAGGGACACTCAGTTGGAACTACAGTGTATATTTTGAACATGCTTCTCTCGAAAAATATTTTTGAAACACCTTACGAGCTCTGGAGAGGACGTAAAGGAAATTTATATCTCTTCGAAATTTAGGGTTTTCGAGCACATGTGTTGGTGCAAAATCCTAAAAAGTTGGAACGCCGTTCAAAAGTATGCCTATTTGTAGGCTACCCAAAAGAAACAAAAGGTGGTTTCTTTTACAATCCTCAGGAAGACAAGGTATTTGTATCGACAAATGCAACATTCCTAGAGGAATATCACATGAAGAATCATTAACCTCGCAGTAAGCTAGTAATAGAAGAAATGTCCAGAGAAACGAAAAATACATCAATAAGAGTTGTTGACAGAGCAAGTCCATCAACAAGAGTTATTGATGAAACTGGTATTTCACATCATTCATAAGAGTTGAGAATTCCTCGTCATAGTGGGAAGGTTGTGCAACAGCCTGACTGGTACATGGGTTTAATTGAACTCAAGTCATCATACCAGATGATGGCCTAGAGGATCCATTTTCTTTCAAACAAGCAATGAATGATGTGGATAAAGACCAATGGATTAAAGCCATGGACCTTGAAATGGATTCTATGTATTTCAATTCTGTTTGGGATCTTGTAGATCAACCTGAAGGGGTAAAACTCATCGGTTGCAAATTGATCTACAAGAGAAATCGAGACCAAGCTGGTAAGGTACAGACCTACAAAGCAAGACTTGTGGCAAAAGGGTTTACCCAAAGAGAGGGGGTAGATTATGAAGAAACCTTCTCTCCGGTTGACATGATAAAGTCAATTAGAATACTCTTGTCTGTAGCTACATTTTATGATTATTAAATATGGCAAATGGATGTCAAGACAACCATTCTAAATGGCTATCTTGAAGAGAGTACTATATGTCTCAACCAGAAGGGTTTAGAATAGGGTCAAGAGCAAAAGATTTGCAAACTTAATCGATCTATTTATAGGTTGAAACAAGCATCTAGATCCTAGAATGTGAGATTTGACACTGCGATCAAATCTTATAGCTTTGAATAAAATTTTGACGAATCTTGTGTTTACAAGAAAATTGTTAACAAAACTGTCGCCTTTCTGGTGTTTTATGTTGATGATATTCTACTTATAGGAAATGAAGTAGAATTTCTAGTTGACGTTAAGAGATGGTTGACTATGGAATTCCAAATGAAAGATTTAGGAGGAGCACAATATGTTCTTGTGATCCAAATAGTTCAGAATCGCAAGGACAGAACATTAGCACTGTCTCAAGCATCTTATATAGACAAGATGTTGTTTACGTATAAAATGCAAAATTCCAAGAAAGGAATGTTACCTTTCAGACATGGAATTCACCTATCTAAGGAACAAATCCCTAAGACACCTGAAGAGGTTAAGGATATGAAACAAATTCCATATGCATCAGCAGTAGGGAGTTTAATGTATATAATGTTGTGTACTTGTCCCGATATATGCTATGCCATTGAAATAGTCAGTAGATTTCAGTGTAATCCTGGATATGATCATTAAACTGTCGTTAAGAACATTCTCAAGTATCTTCAAAGAATGAGAGATTATATGCTCGTGTATAGTGTTGAGGATCTGATCCTTACTGGATACACTGATTCTGACTTCCAAACCGATATTGATTCCAGGAAATCAACTTCGGGGTCAATATTCACTCTAAACGAAGGAGCTGTTTTGTAGAGAAGTATTAAGTAGAGTTGTATTGGTAACTCCACAATGGAAGCTGAGTATGTAGCTGCAAGTGAAGCAGTAAAAGAAGTAGTATGGCTTAGAAAGTTCTTGACTGGCTTAGAAGTAGTTCATGATATGCACCTGCCTATCATCCTCTATTGTGACAACAGTGGAGCAGTTGCAAATTCAAAGGAACCTCGAAGCCATAAATGAGGAAAGCACATCGAGTGGAAGTACCATCTCATCAGGGAGATTGTACACAGAGGAGACGTGATTTCCATGCAGATAGCCTCACAAGAAAACTTAGTTTATCCATTTACAAAGGCCCTCTCAGCTAAAGTGTTCGAGGGTCACCTAGTAGGACTAGGACTACGAGATATTTCTTACTAGGCAAGTGGGAGAATATATGGGTATTTAATGCCCTAGTTTATTTATACTTTTCTGTTCTCTCAGTGTAACTCAACATTTTATATATTTGTATATATTGATCCACTAGAGTTTTAGTCCAAGTGGGAGTATTGTTGGGTTTTATGTCCTAAACTCGCAGTTTGTAAAAGATAAACATGTTCTATAGTCAATAAACTTATTATTGATTCTATAAATTGTATATGTAAAAGTCTAAATCCAATAAACTAAGATCCATGGCTATTATATGAATACTTGAACTTCATGTAGAGACATAGAGATGGATCAAGTTCGAGTAAATAGCCAAAACGGTTTATAGTAAGTCGAGTGAGAAGAGGGAGCAGAAGCGAGAGGAGAAGCGCCTGAAGAAGGAAGAAAAGAGGAAGAGGGCTGAAAGCCCGGATGTCGACGAAGAATCCACCACCGCAAAGGTGGAAGAGGGGGTGTCAACGAAAGAAAAATAATCAGCACAACCTCAAGAGGCATCAACGCATATCAGAATGGTTGCGACTGAAGACCGAGAGGATCCAGACATCACCCCTCTAATGCGGTGTCACAAGGAGAATGCGCCGCAAGGGTCAACAAGCGACCCACAGTTTTGGCAAAGTCTAGCAGAAGAGAAGGAAAGGAGAAGAAGAGAAGAAGAGGAAAAACAAGAAAAGATGTTACAAGCACAACAAATCATCGCAGTAGACAATTTGAAAAGAAAACTCCAAGATGAGGAAGTGCGCTGTAGCAACGCAATTTCGACAGAAGAAGAGAGAAAAACGCTCGAGGATGAACAACGCATATTGCTGGCCTCGGAGAAATTTGAAAAATAAATGAGAGACGAAGAAGAGGAAAAAAAATAAGGAGAATGAAGACAATGAGAAACGGTGCAAAGCAAATGTGCAGGGCATAAAAGAGACTAAAAGAAAAGAAGTTGCGGAGTGGAAAAGGGAAGAAGAAGATCAGCGCAAGGAACGAGAACAGAAACAAAGACAAAAGTCCCGCCTTACGTTTGCATAAGATAAGGGCAAAGCAAAAGTTGGAAGCAGTGAGCTGGTGGCGTGAAATTGATCGTGTGTCTATAAAGCATATGGACAAAAATGAATATGAATCATACAAGCTCATGTTGCCATAAACTTGATGACGTAAAGATGGGAATGGAATGTGGATGTTGTGTTATGCTTATGCACACTTTATGCGATACTACTTCTAGATATATGCGTTGTTAAGTATATGCTTGTAGTATGCTATGGAGTAATGCATTGTCACAAGTTTCCTTGCGCTGAAACCAAGTATAATTCCAACGTAAGTTTCTCAGAGTAATCCGAGGTCGAACACAGGGATTGTTGTCATTAATGTGTTACATTTGGGATATATGCGACCAGTTTTTACAATTAATAAAGATTGTGTGTTTGTACAGGAAAGTAACTTGCGGTAAAGTAAAATTGTGCAGATAAATTGAAGTTGCGTTAAAAAAATAAATTGCGATGAAAATAAACCTAAGCTAATGTGATACAAGATATATGATACTGGTTTTCCTCGATTCTGGGAGTTGCTATTCTGATGGTTACTTGGCCCACCTTGGTTATGATTCCCTCCCCAACAGAAGTTAGGGTGATTCCTCCAACCAAGATTATATGTGTTGCGGTACGGATTATTTTAGATAGCGCATACTTGCTGTAGGTTTAATGGGCACATTTCCACCGCATGGCCTCCTCCAAATTTGATGCAACTGATTGCAGCCACTTGTGTCGGCGCATTGGGTTGCACTGATCCTTGGGAGAGGGCACCTTGATTAAGCACCATCGACTGGAGGATAGAGGTCACTGTGGCCATCTGGGCGGCCAAAGTTGTCATTGTTTCAGTAGGCATAATGGAAGTTTCATTTTTTCTTCTCTCGGAGCCTCATCCTCCATACCCGTCATCAACCCAGTCATCCATATTCCGTGAGATCCGGTCAAGGATGACCTTGGCTTCAGTGTATGTTTTATCCATAAAACCTCCTGCCGCGGAGGCATCAGCAAAGGCTTGCGTTGATCTGTTCAGGCAATTATAGAACGTCTCCATCAGAACACAATCGGGTATCCTAATATACAGACAATTCTTCACTAATCTTTTGAATCGCACCCAGGTAGTGCTTAGGGTCTCGTTATTCATCTGCTCAAAGTTCAGCACATCCTTTCATCTTCTTGCATTGACTGCCGAAGGGAAGAACTTCTTCATAAACTGTTCAACCAACTGGTCCCAAGAAGTTATTTCATTTGGCTTCAGTGAATGAGCCTACCTCTTAGCCTCATCCCTCAAGGTGTAAAGGAAGAGGTATAGTCTGATACCTTCTGGGGTAATGCCAGGTATAGAGAAGTTACCGCACATCTCGACAAAACTGGTCAGATGGGCATGTGGGTTCTCACCTTGCAGACCGCCAAACTGCCCCGCATTCTAAATCATTTGGAGCATGACCGGTTTAATCTCGACTCTTCCGTTCTCCTCAACTATCGGTCTTGAAATTCCAGACAAAAAATCATACAGATTAGGAATTATGTAGTTCCTCATCGGGATGTTGCATTCAGCAGCAAGGAAAACGGGATCTTACGCTGGGCGGCCCACCCCTTGATTCACTTCGGGTGCCTCATTATTATTATTTTATGCCATGTTGGCTCTCTTCTGCCTTGCTCTGTTCTGACGTGCCCTTGCACGAAATGTACACTCGATCTCTGGATCAGCTACAAATTCTGGATCAATTCCATTACTCATAAACCATCAGACTGCTCTCCGCAATAAGCAGCCAGTATAAAGAGATCTATCCTGCAAAATATCACAAATGTACTCAACAGTAACCATTACCAATCCCCGGCAAACGACACCATAAACTTGGTGATGTAAATTGATCGGGTGTCTTTAAAGCATATGGACAATGATGAATATAAATCATACAAGCTCATGTTGCCATAAACTTGATGACGTAAAGATGGAAATGGAATGTGGATGTTGTGTTATGCTTATGCACACTTTATGTGATACTACTTCTAGATATATGCTTTGTTAAGTATATGCTTGTAGTATGCTATGGAATAATGCGTTGTCACAAGTTTCCTTGTGCTGAAACCAAGTATAATTCCAACACAAGTTTCTCAAAGTAAACCGAGGTCGAACACAGGAATTGTTGTCGTTAATGTGTTACATTTGGGTTATATGCGACCAGTTTTTACAATTAATAAAGATTGTGTGTTTGTACAGGAATGTAACTTGCGGTAAAGTAAAATTGTATAGATAAACTAAAGTTGCATTAATAAAATAAATTGCGATGAAAATAAACATAAGCTAATGTGATATAAGATACAAGATGCATGATATACATGATACTGAGTTTGAGACTGACTGTGAAGTTTATACAAAGAATCGTGGTATGCGATGGCAAGTCTTTATGGATGAATCAGAAGGAGAAAGAATAATTAGTACAAATGTCGCAAGTTTGTTTATTGTGTTAAAGATGTAACTAAGGTTCTGCTTTCCCTTGGTGTATACCTCTCGGTGATCGGCCGCGTTCCCATATCTCTATGGTGAAATAGGAATGAATGTGGTGAATGCAAGGTTGCTTCCATCTCTAGAAGTACTTCTTGCTTTAGTTAACGCATTCTTCCAACCCTCTCTCGATAGGCGGAATGGCATATTCACTTCTGCTCTCACAGGTGAAGATGTCGTCTAGCGTGCCTTGACTAAACTGAATTATTTCCTTAACCCAATTAATTTACTTGTTTAATTCTTGCTAATTACCCATGGGATTAAGAAAACGTCATGGAGAAAATGAATTATGGTTGAATGGAAATAGACAGAGAAATGATAATGGAAATTATCATAACATTCAATACTAAGATTAAACATGTGATACATGGTGTGAATGGTAGAGATTAAGAAGATGAGTACAAGTGATGATAAAGAGATAGAAACAAATATATAAGAGTGTCAAATCTTGACATAGATCTGAACGGAGGTTTTGCTTGCCTGCGTGTGGAATGGATGAACAGAAGAGCTTCCCTCTCAGGCTTGCTCATCTGGTAAAGGTGACCTTCGTATAGAGCTTCGACGGCGGGGATCAGAAGGATTCTTTGCCCGGAGAATCACCTCTCAACCTTGTCTCTTAATTCTTCCCGGACCTACTCTGATTAGTCACTCAACCAGTCTCTCTCTTAAATTAGTATATACACTTTTCTATGTATTCAAGCATTCTTGTATATTTTTCAATGGAATTGCAGAAGTTGTTTATAGGCGAAGCTTTGACTCTTTGCATTGTGGACCCCACTTTATTGTTAAGGCAGTTCCTGAAATGGTGGAGTAAATATTCGTTCTATTATGCAATCAATCCCATCATTAATGTACAACGATCAGTTGTACACGCGTCAGAATCCTCCGCAATTGCGTTGCTTGTTACATCTTCGATCCTTTGCCTGCATGCGGTGTTGTTTTTTATTACCGCATGCGGTTGAAGTTTTGTTGATCGCAAAGCTCTTGACCGATTGTCGCATGCGTCGTCATTGCGTTGATCGTCTCTTCATTATTGAGTTGACGGGCGCAATGTGACGTAGATGCGCTGTTCATTTTATCTTTGAGCCATGAATGCATGGTGACTTGATTTCTTGCAAAACAGAATTGAAACATTCTTTCCTACCATCGCAATGGTGTCAGTGGGTGTATTGACGAAAATTTTTAATTCTTGCATTTCTTAGCCAATTTCCATACTATCGACGCAACTTTTCTTCCTTTTGGCCGCAATATCTAAATACAACGGTATAAATAACTTGTATTTCTACAAGTTATCACACCCCTAAATTAATTCTTGCAATTTCCTTCTATCCTTGATAATTCATAATAAAGCCCTACTTTATTCTTCTATATAGAAAATTTCTACTCAAAAATGCTTTTCTAGTTTTAAAAAGAATGTTTACCTCTTCTTGTAAAAACAACTTGATGTGTTTGGATGCGGTGGTCAAATTTGCGCCATTCATTTAGAGACTGTTGATCATGGTTACACCCTTCGTTTCGGCTTGTTCCCACGGGTGTCATGCAAACATCTAACTATGGTTGTGTGCCAATCTCAACTTTAACTCTTGAATGTCAGCTAAGTATAACTTTTGCTGATCAAAGGAGTTGTCTCTTATATTCTTTTATATTTTTTTTCTTCTCATTTTTTTTTCTTTTCATATTGCATCGTTCTTAGAAACCCACCTTCGTTTTGGCTCGCTCACACGGGTGTCATGCGAACATCCAACTACGAGCAGGTTCCTTTTACAACTTAACTCTTATCAGGTTGGGATTACTTTTTGAGTTTTCCCTTGCGTTGACATTGGAGTTTATATGAATTTTTTTTTGACAATGATAGTAATGAACACATTTTTCTTAATAACCGCATCTACTTAATCGCATCTGCTCAGACCTTCCCCACCCCCAAATTTAGAGATGCGCAAGGTCCTCATTGCGTTGTTTAGACATAATAGACAAACACTTAGACAAAATTTTGAAAAGAAGATTAGAGCAGAATTTTGAAGGATAAAAGGTAAAATAGTGCTATAGCCATGAAATAACTAAGTGTTAGTCAGAAAATACTAAGTGTGGGAAATTCTACTAAGTGTATGCATATTAGTCATCATGGCAGCGCAATAAACAACACAAGAGAAAATATCAAGAATATTGCAAATAATGACAAAGGATGATAAAGAAGAGGCTAAGGCATAGGGAAAGAATTGCTACCTAGTTGTATTAAAAATTAACTAAGCATACAAGGAAATACAAATAACGCAATACGAAATTTTTTTACATGTATAAAGAATCAAAGAATTACCTTCTATATAAAGAAAAATAATGAATGAAGTAAAGTTAAAATAATGACCGCAATAAAAAGATTGTAAAGTTATTGAGGAGGAAGAGGTTCCGGTGGAGGATTCTGATGAGGTACGCGAGGAGCTTCTTCGAAATTTAGATGTTGCTGCAAATGCGAAGGCACCATGGGACCATGAAGATAGGCTGTCAAGAAGTTGAAATATTCATGGTTGTGCTCCGCTACTTGCCTTTGGTTCAGGTGGATCGTATAAATGTTGCATTGAATATTGATCATCACCTACCTTGTCATAGAAGCATTACGTTGCAAGTCTTCGACTCGCTCGTTTACCTCATTTATTCTCTGGTAGAAAAAGTCTTGTTGTTGGGAGAGAAGGGACCGCATATCTGCTAGTTCAACAGCTAAGGAGGCGATGGTGGGTTGTGCCTGTGATGTTTTGCCTTCACCCAAATGGCATGGTTCATCAACATGCGGCGGTGGAAGGGAAAGTTGCGGTGATGATGAAGGTGAGGATGGAGCTACTGGATATGCGGTTGGAGAATCAGGGGTAAGGAGAAGGTTAGTGAAATGCTCGAGAAATAAGGGAGAAGGTTCTGCAGGAGGGCTTAGAGAGAGAATTATCAAAGGCAAAGGGTTCAAGGTTTCTTGATCTTGCATTGATGCCTCTTGGACTTTTTCCTTTCCTTTGTTGTCCTTGCGCTGTTTCTTTGGCTTTGGCTGCTGCGGCGCATTTAAGTCGATCATGGGCCTTTTTGGTGGAAGTTTGAGGCAATGTGGGGAATCTTTGAGAAGCATTCTCAAAATCTTGACGTTGATGAGACCATGTACTTCTGGCATTGGTTCCTCTTCAAACCCACGCCTAGTGAGAGGCATAGGCTTGAGAGTATCCGAGGAAAGAAATATTGTCCTCTTATGTGCCCCACAAAACCTCGAATTTGTCTTGTGATCAACTGGCCCACGTTTATTGGAATGCCGCATGCGATGTAGTATGCGGCCATGACTCTATCCCTCGAAATTTTTTTATCATGGGAGGTCGGGATGAGTTGCCGTTTCACCAAATATACCCAAAGCTGCGCCTCTAGAAGCAATGTCTTGGATGCTAGGGTTCTGATGCCTTTTAAGGAAATCGACCATTGAGTGCCCGGTTGTGTTAATACCCTCAGTGCATCTTCCATCTGCTCTTCTGTAGGATCATCAATGATTTTATTACCCGGTGCATCCAGGATGTCCTTCATCTGATATAATTCATTGATATCCTTTGCGCTGAAAGGCACCACTCCCCCTTTCATGGTCACCACATCTTTGGTGCCATGGAGCCGTCCATTGTAGAAGTCATGCACTACCTTTGGAATGACGATGGATGGGCACTGGCAAAATGTTCCCCATTTATGCTCTAATACAATGCTTGTGATTAAGTCCAGTAGTGGTGTTGGTGCAGGGAAGAAACCTATCTCCATCATCATATCATCATTTTCTTTCTTCTTTGATGGTCGTCCCTTAGCCAATGCAGACTCACTGCTTTCCACAACTACTCTGCCCTTCTCTATGGTCAACGCAAGGCGGGATTTTTGCTTTTGTTTCCTTTCCCTTGCCTTGTGTTGTTCTTCCTTTTCCCATTCAATAAGTTCCTTGCCCTTCTTCTCTCTTAAGAGCTAAACATTTGTTCGACGCTTCTTCTTCTTCTCTTCTTTCTTCTTCCTTTCTGCTTCTGCCTTCTTCTTCCTTTTTGCTTCTGCCTTCTTCTTCCTTTCTTCTTCTGCCTCTTCTCTCACTTCTTCTTCAAATTATTTTTTAAATTGCTCGAAGGCCAGCAAAATGCGCTATTCCTCTTCGAGCCTTTTCCTTTCTTCTTCTGCCGAAATCTCATTATTGCGGCTCACCTCCTCATCTTGTAATTTTCTTCTTCGACTACCTTCTGCGATGATTAGCTATGCTTGCAACATTTTCTCGTGCTTCTCTTCCTTCTCCTTTCTTCTCCTCTCCTGCTCTTCTAACGCATCTATCAAAATTGGTGGGTCATCTATTGACCCTTGCGAAGCATTCTTCTTGTGGCGCCGCATCAAGGGGGTGATGTCTGTATCTTCTCCATCATCAGTCACAACCAATCTTACTTACGTTGTTTCCTCCTCAGGTTACGCTGATTCTCTCAGTTGCGCTGACCCTCCCTTATCCCCCCCTTACGGAGGTGGATTCTCCATCCAGTTCTGGGCTCTCAGCCTTCTTTCTCCTCTCTTCCTCCTTCTTCAGGCGCCTCTCCTCTCACCTACATTCCTTCTTCTCATCCGTCCTCCTTTCCTTCTTCTTGATTGGATGGTCTTCTTCATCTCCTCCAGCCCTCTTCTCTTTGATACTCTTCTTCTTCTTCTTCTTCTCTTCACCCACTTCAGGCTGCTTCTCCGCCGCTGCTTCCTCCAAAGCGACTCTGATGGGTCCCTCATAGGATACTGCGTTAGCAGTTTCCTTAGAATCCAAGATTGCCAGAGTGCTTCTCCTTGATGCTTTCTCCATCTCCTCCTCCAAAGGCAGTGGCTGGTTCACAACCTCAGTTTCTAGCAGTCCTCCTTCTTTCTCCATGTTACTGAGTATACTCCCAAACACCTCCTCATCGTCCCTTCTCTTCTTTTTACTTTCAGAGGACAATGTTGGGACTAGGGTACTCTCTGAGCTCTGCCCCCTTTTAAACTGGAGTGGTATGGCTACTACAGGCTTTCGTCGAGGTTTTCCAGTGATTCGAGGGATAGTTTGTGCTGGGCGGCGAGACGGCGGCTTGCCGCCTCTCGAGCAGTGATTTGGGCTGATGAGGGTGATGGGGGTAAAGAAGACGGATGGGAAGACTGGTCGGCCATGGATAAACTGAGCAAGAAAGCTAGGAAATATTTAGGGTTTTAGGAAAAGAGTAAGTCTGGTATGCAGAGGCGATTTAGGGTTTTCTGGTTGCAAAAATATTCAAGTAAACAACCTAAGACAGAGGAGACGGAATTTATAGGTTGGGCCTTGCTGGGCCCAATGCGAATTCTGTGGTGGCAGGCCTCAAGGTTCTCAAAAAGCCTGCCGTCGTGCGCCTCACATTTATGAATTTGCAGAGACGTATGTCCTTTCAACTGCGAATTCATCATGTCCTTGGGAGCCTAAGCAATTGGACTTCTCAATTTTCAAAAAGAATTTTCTTTGGTATTTTATTCGGATGGGCGCAAGGTTAATGAATCAATGCAATGTATTCATTAATGCAATGTATTCATCAACGCAAATGCATTTTTGCAGAGGATGGGCAACAACGCATGTATCCCTGTAACACACCCCTTAACTCAATGCATTTCTGGAGGACGGGCACACGGTATTTCTACCAGCGCAACACTACCTCAACATAATGCATTTTCGCTAAGGCCGGGCAAAGAACACATACGAGCGCAACACACCCCTCAGCGCAATGCATTTGAGTTGGACGAACGCAAAGTGTATCTTGTTGGTACAAGATGCACCCATCATCGCAATGCATATCGGATGTTAATTGTTTTATTATTTTTGTTATTATTTTTTTTCCATCAACACAAGTCACAAGGACCTTGCGGTATTAATTCTCTTCTTATTACACAATCATTCACCATGTTTTAAGAATAACGCATTTAATACAGAAAAGTGAGGAACTTAGAGAGAGCATAGAAATAAACACAAGTGAGTTAAATGAGGAATAATTTCATAAAGCATTAAAAACACATTGAATGAAGCAATAAATGACAAAGTTCATGAAGCAATAAATTCAGAAAGCAAGTAAACATAGGATTGAGATAAGGATCGAAAGACAATTTTCTCCTGATGAATGCAATCTACAAAAGCGGTCCAGCTTGCCTGCCCAATGTCTTCAGGGACATTGCTCCTTCCCGTGAAATCCTGGGGCTTTAGAATTTCTTGGCAACATTCCAGGTGTTCTATTACATAGCTTGGATGCCATCTGCCCTACTTGAATCTCCAAGTTTCTAATTGAAGATGCATGCGCCTGCATCACCGCATCGTTTTTATCCATGTATTGCTTGAGCAGGGACTCCAATGAATTACTACAGGGGTTAGAAGAGGATGGTTGATGCTACGGTTGTCCCTATTGCCCTTGATTCTGGTAATGATGAAGAGGTGGAGGGTTTCCTCGATTCCCGGAGTTGCTATTCTGATGGTTACTTGGCCCACCTTGGTTATGATTCCCTCCCCAACCGAAGTTAGGGTGATTCTTCCAACCAGGATTATACGTGTTGCTGTATGGATTGTTCTGGATAGCGCATACTTGCTGCAGGTTCAATGGGCACATTTTCACCGCATGGCCTCCTCCACAATTGACGTAAGTGATTGCAGCCACTTGTGCTAGCGCATTGGGTTGCACTGATCCTTGGGAGAGGGCACCTTGATTAAGCACCATCGACTAGAGGATAGAGGTCACTGCGGCCATTTGGGCAGCCAAAGTTGTCATTGTTTTCGTAGGCACAATGGAAGTTTCATTTTTTCTTCTCTCAGAGCCTCTTCCTCCGTACCCATCATCAACCCTGTCATCCATATTTCGCGAGATCCAGTCAAGGATGACCTTGGCTTTAGTGTATGTTTTATCCATAAAACCTCCTACCGTGGAGGCATCAGCAACAACTTGTGTTGATCTGTTCAGGCTATTATAGAACGTTTCCATCAAAACGCAATGGGTATCCCGATATACGGACAATTCTTCACCAATCTTCTAAATCGCACCCAGGCGGTGCTTAAGGTCTCGTTATCCATATGCTCAATGTTCAGCACATCCTTTTGTCTTCTTGCGTTGATTTCCGGAGGGAAGAACTTCTTCATAAACCGTTCAACCAACTTGTCCCAGGAAGTTATTTGATTTGGCTCCAGTGAATGAGCCCACCTCTTAGACTCATCCCTCAAGATGTAAGGGAATAGGTATAGCCTGATACCTTCTGGGGTAACACTAGGTATAGAGAAGTTTCTGTACATCTCGACGAAACTGGTCAGATGGGCATGTGGGTCCTCACCTTGCAGACCGCCAAACTGCCCCGCATTCTGAATCATTTGGAGCATGACCGGTTTAATTTCGAATCTTATGTTCTTCTCAACTACCGGTCTTGAAATTCCAGTCAAAAAATTATACGGATTAGGTGCCGGGTTGTTCCTCATTGGGATGTTGCGGTCAGCAGCAAGGAAAACGGGATCTTACGCTGGGCGGCCCACCCCTTGATTCACTTCGGGTGCCTCATTATTATTATTTTCTGCCATGTTGGCTCTCTTCCGCCTTGCTCTATTCTGGCGTTCCCTTGTGCGAAATGTACGCTCGATCTCTAGGTCAACTATGATTTCTAAATCGGTTCCAGTACTCATAAACCATCAGACTGCTCTCCATGATAAGCAGCCAGTACAAAGAGATCTGTCCTGCAAAATATCACAAACGTACTCAACAGTAACCGTTACCAATCCCTGACAATGGCGCCATAAACTTGGTGACGTGAAATTGATCGTGTGTCTTTAAAGCATATGGACAATGATGAATATGAATCATACAAGCTCATGTTGCCATAAACTTGATGATGTAAAGATGGAAATGGAATGTGGATGCTGTGTTATGCTTATGCATACTTTATGCGATACTACTTCTAGATATATGCGTTGTTAAGTATATGCTTGTACTATACTATGGAGCAATGCGTTGTCACAAGTTTCCTTGCGCTGAAACCAAGTATAATTCCAACGCAAGTTTCTCAGAGTAATTCAAGGTCGAACATAGGGATTGTTGTTGTTAATGTGTTACATTTAAGATATATGCGACCAGTTTTTACAATTAATAAAGATCGTGTGTTTGTACAGGAAAGTAACTTATGGTACAATTGTGCAGATAAACTAAAGTTGCGTTAATAAAATAAATTGTGAAGAAAATAAACCTAAGCTAATGTGATACAAGATACAAGATACATGATATACATGATACTGACTTCGAGACTGACTGTGAAGTTTATACAAAGGATCGTGGTATGTGATAACTTGTAGAAATACAAGTTACTGATACTGCTTTATTTAGATATTGCGGCTAAAAGAAAGGAATGTTGCGTCAATTGTAGAGAAATTAGCTAAGAAATACAAGAATTATAATTTATCGCCAATACACCCACTGACACCATTGCGATGGTAGAAAAGGATGTTTCCATTTTTTTTTTTGCAGGAAGTCAAGTCACCGCATGTGTTTATGGCTCAAGATAAAAAGAATAACGCATCTACGTCACATTGCGCCAATCATTCAGAAATGAATAGACAATCAACGAAATGACGGCGCATGCGACAATCGATCAAGAGCTAAGCGATTACCGCAATCTCAACCGCATGCGGTAATTAAAAACAACACCCATGCAAACAAACGATCGAAGATACAAAAGAGGCAATTACAGAGGATCCAAACACGTGTACAGCTGACCATTGTGCATTTTTTACGGGATTGATCGCGTAACAGAAGGAATATTCACTCTACCATTTTCGGAATTGCCATAACAATAAAGTGGGGTCCACAAGTCAGAGAGTCAAAGCCGAGCCTTTAAATAGCCTCTGAAATTCTATTGAAAAATATACTTGATATGAGCATATTTTGATATTTGTATATTGAGAGAGAGACTGGTCGAAGAAGATTCGGGAAGATTTAAAAGACAAGGGCGAGAGGTGAGTCTTAGGGCAAATCCTTTCAATCCCCGCCGTTGAAGCTCTGTACCAAGGTCAATTCTACCGGACGAGCAAGCCTGAGAGGGAAGCTCTTCTCTACATTCAATCCATACGCCAGCAAGCAAATCCATCATCCAAATCTGTGTCAAGACGTTGGTACTCTTCTGTATTTGTTTCTATCTCTTTATCATCAATTGTATTCATCTTCTTAATCTCTATCATTCACACCATGTAGCAGACGCTAAATATTAGTATTGAATGTCATGATCATTTTCATCTCCATCTTTCTGTCTATTTCCGTTCCTCCATTAATCGCTTTCTTCATGATGTTTTCTTAATCCCTTGGTAATTAGCATGAATCTATCAAGTAAATTAACTTGTGATAAAGAAATAAATATGTTTAGCTAAAGCATGCTAGACTGCATCTTCATCTGTGAGAGCAGAAGTGAAGATGCCATTCCTCCTGTCGAGAGAAGGTAGAATGCATTAACTAAAGCAAGAAGTACATCCAGAGATGGAAGCAACCTTGTGTTCATTACATTCATCTCTGTTTCACAACAGAGATGTGGGAACACGGCCGATCACCGAGAGGTGTACGCCAAGGGAAAGCGGAACCGTAGTTATGTCTTTAATGTAATTGATAACTTGCGATGTTTATACTAGTTATCTTTTCTATTTCTGTTTCATACATAAAGACTTGCCACCGCATAACACGATCCTTTGTATAATCGTCACAGTTAGTCTCAAACTCAGTATCATGTATCAGTATCTTGTATCCTGTATCATAATAACTTATGTTTACTTTTATGCACTTTATTTTATTATCGCAACTTTAAATACCTGTACAAACATAACTTTTATTAATTGAAAAACCCCTGATCACATATATCACGAACGTAATGCATTAACTAAGCAATCCCTGTCTTCGACCTCGGATCAATCCGAGAAACTTGCGTTGGAATTATACTTCGTTTCAGCGCAAGGAAACTTGTGACAACGCATAGCATACTACAAGCATTCAATTAATAATGCATACATCTAGAAGTAGTATCACATAAAGTATGAATAAGCATAACACAGCATCCACATTCCATTTCCATCCCATGTCCACATGCTTATTTAGACCACATCGAAATCTGCGTGTCAAGATTATGGCGCCATTGCCGGGGATCATAAACTTGCGTTATAATCATCCATGCGTTGTGTGACATAAGATTAAATTTTATGCCTATCAGTATGCGATGGCAAGTCTTTATGGATGAATCAGAAGGAGAAAGAATAATTAATACAAACGTCGCAAGTTTGATAATTGCGTTAAAGATGTAACTAAGGTTCCACTTTCCTTTGGCATACACCTCTCGGTGATCAGTCACATTCCCATATCTCTATGGTGAAACAAGGATGAACGTGGTGAACGCAAGGTTGCTTCCATCTCTAGAAGTACTTTTTTCTTTAGTTAACGCATTCTTCCAACCCTCTCTCGATAGGCGGAATGGCATCTTAACTTCTGCTCTCACAGGTGAAGGTGCCATCTAGCATGCCTTTACTAAACTTAATTATTTCCTTAACCCAATTAACTTACTTGTTTAATTCTTGCTAATTACCCATGGGATTAAGAAAACGTCATGGAGAAAATGAATTATGGGTGAACGGAAATAGACAAAGAAATGATAATGGAAATGATCATAACATTCAATACTAAGATTAAACATCTGATACATGGTGTGAATGATAGAGATTAAGAAGATGAGTACAAGTGATGATAAAGTGATAGAAACAAATACAGAAGAGTTTCAACGTCTTGACAAAGATCTGAATGAAGGTTTTACTTGTTGGTGTGTGGAATGGATGAACAGAAGAGCTTCCCTCTCAGGCTTACTCGTCTGGTAGAGGTGACCTTCGTACAGAGCTTCGACGGCGGGGATCAGAAGGATTCTTTGCCCGGATACTCACCTCTCGGCCTTGTCTCTTAATTCTTCCTTGATCTACTCTGATTAGTCACTCAACCAGTCTCTCTCTCAAATCAGTATATACACTTTTCTATGTATTTAAGCCATCTTATATATTTTTCAATGGAATCGCAGGAGCTATTTATAGGCAAAGCTTTGACTCTTTGCATGTGGTCCCCACTTTATTGTTAAGGCAGTTCCTGAAATGGTGGAGGGAATATTCCCTCTATTACGCAATCAATCCCGTCATTAATGCACAACAGTCAGCTGTACATGCGTCAGAATCCTCCTCAATTGCATTGCTCGTTACATCTTCGATCGTTTGCCCGTATGCGGTGTTGTTTTTTATTACAGCATGCAGTTGAAGTTGTATTGATCGCAAAGCTCTTGATCGATTGTCGCATGTGCCATCATTGCGTTGATCATTTCTTCATTATTAAGTTGACAGGCCTAATGCGACGTAAATGCGTTGTTCATTTTATCTTTGAGCCATTGACGCATGCAATGACTTGATTTCCTGCAAAACAGAACTGAAACATTCTTTCATACCATCGCAATAGTGTCAGTGGGTGTATTGATGAAAATTTATAATTCGCGCATTTCTTAGCCAATTTCCATACTATCGACACAACTTTTCTTCCTTTTGACCGCAATATCTAAATAAAACGGTATAAATAACTTGTATTTCTACAAGTTATCATGAGCCTGCGTTGATCAAAGGGCGCCCATCAAAGAAGAAGGAAAATGATGACATGATGATGGAAATGGGGTTCTTTTTTGCATCAACAGCACTACCGGAATTAATTACAATTGTTGTGTTGGAGAATAGGCGGGAGATATTCTGGACAACTCCATGGCACCAATGGTAGTGAGAGCTTTTTATAATGGACAACTCCATGGCACCAAAGATGCGGTGATCATGAAAGGGTGGACAGTGCCAGTCAGCGCAAGGGAGATCAACGAATTATATAAGAAAAAGGACATCCCGGATGCACTGGGTAACAAAATTATTGATGATTCCGAAGAAGAACAAATGGAGAATGCGCTGAGAACATTAACGCAATCGGGCACTCAGTGGTCTGTATCCTTGAAAGGCATTAAGAACCTTGCATCCAACAAACTGCTTCCTGAAGCGCGTCTTTGGGTTTACTTAGTAAAAAGGCGACTCATCCCTACATCGCATGAAAAAACAGTTTCAAGGGATCGAGTAATGGCCACATACTGCATAGCGCGCGGTATCCCGATTGACGTGAGCCAATTGATTGCAAAGAAAATTCGAGGTTTTGTGGGGCATGTGAAAGGCCAGTATTTCTTTCCTTGGACAATTTCGAGCTTATGCCTCTCTGTGGGAGTAGGTATTGAAGAGGAGCCAATGCCAGAAGTCCATGGTCTCATCAACACAAAGATCTGGAGAATGCTTCTTGAGGACTCTCCTTACTGCCTCAAGCTTCCACTTAAATGGCCCCTTATCGAGTTGAATGTGTCGTAGCAACCAAACCAAAGAAGCAACGCAAAGATGAAAAAGGCAAGGGAGAAGTCCAAGAGCAATCAATGCAAGACCAAATACCCTTGGACCGCTTACCTTTAGTTATTTGCCCTCCAAGCCCACCTACGAAACCCCTTTCCCCACTTCTGGAACACTTTACAAATCTCCTCCTTGCTCCCGATTCACCTAACGCATTCCCAGCAACATCTTCCCCCCATTCATCTCGACCGCATTTTTCTCCTCCATCGCTGTATGTTGACGACCCACACGGTTTGGGTGAAGGCACTTCCACTCAACCTTAAACTGTTGATGGTGAAACATCGCAGGCGCATCCCACCACCGCAATCCTTGCTGCTGACCTAGCAGAGATGCGTTCTCTTCTCTCTCATCAACAAGAATTCTTCTGCCAAAGAATAACGGAGTTACAAGAGAGCCACACAGAGGTGCAATGCAGTATTGTGATGACGCGGCAGGTGCTGATCAATATTCAATGCAATATTTTCACGATCCACCTGAATCAGAGACAAATGGCGAAGCATAACCATGAATACTTTAACTTTTTAACAGCCTATCTACATGGTCCCATGGTGCCTTCGCATTTATAGCAACCTCTGCATTTTAAAGAAGCTCCTCGAGTTCCTCCGCAAAATCCTCCTCCAGAGCCCCCGCCGCAACTCTAAATTTGGGGGTGTGCCACATTCTCAACAAATCTGCAATTTTTCGTTGCAGCCATTCTTTTATTTCATTCATTACTATTTTTTTAATGTATAGAAGCTATACCTTGATGTTTTGCACATGCTTAAATTTTGTGTTGCGATGATTGTAATTCTTTGTATACTTAGTTAATTTTAATACAACTAAGTAACTATTCTTTCTGTATGCATTAGCCTCTTCACTTATCATCCTTTGTCAAATATTGTGATATTCCTGGTCTTTTATTTTGTGTTATTAATTGTGTTGCCATGATGAGTAGTATGCATACCCTTAGCAACATTTCTTACACTTTGCACTTTCTGACTAACACTTAGATAATTCATAGCAATAGCACTGCTTTACCTTTTCTATTTCAAGACTCTGCTCAAACCTTCTTTTCAAAATTTTGACTAAGTGTTTCGTCTTTTCTGTCCAAAACAACGCAATGAGGACCTTGCGCATCTCTAAATTTGGGGGTGGGGAAGGTCTGAGCAGATGTGATCAAGTGGATGCGGTCATTATCAGGAAAATACGTTCATTATTAAAAAAAAATTCATAAAATCTCCAATGTCAGCACAAGGGAAAATCCCAACCTGATAAGAGTTAAGTCGTGAAAGGAACCTACTCATAGTTGGATGTTCGTATGTCACCCATGGGAGCAAGTCAAAACAAAGGTAGGTTTCCAAGATCGATGCAATATGAAAAGAAAAAAAGAGAGAAAATAAGAATATAAGAGACAACTCCTCTGATCAGCAAAAGTAAAACTTGGCTGAAAATCAATAGTTAAAGTTGAGATTGGTACACAACCATAGTTGGATGCTTGCATGAAACTCGTGGGAGCAAGCCAAAACAAAGGGTGTAACCATGATCAACAGTCTCTAATAAAATGACCAAACCAAACCACCGCATAAACACGCACTTAGTTTTTTTTTGCAAGAAGAGGTAAACATTCTTCTAAAAACAATAAGGGAATTTTTGGGTAGAGGTTTGTTGTAGAAAAGAATAAAGTAGAGCATGTTGATGAATTGTTAAAGGATAGAAGGAAATTGCGTTGTTAAGTAATGTTGTAGAGGCGGAGCATTCGAAGCAGCCAATCGATGCAAAGTTAGGATAGGAATTGAGCAAAATTGCTTGAGTTGAAGATATGCTTGAGGACAAGCATATATCTAAATTTGGGGGTGTGATAACTTGTAGAAATACAAGTTATCTGCGCTGTTTTATTTAGATATTGCGATAAAAAAAAAAGGAAAGTTGCGTCGATAGTATAAGAATTGGCTGAGAAATATGAAAATTATGAAATTTCGTAAACGCACCCACTAACACCATTCTGATGGCGAAATAGAATGTTCCAGTCTCTGTTTTGTAGAAAATAGGTCACCGCATGAGTTAATGGCTCGAAGACAAAATGTACAACGCATCTACATCATATGCGCCAATCGATCAAGAATAAAGAGATGATCAACGCAATGATGGCGCATGCGACGATCGATCATGAGCTTTAGAGATCAACGCATTTCAACTGCATGCAGTAATAAAAAAAACAACACCGCATGCGGCGATCGATCGAAGATGTGAAGAACAATGCATTTGCAGACGATTCTGACAAGTGTATAACTTTTTGTTTCTGACGGATTGATCGTGGAGTAGAGAGGAATTTTCCATTACGCCATGGCAGGTATTAACATAATTATATAGTGGGGACCACAAATTCAAAGAGCCAAGGTCTTGTCTATAAATAGCTTCCTCAAATTCGCTGAAAGATATACGAGGAGAGAGGCTGGTCTGAAGAGACTTTACAGAGTAAATCCGGGAGAACTACGAGACAAGGCTGAAAGGCGAGTCTCCTAGCAAGGAATTCTTCCGATTGCCGAAGCTGAAGCTCTGTGCAAAAGGTCAATTCTACTGGGAAAGCAAGCCTGAGAGGGAAGCTTTCCTCTCCACCACATCCATACACAGGCAAGCACAAGTCTCCGATCGGAATCTGTGTCAAGACATTCACACTCTTTCCGTATTTGTTTCTATTCTCTAATTCATCTCATGTGTTCATCTTCTTTAATCCCTCATTCACAAACATGTATCAAACGCTTAATTTTAGAATTAAATGTTATCATCGTCATCTCCATGATGTGTTCTTAATCCCTGGGGTAAACAGTGAGAATTAAGCGAATGAGTCAATCTGTGACGAGGAATCAATTAAGTTTTGCTAAAGCATGCTCGGCGGCATCTTCACCTGTAAGAGCAGAAGTGAAGATGTTATTCCCCTATCGAGAGAAGGTTGGAAGAATGCGTTAACTAAAATGAGAAGTATTTCCAGAGATGGAAACAACCTTGCATTCATCACGTTCATCTCTGTTTCACCATAGATGTATGGGAACGCGGTCGATCACTGAAAGGTGTATGCCAAAGGAAAGAGAAACCTTAGTTGCGTCCTTAACGCGATTGACGAACTTGCGATGTTTTTACTTTTTACTTATTCTCTTTCTGCCTCATTCATAAGACTTGCCATCACATTCATATATTCTTTTATACAACTTCACAGCCAGTCCTTGACCCCTGTATCATACTAGCTTAGGAATTTACTTTATCAACGCATTTTTACTTTCAGCGCAATTTATATTTCCGTACAAACCAAAATTCTTTATTCATCATTATAACCAATCGCATGTATCACATTAGTATCACATTTAACGACAACAATCCCCATGTTCGACCTCGGATAATTCTGAGAAACATGCGTTGGAATTATACTTGGTTTCAGTGCAAGGAAACTTGTGACACACACTACTTCATCGCATACTACGAGCATATCACTATCAATGCATACACTTAGAATGTAGTATCACATAAAATGTCTTTATCTAAAAGCATTTGAATGCATATAAAGCATCATTCATTCATTCATCAGTGCAATAGATAGATAACATTCCATTTTTATCCTCACAAGTTTATGGCGAGCTTGTAGCATAATATCTATCATCACAATGCATAATAATTAATAGATAAAGATAAAAAAAAAAACCATGAGTCAACAACACTTGCCCGTAGTTGGATGTCCGTATGACACACGTGGGGGCAAGCTAAAACGAAAGTAAGTCACCAGGATCAATGAATAAATAAATGACCACGGCTCCACTACCAAATAGGTATGAGTTTAGTCTGAGAAAGAGTGCATTGCTCGTAGTTGGATGTTCACATGACACCTGTGGGGGCAAGCCAAAACGAAGGCAGAGCACTTGGATCAACACAAGGTCAGAAAAAAAAATATCAATGAAGAAAATTTTTATGTAAGAATAAAATCATTTGACACCCCGGTAGAAAATTTTCTTTTTGAAATAAATCATGCGATGTTCTAGAATTTAGTAAAGTCCTTTTGAAAGGTAAGCTTACAGTCCCTAGGTCTTAGAAATATTTTAAGAAGAAGACTTGAATAAGACATAAGGAAATCCTGGTATATAGGATTTGAACGAAGCATCCTTGAGAAATCTAGGAAAAGAACTTTGCGGTTGACTTACTAAAGGAATCTTTAGCTTATGCTTGAGGACAAGCATTGTTTAAATTTGGGGGTGTGATAACGGGTAGAAATGCACGTTATCATAGTGCTAAGTTCTTAAACAATGTTGGATTGTATTGATGAAATATGTTAATTTGCGTCCATTAAGCATCAATTTCATAATATTGCGGTCGCATGCGCTTAACGCATTATAACAGTTGATTTTTGTATTTTTTGTGTAGAATATGCGTTGATGCAATGCAAGAATGGTGATCATAGGAAATCACTGGTCGAGCGCAACTTCACCGCAAGGCTTTGTGATGATTGTGTTTGCAAACATTCGCCCAAGAAGGATCGTCGCAACTTGGTCAGCGCAACATGGTGGGCGCATCTGGGTGAAAGGTAATCAATCGCGATGGGGCAGAAAGCTGATGACAATCGAATCCGAATTAAGTTGACAGCCGATAACGGTCACAAAGTACATTCAGCTTTTCATTGACAATTATTTGGCGCATCAGTATGGAATTAAAGCCATCCCATCTATACAACCATGAGAGTGAAGCCGCCTTTCACCATGGACGCTCTATAAATACTAAGGAAATTCTTCAGAAAAGGGGTTGACGGATTGACGAATTAACGAGTTCAACTATTCTTTGTTCCACAATTTTGCAGTTTTCTTTCATTTTAAAGCAGGGCAAGAGAAGAGTGGTGACACCAGAGATTGCTCAGGGCAACTCGAGAAAGAACCTTGGGGCGAAGAAGTAGAGAGCGGGCCGACTCTCGCGAGAGTGAGATTATCTTTTGAGCATAAGTAGAGATCGGTGTAAAAGCCTAGGCAACAAGAGATTGCTTCTAGGCCCTTTATTCTATACTTGCATTGTTATTTTGTACTTCATCTTCATATTTATACAATGAAAGTTCTATTTCTACATTTGTTCACTCTCTTAGCACGCATGAGTAGCTAAACTAGTCGAATGGGTTGAGGAAAACTAAGCTAACATGACTTAGGAAGTTCATTGCTTGCGATTGTCTTGATTTATATTATGCCAAATACCCTTTAGAGCTACTCAATAGAGAGTCTAAAGAAAGAACCTAATGACTCGAGAGAGCTAGGTTAGAATCTAGACTCGAGAGAGCAAGATTATAACTGCATAAACGATAGATAGGGACATAGAGATAAGCTCTGTTTGTCAACCTGCATTTAATGCATCCTAAAGATGGGAATGATATTATGTGGTCGCCTTATATGTGTGTGTGTCATTTCGTCATCGCATACATAAGAATAGAGGCTTATGTGTAGGTTCTATAGATTAGCGCATATATCACATGCGTTCTACCTTAGAAGTTGTGGCATTCGCATCGAGAGGTGGTTTACTGTTGTATGCATGTTGCATGATCGCATAGCATGAACGCATCCTAGGAAGTGTTAGCTGAAACTTTTCTCAACCCATTCACTGTATACTCATCACATCTTTCGTTTACCAACTCTTTTCAAACTCCGCCGCATTTATTTATTTGTCATCAACGTAAACAACAAACCCAATAATTTATTTATTTATCCAGTTATCGCAAAGTTCTTCACAAAAATTACCAACGCAATCTGTTTTCACAAGTCCTTGTGTTCAACCCTGGACTTACTAGGAAACTCAGAGGAATTTACACTTGGATTCCACTAGGGAAACTTGAGTGCACAACGCAATTTCATCAACACATATCATCCACATTTCCACTTCATAAAATCAAGCACCGATGCCCATGCTTACAAGTGGTGATTTGACACAAATAGCCTAAGTCATTGAACCTTTGTTGCGTTGAAATCCCTCTGACGCATGTCCATGCTTTGATGTCGCCTACGACACTTAGAATCTTTGTTGAAATCCTGCAATAAAATGAGTTAGTGACACAGCTTTCAGCAATAAACATTCTTTTGTACAAGTTTAGTAGTGTTTGAGTAATTCGATGCGTTTTCTCTAAGAATGATGAGATTTTATCATTAAAAACCTTAATTGTTCCAACTTTTGAGAGACAATAACTTGTGATGTGTTTTCTCTAAGAATGTTGTGATACTTGTGATGTTGAGATTGTGATAGTGTCCTCACTGATTAGTTAGATGCCCACTAGATGTTGTGTTTCCTTCGGGATTTACTAGAGGTGGTGTTATGCTTTAGGATTCACTAGATGTTGGGTTTCCTTTGGGATTCACCAAAGATTGTGTTTCCTTCGGGTCATTACAATTGGTATCAGAGCCCATGTTTTGGGTTCTGTAGACTGACTTACTATGTAAGTCCAGATTGTGCCTATGGCCCATGAACAGATTCCTCGTCATTGCCAGGTATGTCCTATCAATTGAAAGTTTTATGATAGTTGTCCGTTCAAATATTTGTTTAGCTTAAATGCACCAATATGTTCTAATGTTAGGGTAGTGACACGAAGAAGTTATTATAAGAAGATTATCAGGTACGACACTACAAAAGAAGAAAAATAAAATTAGAGTAAATTATGAGGTCACTTGGGACTAGTTTATCTCATGGAAATTATGTTAGAAACGGAAAAATATATATATACCTCAGTTCAGATATCTAAAAAGTTGATGCAACTATGTAGAGTTATGACAGTTTTGGAATAAAGGTATGTATATGTTTGAGCCAAGGAATAAATTGTCGAGACAAGAATTGATCAAGGACTAGTGTTATGTTTTGTGTTGGATAATGCAATCAGTGGTAGTATAAATACATAGGCCAATACTCAAGTATTAGGTTAAAATTTGTTTTATGAATAAGGAAGAAAAGAAGAAGAGTCTATAGATTTATTAAAGGTTCTGAGATATTAAACCAAATGTTTCGAGAGGAACTTTGAAAAGGATTAATAAGTCATAAGCACTTTGGTAATACTAGGAACTTGATGGACTAGGTAAAGTATGCGTAGTGATATGAAGAATTCTTGCAGAATATCTAGCTAAGTTGATGTCATTAAAGGAAGCCAAAAAAGTTAGACATGAGTTTAGACTTAAAGGGGATAAAGCAGAGTGTTATTTGTTTGGGTTGAAGGATTATTTTAGAATACCTAGATTAATTAAATCCATAGCCTTATTGAGATGAGGAGATCAAATTTGGACAAATTTGAACAAACAAAAGTCTTTTGGAGTATAAAAGCATGAAAATTGGCAAAGGAAATTTCTACAAGATGAAAATTCTTGTGAGAGAGATAAGACTTATGGAGGAGTTAAGTAAAATATACTTTAGTAAAGATATTATGTTCCACTTGGATAGTGGGAAAAAAAAGTATCCAAGAAAGTTTACTCTTTTGGAAAGAGAAAGGAATTTAATTTATTCAAAACTCCTAGTTAAGTATGGTTTGGAGGCATGATATGAGGGGTCCCAAAGAATTTGTTTTGGTGTAAAAGAAAAATATCTCATTATCATGTGGAACTTAGGAGAATATGAGTTGCATGGAACGATAACTTACATTGGTGATCAGTATGGAACTTTGTTTTAGCACAAGAATCTGTTACCAAAATAAAAGGTTGAGAAGGGATAAGCAAAAATGGAGTTACTAGTAATAGTAGATGTTCAAGAACTATTGACATGGTATGTTGAGGCTTCATTACTTAAGAGGTAAACCATTGAGAGCATTAATAAGATTTAAGGGATTTTGACGTAGTGTACAAGCTCGAAACATGAACTAGCAAGACCATCAAGTTGATTGAAAAAGGAAAATAATCTAGCTCGAGGTAGACAAAAGTGGCATATGCACAAAAGTAAGTTGGATCTTCCAATATAACCATTGGTATAAGGGATTGACTTGGTAATAAAGTTGAGTTAAGAACAAGAAGTTGCTAAAGTGGGTTTAGAGCATTACAAGATAGTACATTTTCTCTTGCATGGGCAATGAGTTAACTAGCTTTAGGGAGTACGAGTAATCCAAGCTAGGACTTATGGATCAAGAAGGTTTTATCGTAACAACTAACTTCAGGGATCAATTACAGTTCTTATGAGTTTATGAAAATTTGTTATCAATTGGCTGATGCTTTAGCATCCAGGGACTTCAAAACCTCATTTTTAGAGGGAATTCCAGACTCGTTCGCAGTAGGATCTAGGTAATGATATGTGATTGTTTTAAGGTTAATGGATAATATGAGGATTGGCTCAAGCAAGTTTTATAGCCCATGATAGTATAGAGCCTCATGATGAGTTTCTCATGAATGTGAGACTTAATTAGATAGAGTTATTCTCAGAGAGGTAAACCCTAAGAGAGACATCACAGTCGGAATTTCTAGAGTAGAAGCAGTATTCAGTTGAGCAGATTTGTTCTGGTACGTATCTTCAGATGATACATTATATAGCATGACCAGTTTCTCCAAAACACTATGAAGTTTTCCCTATGACAGAATGGTAAGCTCAGATATATGTCTTTAGTGGATAAGACTTTCTTAAGCTCACGACAGTTTTCATAGTTCTCAGCTTGAACGTGTTAAAGTATTGTTGGTTTTCAGCATCTTAAATTTCATAGTTGTATATGGAAGGGGTTGTCCCACCTCTTTTGATACTTGTTTCAGCTATGTCAAACAGCGACCCTCGTTTTACATCTAGGTTTTGGAAGAGTCTCCAGTTAGCGTTGGATACTCGATTGGATTTTAGTACAACTTTTCATCCAAGATTAATGGTCAAAAAGAACGTTTGAACCAGACATTGGAGGATATGTTGTGCACTTGTGCGTTAGAGTTTTCAGGGACTTGTGACTCTCATCTGCATTTGATGGAATTCGCATAATAACAATTATCCAATTACCATTGGCATGTCGCCGTTTGAAGCCCTCTATGGGAAGAGTTGTAGGTCTCGTGTGTGTTGGGATGAGGTAGAAGAGAGGAAATTGCTAGGACCTAAGCTAGTGCAAGCCACGAATGAGGAAATACAGAAGATCAAGGCTCGTATGAGAAAAACTCAGAGTAGACAGAAAAGCTACGTCGACGTGAGACGTAAGGACCTGGAATTTGAGACTGGTGATAAAGTGTTCTTAAAGGTGGCACCTATGAAGGGTGTTCTAAGTTTAAAAGGAAAGGGAAGTTGAGCCCGAGGTTCATTGGACCTTTTGAGGTCTTAAAGCGAATTGGTCTCGTAGCTTATCGATTGGCGTTTCCTCCATCACTTTCTTCAGTTCATAATGTCTTCCATGTTTCGATGGTGAGAAACTATGTAACAGATTCATCCCATGTAGTTGACTTTGAGCCATTGTGGTTGAATGGAAACTTGAGTTATGAAGAGAGGCCTGTGCAGATTCTTGCCAGAGAGATGATGATGTTTCGCAATAAGGAAATAATAGTTGTAAAGATTTCGTGGCAGAATCACCAGTTCGAGGAGGCCACTTGGGAATGAGAGGATGAGATGAGGACCCAGTACCCAGAGCTTTTTTAGGAATGAACTTTCGAGGACGAAAGTTCTTTAAAGAGGGAAGAATGTAACATCCCGAATTTTGTTCTTAATGTAATTTCAATATTTTCTAGTATTAGAGGGTATTTTTGGAATTTTGGAAATTCAAAATGTAATTATTATGATTTAATTGCTAAGAAATGGGTGTTTCAATTTAATCATTTAATTGGAGGGAAGTTGTGGAAATTGGACTTTTAATGTCACACAAATTAAATTTTAAATTAATGTCAAGAATTAATTTCATTTTGGAAGGAAGGGGTGCTTCAATTTAATGGTTTAATTGAAGGAAAATTATGAAAATTGGACTTTTAATATCACATAAATTTAATTTAAAATTAATGTCAAGAATTAATTTCATTTTGGAAGGGGGTTATGTCGCACAAATTTAGTTTGAAATTAATGTCAAGAATTAATTTCATTTTGGAAGGGGGTTATGTCACACAAATTTAATTTGAAATTAATGTCAAGAATTAATTTCATTGTGGAAGGGGATTAGTTAAATTCTTTGTGAATTGAAAATTTTAAGGGAGAAAGGGATTAAAAGTTGGAAGCATGGTTTGATTGAAAGAAGATTTTGGAGATTGGAATCTTGAGAGTGGTTATTGCTCAAGCTTCATTGGGAAATTGAATTCAAAGATTGATTATTGAAGACTGCCGCTTGGATAGATATCTGGATCTAGTATCGAGGTAAGTAATCTTACTATTGGAACTACCCCGGCTAGACACTAGATGTATGCTAGTTTGACAGGTTGATATTATGACAGAACGATAGCATGATAGACTGATAGTATAGTATTACCGATGTATGTTCTTGTATGAGGATTTGAAAGATTAATTGTGCACATAGATACTTGAATGCTAGCAAGAGATGATATTTGATTCCATGAGGTTGTATTTAATCTGAGGATATTGAGGCTTATATATATGTTGTAGTGCAATGATGTGGAGGTGTATATGTATGTTATAGAACCATGTTGTATCATACTTGTGATGTTGAGATTGTGATAGTGTCCTCACTTATTAATTAGATGCCCACTAGATGTGTTTCCTTCAGGATTCAACAGAGGTTGTGTTTCCTTCAGGAATCACCAGAGATTGTGTTTCCTTTGGGATTCACCAGAGATTGTATTTTCTTCGGGATTCATCAGAGGTTATTTCCTTCTGGATTCACCAGGGGTTGTGTTTCCTTCAGGATTCACCAGAGGTTGTGTTTCCTTCGGGATTCACGAGGGGTTGTGTTTCCTTCCAGATTCATCAGAGGTTGTGTTTCCTTTGGGATTCACCAGAGGTTGTGTTTCCTTCGAGATTCACCAAAGGTTGTGTTTCCTTTGGGATTCACTAGAGGTTGTGGGTCCTACGAGACATACTAGAGATAGTGGGCATACTTACTTGCAGTAGGATAGAAATCTGTTTTACATGTATGTATGTGTCCCATGAGGACTAGAACAGTTTATATGTTCCACCAGAGGTAGGCATTTAAAAGACATAGATGCCTAGCCTGACGCCAGTAGTGGGGTTACTTACTGAGTATTTTATACTCATTCTTTCTCGTGTTGTTATTTCAGGTAAAGGTAAAGATGCACTGGTGATTGACAAGCAAAATTCATGATCGAGCCACTGGGACCAGTTTTATGCTTCCACTCATGATATTTAGATTTCTTTTCATGTTTTTCAACTTTCAGTTTTGATGTTTGAAACTTACTATTAAGATTTGTTTTCAGACTTATTTATTATCATTTATGATTTATGGGTACCCTATTGTTTATTTTTAATATTTGAATTTAATGAAGGACTTTTGAATTTACCTTATTTATTTAGCATTTATTTCACTATAAAAAGGGTGTCGTTTTTTAAGTTCCATCCATGCATGTGTTTCATAACGGCCTAACTTGAGTCCTAGGGGGTCGGGTCGTTACAGCTACGGATGCGGACTGCTTTGTAGAATAGTTACAAGTGTTGTGACTTGATACAGATTGTCTGATCTTGATCATTCATGTGGAGAATTGCAAACGCGGGAGTCCTATACAAAGGAGTTTGTATAAGACCGGATCACAAAGTGTTATAGTCTCATTACATAATGTCGTTCATGACAGAGACTTCACTTCACTAGGATGACCATAGGTAACATGACCTCAGTCCTGGGTGAGTTGGGAACTCCTGCCTTTGAGGGCAGTCCTTTGATTTGTATGGGTGCGAGTGGCCTGATCGCCGACTCAAACCTACCACTTTGGGGATTCATCTTATTGGGAGCTGGGAATTCAATTACACAAGATGAAATTCACTCCTTCCCTGAAGCATGGGTAAGAAGATAGATTGCTCCCTTTAGGGCTGATTCCGGAGCTTGAACGATGTGGCGCCACACACCTTCTCATCGCCCGAGAGGTGTCCGTACATAGTAGGACTATGTTGTATTGTTCATTAAATGGATCAGTGGTACTTAAGGAGTTAAATGTAACTATAGGGGCAAAACGGTAAATTGGCCCAGTTGTACTTACGAGCATCTATGAAGGGTTATCGTACTGTTGATTGGCCACAGAAATATATCTATGGTGAGAAAAATGTAGTTGTTGGTCTTTAGTAGAATGCCTAGTAGTTAACGGATGGTGGATCTCGTGGCTACAGAGTTTAGTCAGCTATTCACATACCATTGGAGCTTCGAGCCACAGGTCCATAAGATCCCCTTTGGTAGCTCGATGAATTCAAGTTGAGAATCAGTTTTTGGGTCAGTTTGAAGTGTTCAAATTAACAAGAGGGAGTTTGATTATATATGATATGATTGAACTGGTCAATCATATATGATATAGTTGACATGATGTATGAGATACATTAATTGGAGGAAAAAGATATAAATATGATTTATATCTAGTGGAGGAGAAAAGGACTATAGTTTATATGTTGCATATGATGTGATATTAAACTATAGGTTATAAATATAATTGATTATCTTTATTTCTTATTAAACAATTATGAGATGATTTTTGGCGGTTTTTTCTCTGTAACCGAATGAGAAAGAGGGAGGTTGCATTTAGTTTTCGTAACTGAAGGATAAAATGAAAATGGTTTTCATTTTGCATGTACATCAACTAATCGCTACACAAATTAGTACACTGCCCATCGCCTAGCAAACGAGAGCATACACGATAGCTCAAAGTTTATTAAACGATCATTTACACGCGTGGATTACCTAAACAATCGCGGAGCATTTGCTAAACAATCGCGCGCCTGAGCGATTTTACTAAACGATCATCTAAACCATCAATCCCATTTAGTACATGATCGTGCACCTTTTACTAAATGATCAAACACCCATCTATACGATAGACTTCAGATATCTCCCACTTGCTTGGTCGTGGTAAACGATCGTCATTTCCTCCTTCCCTCTACCAAATCCAACAGAGCCCACACCTCTTAGATTCTCACTCTGAGAATACCGAGGTTTCCGAGTGGTTGTGTCCTCTTTTTCTATCTGTTCGTGAGAAATCCATTCAGTGGTAGACAACAGCGAGATTTGGTGGACGATAGCCTTGGCGATCTCAGCGACAGCGAGAGTTGTCGATCCTTGACGAGAGCAAGATTTAAAGAGAAGAAGGGTTTTCCAACTAGTATGTCTCTCACTCCTTTGTTGTTTAAGTTTCAAAGCATGTCGTAATTTGTTGTTGAATGCATAACTTGTATGTTTGATTGTGAATGTGGTATGTCTGTCACAATGAATTTTAAACGATCTTGCTTCCTCTTAGAGGTACTTTTTGATAAGAGTTCCTTCAATGCTGAGATGGCTGGTATCCAGGTAGTGGTCCCTACCTATGCTGTTGATTTACCCCCAGCTGGTGTTGCTTCTATTGGTGACCCCCAAAGAAAAATTTGGATGGTTCCTCCATCCGGGATTATAGGTGTTCGAGAATGGGTTGTTTTTAATAAAGTAGAAAGAATGCGGATTTTGCGGGTAGTTAGTGTAAGAATGAGGATCTCCATAGCCCACACAGTAAACCATGGGCTGTACGAATATTTCCACCTGATTTACCTTTTGTGTGTTTGATGCGTTCCCTAGTGATATATTTTGCAAAAGGTTTGTCATGGTAGCCACTTGTGAAGAAAGCGTGGCTATTGCGTTAGAATCAACAAAGTTTACATTCTGAGAGCGTCTTCTTCTATCTGCTCTTTCGTCATAAGTATCATCTACCCATTCCATATTGTGCTTTGCGATGCGGTCTAGTATTTCCTTATCTTCGTTGTAAGATTTATCCATGATACCACCTGCTGCAACTACGTCGACTATTGATGCTTATTTTATGAAGTGAAATTATGGATAATATGCAATGGTGAAATTATTCTGCACTCAAGTTTCCTCAGCGGAATCCAAGTGTAAATTCCACCGAGTTTCTTGGTAAGTCCAGAGTCAAACTCAGGGACTTGTGAAAATAGATTGTGTTGGTAATTTTTATGAAAACTCTGCGGTAACCAAATAAATAAATTGTTGGTTTGTTGTTGATTGTGTTAATGATAAAATAAACAAATGCGGCGGATTTGAGAAAATTCAGTTGTGTGATAGATGCACTGAGTATGCGATGAACAGGTTGAGAAGATCTTTAGCTAGCGTTACTTGGGAATGCGTCAGACTATGTGATCATGCTACAACCATGCACAGCAAGTCATTTGCCAATGCAAAAGCAATGCTCCTAAGTCTATGACGCATGTGTTGAATGCAAAAGTGTTCATAGAGCTTATCCCTAAGTCTCTACACTTGTCCTACACGATGATGCAAAATGCATAAAAGCAAGGTGACCACATACAATCATATCCTATCTCTAGGATGCATGCGATGCGTTGATAACAAATAGTGCTTATTCCTAAGCTCCTATCTCTTGATTATGCGTTATAATCTGACTCTCTCGAGCCTAGATTCTAACCTAACCTTTCCAAGCCTAGATCCTATCCTTAGACTACCCTCCCGAGTATCTCTAATGGACGAATGAATCATACATAATACAAGATAATCGCATAGCATGAAGATTCCTTAGTTGTGCTAGCTAAATGCTTCTCAACCCATTCAACTGATTTAGCTACTCATGCGTAAATAACAGAGAGTGAATAGATATAGAGAAGTAGATTCCATTTCAATAAATGAGTGGAGTACAAAATAACAATGGAAGTTAAAGGTAGAGAGCCTGGTAGCAATTCCTTGTTGACCGAGGCTTTTACACTGTAATCTCTATTCGGTTCTAGAGATGTTCCCGCTTCCGTAGGCGTCGGCCCTCTCTCTTTCCTTAAAGCTTTCGGCGCTCTCCTAAGCTTATCGGAACGATCTATCGGTACACCCTTCTCTCTTTCGTTCGCCTTAAAACAAAAGAAAACTATGAACAAGGGCATATGAAACTTCAAACTAAAGAATGGTGAACCTCTTTTCTGAAGAATGCCTCTAGTATTTATAGAACATCAAACATGAACGGCGGCTTCTCTCTCATGATTGTACAGATGGGATGGCTTTAATTCCTAACTGATGCACTGAATATTTGTCACTGAAAAGCTGAATGTACTTGTGATCGTTATCGGCTGTCAACTTAATTCGGATTCGACTGTCATCAGCTTTCTATCCCATCGCGATTAATTAGCCTTTCTCCCAGATGTTCCCACCATGTTGCACTGACCAAGTTGCGGCAATCCTTCTCAGGCGAATGTTTGCGAACACAATCATCACAAAGCCTTGCGGTGAAGTTGTGCTCGACCAATGATTTCCTATGATCACAATTCTTGCATTGTATCAACACATATTCTGTATAAAAACACTAAAATCAACTGTTCCTATTCGATAAATGCATGCGACCGCAGTATTATGAAATTGATGCTTGATGGACACAATTTAACATGTTTTATCAACGCAATCCAACATTGTTTAAGAACTTAGCACTATGATAACGTGCATTTCTACCCGTTATCACACCCCCAAATTTAAACAATGTTTGTCCTCAAGCATAAGCTAAAGATTTCCTTTAGCAAGTCAACCGCAATGTCCTTTTCCTAGATTTCTCAAGGATACTTCGTTCAAATCCTATATACCAAAGTTTTCTTAAGCTTTATTCAAGTCTTTTCTTGAAATATTTCTAAGACCTAGGGACTGCATGTTTAACCTTCAAAAGGACTTTACTAATTTCTGGAAATGCACTCTTCCTCAGACTATATACCAAAGTGCCTTGCCTTTGTTTTGGTTTCCCCCACGTGTGTCATGTGGACATCCAACTACAAGAAATGCACTCTTCCTCAGACTAAACTCATACCTACTTGGTAGTAGAGTTGCGGTCATTTATTTATGCGTTGATCCTGGTGACTTACTTTCATTTTGGCTTGCCCCCACGTGTGTCATGCGGACATCCAACTACGGGTAAGTGCCTTTCACAACTTAACTCTTATCAACATAGGTTTCTCATTGCATTGACAGTGGAGTTGTTATCCTCAAGGTCGAAAATAAATACCTTACCCCAAATTTAAAATGCGGCAATGTCCTCATTGCCAAAAAATTGAAATGAGTCATGTGATGTTCTGAGAATGCTTTATAAAGAGAGTTTAAAAGAAAGCTAGCAAACCCCTAACTTCTAGAAATATTTTATGAGGTGACTATCTTAAAGTTAAGATGACTCTAGTATATATGAAAGAAAGAGAAGAATATTTTTCATCATTGAAATCATAATTGGCAAAGAGACATCATGCGGTAACCTACTAAAGTTATCCATGTCAAATTATTGCGGTAATCAAAGAGGATGCGATGATAAGACTTTTAAAATTAACATGCGATGTGATAGCGCAAAAATTGAAATAGAGATAAGGAAGAATACATCCTCAAATTTATGTTGTCGCCCGCATTATGAATTGACGCATCCATCTTTGCGGCGATCTCTCTTCTTTGGATTGCGGTGATTGAAATAATTTACTACTTCATATAACATCTCCGCAATTCTGTGCCTTAATCATTGTAAACAAACAAAGAGAGGGAAATGATTTTTAAACAAAACAAAATATTTTTTTTTTAGAAATAAAAATGATGCTGGTAACAAAAAGGTAGTTGCGATAATAAATAACGAGATGATAAAAGTTCATGAAGTAATTGATGCAGGAAAAGGATATCCAAAAGGATTGCGTCCCTGATGAGGTTGAATCATATAATACTCAGGGACCACTTATTCTAGGCTGGTTTGTTTATGTCCATGGTGGCTTTTCTCTCTTTTCTTTGTCCTCCGAATCTTTACTGCCTTAATCCGAAGTTTTTCCCCATGAATGCTCATTACAATTTCTCCCTTACACACATCAATTTGAGCGCGACCAGTTGAAAAGAATGGTCATCCCAATATGATGGGCGCATCTTCGTCCGATTTCTAATCCAAAATGAGGAAGTTTGCCGGCAGGATGAATTTATCGATTGAAATTGCAACATTTTTCAACTCTTCTTCAGGGTGTATTCGGGATCTGTTAGCGAGCAAGAGAGTTTCCTTTGTGGGCGTAAGTGTGCCGACATTCAATTGTTTAAAGATTGATAGCGGCAGTATGTTTATACTTGCCCTAAGATCGCATAGTGCTTGGCCACTGTAGGTCCCTCTGATAGAGCATGGTATCGTGAAGATTCCTGGGTCGCCCATTTTAGGTGGGATCATAGCATTTTGAGCTGTAGCCAATATCGCGATCTTTTCTTCCTCATTTTGTTCCTCTTTCAATCTTTGCGGAGTTGCTGGTGGTTGGACTTCTTCTGTTTCAAGATCTAGAGGCTTAAGGGTGGATGCAACTTCAGGGTCTATTTTCTTGGGCTTTTCCAAACTATAGGTCAACGGGTCTTTGATTGTCAACGCATTCAATTTGGTCACAATGGGCTTCTCCCTACTTCCGCAGTCATGTTGTCGCTTAGCAAGGAGACTGCTAAGCATTGTTCCTTTCCGTTACCCCCAACATTGCAAGGGAGCTCAGTTGAGCTCGGCAATGCTCCTGATTCGTTTGAATTTCAAGATTTTTAATGGATGTAGCTTGATTCTGAAGCACTAATTCGTTTTTCTCAAAGTATTGCTTCAACAAGCTCTCTAAGGATGAAGATTGCGATGTTTGTGAGCTGCTAGCTTAGCTATGCGTTGGACCGTTGTTTTGTGGGAAAAATTCGGGTGGCCCTCCTTTTTGTGCCACAGGTTGAAAGCTTTGTTGTTGATTTTTCCATACAAAATTTGGGTGGTTTCGCCACCCGGGGTTATATGTATTGGAATAGAGATTATCTCTCATGAAGCATACCGACTGCGGGTTTGTTGGGCATTCCTCCATCGGGTGAGCATGTCCGCAAATGACACAACTTGCAATCATTTGAGTAATTGCGCTGACCTGCCCTTTCTTCGCTCCCGTATTATTAATTGCGATGCCTTGTATCAAACTCATCATTGCAGTCATCTGATTTTGCAGGAATGTGATGGCCACGTTGTTTGGATCATTATCTTTTATTCTTAATCTCTGATTGCTTTCCCGTCAATCCTCATGATTTTTGGAAATGTGATCAAGTATACTCTTTGCCTCCTCATATATTTTGTCGAGCAGACCACCAGCGGCTGCCGCATTGGCAGTGGTCTACGAAGAGGATTCAGTCCTTGGTAGAAAATCTCCATTTGCAGGCAGTCTGGTAAGCCATTATGTGGATAGTCTCTTACTAGCCCCTTGAACCTCGCCCAGGCATTGCTGAGCGATTCGTCATCTTCTTGCTCAAAATTTGTTATTAATTTCCGTCTCCTAGCATTCTTAGTTGGTGGGAAATACTTCTTCATAAACTTTTCCACCACCTGTTCCCACGAAGTTATCTCCCCCGGTTTGAAAGACTATACCCAATTTCTTGCTTGATTGCATAAGAGAAATGGGAACAGGGTGAGTCGAACTTCCTCGGTAGAGATATTCGGGAACACAAAAGTGTTGGAAGATTTCTATGAAGCTCCGGAGGTGGGCGTGCGTGTCTTCACCACACCTTCCTCCAAACTGCCCAACATCCTGGATCATCTGCAACATTACCGGCTTCATTTCAAACCCCGATCCATCTAACGCCAGCCTCATGATTTCTGGAGAGAAATCATAGAGGTTAGGTGATGCATAGTCCCGGATGGGTCTATTGCGATCATTCGGTAGAAAGATGGGGTTGGCCATTATATTATTCGCATTGGCGGCCCTTGCTTCCGGTTGCTCCGCCATTCTTGGTGCTCTCTCTTGTTGTTGGCGGTTGTCTCTTAGTCTGCATCTAAACGTCCTCTCAATCTCTGGGTTGTAACTCACCAGAGATTGAGAGTTTGCAAAGAAATAAAAAGAAAAAATTACCATTAGCACACTATTTTGCTGAAGTCCCCGACAATGGCGCCAAAAACTTGATGCTTATTTTTATGAAGTGAAATTATGGATGATATGCGATGGTGAAATTGCGTTATGCACTCAAGTTTCATCAGCGGATTCCAAGTGTAAATTCCACTGAGTTTCCTGGTAAGTCCAGGGTCGAACTCAGGGACTTTTGAAAATAGATTGTATTGGTAATTTTTATGAAAAATTTGCGGTAACCAAATAAATAAATTGTTGGTTTGTTGTTGATTGCGTTAATGAGAAAATAAACAAATGCGGCGTATTTGAGAAAAGTCAATTGTGTGATAGATGCACTGAGTATGCAATGAATGGGTTGAGAAGATCTTTAGCTAGCGTTACTTGGGAATGCGTCAGACTATGCGATCATGCTATAACCATACACAGCAAGTCATTTTCCAATGCAAATACGATGCTCCTAAGTCTAGGATGCATGTGTTGAATGCAAAAGTGTCCATAGAGCTTATCCCTAAGTCTCTACTCTTGTCCTATGCGATGATGCAAAATGCATAAAAGCAATGTGACCGCATACAATCATATCCTATCTCTAGGATGCATGCGATGCGTTGATAAAAAATAGTGCTTATTCCTAAGCTCTTATCTCTTGATTATGCGTTCTAATTTTACTCTCCCAAGCCTAAATTTTAACCTAGCCTTCCTAAGCCTAGATCTTGTCCTTAGACTACCCTCCCGAGTATCTCTAATGGACGAATAAAGTATACATAATACAAGATAATCGCATAGCATGAAGATTCCCTAGTTGTGCTAGCTAAATACTTCTTAACCCATTCAACTGATTTAGCTACTCATGTGTAAATAACAGAGAGTGAACAGATATGGAGAAGTAGATTCCATTTCAATAAATGAGTGAAGTACAAAATAACAATGGAAGTTAAAGGTAGAGAGCCTGGTAGCAATTCCTTGCTGACCGAGGCTTTTACACTATAATCTCTATTCAATTCTAAAGATGTTCCCGCTTCTGCAAGCGTTGGCCCTCTCTCTGTCCTTGAATCTTCCAGCGCTCTCCCAAGTTTATCGGAACGATCTATCGGACTACCCTTCTCTCTCACGTCCACCTTAAAACGAAAGAAGACTATGAATAAGGGCGTATGAAACTTCAAACTAAAGAATGGTGAACCTCTTTTCTAAAGGATGCCTCTGGTATTTATAGAACATCGAAGGTGAACAACGGCTTCTCTCTCATGATTGTACAGATGGGATGGCTTTAATTCTTGACTGATGCGCCGAATATTTGTCACCGAAAAGCTGAATGTACTTATGATCGTTATCAGCTGTCAACTTAATTCGGATTTGACTGTCATTAGCTTTCTGTCCCTTCGCGATTAATTAGCCTTTCACCCAAATACGGCCACCATGTTGCACCGACCAAGTTGCGGCAACCTTCTCGAGCGAATGTTTGCGAACACAATCATCACAAAGCCTTGCGGTGAAGTTGCACTCGACCAGTGATTTCCTATGATCGCAATTCTATCATTGCGTCAACGCATATTCTGCATAAAAACACTAAAATCAACTATTCCTATGAGATGAATGCATGCAACCGCAATATTATGAAATTGATGCTTAATGGACGCAATTTAACATGTTTTATCAACGCAATCTAGCATTGTTTAATAACTTAGCACTATGATAACGTGCATTTCTACCCGTTATCAGCTACCATTTAAGATGTCTATTCAATCCTCCATAAAAGGTTTTCATCTGGATAGTTAAAGGTAATTCGTGATTGGGACAGTTCTTGACCAGTCCTTTGAAGCACTCCCATGTGGCACTTAAAGTTTCAAATTCTTCTTTATCAAATTTCATTATTTCTCTCCACCTTCTTGCATTAATGGTAGGTGGGAAATATTTCTGCATGAATTTTTCTAACAACTATTCCCAAGCCGTTATCTCCCCAGGCTCCAAAGGACTCGCCCATTGCTTTGCATTGTCACGCAGAGAATATGGGAATAAGTACAACCTAATAGCTTCTAAGGTGATTCGGAATCACAAACGAATTGCACGTCTTCAGGAAGCGTTCCATGTGGGCGTGAGGGTCTTCTCCACGAGCACCTCCAAACTGGCCCACTGTTTGAAGCATTTGTAGCATTACAGATTTCATCTTAAATCCTGTCCCATCCGTTGTTGGATATATGATCCCTGGTAAGAAATCATACAACACAGGAGACGCATACTCCCGCATGGGACGCATACTACTATTCGCCATTATGATTGGATTTTGAGCAGCGTTGGCTAGCTATTGAACTAAGTTATGGTTTAATTGCTCGTCTGCCATTTGTTGTTGCCTAATTTGCTGTTTGAGTTATTGTTGCCTGATTTGTTGTCTGAGTTGTTGTTGCCTTAACCTACAACAAAAATTAGATCAGTTTCTTTTTCGGAAGGTCATTTCAACATCGGGGTCGTATATGATTTTAGGAGTGTTTTCCCTTCTCATAAACGTTTACAAGCTTCGGCTTAGCTTGTAATACTCTCTCAGCTGCAAGTTTCCTACAAAAGATACAAGCAAAATTTCTAGTTAATTTTGTTCCTAAATCCCCGGCAACGGCACCAAAAACTTGTTCGAATTCCTTGTGATGCGAACTTAGGAGTGTATTTTATGAGGAAAGTGGAAAAATAGGGTACAAGTGTGAATGATGCGTTGGTGATGCGTGTAGGGACATGTGACACTCCTCTTTATGTGTTCAAGTTTTCCTGAATCGGATCCAAGTATAAATCTAATTCAGGTTCCTAGTAAGTCCAGGGTCAAACTCAGGGATTTAGATGAAAGCTAATGTGGAAGGATCCTAACTAAATGCTAAATGAGTTTTTATCTACACTAAGTTTGCTGCGTGCATACAAGAAGATGCAAAAGATCAAGTGGAAAACAGGGGTTCGTGTGAAAATGGTGTTCAGTGAAGGTGGTATGTGTCAATCTAAGTGAAATGTACATGTACAAAAATGTCGTGCGGATGGAAATGACTTTGCTTGTTTATAACTCTAAGTATGTGTAGATGCGTTAGTTTTCTGTATAATTTCTGTTCAGCACTTCTCAATGCAAATGCCATACAAATTCCTATCTTTAGGATGCATGTGTTAATCACAGAATGCAATAAAACACTAGTGCCTCTATCTCTAGATGTACCAAGCATTTTTAACCTAATGCTTGCCTGCTTATTCCATCGAATAATTCAAGGTAAAATAACTTTTACCAAGTAATTATGTTGGCTTAAGCGTTTAGAAATTGAACTTGCATAAAGTCATAGATGCATCTAATATATGGCAAGAAATAAACATTAGCAAAGTGTAGTTGATCAAATATGTGAATTCATAAAGAACCAGGTTGTCTTTACAATGTCAATACTTAATCTAATAAGATGAAGACAGTATAATTGAGATGAAAAGAAAAGAATCAAGCCGTAAAGTACAATTTCTTGCCCTTTTTTGCTCAATTTAAATTCGTGTACAACCAAATTAGGGAAGAAATGGAAGAAATTTCTCTATCGAGCTAAGTTTTCTTCACTCCTTGATCAACAGTGGGGATGGATCTTTTCCCTTTGTGTTCTTCTTGTAGCAGCAACAAAGCTCTAAGTCTCTAGTTTTCAAAATTATACAAAATGAGTTTATTACCCTTCTTTTGATGAGATTTCATCTTTTTATAGGTGTTTCTCTTCACTAGCTTGATGATGGGGCAGCATTAAATTCCATACCCTGGTCAGTGCCTGACATTCAAACACTTTTCAGACGCCGCCAGTCAGATGCCCATGCTTGCAAGTGGTGATTTCACACAAATAGCCTAAGTCAATGAACCTTTGTTGTGTTGAAATCCCTTTGATGCATGTCCATGCATTGACGTCGCCTGCGACACTTAGAATCTTTGTTGAAATCCTGGAATAATATGCGTTAGTGACGCAACTTTCAGCAATAAACATTCTTTTGTACAAGTTTAGAACTGTTTGAGTAATTCCATGCGTTTTCTCTAAGAATGATGAGATTTTATCACTAAAAACCTTAACTGTTCCAACTTTTGAGAGACAATAACTTGTATTTCTATAATTTATCACTAGCCAGGATGTATGCTCGAGCCTTCTCGTTTGCCCGTGTCCATAACTCATACGCGTCTCGAACGTTTCAAGCAGCAGTAGGAGTTGGAATAGGAGAACACTCCTCTGTAAGGACGAATCGAAGATCATCGAGGATTAATATAGCAAGTATTGAGTTTTTCCAACTAGCGTAGTTGTTGCCAGTTAATTTGTCGGCGACTAATAAAGCTTATGTAGCGGTTGTCATAATTAAAAGTTGCTGAAAAAACATGAACAAACTTTTATAAGTCTATTTGCACTACAACTTTTAACATCAATTTTAGGTTTTTAGCAAAATAGTTTTATTGTACCCTAAGTTAAAGACATCTATTTTGCAATTATGCCCTAGCGAGGTAGGACAAAAGTCACCGGTGGGGTGATTAAGTGTCCCTTCACTGGGATGAGATATTCATAAGCATTAGACAGAAATAACTCTTGTAACTGACTTTAATAGTCACTTTTTTTTTGTTCCAGAATATGCTAACCTTTAACAATTTCGCGTGAGTGTAACCCATCATTTTAGGCCATAGACTCCTGCCCCAATGTGCCCACTATAGGGAAAAGCATAATAGAACAAGAGACTAAAGCAACCTTATCCTTTTCAGGAGATCAGATAAAGAGTTGTGCAAATCCTTTAGGGGGACACTCCTAGGGTGCCTCGAGGCGATGCACAAAATGTTATCCAAACTAATAAGAAATACTATGGGATATGTTGTCACACGTCCTGTTCCCACTTATTATGAACATTCTCTCCATTCCCAAACACCTTCCTTTAGGAGGACACTCCCAGAGTGCCACGAGGCCGAGGATAAATCTCAAGGTGTGAACATTAGGGTGAAACATGTAGAGGTTTAAGTGAAGTATCATATGCCCCAGGTACCTCCCACTAAATGTTCTACCAAGGGATTCATTAACTTAGACAATCCGACTACTGATTTTATCTATGTTTGAGTTTAATTTGCTAAAAAACAACTCTTGCTTTTGATAGTTAAACAAGTTTGAATCAAGCCCCATTAAACACTTTAACATACATTCATCGAAATTGCATGAATGCATCAAATCTATTATAACTCTTATAAAAAAACAACTAAAATCATTCACATTAAGCTAGACTAAGTATTTATAACTTTTAAAAATTAACCTATGTGTCATGCCTCATACAATGTTCATTCATTACTATATATAACTCTTATATAACTTGTAATGAACCAAGCATACATGCTTTCATACACCCTTATACTATATCACTTATAATATAAAGATGATGCATGGATATGTTTAATGCATGCATATATTATAACTTTTATATTATATGATGCATGAGCATGCTTTAAAGTAATTTAGTCATGCAAGCTACTATATCATAACTCTTACAATATAGAGATGATGCATGAAAAATGAATAACTTTCAGTGAGTTTTAAAAACTATATGGCATATTTTATAGCATATAAAAATAAATATACATCACATGTACATTCATCAAGAATCAATAGATCGAGATGATTAGCCTAAAAACCAGAAAAATAAAGCTATCTATTACAAAAATAATGAGCCAACCAGTTCAAACAGGCGAACCGGGTCTTGAATCGTCCAGGTGAAGCATCATTGATAACTTGTAGAAATACAAGTTATTTATGTTGTTTTATTTAGATATTGCGGCAAAAAGAGAAGAAAGTTGCATCGATAGTATAAAAATTGGCTGAGAAATACAAAAATTATGAAATGTCGTAAACGCATCTACTAACACCATTGCGATGGCGAAATAGAATGTTTCAGTCTCTATTTTGCAGGAAATAGGTCACTGCATGCGTTAATGGCTTGAAGACAAAATGTACAATGCATCTACATCGCATGCGCCCATCAATCAAGAACGAAAAGATGATCAACGCAATGACGACGCATGTGAAAATTGATCAAAAGCTTTGGCGATCAACGCATTTCAACCGCATGCGGTAATTAAAAACAACATCGCATGCAGCGATAGATCGAAGATGTGAAGAGCAACGCATTCGCAAACAATTTTGACAAGTGTACAACTTTTTGTTGTGCAATTCTGACGGATTGATCGTGGAACAGAAAGAAATTTTCCATTACGCTATTGTAGGAATTACTATATTATATAGTAGGGACCACAAATTCAAAGAGCCAAGGTCTTTGTCTATAAATATCTTCCTCAAATTCGCTGAAAAATATACTGATACGGGGGAGAGAGGCTGGTCTAAAGAGACTTTACAAAGTAAATCTGGGAGAACTACGTGTAAGCCCCAAATTCTAAATTTCCTAGACAAATACGTTTAGCCAAAGGAATGATATATTAAATATCTAATAAGTGAAAATCCATGTTATTTATAGGAGTTGTGGAGAAAGGAAAAGAAAAAAAATATTAAATAGGGAAGCTCACTTATTAGCTTGGTTGGAGGCATTAAATACGGGGTGACGTGGTGGTTAATCCTTGAACTCGGGAGGCGGTAGGAAGATTAAAAGGAAGAGGAACTTCGAAAGCTTGGTTTCGACAATCTATAGGAGAAAATCTAGTAAAATCGGTGCCATTTGAAAGTTAGGAGAATCTAGTTTTCTATGTTGCCTTGTTAGAGAAAGATTGCAGGAGAAGAAGAACAAAAAGTGACGAATTTCCAGAAGAGGCCGAATCTTAGATTAATGAGGGACCGAGGTGAATATTGGAAGCTCCATGCCAAACCGTAAGTAATTTTCGGCTGACATTTTGAGGTAATAAAGTTAACTCAATTTTAAACAAGTTTGTAGAAGGAAGTTTCTTGAAACGAGTTCAGGATTTTGAGTTATGAATTTTTGAAATTGAAACAGAGAATCTGTGCAGAAGCAGACAGCTGCTTGGGAAGAACAAGCAAACAGCTCATCGTGAAGAGCGAGAGTGAGATGTGGAGGATGAGGATCTCGCTCAGGATGATAATCTCACTAATTTTGTGATGAGGATCTCGCTCAAGAAGGAAATCTCGCTAGAAATTGAGCTGAATCTCGCTAGTAAGGTGAGTATCGCTAGGATAAAAGTTTGCTAGGAAAAGCTTGATCTCGCTCATGAGGATCTTGCTCATGAAGAGGATCTCGCTCATGAGGATCTCACTCATGAGGAGGATCTCGCTCATGAAGGATGAATTCACTCATAATGATTATCTCGCTAGCAATGTTGTCTTTGTTGATGAAAGTTCCATTAGTAAATGAACTGTTTGAGGTATTTTGCTAAGAATTCTAAGGAATTTAACCGGGAATTATGTCCTTTCAGGCCAAGAAGAGCTAGGAGAGGCATATAATCCGTTAAGAGACCCGACGAGCTATGAGTGACTATGTGATAATTTAATATTTTAATGATTTAGAAACTATAATTTCTTTGAAGTTATTCCTCATGCTAAGTGTTTAAATGAAGTACCAAGCAACGTATGTTTGAAGCTATTTCTCATGCTAAGTAAAGCATGTTTTCCATGGAAATTGACATGATTTAAATATGTTATCTTGTCCAAATACTTTCAGCATGTTTTAGTAACTCCATTTTTATGAAGAACTAGTATGATGGATGAACTAGTATGATGATTTGAGCACTAAGCCTTAGTGTTCAACTAAATGTTTATGACTAGTTATATGACGGATATTGAAGGACAATGAGAAGGTATCCTAAGGATACTGAAGGACAACGAGAAAGTATCCTAGATAAGTACCTAAGGATACTGAAGGACAATGATAAAGTATCCTAGTTAAGTACCTAAGGTATGATGGTGCTCAGTTATGAGCACGTGCATGTAAGTAATACGACATCGTGGGATTGAGCAAGGTTACTCTCATGCTAAATTTTATGTGATTCCAAGCAACTTATTTCTATGATTGAAGGCATGATCAACGCATGATGTTACTAATGTATGAATTTTCCAAGTATGGTACATGCGTTGGTATTCCTAAACATAATGAAAAGGAATATTGAAGATAAGAAAGGTGTTGACGGGTACATAGAAACCTCCACGTGCACGTAGGTAGTTCTGAAGGAGAGGCCGAAGTATAGGTCTCCTAGGCCATAAACCAGCAAACAGACGTTGGGAGCTAGAGCGATGTATGCTCGTTCTCAACTAGAAAATAATGATGTTTAATGGTGTTTTAGAGTAGCTATCTGTAACGCCCCAGGCCCAGGATTCAGACCAGGATGCGGAATCCGGATTCGGCCCCTAATGGCCCCGACATTCCCCTACGTCCCCTGTGACCTAGCTATGTCATCCTCCCTTCCACCTCCCTTTCTCCCTATCCTTGAATGCTTTAGAAGTGAAAGTTGTCCCCATAAACCAACACGAGTTCTTTCAGCATGCTTTGTCCTCACTCACATGCATCCTAGGAAAATTCCCAGGAGGTCACCAACATAGGATTGCTTCCAGCTAAGCACGCTTAACTTTGGAGTTCTTATGATTGAGCCACCGAAAAGGAAGGTGCACCTTGTTGGTATAGGTAGTAACTTTCAATTCATTTAAGCCTTTATTTTAACCATACTTTCATGTGCTCAGGATCCCTCTCATTCGGATATGATACCGGTTCATTCATGTACCCCTCATGAACTGGGATCGTTAAATTATCAATGTTAATGTTTAGAGGAAGTTACTTGAGATGCCCATCGGTATATTTAAAGAAATCGACATAGGGATCTCTCCTAGCCATAGTTCAGTATGAAGAGATCGAACTAGAGGTCTCATTTGGCCATGGCTTGGCACTGGGAATTGGAGCGATGAATGTCCTTTCTCAGCTAAGATTCAGGTTTCAGATACAATGGTTTTAAAGGTTTTATGTACACGGTTGCTTGGTATATTTTAGTTCTAGTATTATGTTTTCGAGCTTTCAGTTTAAGCATGAGATTTATGTTTTATTAAGTCACTCATTGGGCTTCTAGCTCACGTTTTCAAATGTTTTCCTTTTCAGGTAGCGGTCAGTTCCCAAAGGACTTTTCTATTGCTTCTCTGCCACTCAAAGGAACAGGTTGAAGGAAGTGTATTTGAAGACCTGTATTAGTTAGTACACGTGTCTGCCTAGAGACTAGTATTCTTGATGGGGCTCACTAAGTTGTAATATCCATGAATAAACAATGCTGCGAAACCCTGTACTGTAAATGTGTTAAGTTTTTAGTTAATATGTATGTATTCAGGGTTTGAGCAAACTTTAATAGGTAAGATGGGTAGTAAGTGCCAGCAAAAGGGTTGGTAACTGCTGCAGTCACCATTCCATCTAGGTTATGAGGGTAATCTGGTGCAGGGTGTGACAAGTTGGTATCAGAGCAAAAGATTTTGGGAAGAGAGGGGAAAAGTTTATATATATAAGTCTGAGTCTTAAGTCCTTAGCATGTGTACTACCTAAGTAAAAGGAAGATGTCAAGTAAAAGTGGCAAGCAGAGCAGGCAGACAGACAACGGGAACTCTGACCCTACCTTTATAAGTTCTGATACTCAAGGGAATCCAAATTTTAGTGAACGTAAAGGTAAAGACTCGATAAATCAGGAAACAACTTTAGACAGGGAGTCGAGGATTCTGCAGACAGGAACAGATCCTCTGTTAGAGGACAGAATATTTAACAGGATCGCCAAGGGGTTGATAGAAAGTGTCAAATCAGTTCTGACAGATTCAGAAAGGAAGTACGGTATTGGGAATGACCTAATAGGTATTGATAAAGGATAGAGAGCTACAAGTCAGCATAGTGTAGGAAGGAAGAAGCCAAGACTTGTGGTTAGTATGGGTGATAGATCAAGATTTTCGCATCTTACCGAGATGGTAGCAAGTACGAGTAAGAAACCCTTTCGTACGAATTGTGGTAAGCATCTCCAAGTCGGGCAATTTGCAGTCGAGCTTCACAACAGAACACTAGGAACATTGTCAAGTAACTCAGAAGCCCCGGGATCTCATGGGAAGGAACAATGTCCTTGATGACATTGTGCAGGCAAGCTTGACCACCTGCAGGGGTGTGGATTGGGGTAATCGTGAGAAATTTTTCTTTCAATCCACATCTCTAGAATCTATGTTTAATTGTTTTCTTTATAGCTTTCCTTTACTATTTTCTGCATTGCATTATTTATTGCTTACTAAAATTAGCCTTTACTACTTTATGAATTTACTTTCAATTTAATTCAATTGTATTATTTCCATGCCTTGTTCAATTTACTTACTTTTCTACAGTTTGCATTGTTCTTAAATCTCTGTGAATGACTGACTTAAAAGAAAATGAACATCGTAAAATCTTATCGACTTGCATTGTTGAAAAAATAATAATAATAATAATAATAATTAACTTTAAACATATGGTATGCATTGCGATGATGGGTGCATTTTACGCTAATAAGATAAACTTTTCTTCCATCTTCCTCAAATGCATTGCGCTGAGGGGTGTGTTGCGTGCGTATGTATTCTACGCCCGTCCTTAGCAAAAACGCACTATGTCGAGGTAGTGTTGCGCCAGTCGAAATACCGTGTGCCCGTCCTCTACGCTGAGTTGAGTGTTGTGTTGTGCTAATGCATGCGTTGTTGCCCGTCCTCTGCAAATATGCATTTGCGATAATGGATGCATTGTGTTAATCTTAACCTTGCGCCCGTCCGAATAAAATACAAAAGATAAATTCTTTTTGCAAAAGAGTAGTCCAATCGCTTAGGCTTCCAATGAAATGATGACTTAGCAGATGAAAGGACGTCCTTGCTAATTCATAAATGCAAGGAGCGCGGTGGGCAGGCTTTCTAAGTACCTTGAAGCCTGCCACACAGAATTTACGTTGGGCCCATCAAGGCCCAACCTATAAATTCCCTCCTCCTTCGTCTGAGGAAGTCTATTTGAATCTTTTGCAAAAAAGAAAACCCTAAGCAAATCCTCTGCATACCCAACTTTTGAAATTTCTTCCTAAGTTCGAAAGAATTTTTCCAACTCTATCACCTTCCCCAGACCAAGTCACCACAAGGGAGGCGGCATTCCTCGCAGCAAGTCGTCGCCTCGCCGCCCAGCCGAAGCCTATCCAAAGAATCGCAGGAAAACCTCGGTGAAAACCTATTGTAGCCAAACCACTCTAAATCCGAGAGTCACCGAGCACAGAGAGTGCCCCACTCACAACACTGTCATCGGAAAGTGAGAAGAAAAGAAGAGATGACAAAGAAGTGTTTGGGAGCATCCTGAGCAACATGGAGAAGGAAGGAGGGCTACCTAAAGCCAGAGTTGTTAATCAGCCCTCGCCTTCGGAGGAGGAGATGGTAGAAGCTTCGCGTAGAAGCACCCTGGCCGTTGCGGATCCTAAGGAAAATGTTCAAACAGAATCCTATGAGGGACCCATCAAGGTCGCTTTGGAGGAGGTGGAACTGAAGAAGCAGCCTAAGACGACTGAAGGGAAGAAGAAAAGAAAAAGCAAAGGCAAGCGGGCAAAAGGAGATGAAGAGGCCAGGCCAAAGAAGGAGAAGAAAGAAAAGAAGTCGAGTGAGAAGAAGGAGCGCAGGCGAGAAGAGAAGCACCTGAAGAAGGAAGAAAAGAGGAAGAGGGAAGAAAGCCTGAATGTCGACGGAGAATCCACCACTGCAAGGGTGGAAGAGGGGGTGTCAACACAAGAAAAAGAATCAGCGTAACCTCAAGAGGCATCAACGCATATCAGGACAGTTGCGACTGAAGACCGAGAGGATCCAGACATCACCCCTCTAATGCGGCGTCACAAGGAGAATGCGTCGCAAAGGTCAACAAGCGACCCACAATTTTGGCAGAGTCTAGCAGAAGAGAAGGAAAGGAGAAAAAGAGAAGAAGAGGAAAAACAAGAAAAGATGTTACGAGCGCAACAAATCATCGTAGCAGGCAATTTGAAAAGAAAACTCCAAGATGAGGAAATGCGCCGTAACAACGAAATTTCGGTAGAAGAAGAGAGAAAAAGGCTTAAGGATGAACAGCACATATTGCTGGCCTTGGAGAAATTTGAAAAAGAAATGAGAGAAGAAGAAGAGGAAGAAAAGAAGAAGAAGGAAGAGAAGGAGAAGAAGGCACAAAGCAAATGGGCAGCGCATTAGAGAGACTAAAAGAAAAGAAGTTGGGGAATGGAGAAGGGACGAAGAAGATCAGCGCAAGGAACAAGAACGGAAATAAAGACAAAGGTCCTGCCTTGCATTGGCAAAAGATAAGGGCAAAGCGAAAGTTGAAAGCAGTGAGCCTACGTTGACCAAAGGACGCCCATCAAAGAAGGAAAATGATGACATGATGATGGAAATGGGGTTCTTTCTAATGCCAACGCCACTACCGAATTTAATTACAAGTGTTGTGCTGGAGCATGGGTGGGAGACATTCTACCAGTGCCCATCCATCATAATTTCGATGGTAGTGAGAGCTTTTTATAATGGATGACTTCATGGCACCAAAGATGCGGTGATCATGAAAGGGTGTACAGTGCCATTCAGTGCAAAGGACATCAATGAATTATATGAGATGAAGGACATCCCGGATGTGCTGGGTAACAAAATTATTGATGTCCAGAAGAAGAAAAAATGGAGGATATGCTAAAAACATTAATGCAACTGGGCACTCAGTGGTCAGTATCCTTGAAAGGCATTAAGCCCCTTGCGTCCAACAAACTTCTTCTGGAAGCGTGTCTTTGGGTTTACTTGGTGAAAAGGTGACTCATCCCTACATCGCATGACAAAACGGTTTCAAGGGATCGAGTAATGGTCGCATATTGCATAGCAAGCGGTATTCTGATTGATGTGGGCCAACTGATTGCAAAGAAAATTCGAGGTTTTGTGGGGTGTGTGAAAGGCCAGTATTTCTTTCCTTGGACGGTTTCGAGCTTATGCCTCTCTGTTGGAGTAGGTATTGAAGAAGAGCCAATGTCGAAAGTCCACAGTCTCATCAACACAAAGATCTTGAGAATGCTTCTCAAGGACTCTCCTCATTGCCCCGAGCTTCCATTTAAACGGCCCCTTATCGATTTGAATGCGCCGCAGCAGCCAAAGCCAAAAAAGTAGCGCAAAGATGAGAAAGGCAAGGGAAAATTCCAAGAGCAATCAACACAAGACCAAATACCCTTGGACCCTTACCTTTAGTTATTCGCCGTCCAAGCCCACCTATGGAACCCCTTTCCCCACTCCCGGAACACTTTACAAATCTCCTCCTTGCTCCCGATTCACCCAATGCATTCCCAGCAACATCTTCCTCCCATCCATCTCCATCGCATTTTTCTCCTCCATCGCTGCATGTTGACAACCCATACGGTTTGGGTGAAGGCACTTTCGCTCAACCTCAAACCGTCGATGGTGAAACATCGCCAGCACATCCCACCACTGCAACCCTTGCTGCTGACCTAGCAGAGATGCGTTCTCTTCTCTCTCATCAACAAGAATTCTTTTGCCAAAGAATAATTGAGTTACAAGAGAGCCACACAGAGGTGCAACACAGTATTGTGATGACACGACAAGTGCTGATCAACATTCAACACAATATCTTCACGATCCACCTAAACCAGAGACAAATGGCGGAGCACAACCATGAATACTTTAACTTTTTGATAGCCTATCTACATGGTCCCATGGTGCCTCCGCATTTACAACAACCTCTGCATTTTGAAGAAGCTCCTTGAGTTCCTTCGCAAAATCCTCCACCAGAGCCCCCGCCGCAACTCTAAATTTGGGGGTGTGCCACCTTTTCAATAAATCTGCAATTTTTTATTGTGGCCATTCTTTTATTTGTTCATTATTTTTTTATGTATAGAAGCTATACATTGATTTTGTTGTACATGCTTAAATTTTGTGTTGCAATGATTGTAATTCTTTATATACTTAGTTAATTTTAATACAACTAAGTAACTATTCTTTCTGTATGCATTAGCCTCTTCACTTATCATCCTTTGTCAAATATTGTGATATTCCTGGTCTTTTATTTTGTGTTATTAATTGTGTTGCCATGATGAGTAGTATGCATACCCTTAGCAACATTTCTTACACTTTGCACTTTCTGACCAACACTTAGATAATTCATAGCAATAGCACTGCTTTACCTTTTCGATTTCAAGACTCTACTTAAACCTTCTTTTCAAAATTTTGACTAAGTGTTTTGTCTTTTTTGTCCAAAACAACGCAATGAGGACCTTGCGCATCTCTAAATTTGGGGGTGGGGAAGGTCTGAGCGGATGCGATCAAGCAGATGTGGTCATTATCACGAAAATGCGTTCATTACAAAAACTCCAATGTCAGCACAAGGAAAAATCCCAACCTGATAAGAGTTAAGTCGTGAAAGGAACCTACTCGTAGTTGAATGTTCGCATGTCACCCATGAGAGCAAGTCAAAATGAAGGTAGGTTTCCAAGATCGACGCAAAATGAAAAGAATAACAAATAAAGAGAGAAAATAAGAATACAAGAGACAACTCCTCTAACCAGCAAAAGTAAAACTTAGCTAAAAATCAACCATAGTTGGATGCTCACACGACACCCGTGGGAGCAAGCCAAAACGAAGGGTGTAACCATGATCAACAATCTCTAATAAAATGACGCAAACCAGACCACTGCATAAAAACGCACCTAGTTGTTTTTGCAAGAAGAGGTAAACATTCTTCTCAAAATAAGAAGGGAATTTTTGGGTAGAGGTTTGTTGTATAAAAGAATAAAGTATAGCATGTTGATGAATTCTTAAAGGATAGAAGAAAATTGTGTTGTTAAGTAATGTTGTAAAGGTGGAGCATTCGGAGTAGCCAATTGACGCAAAGTTAGGATAGGAATTGAGCAAAATTGCCTTAGTTGAAGATATGCTTGAGGACAAGCATATATCTAAATTTGGAGGTGTTATAACTTGTAGAAATACAAGTTATTTATGCTGTTTTATTTAGATATTACAGCAAAAAGAGAGGAAAGTTGCGTCGATAGTATAATAATTTTCTGAGAAATATGAAAATTATGAAATGTCGTAAATGCATCCACTAACACCATTGCGATGGTGAAATAGAATGTTTCAGTCTCTATTTTGCAGGAAATAGGTGACCGCATGCGTTAATGGCTCGAAGACAAAATGTACAACGTATCTACATCGCATGCGCCCATCAATCAAGAATGGAGAGATGATCAACGCAATGACGGTGCATGCGACAATCGATCAAGAGCTTTAGCGATCAACGCATTTCAACCGCATGCGGTAATAAAAAAACAACACCGCATGCGCGGACGATTCTGACAATGTACAACTTTTTGTTGTGCAATTCTGATGGATTGATCGTGTAACAGGAAGGAATTTTCCATTACGCCATTGTAGGAATTACTATAATTATACAGTGGGGACCACAAATTCAAAGAGCCAAGGTCTTGTCTATAAATAGCTTCCTTAAATTCGCTGAAAAATATACTAATACGAGGGAGAGAGGCTGGTTTGAATAGACTTTACAGAGTAAATCTGGGAGAACTACGACACAAGGCTGAAAGGTGAGTCTCCGAGCAAAGAATTCTTCTGATTCTTGAAGCTGAAGCTCTGTGGAAAAGGTCAATTCTACTGGGAAAGCAAGCCTGAGAGGGAAGCTTTCCTCTCAACGACATCTATACGCCGGGAAGCACAAGTCTCCGATCAAGATCTGTGTCAAGACGTTGACACTCTTTTCGTATTTGTTTCTATTTTCTAATTCATCTTTTGTGTTCATCTTCTTTAACCCCTCATTCACAAACATGTATCAAACACTTAATTTTAGAATTAAATGTTATCATCGTCATTAGTATCATCTCTCTGTCTCTTTCCATACATTTATCATCCATTTTCTCCATGATGTGTTCTTAATCCCCAGGGTAAACAGTGAGAATTAAGCGAGTGAGTTAATTTGTGTCAAGGAATCAATTAAGTTTAGCTAAAGCATGCTCGACAGCATCTTCACCTGTGAGAGCAGAAGTGAAGATGTTATTCTGTCTATCGAGAGAAGGTTGGAAGAATACGTCAACTAAAGCGAGAAGTATTTCCAGCGATGGAAACAATCTTGCGTTCATCACGTTCATCTTTGTTTCACCATAGACGTATTGGAACGCACTCGATCACTGAAAGGTGTATGCCAAGGGAAAACGGAACCTTAGTTGCATCCTTAACGCGATTGACGAACTTGCGATGTTTTTACTTTTTACTTATTCTCTTTCTATCTCATTCATAAGACTTGCCATCGCATTCATAGATTCTTTTGTACAACTTTACAGCTAGTCCTCGACCCCGGTATCATGTATCATAGTAGTTTAGGAATTTACTTTATCAATGCATTTTTACTTTCAGTGCAAATTATATTTCTGTACAAACTAATATTCATTATTATAACCGGTCGCATGTATCACATAAGTTTCGCATTTAACGACAACAATCCTCATGTTCGACCTCGGATCATTCTAAGAAACTTGCGTTGAAATTATGCTTGATTTCAGCACAAGGAAACTTGTGACACGCACTACTTCATCGCATACTACGAGTATATCACTATCAACGCATACACTTAGAACGTAGTATTGCATAAAATTATCTTCATCGTATATCATTATGCGCATGCTTAAAATTGAAACATTAAATTACCGTTACATGTTTATAGGGACATGAACTTGAATCATTCTTTCATCAGTAGTGTGCATAAGCGATACATAGCATAACACTTTATTTTTATAGTCACCAATCGTTCCTTTTATCTTATAGCAGCTCCTTGTGATCGTCTAATGACGCTGAACTAGAATAATGACGCTGAACTAGAATAAACGACCATTTAGCATGGATCGTGTGCCTATGACTATGCGATGAAGCATGAAGGCCACGCGATCGTGCAATGCACATCGTGTAATGCATGCCTAAACGATCGAGTAGATGACAACTATGCGGTGAAGCATGACCATCTAAATGATTGCGGAGCAAGCATCAAGTATCGTATACCAAGTGATCGAGTAGCCAAGGACTATGCGATGAAGCATGCTGGCTGACTCAATCATTTAGTGCACGCGCCTACCATGCAACAAGAATGAAAACATCAACAATTATTTACCTCAGTGTCTACACGATCGAGTAGCCAACGCAACACAACTGAGTAAACACATTACCTGATCGCTCAAAATCAGCCATGTGATCGTTTAGCAAATACTACGTGATTGGGTAGAACTTTTCTACATGATCGCGTAGCCAAATCTAAACGATTGTTTTGCCTAGGCTACACGACGCGACCAACTCTTAGTCTTCTTCCACGATGACAAGGACATCTTCATGTGTTAAAGCTTCTAAATGAATGACTCTTACATAAACAATTTGAATACAGACTCAATAGCATTGTCACTATGCCCAAAAACACTAGGGCCCTTACAAATGAACTTGAAATTTAAAGAAAGCTTTAACAAACAAAGGTGATAGCTTGTAGAAATAAAAGCTATTGTAGCCTTTTACTTAGAATTATGAAGGCTAATAAGAAGAATATGCATCAATAATACCAAGAATTCATATGAAAAAGTGAGCTTGTGTCGACCAGCACCAAAAATCCTCACTAACCCTATATCATGTGTTATTCTGCATCAAAGTGTCTATTTTTGCAACTATTGCAGGAATTGATTGCATGCGTCAGTTCTAGACCATCGCAAGACTGACCGCATGCGTTGATCATCATAAAGACTAGTTCGTTGCATGGAATGCTATGTCCACAGAGTGATAATTGTGATAGAAGATCGATTGCAAGGTAGGTGGAATGTGTTGACACTTCAGGAGAGACAAGCATGAATGCATACCTTGGGAGTATCAACAAGATAAGGTGATGCTGACATATCTCATACCGTGACAAAAGCAACAATGAGTCAAAATGGAGTATCAGAGCTGTCGGCATTTGAACTCTATAAATAGAGCCTTGGAGCTTAACTTCAAACCATCTGAGTTTCTACCTTAAGGTAGATTCTTGTGATCACAGATGAGAGCACAAGCAAGACTTTTTTTTAGGATTCTTCACCTGCACAACCCCTTTCGAGTGACAACTGGAGTTTTTTTGGAGATAGAGCTCGAGAGAGACTTCTCCACCATTTATCCATGGCACCACTAGAAGCCTTGACGCATTTCAGATGAAAAAGTAAGAGATTGCTTACATCTAGCCTTCCATCTCTCCTCTTATCTTTGTATTGTATTACATTTTGGCTTAAGACATTAATACATTTTGTAATCAATGCATCTCTTCGCTCCTTCAGCACCATCTTCATCATATTCTTCTTCTTTATCATTGTCTACAATCATCGTTTAATTAAGTATCAAAGACCGTCACATACTCAGTCATGCGGCCTAGAGATATGACACATGTAGCAAACCACCAAGAGATGTGCATTGCACGAGTATAGTGAGTCCTCTTTTCTTGGTGTGAGGCTATTGCAATGCTTGTCTATGAGTTGATTAGCTACAACCAACTGCCCGAGAAGGTAGATAGTGGGACACACTCAAGCAAACTAAGCCTTGTTCTTAGAGATAGGAACGATCTTATGCTCGATGCAACCATGCATTATAGAGATATAAGCATGTGACTAGCCACCGAGAGGTGTACGATGCGTTAGTGTGGGGTGCTGGGATTACTCGAGTTACCAAACATAAGTCACCTCATTATGCGTTAACAGTTGCTACATCTCCCAATTCTCATAGTTAAACTTCCATAGCTCAATTTGTTTAGTTAGGAGTAGGAGTAGTCCATAATTCTTTAACTTCTGTCTTTTTACTTTTATTCATCGCCTCAAACGCATTACTTCATAAACATTATTTAGTTACAAGTCCATGTGTTCGACCTTGGATCATCCCAAGAAACTTGTGTTCTCGTTATACTTGGCGAGAAAGCAAGAAAACTTGTGACAGGAACGCATGGTCATCGCATATGTGCTTAACACATATTACATATTTTCTAGCCCAACGCATGACCACCGACCATGGGGATTAATGCATAGCATGAGAATAGTGCATTTCTCCTCTCCCTTTTCCTTCGAACAAGAGGCAACCATCTCAAAACATCCATCGATTTACATCCACAACAACATTTAAACGTATTACAAACTACATAAAACCCACCAAAACTGTAAATGTAATTCAAAGCATCAATGGAATTTGGACTATCAGAACAACTTGGCTCTGATACCAATTGAAGGAACTCTTATCAAAGAGACCGATGAACGGAAGCGAGATCATTCCAAATCCTATTGTGACAGAACATACACATTTACAATCATATAGTAATAGTTATGCAAAAACTCTAAATTATAGCATGCTTCAAAAGGAAAATACTAAGGATCAAGAGAATTCACCCTTGAAGAACTTTTCTTTTTGTTCCCTCGATCTAACAGCACGATTGTTCACCAACACGAATGTCACACCTCAACAATCTCCTCGAACAAGCACAAACAACACTCGACCCTTGAACGGTAAGTAGACACCACCAGAAGGCTACCTTGGTATTCTCAAAGTGAGAATCCAGGAGTTATGGGCTCTGTATGGATTTGGTAGATGGTAGGAGGAATTTGATAGATCGTATAAACGATCAGGTAAGTGGGAGATGACTATAGTCTATCATATAGACTGAGTACTCGATCGTTTAGAAAACAAGTGACTATCATATAGAAAACTTGTTACACGGTCGTTTATGCTCTCAAGCTATCGTATAGCTTTTCTTTTGATCATACGATCACTTAATGATCGTCTTATATAAAAATGAAAACAATTTTCATTTTATTCATCAGTTACCATAATTGATCACAACTTCCCACTAAGTTGGTTATTGAGAGAAAAAACCGTAACCAATTATCCCATAATTGATTTAACTGCAAATAAATAATATATTCATAATCTATAGTTTTAATATCTCATGCAATATAAAAACCATAGTTCTTTTTCTCCCTTATAGCATTTAATAATAATTCCTCCAATTAATGTATCTAATACATTAAGTCAATTATATCTCATATAATTGATGCAATTTAATTATATCATATATAATCAAATTTCCTCTTGTTAATTTGAACACTTCAAACTAACCCAAAAATTGATTCTCAACATTAATCCATTGAGCTACCAAGTGGACCTTATGAACCCATAGCTTGAAGCTCCAACGATACGTGAATAATTGACTAAACTCTTTAATCATGACATCTGTTAACTGTCGGGCATTCCACTAAAGACCGACAGTTGCACTCTTTGTGCTACAGATATATTTTTGTGTCCATTGGATATAACCAATCAATAGTATGATGACCCTTCACAAATCAATCGTAAGTGCAGTCGAGCCAATTTACCATTTTGCCCCTGTAATTACATCTAACTCCTTAAGTACCACTGTTTCCTCTAATGAATAATACATCATAGTCTTACTATGATAAATCCTTCTCAGGCCAAGAGAAGGTGTGGCGCTACATTGTTCAAGTCCTGGAATCAACCCTTAAAGGAGTAATTTATCTACTTACCCCTAAATCGGGGAAGAAGTGAATTCCTATTGGGATTGGTGTCCTAATTCTCCCGATGGTTTCGTAGTTTATAAACATTTTGAACACATATTGTTATTAATAAAATAAATGTTATTTTATAAGCATTTACTCAAATCCAATAAACTAAGATTCGTGGTTATTTCATGTAACTTAAGCATGTATGTAAGACATACAAGTGGATCATGCCTTAAGTAATAACCTAAATGGTCTGTAGTAGATGGATAAAGGAGGGATACCTTAACCTGTTGACACTACGGATACGACCCGCTTTGTAGATGTTTACAAGTGTTGTAAAGTGCTACAAATGGTCTAATCCTGACTATTCATGAGGAGAAATGTGAATGGGGGTATCTTATACAAAGAGTTTGTATAAGAGTGGACCACAAGATGATTATTCTCTTTATATAATGTCGTTGATAATCAAGACTTAAATTTCACTAAAATGACGATAGGTGACATGACCTTAATCCTAAGTGAGTTGGGAACTCCTGTCTCTGAGGGCAGTCCTTTGATTTGTATGGGTAAGAGTGGCCAGATTGCCAACTCAACAAGCCTACTAATTTGGGGATTCGTCTGATTAGGGAGCTGGGAACTCAGCTACACAAGACAGAATTCACTCCTTTCCCGAAGTAGGGGTAAGTAGATAAATTGCTCCCTTAAGGGTTGATTTCGGGATTTGAACATAGTGGCCAGACCCTCTCTTTGGAAGAGAGGACTCAGTCATAGTAGGATTATGACTCATTATTCACTAGAGGAATCAGTGATACTAAAGGAGATACATGTAACTACACAAGGCAAAATGGTGAATTTGCCTAATTGTACTTACGAGTGATTTGTGAAGGGTCACCGCATTGTTGATTGGTCATATGGACATAGAAATATATATGTAGTTCGAAGAGTGCAGTTGTCGATTTTTAGTGGAGTGACCAACAATTAACGGATGGCAGATCTTGTGATTAAAGAGTTTAATCAGTTATTCACGTACCATTGGAGATTCAAACTACAGGTCCATGAGGTCCCCTTGGTAGCTCAATGGGTTCAAGTTGAGAATCAGATTTTGGGTTAATTTAAAGTGTTCAAATTAATAAGAGGAAATTCAATTATATGTGATATAATTGATATGATGTATTAGATATATTAATTGGAGGATTTAATATAAATATGATTAATATTAAATACCATAAATTAGAAAAAGAACTATGGTTTATATGTTTCATATGATGAAATATTAAAACTATAGGTTATAAATATAATATGATAAGTTGGTTATTATATTTATTTATAACATATTAATTATATGATAATTAATTACTCTTTTTATCTAAACCGAATTGAGTGAGAGGTTATTGGAAGTTTTATGGTAACTGTGAGATAAAAGGAAAATGGTTTTCCAAAATTAAGATGATGATTCATTTCAAATTAATCTCACAATAGAGGCTATCAAGCAAAAAGGTTTTACCAAGAGATAGCATAGAAAGCATACACGATCGAGCTGACAATAAGATAGTTACTCGTTCACTTGTTGCTACACGATCGAGTAGTAAATTTTATACGATAGGTTTCCATCTTCTAAAAAATCAAGTACATTGCTTATATGATAGACAGTCTTCATCTCCCACTTGCTCGATCGTCTACCTCCTGGTTTCCTCAATCTAAGATCATATAGAGCCCACAACTTTTGGATTCTCACATCGAGAATACTGAGGTAACACTTGATGTGGTGTTCTAATTTAGCTCGAGGATCAAGTTGAACTCGATTGGGTTCGAGGTGCATCCAATTGTTCGTGCTGTTGGCGGTCCTATTCGTTATGTTTGTGTTCATGCTGATAGAATGATTTGCTGAACGATCGAGGGATATTTGAAGAAGAGTTCTTCAAAGGTTTTCATACTCTATCCCTTGTATCTTCCTTTATAAGTAGCATGTTGTAATTTTGATTATGCATAATCTGTTTGTTTGCGTGTAGACTGTAATTGTTTGTGTTCATTCTCAATGGAATTTCGAACGTTCCACTTCCACTGCTCAAAAGATCTCTATTTAGATTTCCTTCAATTCTGTCTTGTGAAGCTGAGTTCCCAGCTCCCCAATCAGACGAATCCCCAAAGTGGTAGGTTTGAATCCACGATCTGGCCACTCGCATCCATACAAATCAAAGGACCACCTTCATAGGCAGGAGTTCCCAACTCACTCAGGATTAAGGTCATATTACCTATGTTCATCTTAGTGAAATGAAATTCTCTGTCATGGACGACGTTGTATAACGAGACTAAATATTTCGTGGTCCGGTCTTATACAAACTCTTTTATATAGAGCATCCCCATTCGCATGTCTAATACATGAATGGTCAGGATCAGACCATTTATAGCACTTTACAACACTTGTAACATCTACAATGTGGGCCACACTCGTAGTATCAACAGGATAAGGTTTCCTCATTTATCCATATACTATACACCATTTAGGTTATCACTTAAAGCACGATCTACTTGTATGTCATCACATACATGCTTGAGTTACAATGATAACCAAGGATCTTAGTTTATTAGTTTGTGGTTAATGCAACTAAAATATCTCATATTTCAAAGACTGTAGTGAAGAAAATATCTCATTTTATTGCATCACAATATGTTTGTTCATACAGGTGTTTACAAACTACTGGATCCTACGAGATTTAGGGCATCAAACCTAAAATGTATGCCTTAAGTGCCTTAGGAATTTTTAGCTTGCCATTGTGAATGTTGGAAGCCTTGTTGGTTGAATTTCCTCTTTTGATTTGGCATGAATCCTCGTTCAAAAGTTGAGGTTTTGGCAGCAAGATCTACTTCTATGAGTAAGGCCGACTCGAGGGCAAGTGCATACTCTTTAAGTCGGAAAGCAGTAATCGTGCCCCAAATGCCTTCTCTTAATCCCCATATAAACCTTTCCACCTTCTTCTCTTTTGTGTCCACTAGCCAAGGAACAAAGTGGGACAAGTGATCAAATTTTTGTTTATACTCCGACTCTGACATGTTCTCTTGATGAAGATTAAGAAATTTCACTTCGTTTTGATATCTCACTGTGAAAGGGAAATACTCGTTGTAAAAAGTTTGATTAAATTGCTGCCACGAGATTGAATCTTTGATTATTCTTTCTATGGATTTCTATTAGAACTTTGCATCATCTCTTAACATGAAGGTGGCATAATTTACTTTTTGTTCTTCTGGGATGTTCATGTGGCAGAAAATGGATTCTATTTCTGTTATCCAATTTTTTGCTACAGTTGGATCCACAGTGATCCATCAAATGTTGAAGGATTGAACTTCCTGAATTCTCGAATGATTTTCGAGTCATTTGTATCATTGGTTATTGGTGTGGTGGATGAGGTTGTGCTTCCACTACTCATATTCCATATTAGTATTTGTTATGCTTCTGGTGTAAGTAACACGTAAGGCGTTTGTCCATTTCCTGTATTTTGAACCCCTATGGATTCACTTCGAGGTCTGCCTCGTCGTGTTGGAGCTCGTTGTGGCGGCATCTGGTACACATATTCTTTCATAATAAGGAAGCAATCTAATCCTACATTTTTTTATTATCTTTTATTTTTTATTTATTTTTTTTTTAACTCATACTTATGTTTACTAAATTATTTACTAAGTTATCTGTCTAAAAATTCTACGTACTAGCATATTTGGCATGACTATGGGCATCACTTAACAAGCCAAACCATCAAATACTACGACTCTTCTTAATGCAGAAGAGCCTACTTGGCTCAAATGCTCTGATACCAAATTGTAATGACCACACCCTTACATTATAAGGTCTGACCGGTACAACATGCATACTTAGAGTTTTTCTATCATGAGATGCGTTTTGGTAGAAATTTCAAAAGAACATGTCTAAAATTTTATTAATTAAGTAGTAAAACTATACAATTTTTTTTTATGTTTATCTTCTTTTATATTTATCTTTTTCTTTTTTTTAATGTTTATTTTCTTTTATATTTATCTATTTTTTTTTATATTTATCTTCTTTTATATTTTTTTTATGTTTATCTTCTTTTATATTTTTTTTATGTTTATCTTCTTTTATATTTATCTTTTTCTTTCTTCTTTCTTTTTTTTAATGTTTATTTTCTTTTATATTTATCTTTTTTAAAATTTATCATTATTATCTTAAACATTCTATTATTTATTATTATTATTATTTTCCCCCCATTTTCTTTAAAATGTTCTTAGATTTTCATTATTTTATTTTCTAGAATTTTTTCCTTACTTGGATATTTGCTTAATTTTCAAATAAATATTATGTTTGTTATTTATTTAATGACTGATAAGATTTATACGCCAAAATTTAAACTTAGTGGCTTAAACTTAGAATTTGTTTACTAATAACAAGATTTAATCTTGAACCTTAATTAACATTCATTATTTAATTTCCTATAATATCTGTATACAACTTGAGTTGTTACAGTATATGTTTTTAGTGCATGCATGCATATATTATAACATTTATACTATATGAGCATGAGCATACTATAAAATTAAATCATGCAACTAAACATATATTATAACATTTATATTATAAATGATGCATAAAATTAAATGCTTAATCTATGGTGGGATTTTGTACTATATAGCATACATTATGGCATATAATGACAAAAATTAAATCATACACCATATGCATAATTTAAAGGCAATTAATGGACCGGAGATTGGACACCTAAAACAAAATAATCTAATTATTACAAATTAATAGTCATCTGGTTTGAAACAGGTCGACAGGGCCTTGAAGCGCTCGAACCAGACCACGGCGTACTCAAACCAACCATAAACCGGTCCAAAAGAACCCAAAAAACTCGAACTGAAGACCCCACGAACTGAACCAGACCAGTAAACCACGAACCATGCACAAACTCGAGTTGGACCGCGCATCTTCTTCGTCTCAGAATGTCGTGAAATTGTGCCCTAGCGTCATGGTGTTACAAAGATGACTTCCATCTGCCACATCGCAGCATCGCGATGCTATTGTATAGTTTCGAACTCCTCCAAAATGCTTTCTTTTTGCCTTGTTTTCTTAAGAAATCAACCAGGAAAAGCACGAGCGACTCAAAACTTAAATGTATAAACTTGATAGCAAAAATATGCCCCAAAACATGTGCCATTACAAAACAATTTTGTAAGAAAGAAAGCAATAAACAAAGTGCTAATCCCGAAAACCATCCATAATTGCAATACCAAACATATTCACAAAGATTCATCGAATGAAAATTACAGAATGCTTAAATCCCAACATAAACTGTAAAATCATTCTGAAATTTTGGAAAAATTTGGGCCAAAAAAACCCCGCTCCGATACCAATCAAAGGAACCATTGAAGGTCCTCGAGTAGAAGCGGGATCGGACCCAAAACCCAAAATTTACAGAATTTTTACATTACAGAGAATAAATAGAAATTATGCATCTAAAATATAATTTACAACATGCTTAGAGAATTATAGAAAAGTAAAATGGGTTTAGAAACCCTTACCTTTGAAGACCAAACTTCAAGAAGAATCCTTCGATCAAAAAGGACACTACCACGACATTACCACTATATTCTCTGGATGAGAATCCAAGAGGTGTGAGCTCTGGCTATGAGGGAGATTTAGAGAGAAAAGAGGAGGAGGATGATTATCAATAAATCCCAGAAGTCTTCTGTGACTCTTTGTGTCATGGGTAATTCACTATGAAAACCAGAATGGGAAGAAGAAAAAAAAACACTCCAAAAATCCCACTATCACGTAGATGAGAGAAAAGTGGGGTAGGGAGTTACAACTAAATTAACCATTGAAGATCCTTGAGTGGAAGTATGGGATCAGAGCAAATATTGAAATTTACATAACCTAAGTTTTACAGCAAAAACATATAGATTATGCATTTAAAATAAAATTGTAGCGTGTTTTAAAACAAAGATTACAAAAAAGAAAAAGGGTTTAAGAAACCTTACCCTTGAAGAACTCTTCTTCACGAGATTCCTTCTTTGAATCTTGTCATAAATAATCTCGAACCCTCTAACTATCAATGAGGACACCACCACGAATGTTTCCTCTGCATTCTCTGGATGAGAATCCAGGAATTTTATGGGATCTGGCTATTTTGGAAGAGAGGGTTTTGAGAGTGTTTAGAGGAAGAGATGATATTCCAACTTTCTCTCAAAACTTTTCTATGTATCTCTCTCTTGTGAAAACCACACCAGGAAGAAGAAGAACAACTACTCTTTCTTTCCCACTACCACGTTTTTAGAGAGAAATTAGGGGAGGGAGTTACAACTCCCTTCCAAAATGATTTTTAAAAAATAAAATAAAATAAATTTATTTATTTTCAAAATAAAATAAAGTAAAATAATTTATTTTCAAAATAAAATAAAGTAAAATAATTTATTTTCAAAAATCAATTTAATATATTTATTTATATAAGAACTACCTTATCATATAACATTGTTGGGTTGTATGTCCTAAAACTCGCAGTTTGTAATGTTAATATATTATTATCAATATATATGTTATTGACGTATTATTCAATAAAACTGTTGAGTCAAGACCCGGAGTCAACACTTAAGGAAACAACCTCTCTACTAACCCTAAAAGTGGGTAGGAGTGAATTCCATCTTGCACCCTATGTCCCTAGCTATTTACCCGGTCTTATCATTGAAATGGGAGGTTTATTGAGTTGGCATTGTTGAGTCAACCCTCACCCATGAAAATCTAAAGATAATCCCGAATAAACAGGAGTTCATAGTGTTAGGGCTGATGCCTTAAATCTCGTAGGGTTCTATAGTTTGTAAATCTTATACGAACAAACTTGTATGTGATATAATATTTGATATTTTATTCACTTTGTCTATGAAATATGTGATATTTTAGTTGTATTAACCACAAACCAATAAATAACATCCAAGGTTATCGTTGTAACTTAAACATGTATGTGGAGACATACAGGTGGGTCATGTTTAAGTGATAACCTAAATGGTCTGTAGTATATGGATAAGGTGGGGTACCTTATCCTGGTGACACTAGGGGTGTGACCCGCTTTGTACATGTTATAAATATTATAAAGTACTACAAATGATCTGATCCTGGTCATTCATATACTAGACATGCGAGCGGGGATATTATATACAAAGGAGTTTGCATAAGACTAAACCACGAAATGTTTATTATCATTATATAAGCCCGTTCATAATAGAAACTTTCATTTCACTAGGATGACCATAGGTAACATGACCTTAATCCTGAGTGAATTGTGAACTCCTGCTTATGAGGGCAGTCCTTTGATTTGTATGGGTGAGAATGACTAGATCGCTGACTCAACAAGCCTACCATTTTAAGGATTCGTCTGATTGAGGAGCTGGGAACTCAGCTACACAAGATGGAATTCACTCCTTCCCCAAAGCAAGGGTAAGTAGATAAATTACTCTCCTAAGGGCTGATTTCGGGTCTTGAACAATGTGGCGCCACACCCTCTCCTAGCCTGAGAGAGGTTTAGTCATAGTGGGACTATGATCTATTGTTCGTTAGAGGAATTAGTGGTACTTAAGAAGTTAGAGGTAACTACTGGGGCAAAACAGTAATTTGGCCCAGCTGTGATTACGAGCAATTTGTGGAGGGTTATTGTACTGTTGATTGGTTATATCCAATGGACACAGAAATATATCTGTAGTGTGAATAGTGCAACTGTCGATCTTTGGTGGACTGCCCGACAGTTAACGTGTTGGGACTGGTGTCCTAATTCTTCCGGAGTCTCGTAGTTTGTAAATTGTACACATTATTTTGAATAAAATAAGAGTTATTTTATTTGGCATTTACTCATATCCAATAAAAAAAGCTCCATAGTTATTGTATTTAAACTTAAGCATGTATATGAGATATACAAGTGGATCATACCTTAAGTGATAACCTAAATAGGTCTATAGTATAAGGATTAAGGAGGGATACCTAATCTTGATGACACTACGGGTATGACCTATTTTGTAGAGATTTGGAAGTGTTGTGAACTACTATAGATGGTAGATCTTGACAATTCATGTGGAGACATGCGAGCAGTGGTGTCCTACACGAAGAGTTTGTATGAGACCGGACCACGAGATGATTTATCTCTTTATATAACGTTGTTGATACTTGAGACTTACATCTCACCTAAACAACCATAGGTGACATGACCTCAATCCTGAGTTTTTTTTGGGGACTCTTACCTTTTGATTAGTATGGGTGAGAGTGGCCAGATTGCCAACTCAACATGCCTACCTTTTTGGGGATTTTTCTGATTTGGGAGTTGGGAACTCAGTTACACAAGATGGAATTCACTCCTTCCCCGAAGTAAGGATAGGTAGATAGAATGCTCCCTTAAGGGCTCATTCTGGGTCTTGAACATAGTGGCCACAACTTCTCTTTGGAAGAGAGAACTCAGTCATAGTAGGACTATGACTTATGTTAATTACAGGGATTAATGGTACTTAAGGAGTTATATGTAACTACAGGGGCATAACAGTTATTGGCCCAACTATACTTACGAGCGATCTGTGAAGGGTTATCGCACTGTTGATTGGTTGATATGGACACAAAATATATTTGTAGTAAGAAGAGTGCAGTTGTCGGACTTTAGTGGAGTGCTTGGCAGTTAATGGATTGTGGATCCCATGACTAAAGAGTTTAGTCAGTTATTCCCGTATCGTTGGAGCTTCAAGCTACAAGTCCATAAGGTCCCTTTGGTAACTCAATGGATTCAAGTTGAGAATCAGTTCTTGGTGTTGATTTGAAATGTTCAAATTGACTATAGAAAATTCGATTATATATGTTATGATCGGTGTGATATATGAGTTACATCAAGTGGAGGATTAATGTAAATGAGATTTACATTAAGTACCATAAAATAGGAAAAGAGCTATGGTTTATATGTTTCATGAGATGAAATATTAAAACTATAGGTTATAAATATAATATGGTAAGTTGGTTATCATATATATTTATAATAATATTAATTTTTGGATAATTATCTCTTTTTCTCTAATAACCACTTAAGTGGGAGGTTATTGATAGTTTTATGGTAACCATGAGATAAAAAGGAAAAACGTTTTCATAAATTTATGAGAGTTTCCATTCTCGAAAAAGAACTCATGGTTTGCTATCAAGTGAATTGGATTCACTAAACGATAGCTCAAAGTGAGACTAAACAATACTGAAGAGTTACTATACGATAGTTCACTCAGCTGGTTGTAACTAAACGATCACAGTGAATTCTCTATACGATAATTTGCCTTCGTCTATAGGATAGACACTTCTCATCTCCCACTTGCTCAATCGTTTACACGATTGTTATTCCTCCAGTCTCTTCCTCTAACCAAGTCCACACAGAGCCTACACTTCTGGATTCCCACACCGAGAATACCAAGGTAGCCATTGTTGTGGTGTCTTCACTCAACTCAACTGAGTCGAGGTTTTGGAAGCCGTTCATTGGGTTCGTGATCTTGGAGATCTTTGAGTTCGTGTTTGCTGACTGATCGTTCTGTGTTGCGATCTTTGTGTTCGAGCATTCGTGTGTTGCTGTCTTGGAGACTAAACAAGCATTCTGATCGAGGGAGTTTTGAAGCATGAGTCTTCAAAGGTATGTATAATCTTTCCCTTGATATCATTGTTAAGCATGCTGTAATTTCGTATTGTGCATGACTTGTAAGTTTCCGTTTCGTGACTCTAATTTTTATTGTTCAATTTCGAATGGAATTTGAAACGATCATTCTGCTACTCATGAAAATCCTCATGTCAGATTTCATTCATAACAGATGGTGGATAATGTAATTAAAGAGTTTAATTAATTATTCACATATCGTTAGTATGTAACGACCCGAACCCCTAGGACCTAGGTAAGGCCGTTACTAAAATAAATGAATGCAAAGAATTTAAAACGACGCTCAGTTATTGGAAATAAATGCTAATTAAAACAAGAGAAGTTCAAAAGACATTTATTAAATGCAATTGTTAAAAACAATAATAGGGTACCCATAAATCATAAAGGTTAATAAGTGCATATGAAAAACAATTCTTGATAATAAGTTTCAAACATCAAAACTAAACATTAAGGGAAACATGAAAAGAACTCTATATCTCATGATGCGGAAGCGTAAAAACTAGTCCCAGTGGCTCGATCACGAATTCTGTTGCATCATCACTGGTGCATCTCTACCCTTACCTGAAATATCAACATAAGAAAGAATAAGTATGAAATACTCGGTAAGTAACCCCACCACTGGGGGTCAAGCTAGGCATCTATGTCCTCTAAATACCCGCCTATGGCACATAAATACACGTAACATATAAGGGACTGAGTCCTATCCTATTGCAGTTAAGTATGCCCACAAAACTGGTGAATCCCGAAAGAGACACAAAATTGGTGAATCCCGAAGGAGACACAAAACTAGTGAATCCCAAAGGAAACACAAAACTGGTGGATCCCGAGGGAAACACAAACTGGTGGATCCCGAGGGAAACACAAAACTGGTCAATCCCGAAGGAAACACAAAACTGGTGAATCCCGAAGGAAACACAACTGGTGAGCATCTAACTAATCAATGAGATATTCACACAACCCTAACGTGCTAAGATTCAACATTGTACGGTTCTAAAGCATACATAAAAATCCTTAATAACCATGGCTGCATCACATACCCATAATTCTTAACAACATATTATACATCATCCATGTATAACTTATATCATAAATCCGCAACATACAAGTATGCCTCAACGCTAGCAGATCAGACATTGACATATGAAAACACATACTATCACATACTAACGATCAAGCACTTAGGTGTGTATGTAAATAAATCAGAATTTGTGCCAGAACATACTTTGATTCAAGTCATACTGTCAATCAACATGCTAACAGTTACCATAACCTACACTTATCATGCTAGTATACAACTAGAGCCTGCCCGTGGGCAGTTCTAGTGATAAGATTACTTACCTTTACTCGCAAACTCCAGGAACTAGCAAGCTCAACCTCCTCCTTGTCCAACGAAACTGAAAGCCCGCAGGATCAAACTTAAAAACACCCAAAACAAAGACACCAGGACACCTCAAGATCCAAACATAACACCCAACATCATGGAAAATTATTTTAGGCCGCAGTCCATGGTTCAGTCAAACTTAAATCGAGAAATTCATAAACATACAACATGCTTAACAACCCACATAAGTTTAGAGCCTTACTTTTCACCAAGATTCATCGACTACCCCTTTACTCGGCTGGACGACAACTTCAACAACCTAAAAATTTTGCCCTACATCCAAAACATGATGTGAACCAACAATTTAAGGCCAAACATTAGTGACTGCTCAAAATCCTCAAGGAATTCAATCAAAACAATTTACACTTACTCTTAATCCAAGATTTCGACAAAGGCTAAAACAGACCCGACGCGGTAGGGACGACAGCGACTGGAAGTGGTGAGGCTGGGGCGGCGGACACGCGGCTGGAGGGAAAATTGGACGAACGGCCCGGCTGAACGGAGGCTCACGGCAGCGGCTGGAGGTCTTCTGTTTGCTCGTAAACGGAACGAATGACTGAGAGGGACGACGCGATGGTGAGCGACGTGGTCTGATCGGCGGGATATGGTCGGCCAAAACCCACGTACGGTGAGCAATGCAGTTGGAGGGCGGTCGACGGCTGGGCGACTGGTGGCAATGGTGTGACTGGTTGAAAGCGGACGTGCGGTGCTTCGAGGTCGACGAAAGGCGGTCGATTGGAGACACACGGCGACTTAGGTGCGGCAGCTGGGCGTGCGGCAAGGAAGAAGAAATCGGAGGGCTCATGTGGGTGAGGGAGAAGGTGAGAGGGGGCCCTTTTTATAAAAAATAATAAAATAAGAATAATGATAATTATGATGATGATGATGATGATGATGATAATAATAATAATAATAATAATAATAATAATAACAATAATAATAAAAGGAAAATAGTATAACTTTAATTAGATCTTTTCCTTAACCCACTTTATACTATTTAATTCCTTTCCTTTTTCCAAAAATAATTAATTCCTGCCATAACTTTTTCCAATTGAAATTTTTTTTTAATAAATTCCACGACAACACTTAAATCATCGCATTTATACTTTAAATTCAGAATTCCAAACATGTCCTTCAACTAAGGACAATTACTGAAAAGGGAAAAGTTTACATAAAAATAAATAAATAAAAAGGTGTGGGATGTTACATAGTAGCTCAAAAGAATTTAGTTGAGGATCAGTTTTTGGATTGATTTGAATTGTTCAAATTAATAAGAGAGAATTTAATTATATATGATATAATTAAATTGATTCAATTATATATGATATAATTGACATAATATATTTGATACATTATAGTTTAATTGGAGTAATAAATATTTGAATATGATTCAAATATATTTTCTATGAATGAGATTCATAGTTGTTAAATTTAATATAAATATGATTTATTTTAAATGCCATAAAATAGAGAAAAAAGAACTATAGTTTATGTTGTATATGATACAATATTAAAACTATAGGTTATAAATATAATATGATAAGTTGGTTATCATATTTATTTATATTAGTAATTATTCTAGATATATTCCATTTTCCCCTCTCATTGGCCCGAGGGAGACTTCATTTATGCTAAGACCATAAACAATTTGTTCACTAAAGAGATCATGGTACTTAATGAGCAAAAGGTAATTATAGGGGTACAACGGTAATTTAACCCATCTATAATTTAGACTACTCATAAAGGATCGACTTACTAGAGTGCTTAAATCTATAGGCACAAAAATATTCTACAGTGCGAAAAGTGCAACTGTGCGTCTTTAGTGGAGTGACCCACAATTAATGAACATTCATTAACATAATTAAAGAGTTTAATTAATTAATGTCGAATCATTGGATCTCCTAATCTTTAGGTTCATTAGGTCCCCCTACTAACTCATAACGTACTAACTCATAACGGGTAAACAAGGATCAAGAGTTTTGAAAAAATTTGAATTGTTCAAATTAAATAAGGGAGTAATTTAATTGTATATGATACAAGTAATATAATGTATATAGGTATATTATAATATAAAGATAATTTTGAATGAGATTCAAAATTAAACTTTATAATAAAAAATTTTAGTTGTGTTTGAATAAAATTTAAATATTAATATGAATTAGATTCATATTGAAATAATATGAATGGGATACATATTAAAACTATATATTAAATATGATTGAAATTTATATTAAACTATAAGTTATGTGAGAGATAAACATTTGAAAAAGATTCAAATGCTTAATTAAATATTATATATTTAATTTAGTAAATATAGTTATGAGAGAGAAACATTTTAATAAAATTCAAATGCTTAATTAAATATTAGATATTTAATTTAGTACATTTAATTAATTTTTAATTAATTAATGTAATACAATTAAATTAAATTAATTTTAATTTAATAAAATATAAAGTGGGTAGTTAGGATTTTATAAGAGAACCTATTATTGATGTGTGGTGGCTTAGCCAAAAAGGTCTTGAGACGCTTTCAAATTCCCATTTGATCTCTCCTCTTTTAATGTTTTTACCAAGAAACAAATCCTCAGTGAAAATCTCTCCAGATACAGAACTTTCCTTTATTTTTTTTTTTTTTTCAAAAGAGGATCCCACCTTCCGGTACTTGCCAGAGATATAGGGGGAAAGATCATTTTTAGGCATCCCGAACGTGCTGTATTTATTTGTTCATGCTAAGGGAATTTGTGAAGAAAGCAGTATTCTTCAAAGGTGAATCTATGCTTCTCAAATGTGTTTTTTATTCTAAAATTCTCGCAATTTCAAAACAAAAAGGATAAATGAGATTATATTCTTGTATACTAAATATAATCGATCTATGCTTAGCCTCAAATGTGTTTTTTATTCTAAATTTTCATTCTCGCAATTTCAAAACAAAAAGGATAAACGCTCCTGTTGTGAGATTCAATACATTCATTAAGTATACTAAATATAATCGAGGAAATCGAAAATTTTTGGTTGAGCAACCAAATGAGTTCCAACCACAACAATCGAAGCAAGAGGTGAGGGTTTAACACCAGAAGTATCAGAAGTTGATATTGTAATACCCCCTCCCAGACTACTCTATGAAAGGACATGACTGCAGCAGTTATCAACCCTTCTATACCAACATGCAATCTCAAACACAGCGGCTGTCTCTATGGAAAAAAACAAACATTAAGTATTAAACACAGAGATTACATTACAAGTTTCATAAGTCCCAACATCCAAAACCCTAGTTCCTATATGAACAACTATAACATGTGTACAATATTTACAATAACCACCTAGCTCTCTTACCTTTGAGTGGCAGAATAGATGCAGAGCTACCTTCTGAGGATTTGACCGCTACCTGGGAGAAAGAAAAACATTTGAAAATAGGGTGAGCTTCCTAGCCCAGTGAGTGACTTAAGAAAGAAAACTGATTCTCATGCATAAGTCTCACTAAAGAAATCATACTGAAATTATAAATCTTTACAATAACTTTGTACTGAAATATAAACATTTTCCAAGCATAAAATATGTAAATTTGTTTTCATCATAAAATATTAAACTATTCCTTAGTTGAGAATAACCTTGTTGTGGTTAAATCCCAATGTCAACTGCTTATCAAGAGAAAACCCTTTTGCTCAATCTCTGACTTAGTTAAGAGAGAACTCTTTTGCGACTTTAAGAATTTAACCTAACTCAATTCAACTATGAATAAGAGTAGATGATCCAAAAAAATCTATAAATAAAAAAAGCATAAAACTTACCACAAAGAGATTGAAATTGAAAGAATGTTGAAGTTGCTAGCAATCTTAGGGCATGACAAGAGGGCTTGTAAGAAGAGAGGTGAGAGAGAAGACAGAGAGAAGATAGAGAGAAGTTAAAGAGAAGATGGGAGAAGATGGAAGTCATGAAATTTGGAGGAAAAACAATAAAAAGTTGAGTTTTCTCAATTTAAGACTAATGTGAATGTTTCATATCTTATTTGTCCTAAAAGTCTTCTTTTTAAAAAGTAATCTCACTCTTCATACCCTAAAAAATCTTATTTTTTGCAATTTCCCAAGATCTAGTGTGTTTAAGTAAAAGGATATCAAATATTTGTTGCATTATACCAGTGAATTTCAATGGAGATTTTTCTGAGTGGACTATTTATTCCAAACAAAATCATAAAATTTCATTTGATAATAATTTCTTCAAACTTTTTGTTTTTGAAATTTATGCATACTTCTATCAAGCATCAATCAAAGGTATTACCTATTGAGTGTGTCACTACTACTTATCTATTTGGAACCAATTAAGGATATCAATGATCCATATGTGCAAAAGAAAAGGAAAGTGGATGGTGTATGACCATTACAAGAGAACAGGGGAAAAGCTGAAGTTCATGCATGTGGTGAATGGTTTGAGCGAAAATTTTCATGATCCGAGGCTTGTAATACCAAGGACATTATATCACCTTGTGTTGGAAGTTGTAGCTAATGACCAAATTAATTGGACATATGTGGCCAAGGTGTCAAAGGTTAACCTAGGCTTGCTGCTACCACCATCACCAGTTTATGAGTTTAAATCTTTTCAACCTGTTCTCCCGTGCAACTATAAGTCCTAATATAAGCCTCATCTTTCTACTTCACAATATGCTTAAATAAGTTGTAATCTTAGACCCCTTTGATAACGTTTTCATTTCCTATTTCTTATTTCCCGTTCAATGTGTCTTATTTCCTGTTTTCTCTTTTTTGAGAAAAGAAAACAGGAATAGATTTGATAACTATTCCTTGTTTCTCGTTTCTTATATTTTTTTTCTTTACGATTTTTTCATATTTTATAGTTTAAATATAATCTAATTATATAAAATAAAAGATATATAGCATGCATTGAAATATAAAAAAAAAATAATTATCAAATCTTTAAACTATCAAATACACATAAGTTCCGATGTAAAATTAATACCGATAATATAATTGTTTCTACCATTTATAAGTTGCTAAAATTTGATTTACAATATTGTTTCTCAATCAAATCATTTTTTATAAATTTAAAATGTTGTAGACTCAAATCTAACTCAATTATATTATTATGGAAATGTCGTAGTTGTAAAAATATTAAAATGAACCTAAATGAATATCATAGTAAACAAAATTTAAATTATTAGAAAATTATAGTTGATTTCGTATGTAAGAAAAATAAAAAATATATAATTAAAATATACATATATATAAATGCGTTGAAAATTTGAAATTCAAAATTCAAAAGGTATTTATATATACATATTGAAAAGGAAAATTATTTTAAATGATAAAATAGTAGCAAAATTTCACAATCCATCTACGATAGACCGTGATAAACAGTGAAATTTTGTTGTAAATATTTTGGTTCATTTTCTTGAAAACAACCCTATTGAAAATTTGAAATTTGAAAATTAAAATAATATATAAATCAAAATATTTGAAAATTCAAAATTTAAAATTAAATTTTCTATATTTGTAAATATTTTGGTTCATTTTTTTATATCTGAAAATACCTTATTGAAAATTCGAAATTTGAAAATCAAAATAATATATAAATCTAAATATTTAAAAACTCAAAATTCAAAATTAAATTAATATACAGATATACAAAAATAATAAAGAAAATAAATATAAATAAAAGAAATATAAAAATACATGTTGTCATCACAAAAACCACCTATCATACTGAATTAGTTGAGAGAACCATCTTAGGTAAAAAAGTGTTAATTAAAATTTTAATTTTATACATAATATTCTAAATAAAAGACGATTCACATGTAGCAATTTGCTCCTTTTATTAGTTGAGAAAATGTGTAGAATGTAAAGATCGAAAATATATTCATTATAGAGTAGTATGAGTAAAATAAATGTGTAAAGCATTGTTAAGGTATACACGTGGTTTAAGAACAAAAGTACTTGGCTCCCACGTTTTTACTAAATTCTTTCACTCAATTTGCATGTAACAGGGAAACAAATATTTCATTCAAGAAGGAGGTTTGATGAACAAACACGATGGAGAGAATTACAAAGAGAAGAACCAAAGGTATTCATCGTGTGGAATGTTGCCAAAATTGAAAGATCAAAACAAGGTAGAGGGTAGAAGAGAAAAACACAAAGGTTTAAGTGGTTTGGTCAAGGTAAGACCTACATCCACTATGCAATCGGAGCCAAACTTTTATTAATCAGGGAAGAATTTCATATTATAATCAGATAAGTTTTCTTAACCAAACTCTTCTAGACTTTAGACCTTTTATAGAGAAGAGTACACAACTCTTTACAAATGAATTAATAGATTTTAGTTTAATAGAGAGTTTAGTTTTAATAACTCTTCAATTCTCCACTTGAACTAAAATTAGTGTTAATTCTATTTGCTCCCTTGTTGATTATTCTTGAACCTTTCGTAGGATCATCAAACCCAATCAACTCTAGGCAACGGTCAAGTTTCATTCGAGTTGTTGGTTTTGTAAGTATATCTACTGCATTTTCAGAGGTTTGAATCTTCAGAACTTCCATGTCTCCCTTCTCAATATGTTCTTTTACAAAATGATATTTAATGTCAATATGTTTTGTCCTATTGTGGAATTGTTGGTTTTTTGAAAGGTGTGTTGCGCTTTCATTATCACTGTAAATCCTTACTGTTTTCTAACTTATTCCAAAGTCATTTAGAAGCCCTTTTAGCCACAACCCTTCTTTTATAGCTTCTAAGAGAGCAATGAATTCAGCCTTTATAGATGACAGAGAAACCATTGGTTGGAGGGTGACCTTCCAACTTAGGACATTAGTTCCAAATAGGAAAATGTATCCAATGAGTGATCTTCTTTATCAATATCACCTACATAGTCTGAGTCTACATACCCATACATTTCACAACTTTTATCACTTCTTTGTAGAGAAGTCTTGTCATTTGAGATCCTTTGAGGTATCTTAGGATTCATTTGAAGGGTCATTGAAATTATCCGAAAGGGAAGAAATCATGTCCCAATTTTAATTTTACAAAACAATAATTAGAGGACGAAAACACAGGATAAACAACTCTTAATTAAACATGCTTCCTAATATACAAGAAGAAGAAGGGTTAGGATATCACATAGTCGTTCAAGGCCAAATCTTCACGTTCTTCTCCAAAACACATCATCTTTTCCCGATCTTATGAACTCAACATCCACGAACAGAGGAATGGACACCACCACGGGATCTTCCCCGTTATTCTCAGGGACAAAAGCCGTGCAAAGTTGTGGGCTTGCACATAAGTTTGGTAGGAGGGAAAAAAAAGAGAATTGAGAAAAAAAAAATCTTCTCTATAAATAACACAGAGAAAAGGAGAACCAGAAAGAGTGAGAGGGAGAAAACTTTTTTTCTCCTTTTTTTAACGTGAGAGAGGGGTGAGGGAGTTGTAACTTCCTCCCTTTATTAAATTTGAAATAATTAAATTCAAATTCTAAATTTGAATTTAATATATATATATTAACCACTTTAATATGTTATATCACGTATAATATATAACCTATAGTTAATGTTATAGCAGGTATAACATAAACTATAGTTTATTGTTCTCTCAAATAACCTAAGGTATTAATATGGATTTTCATTTTAATTTTAACCTATAGTTTTTATATGAATCACATTCATATGAATAATAATTGAATCATATTCGAATTATAACACCTCTCAATAAAATATATAAATTTAATATGAATCATGTTCATATTAATTTTAACATATAGTTCATATATGAATCATATTCATATAATTAATATTTGAATCATATTCAAACATTTATTTCTCTCATAAAACAATATAAATTTAATATGAATCATATTCACATTAAATTATAACATATAGTTTTTATATGAATCATATCAAATATTTATTTCTCTCATAAAATTATATTTAAATTTAATATGAATCATATTCACATTAAATTTTAACATATAGTTTTTATATGAATCATATTCATATAATTAATATTTGAATCATATTCAAATATTTATTTCTCATAAAAATGTATCAACATACATTATATTATATAATGTATCAATATACACTATTTAATTATATTTTATACAATTAATTCCCTTTAATTAATTTGAACAATTCAAATCACACGAAAATTTGATCCCATCAGTTCTTATTAAGCTAAATGGTCATATAGATTGAAGCTCCAATGATACAAGATTAATTGATTAAACTCTTTAAATCAAATTAATCAATATTCATTAACTATCGGTCACTCCACTAAAGACTGATGGTTGAACTCTTCGCACCATAGATATATTTCTGTGTCCATTGGATATAACCGGTCAACAGTGCGTTGACCCGTCACAAATTCCTCATAAGTACAATTGGGTCAAATTGTCATTTTACCCCTTTAATTACATCTAACTTCTTAAGTACCACTAATACCTCTAATGAACAATTAGTCATAGTCCAATTATGACCGAACCCCTCTCAGGCCAGGAGAGGGTGAGGTGCCTCATTGTTCAAGCCTTGGAATCAACTCAAGGGAGTAATTTATCTTTTTACCCTACCTATAGTGAAGGAGTAAATTCATTCTTATGTAGTTGTGTTTTCAACTCCTCAATTAGAAGAATCCCTAAAATGGTAGGCTTATTGAGTCGGCGAATCTAGTCACTCTCACCTATACAAATCAAAGGATCACCCTCATAAGCAGAAGTTCACAACTCACTCAAGATTAAGGTCAAGTCACCTATAGTCATCCTCATGAAATGTAAGTCTCTTCTAGAAACGACGTTATAAAGAGAGACTTAACATTTTATGGTCCGGTCTTTATACAAACTCTTTTGTATTAGATACCCCTGCTCACATGTCGCCATAAGAATGATCAGGATTAGATCATTTATAGCACTTTACAATAATTGTAACAACTAAGGCCAGTAGTGTTACCAGGATAAGGCACCTAACTTTATCCATATACTACAGACCATTTAGGTTATCACTTAAATATGATCCACCTGTATGTCTCCACATACACGTCTAAGTTACATCAAACAACCTTGGATCTTAGGTTAATGGATTATTGCACAAGTAATATAAAATCAATTAACCATTAATTCAACTAACATAAAACTACGAGGCTTTGGGGCATACACTCCAACAATCTCCCACTTGCACTAAAGCTGGAGAAATATGAGCCGGTGAGACATGTATCCTAGGGCATACACTATACCTTGCATACTCTCCCACTTGCCCTAGCACACTAGACACATATCTCGTAGTCCCAGACAGTCTAAGAGATTCTCTCACACTTTAGCCTAGAGAATCCTTTTATATAAACAGTTATGTCAATAAGAACCATCTGTTCACCAACGAGATGTACTCACATTCCATGTTATTCCTTCCACTAGGTTCTTACATATGGTTTCCAACCTAATCCTTAAATCACATTATCGCATAAAGTGAATACTGTTATATTTGAAACTGAAGGAAATCGGATTTGCGATTCCCATGAGCAGCGGAACAAGATTATTCCAAATCACAATAATAAATGAACAATACATTTACAGTCGACTTCAAACAAAAGGTTATACAATTCTTATAGAAATTACAGCATGAAAAAATCAAATGAACAAGAGAGAAACTCTACGAACATTTGAAGTCTCGTCTCCACGCTCCGTTGCGCGACTGCTTGAACAACAGCGACCACGAACGCTCGATCTACATGACTGTAACACAGCACGAACTCTTCACACTCGTCCTCAATGATCTCCTCGGTCACGAACTCCTCAGCGACACGAACGACCTCCATAGCACCATGAACGGCCTCCAGAAAACCTTGACGGTGTCGAGTTGTGACACCATCAACAAGGCGACCTTGATATTCTTGATGTGAGAATCCAGAGAGTAGGCTCTGTTCGGACTTGGTATGAGGCAGACGAAGGAGGAAACACCAATCGTGTACACAACTGGGTAAGTGAGAGATGACAAAGACGTATCGTATAGGTCAATGCCCAATCGTTTAGATAAAGCTAAGCGATCGTCTAGCAAAAGCTATGCGATCATTTAGCTCATCGTTTAGCTTGGTCTATCGCCTATAGACTCTACACGGTCGTTTATTTTCGGCAAGCGATCGTCTAGCAAAACTATGCGATTGTTTAGTAAATACTACACGATCGTTTAGCTCGCCACTGCACGATCGTTTAGGTCCCCCAGCCTTCGTTTAGTAAATTCGTATTTACTTGATGACTACGTGAGTTTCTTTTGCGCGAGAGAGAAAACTCAAAACACTTTTTCAATTGTTTTGTAAAACTCTTCTTTTTGAAAATAGGAAAACTACTTTCCTCTTAAACTCATGGTTACCATGATTCAATAACCACCCACTCACTTGGTTATTAAAGAAAAAGAATTAAGTATCCAATAATTAATATGATTATAAATATAAATGATAACCAACTTATCATACTATATTTATAACCTATAGTTTTAATATTTCATCTCATGAAACATATAAACCATAGTTCTTTTTCTCTTCCATGATACTTAATGTAAATCTCATTTACATCAATCCTCCACTAGATGTATCTTATACATCACATCGATTATATCATATATAATAAAAATACCTCTTGTCAATTTGAATATTTCAAATCAACACCAAGAACTGATCCTCAACTGAATCCATTGAGCTACCAAGGGGATCTCATGGACCTGTAGCTCGAAACTCCAATGATACGTAAATAACTGACTAAACTCTTTAGTCATGGAATCCACCATCCGTTAACTGCCAGGCACTTCACTAAAGACCGACAGCTAAACTCTCCTTACCACAGATATATTGTATGTCCATCTTAACCAATCAGCAGTGCGACAACCCTTCACAGATCGCTCGTAAGTACAGCTGGGCCAATAATCGTTATGCCCCTGTAGTTACATTTGTCTCCTTAAATACCACTGATCCCTCTAATGAACATAAGTCATAGTCTTACTATGACCGAGTCTTCTCTTCCAAAGAGAAGTTGTGGCCACTATGTTCAAACCCCAGAAACAGCCCTTAAGGGAGCAATCTCTCTATTTATCCCTACTTCCAGAAAGAAGTGAATTCCATCTTGTGGATTGAGTTCCCAGCTCCCAGATCAAACAAGTCCCCAAAAAGGTAGGCATGTTGAATTCGCAATCTGGCCACTCTCACCCATACTAATCAAAGGACCGCCCTCAAAGGCAGAAGTTCCCAAAACACTCAGGATTGATGTCGTTTAGGTGAGATGTAAGTCTCTAGTATCAACGGCGTTATATACAAAGTCTAGTCATCTCGTGGTCCAGGTCTTATACAAACTCTTTGTATAGGACACCCCCGCTCCATGTCTCCACATGAATGGTCAGGATCTACCATCTGTAATAGTTTACAACACTTGCAAACCTCTACAAAGCGGGTCATATCCGTAGTGTCACGAGGATAAGGTATCCCACCTTAATCCTTATACTACAGACCTATTTAGGTTATCACTTAAGGCATGATCCACTTGTATATCACATATACATACTTAAGTTAACATAAGATAACCAAGGAGCTTTGTTTATTGGATATGAGTAAATGTCAGAATTAAATAACACTTATTTTATTCATTGAACAATGTGTATCTTTACAAAACAACGAGACTCTGGGAGAATTAGGACACCAATCTCAACAATCTCCCACTTTTTCGAATGACTCGGGAGACTAATGTACAATACAATATAAAAATGTACAATATACAATAAACTAGGGCATACCTCAGTATCATCTTCCACTTGTCCTAGACAAGATGCCACATGTCCCGCAGACTCAGACTCTCCAAGTGACCCTCAAACACTTTAGTCATGAGGGCCTTTGTAAAGGGATCAGCAACGTTGTATCCTGAAAGGATCACATTCTTATCTTCATATACAAGCATGTAGTCCCTCGTTCCGAAGATACTTGAGGATCGTCTTGACCGCCCTCCAGTGATCAAATCCTGGATTGGACTGAAACTGAATGATAATCCCTACTGAATAGCAAATGTCGAGTTTGGTACACAATATTGCTTACATCAAGCTTCCTATAGCACAAGCATAGGGAATCCATCTCATCTCCTCAATTTCTTGAGGTGTCTTAGGACATTGATCCTTAGACAGAACGATTTCATGCCTGAAGGGTAACAAACCCCTCTTGGAATCCTGCATCTGATGCTTATTTTTGTGGAGTGAATTATGGATGATATGCAATGGTGAAATTGCGTTGTGCACTCAAGTTTCCTCAGCAGAATCCAAGTGTAAATTCCACTGAGTTTCCTGGTAAGACCAGGGTTGAACTCAAGAACTTGTGAAAATAGGTTACGTTGGTAATTTTTATGAAAACCTTGCGGTAACCAGATAAATAAATAAATCGTTGGTTTGTTGTTGATTGCGTTAATGAAAAATAAATGCGGCGGCTTTGAGAAAATTCAGTTGTGTGATAGATACACTGAGTAACGGATGAATGGGTTGAGAAAATCTTTAGCTAACGTTACTTAGGAATGCATCAGACTATGCGATCATGCTACAACTATGCACAGCAAGTCATTTTCCAATGCAAATGTGATGCTCTTAAGTCTAGGATGCATGTGTTGAATGCAAAAGTATCCATAGTGCTTATCCTTAAGTATCTACCCTTTTCCTATGCGATGATGCATAATGCATAAAGGCAAAGATGCATGCGATGCATTGATAACAAATAGTGCTTATTCCTAAGCTCCTATCTCTTGATTATGTGTTTTAATCTGACTCTCCCCAGCCTAGATTCTAACCTGACCTTCCCAAGCCTAGATCCTATCCTTAGACTATCCTCCTGAGTATCTCTAATGAACGAATGAAGCATACATAATACAAGATGATCGCATAGAATGAAGATTCCCTAGTTGTGCTAGCTAAATGCTTCTCAACCCATTCAACTGATTTAGCTACTCATGCGTAAATAACAGAGAGTGAACAGATATAAAGAAGTAGATTCCATTTCGATAAATGAGTGGAGTATAAAATAACAATGGAAGTCAAAGCTAGAGAGCCTGGTAGCAATTCCTTGTTGACATAGGCTTTTACACTGTAAATCTCTATTCGGTTCCAAAGATGTTCCTGCTTCTGCAGGCGTCGGCCCTCTCTCTGTTCTTAAAGCTTTCGGCACTCTCCCAAACGTACCGGAATTATTTATCAGCACCACCTTCCTCTCTCACGTCCGCCTTAAAACGAAAAGAAAACTATGAACAAAGACGTGCGAACTGAAGTATGGAATTTCGAACTGCTGAACCCCTTTTCTGAAGGTTGCCTTTGGTATTTATAAAACATCGAAGGTGAATGGCAGCTTCTCTCTCATGATTGCGCAGATGGGACAGCTTTAATTCTCCTGACTGATGCATCGAATATTTGTCACCAAAAAGCTGAATGTACTTATATCGTTATCGGCTATCAACTTAATTCGGATTCGACTGTCATCAACTTTTTGTCCCATCGCAATTAATTAGCCTTTCACCCAGATGCGCCCACCATGTTACGCTGACCAAGTTGCGGTAATCCTTCTCGGGCGAATATTTGTGAACACGATCACAGCAAAGCCTTGCGGCGAAGTTGCGCTCGACTACTAATTTCCTATGATCGCAATTCTTGCCTTGCGTCAACGCATATTGTGCATAAAAATACAAAAATTAACTGTTCCTATGCGTGAATGCATGCAATCACAATATTATGAAATTGATGCTTAATGGACGCAATTTAACATGTTTTATCAATGCAAGTCAACATTGTTTAATAACTTAGCACTATGATAACGTGCATTTCTACACGTTATCAGCATCCTATACCTGATCAACATTTAATCAATGTACGATGCCTGAGACAGGGCTAACCGTTTTTTTCTTGCGATCCCGAATGATCTGAATCCTGAGAACATACTGTGTGTCACCCAAATCTTTCATTTGGAACTGGGTAGCTAGCCAACTCTTAATGTCAGTCAGATACCCTACATCATTCTCAATGAGCAGGATATCATCCACATGCAGTACCAGGAAAGCTCCTGAGCTATTGATGATCTTCTTGTAAACACAAGGCTCATCAACGTTCTGGTCAAAGCCAAACGATTTGACAGCAGTGTCAAATTTGATGTTCCAAGATCTAGATGCTTGTTTCAGCCCATAAATTGACCTATTAAGCTTGCAAACTCTTTGCTCTTGATCTGGAACTACGAACCCCTCTGGTTGAGTCATATAGATGGTTTCCTCAAGATTATCATTAAGAAAGGCAGTCTTGACGTCCATTTGTCATATTTCATAATCATAAAATGTGGCTATGGACAGGAGAATCTGGATAGACTTCAACATGACAACAGGTGAGAAAGTTTCCTTATAGTCAACTCCCTCAACCTGGGTATAACCCTTTGCCACGAGTCTAGCCTTAAATGTTTGCACCTTTCCATCTACACCTCTCTTTCACTTATAGATCCACTTACACCCAATAGTTCTTACCCCATCAAGTGGATCAACAAGCTCCCAGACGTTATTGAAGTACATAGACTCCATTTCCTAGTTCATGACCTTAACCCATTCATCTTTGTCAACATCCTTCATTGCTTTCTTAAAAGACAACGATCCTCGACCCCATCATTCATAATAAAGTTTTAGGCTTCAGTCAAACCCATGTAACGATCCGGTGGGTTCATAACCCTCCCACTATGTCGAGGCAGTCTCAACTCTTGAGCTGGTTGACTAGACATTCCGACCTCAAAAACTCTTGTTCATTTGTCGACCTGTTCAACAACTCTGTTAAACCCTCAACAGTCTCAGTCTCACTAGAGATCACATGTAAAATGAGCTTACTTCGTGGCTTATGATCCTTCATGTGGTCTTCTTCCAAGAAGATAGCTGATAACGGGCAGAAATGCACACTATTGCAGTGCTAAGTTATTAAACAATGTAGGTTTGCGTTGATAAAATATATAAGATTGCGTCCAAAAAGCATTAAGTTCACAATATTGCGGTCGCATGCGTTCATCGCATGAAAACAGCTAACTTATATATTTTTGTAGAATATGCATTGACGCAAGGTGAAAAATGCGATCCAAAGAAATCGATGGTCGAGCACATCAAAAGATCGCGTTACCGCAAGGTGATGTGTTATTTTATTAAGTGGAAATATGGATGATATGCATTGATGGATTACATTGTGCACTCAAGTTTCCCCAGTGGAATTCAAGTGTAAATTCCTCTGAGTTTCCTAGTAAGTCCAGGGTCGAACACAGGGACTTGTGAAAATAGTTGCGTTGGTGATTTTTATGAAAACTTGCGGTAACAAGTTAAATAAATAAATCTTTGGGTTTGTTGTTTGCGTTGATGAAAATAAATAACGAATACGGCAAAGTTTGAAAAGAGTTGGTAAACGGTAAATACGATGAATATGCGGTGAACGGGTTGAGAAAAGTTTCGGCAAACACACCCTAGAATGCGTTCATGCTTTGCGATCATACAATATGCATACAATAGTAAACCACCTCTCGATGTGAATGCTACGGCTACTAAGGCTAGAATGCATGCGATAAATAGCGATAAGTCTACAGGGTTTACACATAAACCTCTATCTCTATTTATGCGATGACAACATGACATTCACACAAATATGCGACCACATAATATCATTCCCATTCCTAGGATGCATGCGATGCAAGTTGATAAACAGAGCTTATCTCTAAGTCCCTATCTCTTATTTATGCAAGCCTAATCTTGCTCTTTCGAATCCAGATTCTAGCCTACCTCTCTCGAGACATTAGGTTCTTTCTTTAGCTTCTCTTTCGAGTAACTCTAAAGGGTATTTTGCACCGCATAGACAATTGTAAACAATGAACTTCCTAGGTCATATTAGTTCAGTTCTTCTTAACGCATTCAACTAGTTAGCTACTCATGCATATTAAGAGAGTGAGCAAATGTAGAAATAGAACTTCCATTGAATAGATATGAGATGAAGTACAAAATAACAATGCGAGTATAGTAAAGAGCCTGGTAGCAATTTCTTGCTGCCAGGCGTTTACACTGTTTCTACTCGTGCTCTAAAGATATTCTCGCTCTCGTGAGAGTCGGCCCGCTCTCTGCTCTTACGCCCCAAGGTTCTCTCTCGAGCTACCCTGAGCAATCTCTGGTGCCACCACTCTTCTCTTGCTCTGCCGTAAAAATGGAAAAGAGAACTATAAACAGAAGCAACTGGTGAGCTTGTTAACTGATCAACCCCTTTTTTGAAGAATGCACTTGGTATTTATAGGGCATCAATGGTGAAAGGTGACTTCTCTCTCCCGGTTGTACAAATGGGACAGCTTTAATTCCTGATTGACGCGTTGGATGATTGTTACCGATAAAGCTTAATGTACTTTGTGACCGTTATCGGCTGTCAACTTAATTTGGATCCGACTATCATTAGCTTTCTATCCCATCGCTCTTAATTATCCTTTCACCCAGATGCTCCTACCATGTTGCGCTGACCAAGTTGTGGTGATTCTTCTTGGGCGAATGTTTGCGAGCACGATCAACGCAAAGTCTTGCGGTGAAGTTGTGCTCGACCAATGTATTCCTATGATCACAATCTCTGCATTGCATTAAGCATATTCTGCACAAAAATGTAAAGATCAACTGCTCTAATGTGTTGGACGCATGCGACCGCAATATTATAGAATTTATGCTTAATTGACGCAATTTAACATATTTCATCAACGCAATCCAACATTGTTTAAGAACTTTGTACTATGATAACATGCATTTCTGCCCGTTATCACACCCCCAAATTTAAACAATGTTTGTCCTCAAGCATAAGCTACAAATTCCTTTAGCAAGTTACCCGCAAAGTTTTCTTTCCCTAGATTTCTCAAGGATACTTTGTTCAAATCCTATATGCCAGAATTTCCTTAAGTCTTATTCAAGTCTCTTCTTAAAATATTTCTAAGACTTAGGGATTGCAAGCTTAACTTCCAAAAGGGCTTTACTAAATTCCAGAACATCGCATGAATTATTTTAAAAGAAAATTTTCTTCCGGGGTGTCAAATGATTTTATTCTTGCACAAAAATTTTCTTCATTGCTATTTTTTTCTGACCTTGCACTGATCCGAGTGTCTTGCCTTCGTTTTGGCTTGCCCCCACGTGTGTCATGTGGACATCCAACTACGAGTAATGCACTCTTTCTCAGACTAAACTCATACCGATTTGGCAGTGGAGTTGCGGTCATTGATTTATGCGTTGATCCTGGTGACTTACTTTCGTTTTGGTTTGCCCCCACGTGTGTCATGTGAACATCCAACTATGGGTAAGTGCCTTTCACAACTTAACTCTTATCAACATGGGTTTTCCATTGCATTGACAGTGAAGTTGTTATTCTTAAAAATTTTTTTTTTTTTTTTTTTGTAGAAGATAGTAAGGTCTAAAATAAATACCTCACCCCCAAATTTAAAATGTGGCAATGTCCTCATTGCCACAAGATTAAAATAATCATGCAATGGTCATAGAATGCATTGTAAAGAAAGTTTGAAAGAAAGCTAGTAAACCCCTAACTTCGAGAAATATTTCATGAGGTGACTATTTTAAGACTAAGTTGACTCTAGTGTATACGAAAGAAATAGAAGCATATTTATCATCATTGAAATCATACTTGGATAAGAAACAGAATGCAGTGACTCAGTAAATTTATCTATGTCAAATGATTGCGGTGATTAAAGAGGATGCAGTGATAAAACTTTGAAAACTAAAATGCAATGTGATAGCGCAAAATTGGAAATAAAGATAAGGAAGAGTACACCCCCAAATTTTGCGTTGTCCCCCAAATTGTATTGACGCATCCATCTTTGCGACGATCACTCTTCGTTGGGTTTCGGTGATGGAATAAGATAAGTGCTACTTCGCATAACATTTCCGCAATCCAGCACCTCAATCGTTGCAAGAAAAACAAAAAGAGGGTCAAATTATTTTAAACAAAATAAAAATCGTTATCGCAATTTTTTTTTATAGAAACGATAGTGATAGTAAAGTAAGGATAAATCAGAATTGCAAAGATAGTGAAAATTCCGAGTAGTGGAGAAAAGAGTTGAAGACTTGAGGTTTCCCAAAACTTGCATCCCTGATAAGTTGCGATCATTTGATAACGCAGAGACCACCTAGTTCCTTCCTCATTCAAAGTCTTTTAGTTCGATGGAGTGGACTTGGCGATGTCAGTCTTCTCCATCATATGCCTTTACTTGCTGCCCATTGACTTTGAATATGTTGGTTCTGTTGTCATTTGATAATTCCATCGTGCCATGCAGAAGTACTTGTCGAATTGTGAATGATCTAGACCATCTTGACTTTAGCTTTCCAGGGAAGAGTCATAGACATGAATTAAAAAGAAAGACTTTTTGCCCGACTTAGAGGTTCTTACCACATATGCGTTGATCATGCCAGAGCTTGGTGTTCCTCCATTCTTCTAGCTCAACCAGTTGCATTTTCTACGCTTCCCCTGCCTTCTTCAAATCAAAATTCAGCTTCTTTACCGCCTTATATTCCAGCTTCAAAGGCAAGTGACACGCCTTACCAAATACTAGCGCATAGGGGGACATACCTATAGGTGTTTTAAATGCGGTCTGGTATGCCCACAAAGCCTCGTCAAGCTTTGTTGCCCAGTCTTTTCGTGAAGGCTTTACTACCTTCTCAAGTATCAATTTAATTTCTCGATTGGTCACTTCAGCTTGGCCATTCATTTGCGGGTGGTATGCGGTGGCCACTTTGTGGAGGATATTGTACTTGCACAGCAGCTCCTTGATATTGTGATTAACAAAGTGTGATCCTTCATCACTTATGATTGCATGAGGAGTGCCAAAATGAGCGAAAATATTTTTCTTCAGGAACTGGGAGACTTCCGCCGCATCACTTACAGCGCATCCTGTTGACTCTACCCACTTGGAGACATAGTCGACGGCTAATAAAATATAGTGCTTACCATTCGAAGGAGGGAATGGTCCCATGAAATCAATCCCTTATACGTCAAATAGTTCCAGCTCCACAATAGTGTTCATTGGCATTGCATTTTCCATGAAATGTTACCTGTGCGTTGACACCGATCACATTTCATTATGTAGTCAACAACATCCTTAAACAATGAAGGCCAAAAGAATCTACTTTGCAAAAATTTGGCTGCTGTACTGATGACAAGAAATTGGAAGTCAATTTTACTCAACAACCAACTTCCCTTGGATACGGTATGTGATGCATGTTCTTAAGATAGTCATGCATCGATGGTCATGCGCTGGAATGACGAATGTATGCGATGACCATGCGTCCTACCACAAGTTTTCTTGCGTTCACGCCAAGTATAACATGAACACAAGTTTCTTGAGTAATCCAAGATCGAACACAGGGACTTGTAACTATATGTTTGCGGTGATTGTACATGTGGCGGTATGAATAAAAGAATAAAGAGGTTGTTGTTAAATTAATCCTACTCCTACTCCTATCTAACAGATAACACAATGAGAATATGCATGAAAGGTACAGATGCGACAAATCTTGACATGAAATAAATGAATGGCAAAATGGATAAAATGAGGAGATGTTTTCATTGCAACCCTTAAGAGTGATCGCAAGGGAACCTTAGTCAGCGTCAAACTATGCGATCATGTTACAACCATACGCGGCAAGTCATTTTCCAATAGAAATGCAATGCTCCTAATTCTAGGACGCATGTGTTGAATGTAAAGTGTCCATAGAGCTTATTCCTAAGTCTCTACTCTTGTCCTATGTGATGATGCAAAATGCATGAAAGCAAGATGACCGCATTCAATCGTATCCTATCTCTAGGATGCATGCGATGCGTTAATAACAAATAGTGCTCATTCCTAAGCGCCTATCTCTTGTATTATGTGTTCTAATCTGGCACTCCCAAGCCTAGATTTTGACCTGACCTTCCCAAGCCTAGATCCTGTCCTTAGACTACCCTCTCGAGTATCCCTAATGGATGAATGAAGCATAAATAATACAAGACAATCGCATAAACTTCCCTGACCTACAGTTGTTACTACCCCTAGTGAACAACGCATACCTTGCTTAATGTCCAACCATTTACCCTCTCGGGCAGTTGATTGTTGTTGACTTCACTCATAGACAAGCAATGTGTTAGCCTATAGACAGGCATTGCAGCAGCTCCACACTAAGCAAATAAGATTACTCACATACTCGCACAATGCATACCTCTCGGTAGTTTGCTACATGCTTCATATCCCTAATACACATGACTAAGTATGCAATACCCACGCAGTCCTACTAAGAAATTCTAGCTCAAAAAGATCTTGACTAAATAAGATTAAAATCATGCTTGTCCTCAAGCATGCGTCATACTCAAGAAATTCTAGCTCACCTTCATGCTTTCTTTTGCGATGACCGGCTTCTCAGAATATAATTTACAAGCACCTTTTACCATCACTGCAATGCACTCCTCCACTTAGGCTGCTTCTTCAAAAAGATCTTGTCTAAGTTAAATCTGGCAAGCCTTTGCTTAAAAAAATTTTATTCATTCACCGCAACTTTGTGTTTAGCTTTTGAGAATGCGTTCATTCAAAATACTTCAAAACTTTGTGATGGTTTATTCAAATGCGGTGTTGAACCTAGTTATGCCCTTCGTTTTGGCTTACCCCCACGTGTGTCATGCAAGCATCCAACTTCGGTTGCATTCCATATTCAACTTCAACTCTTGTCTCTTTTGATTTGGCTTGTGCCAGACAGAGAAGTTGCGCTAATGCGTTGATCCTGGCAACTTGCCTTCGTTTTGGCTTGCCCCCACGTGTGTCATGCGGACATCCAACTACGAGCAAGTGCATTTCATAACTTAACTCTTATCAACATGGGTTTCCTCATTGCATTGATAGTGGAGTTATTATTCCCAAAAGCTCACTTCAACTTATATATATATATATATATATATACATATATATATATAATCATAATATAATGAATGCAATTCCCTGAGACCGCTGCCACCCCCAAACTTAGAGGATGGCAGCATTCTCACCGCAAAGCTAAAAACAAAATTACAATAATGAGTTAATAAATGTTTGAACAAAGGTTTGCACAAGATAAAACTCAAGACTTCCAAAATTTGAAGAAGCTAATAAAAGTGAAGAATTTCTTGCGTTGATTAGTTAGAAAATGCGATGAACTATACGTACCATCATAGAAACATCGTAAAACAACGCAATCGGGAAAAAGAAAATTTCAAAAGGATAAGGCATACAAGATAACAAGAAAAGACTTTAGGTAGAACAATCCATGGCTCATGCGTTGGAATCCACACGATTGAAGCCATGTGTTGAAGGGTGAAAGGACTTCTTCCGTTGAACTATGAACCGAGGAGACTTATTGTTGCACCTACAAGAGCAAACGTACCACAACCAAGGAAGCAGCCATATATCCAAAATAATAGTGAAAAATAAAATAGAAATAACCTATACAAAGAAAGCAAAGTAAAGATAGAGTAGAAGACGTCCCTGGAAAAGTAGGAGTGTTGTCACCGCAAGGAGTCTTCCATGCAGGAGATGGCTCTCAACTGCTCGAGTCAAGTTGCCCTGACCATTGGAACTTCCGGAAATTGTTGGGCGCATGCGGCCGTCATGTGCTTAGAATTACCTTCAGCTCCTTTGCAACTGATTGCCCTTCTACCTTGGGGTCAACACTGGTTTTCAGCGCATCGCCTATACTTCAATATTGTTTGCAACCTGGTCGCATAACCTGCAATACTCCCAATATAAAAAGTTTGCTCGCAGAGACACAAAACTTAACAAACATTTAGTTGCCATGTCCCCGGCAACGACGCCAAAAACTTGATGACGTGAAATTGGAAGTCAATTTTACTCGACAACTAACTTCCCTCGGACGCGGTATGCGATGCATGTTCCTAAGATATGTGTTGATAGTCATGCGTTGGAATGAAAATTGTGTTAACGATTGTATGCGATGACCATACGTCCTGCCACAAGTTTTCTTGCATTCATGCCAAGTATAAGATGAACGCAAGTTTCTTGGGTAATCCGAGGTCGAACACAGGGACTTGTAACTATATGTTTGCGGTGATTGTGCATATGGCAGTATAAATAAAAGAATAAAGGGGTTGTTAAATTAATCCTGCTCTCACTCCTATCTAACAGACAATGCAATGAGAACATGCTTGAAAGCTAGAGATGCGACAAACCTTGACATGAAATAAATGAATGGAAAAATGGATAAAATGAGGAGATGTTTTCATTGCAACCCTTAAAAGTGATCGCAAGGGAACCTTAGTCAGCGTCAGACTATGCGATCATGTTACAACCATACATGGCAAGTCATTTTTCAATGGAAATACGGTGCTCCTAATTCTAGGACGCATGTGTAGAGCTTATTCCTAAGTCTCTACTCTTGTCCTATGCGATAATGCAAAATGCACGAAAGCAAGGTGACCGCATTCAATCGTATCCTATCTCTAGGATGCATGCGATGCGTTAATAACAAATAGTGCTCATTCCTAAGCGCCTATCTCTTGTATTATGTGTTATAATCTGGCACTCCCAAGCCTAGATTTTGACCTGACTTTCCCAAGCCTAGATCCTGTCCTTAGACTACCCTCTCGAGTATCCCTAATGGATGAATGAAGCATAAATAATACAAGACAATCGCATAAACTTCGCTGACCTATGGTTGTTACTACCCCTAGTGAACAACGCATACCTTGCTTAATGCGTCCAACCACTTACCCTCTCGGGTAGTTGATTGTTGCTAACTTCACTCATAGACAAGTAATGTGTTAGCCTATAAACAAACATTGCAGCAGCTTCACACGAAGCAAATAAGATTACTCACATACTCGCACAACGCATACCTCTCGGTAGTTTGCTACATGCTTCATATCCCTAATCCACATGACTAAGTATGCAATACTGTTGGTTGGAAAGATTATTATTAGGGACGGATGGGGTTGTACATGCAATCATGCGTTAGACATGACTTAAGTTATGCGTTTACGCCCATGCGTCTGAGGTCATGCGTCGGAATGAATATGTGTTAATCTAATATGCAATGACCACGCTTTTCTATCACAAGTTTTCTTACGCTTGCACCAAGTATAAGGCAAACGCAAGTTTCTCGGGTAATCCGAGGTCGAACACAGGGACTTGTTACTCAATAATTCTTGTGAAGCAATGCGTTTGAGGCGAGGAATAAAATAAAATGAAGAAAGTTTAATGGATTTACACACTACTCCTACTCCTAACTATACTGATTGAGCAATAGACGACTTACGATGAGAATAGGTAGATACACAACAACCATTAACGCATAGTAATGTTTATTATCTTAAATCGCCCGAGTAATCCCAACTCATTACACTAACGCGTCGTACACCTCTCGGTGGTCAGCCGCATGACTATATCTCTATACTGCATGTTTACATCGAGCATAAGATTGTGCCTATCTCTAGGAACAATGCGAACTTTGCTTTAGTGCGTTCCATTTCTTACCTTCTCAGGTAGTTAGACACGACTATTTAACTTATAGACAAGCAATGCAACATCCCATAGACAACCGTTGCTACAGCCTTTCACCAAGCAAAGAGGATTAACTCACTATACTCGCACAACGCACACCTCTTGGTGGGTTGTTACATACGTCCTATCTCTAGGCTACACGATTAAGCATGTGATCGCCTTCAATAAATAAACGCTGAAGATAAACAATGATAGAGATAAAGATGATGAAGAAGATGACAATGAAGGAATCAAGAATTGCATTGATCACAAAATGTCTTAATATCTTAAGCTAAAATGTAATACAATACAGAGATTAGAAGAGAAATGAAGGACTCTGCGTCAAGGTTGCTAGTGGATCCATGGATGAATGGTGGAGATGTCTCTCGAGCTCTATATCCGGTGAAAGCTCTGGTCGTCACTTAGTCTAGCTTATGGAGATGAAGAATTCTCACTGAAAATCTCGTTCAAGCTCTAATCTGTGACACAAACCTCTGCCTTGAGGCAAAAATTTGGATGTCTTGAAATGAAGATCCAAAAGGCTATTTATAGAGTTTAAACGCCGACAGCTATCATGATTGCATTATGGCTCACTGCTGCTTTTGTCGCGGTATGGGCAATGTCACATCGTCTTATCTTGTTGATACTCCCAAGGTATGCGTCCGAGCTTGATTTAGCTGAAGCATCAACACGTTCTACCCATCTTGCGATCGTCCTTCTATTATGGTTGTCACTCCATGGCTGTAATTCCTAATTGATCACCGCATTCGCTTGATCACTGCAACTTTCATGTGATGGGCGCATTCGGTCACCGCAATTTCCAATTGATCACTGAATCCGCTTGATCACCGCAACTTTTGTGCAATGGACGCATTTGATCACTGCAACTTCCATGCGATGGACGCATGCAATCCAATTTTCAACGCATGCGTTTGTCTTTGCGATCGTCTAGCTTCAGCGTATGCGTTTGTCTGCGATTGCTTATTTCAAATGCATGCATTTGATTCCTGTGATAGATACAAAAATAGATACTTCGGCATGGAGTAATGCATAATATTGGGGTCAGTGAGGATTTAGGTGTTAATCGATGCAAAACTCAATTTTTCGCAAATGCTAAGTGTTATCACCGCATTTTCTACTTATTAGCCCTCATGATTCTAAATAAAAGGCTTATAATAACTGGCATTTCTGCCAGTTATCACACCCCCAAACTTAGAATCATGCTTGTCCTCAAGCATGCGTTATACTTAAGAAATTCTTAACTTACCTTCCGGTGTCTCTTTGCGATGACCATCTTCTCAGAATATAATTTACTCGTGCCTCTAACTATGGACGCAATGCTCTCCTCCACTTCAGCTGTTTCTCCAAAGAAATATTTTCTAAGTTAAATTCGGCAAGCCTTTGCTCAAAAATTTTTTATTCATTCCACGCAACTTTGCGTTAAGCTCTTGAGAATGTGTTCGTTCAAAACAATTCCAGATTATGCGATTACTTATTCGAATGTGGCATTGAACCTGGTTACGCTCTTCGTTTTGGCTTACCCCCACGTGTGTCATGCGGGCATCCAACTTCAGTTGCATTCCATATTCAACTCAACTCATGTCTTGCTTAATTTGGCTTGCGTCCGACAGAGGAGTTGCATTTGTGCGTTGATCCTAGCGATTTACCTTCGTTTTGGCTTGCCCCCACGAGTGTCATGTGGTCATCCAACTACGGGTAAATACCTTTCACAACTTAACTCTTATCAATATGGGTTTCCCCATTGCGTTGATAGTGGAGTTGTTATTTTCAAAAGTTTCTTTTTTTTTTTTTTAAGGAAATGATCGCAATGTGATGAATGCAATTCTCTAAGACTGCTGCCACCCCCTCCCCTCCTAAACTTAGAGGGTGGCAGTGTTCTCACTGCAAACTAAAAACAAACTCAATAGAAATGTGATAACAAATGTTTGAGCAAGGGTTTGCACACAATAAAACCATAGACTTTAACAATTTGAAGAAGCTATTAAAAGTATGGAGGCCCTTGCGATACTAGTTAGAGGATGCGGTGAATTATTTGTACCATTATAGATGCATCGCAAAGAGCCGCAGTTAGACAAAGAGAATTTCAAAAGGATAAGGCATAAATGATAACAAGAACAGAACCTTAAGCAGAATAATGCATGCGACAATGCGTTAAAATTCATGCAATTGAAGCCATGCGTTGAAAGATGTGGAGGATTCTTCCATTGTAACTACGCACCGAGGAGAGTTATTATCGCACCTACAAGGAGAAAACGCACCACAACCAAGGAAGCAGCCGCATATCCAAAATAACAATAAATAAAAATAATAAACTAATCTAAGAAAGCAATGTAAAAGATAGAGTAGAAGACGTCCCTGGAGAAATTGGAGTGTTGTCACCGCAAGGAGTCTCCCATGCAGGAGATGGCTCTCAACTGCTTGGGTCAAGAGGCTCGCTCTGACCATTGGAGCTTCTGGCAATTGTTGGACGCATGATGGTTGACATGCACCTAAAACTACTTCCAGATCATCCGAGAACACGGCACTCATCTCAGATTCATTGCGGTCAACCTCAGGATTTTTCAATCTGGACAAGTGATCCACAACTCGATTCTCTGTCCCCTTCCGATCAATTATTTCAATATCGAATTCTTGAAGAAGGAGAACCCATCTGATCAATCTTGGCTTTGCGTCCTTGTCATTAAATATTTTATTGTTGGGTGATCCGTGTGAATGAGTACCTTTTTTCCCAACAGATATGCCCTGAATTTCTCCAATGCAAAAATCACAGCCATGAGCTCTTTTTCAGTGGTGGTATAATTTATTTGAGCAGGGTTTAGAGTTTTACTCGCATATGCGATGGGCTGCAAAATAGTTTTCTTCTTTTGCGCTAATACAGCCCCCATCACATACCCATTTGTGTCACACATGATTTCAAATGGCGTTGTCCAATCCGACGCAATTAGTACAGGCACGGTAATCAGCGCATCTTTTAATACTCTAAATGTGTTGAGGCAATTGTTGTCAAACTCAAATTTTCTGTCCGCCTCTAGCAACGCACTCAGTGGTCGTGCTATTTTAGAAAAGTTCTTAACAAATCGTCTTTACAATCCAGCATGCCCCAAGAAGCTTCACACAACCTTCACGCTGATTGGAGGTGAGAGTTTTTCAATTGCCTCAATCCTTGCTTTGTCCACCTCCAACCCTTCTCGGGAGACCTTGTGTCCTAACACTATACCCTCTTTCACCATGAAGTGACATTTTTCCCAGTTGAGCACCAGGTTCGTCTCTTCACATCTTTTCAGAATTTTCTTCAAATTGGCCAGGTAGACTTCATAAGTGTTCCCATAAACGGAGAAGTCATCCATAAATATTTCCACTAAGTCCTTGAGAAAATCTGAAAAGATCGCCATCATGCATGTTTGGAACGTGCTCGACGTATTGCAGAGGCAAAACGGCATGCGCCGAAAAGTGAATGTCCCATATGGGCAGGTGAATGTGGTATTGTCTTGGTCTTCGAAGCTATCATGATTTGATTTTACCCAGCATATCCATCCAAGAAGCAGTACAAATCATTCCCTGCTAATATGTCTAGCATCTGATCGATGTATGGCAGAGGGAAGTGATCTTTCTTTGTGGCCGCATTCAATTTGCGGTAGTCCATACATATGCGCCATCTAGTGATAGTTCTTTGCGGTATTAATTCATTGTTCTCATTTGCGACTACCGTCATTCCACCCTTCTTCGGCACACATTGCACAGGGCTGACCCACGTGCTATCAGCTATTGGATAGATAATGCCTACATCTAGCCATTTGATGATCTCCTTCTTGATGACCTCCTTCATCGCAGGGTTAAGTCTACGTTGATTTTCAATAGTTGCTTTGTGGTCTTCCTTAAGACGAATGTGGTGCATGCAGTACGCGAGGCTAATTCCTCTGATGTCAGCGAGCGTCCAACCAATTGCTCGCTCATGTTTCTTGAAAATGCTCATTAACGCATTCTCTTGATCTACGTTGAGGGCAGAGGAAATTATCACTGGCAACATCTCATTCTGCCCCAGAAATGCGTACTTCAAATGTGTTGGTAGGGTCTTCAGTTCAAGTGTTGGTGGTTCCACGAGGGAAGGTTGCATTGTTTTTCTTTCTTCTTTTGGCTCTTCTTCTTGTGTTGCGATCATTTCTTCTTCTTTGTTTGTTTTTGCTATGATCGCATTGCAGGCAGCTACGAATGCATTGGCATCCTCTTCTTCACACTCATCATCAGACTTTTCTTCTTCAATCAAATTTAGGTCATCGTCAGAACCTTGTAGGTCATCCTCATCCAGGAATTTCATGGCACGAATTATGTTAAATTTGAACTTTTGTCCGTTTATGCTCAAAGTGATTTCTCCCTTGTGCACATCAATTTAAGCACGAGTTGTTGATAGGAAAGGTCGCCCCAAAATGATGGGCACATCTTTGTCGGCCTCATAGTCTAAGATGATGAAGTCAGCTGGAAAAATAAATTTATCAATCGTGATCAGCACATTCTTCACCTTACCTTCTGGATGAACCAGAGATCTGTCAGCCAATTGGAGAGTCAATGATGTGGGCACGAGTTGCCCCACATTTAATTGTCTAAAAATTGACAACGGCATCAAATTTATGTTGGCCCCCAAGTCACACAAGGCTTGCCCAATATAGAGTCCTCCTATAAAGCAAGGAATAGTGAAGCTCCCTGGATTGCTCATCTTCGGTGGAATAATAGATTTGGAACTTTGTGTTAATGCCACCGTGGCAAGTTTTCCAGTGCCTCTTTTTTTAGTTACCATGTCCTTCAGAAACTTGGCATAGGCAGACATTTCCTCAATCGCTTCACTGAAAAGAATGTTAACAAGTAATTGCTTTAACATGGATAAGAAGCATTGATACTGTACCTCTTCATTTTTCTTCTCTCTTAGCCTCTGAGGGAAAGGTGGTAACTGGACTTTCACGGTTCCCATTTCATTTGACTTTGAGGTCGACACAACCTCAGGTTCCACTTCTTCATTTTTTTCTTTCTTCTTCTTGTGTTACCGCAATCTCGGGCTCAGTTGCGATGGAAGTTTTTCTACTCTGATCCTTCTTTTCTCCCTCTATAGTCTTTCCACTATGCAATGTCACAACCTGACATTGCTTCTTACCTGATCCCCCTGGGTTGCGTGGAAGCTCGGTAGCAACACCCCCTGCGGTCTACTTTTCAGCTCATTCACAATCTGGCCCATTTAAATTCGAGGTTGCGAATGGACGTAGCCTGACTTTGAAGCACTATCTCATTTTTCTTTATATATTGCTTCAATAGGCTCTCTAGAGAAGAAGATTGCGTTGGTTGTTGTGAGCTACTTGCTTGGTTGCTCTGCAGACTGTTGTTGCGTTGAATGAATCCTGGTGGCCTTTATTTTTGCGCCACAGACTGAAAATTTTGTTATTGATTCTTCCAAGCAAAATTGGGGTGGTTTCTCCACCTGGGGTTGTAAGTGTTTGAAAAGGGATTATTCTTTACAAAATATACAGACTATGGATTTTGCGGGCAATCTTCCATCGCATGCCCATCACCACAAGTTGCACACCTTGCGGTGTTTTGACTTATTGCATTAATTTGCCCACCTTGCGGTGTTGGGCTGTTGATCGTCATTCCTTGAATCAAATTCATCATTGCGGTCATTTGGTTTTGTAATGAAACAATGACACTGTTATTTATGTCGGAATCTTTGAGTCTCAATCTCTGGTCGCTCTCCCTTCAATCTTCACGGTTCTTGGAGATGTGGTTCAGAATATTCTTCGCCTCCTCGTAAGTTTTGTCAAGCAGACCACCAACGGCTGCCGCATTGGCAGCAATCTGCGAAGCAGGATTCAAACCATGATAGAAAATTTCCATTTGAAGGCAGTCTGGTAGCCCATTATGAGGACAATCTCGAACCAACCTTTTAAACCTCGCCTAAGCATCACTGAGCGATTCGTCCATATCTTGTTCAAAATTAGTAATAAGCTTTCTTCGTCTTGCATTCTCAGTAGGTGAAAATTGAAAAGAGTTGGTAAACAGGAAATAAGATGAATATGCGATGAACGGGTTGAGAAAAGTTTCGGTGAGAATGCGCTCATGCTTTACGATCATTCAACATGCATACAATAGTAAATGGGTGGTCTGAATGATAGAGATTAAGAAGATGAATACAATTGATGATAAATAGATAGAAACAAATACAGAAGAGTGCCAACGTCTTGACACAGATCTGGATGGTGGATTTGTTTGTCGGCGTATGCAAGGGGTGGAGAGAAGAGCTTCCCTCTCAGGCTTGCTCGTTCGGTAGAAGTGACCTTGGTACAGAGCTTCAACGGCGGGGATTGAAAGGATTTGCCCTAAGACTCACCTCTCGGCCTTGTCTCTTAAATCTTCCCAGATATTCTCCGATCAGGCTCTTCAGACCAGTCTCTCTCTCAATATACAAATATCAAAATATGGCCGTATCAAGTATATCTTCTCAGTGGAATGGCCGAAGCTATTTATAGGCTCAGCTTTGACTCTCTGACTTGTGAACCCCACTTTATTGTTATGGCAGCTCCAGAAATGGTGGAGTGAATATTCCTTCTGTTATGCAATCAATCTCTTCAGAAATGCACAACGGTCAGCTGTACACGTGTCTGGATCCTCCCCAATTGCATTGCTCTTTACATCTTCGATCGTTTTCCTGCATGCGGTGTTATTTTGTATTACCGTATGCGGTGTTATTGCGTTAATTGCTTAGCTCTTGATCGATTGTTGCATGTGTCGTCATTGCATTGATCGTCTATTCATTCCTGAATGATGGGTGCAATACGACGTAGATGTGTTGTTCTTTTTCTTTTGAGCCATGAATGCATGCGGTGACTTGCTTTCCTGCTAAACAGACTTGAAATATTCTTTTCTACCATCGCAATGGTGTCAGTAGGTGCATTGACGACAATTATAATTCTCGCATTTCTTAGCTAATTTCCATACAATTGACGCAACTTTCCTCTCTTTTGGCCGCAATATCTAAATAAAACAGTATAAATAACTTGTATTCCTACAAGTTATCACATCGCAATCCAAGGTGTCTTCTTCCCCTTTTACCAACACATAGCCCTCAATTTTGCATGTCTTCTTGTGCATCCATCTCATTTGCTTAAGGCTTAAGATTTCTTCCCAACAAGCCACATGTCCGGATGACGCCCTTTAATGCATCCATCCAATTCTCATATGCGTTCATCCCACTTCATATATGTCCATCCATCTTCATATGCGTTCATCTAACCTTACCTTGTGCCCTTGCGATGTCTTTATATCTCAACATAACACCCTTCAAGCCATTACCGCCTAGCACCTTTCCCCATATGCGACCTACTAACCTCGGTTGTGCCATTTCCAATTAACGCAATCCTTACCTTATGCATCCCATCAAAGCAACTTGGTCGCATATGCTTAGATGCTCGCAAAGCTCCTCCTTGGTCGCATGCCCTCTACCACATGGCTTACCATTACCCTATGCACTCAACTAGGATTATGACCAACCCTTTTCCACCGCATACTATTTGCTCAAGCCTTGTCCAATGCGCCTACATGCCCTCGGATGTCCTTGGTGCATAGCACATCACTAGCGCATAACAACCTTTGGGTCAACCTAGTTCTCAACTCAACACCTCATGATATAACTCACCATTGCCCAGGCTTTTGCTAACACATCCCTTGTGACCAACGCATGTATGTCCTTGTTGCTTGTCAACATCCTTAGTTTCTTGTTCAAGACCAATGCAATGAACCTCATAAATCCTATTACCACAAGCCTTAGCAACGTAAGGACAATTCTCCATGTGTCCACCATAGCTTGTTTCATCGCCTAGCTCATCCTTTAGCAAGGTCGCCGCATAGCACCATCGCATAGTTTTTCCGCATACCATCGAGTATCATCGCCGCACACCATCGCGTAGCATCACCGCATACCATCGTGTAGCATCACCGCATACCATCGCATAGCATTGCCGTATACACAATCAACCCGTGCAAGCATCTCTAGCGCCTTGCGCCTATGTCCGCACAACTTGAGGCTATCGCATGCTCTACTAATCTCTCAAACATTGGCTGCCCCATGCTTGTCCCCGCATAGTCTTTCCTCTCGGCAATACTTCAGCCTCTTTCAACACACAAATAACCTCTCAAATGTTCATGGCCAACGCATGGCACTACACCAACACTTAGCTCAAGGCCAACGCATTTGTCAAATATTTAACCATTTTTTTTCTTGGCTCCTAATGCATGGTTATACTTAACCAAATTTCCTCCAGTTAAAGCTTATTTCAAAGCTACTTAACAAATTTATTTAAACACTTAGTATTTTCCTACTCTTTAACAAAGGATTTAACTTATATTTAGTTAATCCCTTTTATTTCCTGCTTAAGTAGGGAAAATGGAAATCCGGGTTTCACATTTACTTCCCCCTTAAGAAAATTTACTCAAACTAACACTAGTTTTAAGGTTTCACAATAACCACTGTTGTAACCTCTAATAACCTTGTCTATTCCCACACTTCCACTGCACTACTCTGATATTAACTCCTTAGTTTGTCCAACGATACCTCACCTAGCCATCTCTAAGCTAGATGTTGAACCAAACTATCTACAACATAATCATTTCTATCTCAAACATTGAATGAGAATAATTTAAATTCATGCTTACCTTCATCGGTAGATCTTCAGGAGCGGTGTGAGTTCCAGCTTCGATTGCCTGCTAGGTCATGCCACTTCCGCCATTTGTCTTAGTCTATTTCAACTAATTATTAGTTTCTCTTTAAACCTTTACTCTACCACACTTCCCTCTGGTTTTACTGCACTTAAACCTCAGGTTTTTCTAACTCAACCCTCTGGTTCCAAGAACATATACTTTGATACGAAACTAGTATCAACTAACCCTTCAACTTTCCCAGAAACTTATGCTCTGATACCAAGTTGTCAAATCCCGGCCCGAGGAGAGGCGTGAGGGACTGCAGATACCACCCTTTTATGATACCTACTGTCCAACTGAACCTCTTTACTACGCATAGTAAACTTTAAGTCAAGGAGATAACAACAATTGATTAAGTAGGCCCATTTTATTACAACAATGTAAAGTTTATACACTCCAAGACTTAACTACAAAGTTTACAACAATCATTCCTAAAACCCTCTGGAAGTGCAACTGTGGCATGTGGCAGACCTTGACCTTAGCAGCACCCTGGAACTCCTCACCTTTTGCTACCTGGGAAGAAAATATGAAAGAAAAGAATGAGCTTCACAAAGCTCAGTGAGTGGTAAGCAACTTCTAGAGTATATTTCAACTCATAAATAACAAGCATATCACAAATACAAGATTACTTTCAAACCTCAACCTTGAATGTTTCTGTCTCAACTCTATCTACACGCACGGTAGATAGCTAAAATGATAACTATTTAGAATGAGTCTATTTTCTACCTACACACACGGTAGATAGTTAAGTAATATTAATCATGAACGCTTACTCTACTGAGTTCCCTTTTGTTCTCAATGTCTCCTATGTGCACATAGCTCCCCGCTCATGGGCTCAAAAGTTAGGCCCGTCGGCCCTCTGACCATCCCATATGAGGATCCTCTCACAGGCTCAGGAACTAGACCTCTCGGTCCCCTGACCATCCCGTGAGGTTTTGCTTTCAGGCTCAGGATTTAGGCTATTGACCCCCTGACCATCCCGATCACATAATCTCATTATCATGTTAGATACTCATTCATAACATACACAATTTATTCTAAAAGATATTCTTTAAGACTTAAAGGAAATTACCATTCACCTTGGTAAGGATAGGAATCTTTCTCTTAGAAGTTCCTTGATCTTCTCGGGCTTCTCTTTTGAACCCTAAATTCCATATTCAATTTAAAGCTCAATTTACTTATAGTTCTATGCTTTATCTTGAGATACTTTCTTCTACAAATATGATCTAAAATGTCTCAGGAATCTTACCTTAAAATATTAGCTTAGAACTCTTCGTGATTTGGCCGGAATCATCAAAACATCACAACTGGCTCAGCTTACTCGACAGCTCGACCCTTCTGTCTTTTCCTCATTCTCTAGCCCGATTCCTTGGAATTATTCTCCGAACCCTACCCTGAAAACTAGACTCTCAGAGCTTCCAGATGGTTTTGGAATCACTCCAAACGCATGAGTATTCTGGGAGAACTCTTCGTCCCATGTTGAAGCTATTTTGAGACCTTCCTGTCCGACAGCATCTTTCCCTCTTGGAACCTCTTGACCAATGCATGGTCTTGCTACCAACGCATGCGTTCTTCCATCAACGCATAGTTTCCTCACAATCAGCCTTCATACTCTTCTTAATGTCCTTTGAATTATGATCTGAAGAGAAGTCCTTGGCCTTATTTATAGGCGTCCAAAATCTCTCCAAAGTCGGCACCTCATACTTGGCCACATGTCCAAGTGTCCTTTCCTTACACTATGAATGCAACCTTGCGTCATCGCAATCTAAGGTGTCTTCCTCTCCTTTTACCAACACATAGCCCTAAATTTTTCATGTTTTCTTATGCATCCATCTCATTTGCTTAAGGCTTAAGATTTCTTCCCAACAAGCCATGTGTCCAAATGACGCCCTTGAATGCATCCATCCAATTCTCATATGTGTTCATCCCACGTCATATGTGTCCATCCATCTTCATATGTGTTCATCCAACCTTACCTTGTGCCCTTGCGATGTCTTTAAATCTCAACATAACACCCTTCAAGCCATTGCCGCCTAGCACCTTTACCCATATGCGACCTACTAACCTTGGTTGTGCCATTTCCAATTAACGCGATCCTTACCTTATACATCCCATCAACGTAACTTGGTCGCATATGCTTAGATGCTCGCAAGGCTCCTCCTTGGCCGCATGCCCTCTACCGCATGGCTTACCCTTGCCCTATGCACTCAACTAGGATTATGACCAATCTTCTTCCACCGCATACTATTTGCTCAAGCCTTGTCCTATGCGCCCACATGCCTTCGGATGTCCTTGGTGCATAGCACATCACCAGCGCATAACAACCTTTGGGTCAACCTAGTTCTTAACTCAACACCTCATGGTATAACTCACCATCGCCCAGGCTCTTGCTAACGCATCCCTTATGACCAACGCATGTATGTCCTTGTTGCTTGTCAACATCCTTAGTTTCTTGTTCAAGACCAACGCAACCAACCTTATAAATCCTATTACTGCAAACCTTAGCAACGCAAGGACAATTCTCCATGCGTCCACCATAGCTTGTTTCATCACCTAGCTCATCCTTTAGCAAGACTGCCGCATACCATCGTGTAGCATCGCCACATACATGATCAACCCACACACGCATCTCCAGCGCCTTGCGCCTATGTCCGCACAACTTGAGGATACCGCATGCTCTACTAACCTCTCAAACATAGGCTGTCGCATGCTTGTCCCCGCATAGCCTTTCCTCTTGGCCATACTTTAGCCTCTTTCAACGCCCAAATAACCTCTCAAATGTTCAGGCCAACGCATTTGTCAAATATTTAACCATTTTTTTCTTAGCTCCCAATGCATGGTTATACTTAAACCAAATTTCCTCCAGTTAAGGCTTATTTCAAAGCTACTTAACAAATCTATTTAAACAATTAGTATTTTCCTACTCTTTAACAAAGGATTTAACTTATACTTAGTTAATCCCTTTTATTTCCTACTTAAGTAGGAAAAATGGAAATCCGGGTTTCACAAAGCTAATGACGGTTGATTCTGAATTAAGTTGACAAGCCGCTAACGAACTACTATAGCGAGTACACTCAACTTTTCGATGACAAATATTCGGAGCATCAAACAGAGAATTAATGCCATCCCATCAGTGCAATCATAAGAGAGAAGAAGTCTTTCACCCCGAAGCTCTATAAATACCGAAGGCAACCTTCAGTGAAGGAGTACGGAAGTTAAATAATTTTCCCTTAGATAGAAGTAGCCTTGTTCATAGTTTTTCTTTTACTTATAAGGCGGAGCGAGAGAAGGGAAGAGACGTCGGAAGATCGCTCTGGTCAGCTCGAGAGAGAACCCAAAGGCATGGAAAAGTAGAGAGAGGGCCAACTCTCGTGAGAGCAAGATTATCTTTTGAGCAGAGTAGAGAAGAATAGTGTAAAAGCCTTGGGAAGCAAGAGATTGTTACTAGGCTCTTTATTCTCATTTCACATTGTTATTCTGTATTTCAATTCTATATCTATAAAATAGAAATTGCTTATCTACATCTGTTCACTCTCTTAAAAGCATGCATGAGTAGCTAATTCTATCGAATTGGTTGAGAAGAACTAAGCTAACATGACCTAGGATCTTCATTACATGCGATTATCTTGTCTTATGTTGCACCAAACACCCCTTTAGAGCTACTCGAGAGAGAGTCTAAAGAAAGAACCTAAGACTTGAGAGAGCTAGGTTAGAATCTAGACTCAAGAGAGCGAGATTAGATCTGCATAAGCGAGAGATAGGGACTTAGAGATAAACTCTATTTGCCAACATGCATCACATGCACCCTAGAGATAGGTTATGGTATTATGCGGTCGCCTTGTATGTGTGTATGTCATTTGTCATCGCATAAACAAGAATAGAGGCTTATGTGTAGATCCTATAGACTTTATCACCTATATTGCATGCGTTCTAAAAATAGAAGCCGTAGCATTTGCATTGAGAGACGATTTGTTATTGTATGTGTGTTGCACGATCGCATAACATGAACACAATCCTAGGAAGTGTTAGCTGAAACCCTTCTCAACCCGTTCCCCGCATATTCATCGCATCTTCCGTACTATTAACCCTTGTCTTAACTCTACCGCATACATTTTATACCGCAAACAAAAAACCAACCAATCATTAATTTATTTGTTACTGCAAAGTTATCTTAAAAGTTTTACCGCATACTGTTTTCCTTAGTCCCTAAGTTCGACCCTGGACTTACTAGGAAACTCAGTGGAATTTATAATTGGATTCTACTGAGAAAACTTGTTGCACAACGCATTCCCATCACCGCAATTCATTTTATTAATATCACCGCATAATAATGCACAAATAGCATTAGTGGAAACAAACACTTTGTTCTCACTTGGATCATAGAAGTATCCTCCTCTCGTTTCCTTGGGGTAGCGTAAAAAGAGACAAACCTTCAAATGCAGTTCCAACTTCTTTGGGTTAGTCGCTAGCACATGTGTTAGACAACCCCAAATCCTGAAGTGGCGTAAACTACCTTTACGATCTCTCCATAACTCAAAAGGTGTTTCAGAAACACTTTTCGAGGTAATGTTGTCAGGATATAACATGCAGTCTGCCCTGCATAACCCCAAAACAAGTCTTGAAGATGAGCATAACTCATCATAGACCAAACCATGTCCAACAAGGTCTTGTTTCTCCTTTCTGAGACACCATTCTGCTGAGGTGTACCGAGGGCCGAGAGTTAGGATGAAAACCTATGTTTTATCATATAGTTATGGAATTGGAGGTCCATATACTCTTCACCACGATCAGATCGTAATGATTTTATCTTCTTACCTAACAAGTTTTCAACTTCAGCGTTATACTCCTTGAACTTGTCAAGGCCTTCAAACTTAACTTGCATTAGGAAGAGATACCCAAACCTTGAATAATCATCTATGAAAGAGATGAAATATTCATACCCACCTCGAGCTCTAACATTCATCGAACCACAGAGGTCTAAGTGTACAAGCTCTAAGGTTTCCTTGGCTCTGTAACCTTTTCCAGTAAAAGGGTGTTTGGTCTTCTTGCCTTCGAGGCATGATTCACATACCGACAAGGAGTTTTCTTGTAAACTCTTTAGAAGTCCACTTTTCACCAACTTCTCAATCCTATTGAGGTTGATGTGACCTAACCTTAGATGCCAAAGATGGGCATTTTCCTTTGGAGAAACCTTTGGTCTTTTAGCTGTTGTTGTCGTACTGAACATTTTGGTGTTAAACAAGGCTTTTATGACTAACGGCCTTAGTATATATAAGTTATTTTCCATTGAACCATAACCAATCTCCATTCCATTTTTGAAAATAAACACTTTATTCTCAGAAAAGGAGGCGGTGTAGCCTTGTTCAATGAGACAAGAAACCCAGATTAAGTTCCTCTTAATATGAGGAACGACAAAAACATTATCCAGTAATAGATCACGTTTCTTGTCAACAAATAACTTCAGCCTGCCTATAGCAACAGCTGAAACAACCTCACCAGTATTGACCCGAAGATTCATCTCTCCTTGTGGCAATGTTTGCCAGGAACTAAATCCTTGGTAAGAGGAACTGACATGATTGGTAGCACCTAAATCAAGGATCCAGGCAGAATCATCATTCTCTACCAGACATGTCTCCAAGACCAATAAATCATATTTACTGTCTTGTCTCCTCTTTTGGATAGTAGGGGGATTGAGGTCGTTTGCCACGAAATTCATTTCATACGATTCTTTCTACTATAAATAATCGGTCATTTTTAAAAGCTTTAAATGGAAATACTAACGAGTTGCTGAAAAGAAAAACACATTGACCTACGTTAGGTTTTAAGCAAATACTCATTGTAAAACAAAACAACATCCAATAAGGTTTTAGCAAAACTAACATGAACCCCGTGTGACATCTAGTTTCATACTGACGCTTTAAATGTTTAGGACAAAAGCCACCGAAGGGAGGTCAGTTATCCCTTCTTTGAATTGAGAAGTTTTCAACCAGTCATTAATACCAGAACAACTCTTGCTCCTATAACGACTAGCCATCATTGATTTGGCCAAGAGATCATTAACTTAACAATCTCCCATAAGTGTGACCCGCCATTTTAAGCCCTAGAGGTCTATCCCAAAAGGCCAATCTGAAGGGAAAAAATCCAATTGGGGCAAAACCTAAAGCGACCCTATCGATTTCTAGAGTTCACCTTGATATTGACCAACTGCACAAAACCCATCCGAAGGGGGACACTTTGAAGGTGACACGAGGGCGTACAGAATGATCTCATGGTGTGAACCAATGACAGAGACCATAGGACGTGTTGACACACACCCTTCACCCACTTACTATAAACACTCTCACCGTTCACCTTGATATTGACTCATGCAAACACCATCCGAAGGGGGATGCATCCTGGGCACTACGAGGCCAAGCATGAATCTCACGGTGTGAACATACAGGGAGAAACGTGAGTGGAATCATAGACATATCTGATACACCTCTTCCTCCCACTGAGTATTTTATAACCTAGGGTTTAGCTTACTTAGAAAAAGCACGGCTAAGGATTTTAACTAAGTGACTTTTAGGTTTTCCTAAGAGTAACATTTACCTTGGATAGTGAAACAACTTTCGATCATCATCCATTAAACTCTTTAACGGAGTATTTGACCAAATCGTCACATGCTTGTTGAAAATCTATCTAATTCACCTTTCCAGGTAGGTTCCTAGATAGGGGTATTACGTTTTCGTTAAGTTAAGAACCCCAGCCTAGCCAGAACCCGCCTTAGACAAAAGGCCCCTTATAGATAGGTTTACAACAAATTTAATCTTTTATTCAACCAATTTAATCCTATTAAACCGATTTTAAAAGATTAATCTGGGTTACTAAATTCTTTAGAACCACTTGAACTTAGGTCTATCTCAATCCAATTTTAAAACTCTTTTTAAAAACTTGAGTTCACCCTAAGTTCGCATGCAACTCTAAATTATTGATTTTAGGTCTAACTCCCTTATAACACTTATAAACAAAAACAACCACAATGCTAAGCTAACACATGCAAGGCATTCATAACACTTATAAATAGCCTAAGTTTCATGCTCAATGCATTGTCCATTCATTGCTACTTCTTTTATATAACACTTATATAAAACCACAATAAAACAAGCAAAACAAAATTCTTCCATTCACCCTTAGATTATAACATTTATAATAAAAGGATGATGCATGATAATGCTCACTGCATGCAAAATATAACTCTTATATTTCATGATGCATATGCATGCTTTCACGTAATTTCTTCATGCTCGATTAAAACATTTATATTACATGATGCATGAATAATTGCACAACCTAAGGTGGGTTTTAACTATATGAAAAACATTTTGACATATAAGTACCATACATCACATGTATAAACAATCAAAGCTGATGAACCGAGTAAAATTTCCTTAAACACAAAAAGGAAAGCTAACTATTACAAAGACAAAGAGTGTCCAGTTCAAACAAACGATCGTCTACACGATAAAACAAACGCTTTGCTCTATCGCTTACCAGTGCTCCCAGAGCCAAACAATCATTTAGCATTTACTATACGATCGTTCAGAAAAATCCAAACGATCGTTTAACTGACTACACAATCGTGTATCTTTACAAAGCGATGAAGCCTGAAGTACACGATTGCTTAGCGCACTCCACAAAATGCCCGCCTTCCATGATTGTCTAAGCGACTACGATGCCACGAAGCACCATCACCTAAGCGATTGCTTAGCTAGTGCCTCCGTATCGCATACGCGCGATCGCATAGGTAGTAACTAAGTGATGAAGCTTGCTAACTACGCGATCGTCTAGTGCACGCCTTCTACAAAGCGACGAGCATCGCATGCTCCCACTATGATCGCCTACCTCCAGCGCCTACGTGATCGGCAACCAACGCTACGTGATATGGTAAACGATTAATCCCATCGCTTAGCATTAGTTAAACGATCATTTAGAAAGTACTACACGGTCGTCTAGAAAAAACTACTAAACGATCGCTTAGTTAAATCCCAACGTTCTATTAATTAAGGCTACATGATCCGACCAACGCTTGGTCTTCTTCTTCATTGAGAACTACATCACCATGCACCGAAGCTTCATCACGAACGACTCAACGAACTCAAACGTTTTGAATTACAGACTCGATAGCCTGGTTCATTTCGCCCAAAAACACAGGGGCCCTTACAATTAACACTTTGTAATACCGAAATCTTTAACAAAAAAGGAAATTTAAACCCAAAACATTCATCATATACATCCACAAATGCAGAAAATGGTTAACCACAAATGCAGAAACCCACCACAACTAAAAAATGTGTTCAATTCAGATCTGTAATTTGGAATATCAGAGAACCTGTCTCTGATACCAATTGAAGGAAATCAGAAGCAAGATTTCCATGAGCAGTAGAACAAGATTATTCCAAATCACAATAATAAATGAACAATACTTTTACAGTTGACTTCAAACAAGCGATTATACAATTCTTATAGAAATTACAGCATGAAAAAATCAAATGAATAAGAGAGAAACTCTACGAACATTTAAAGCCTCGTCTCCACGCTTCATTGCGCGACCGCTTGAATAATAGCGACCACGAACGATCGATCTACATGACCGCAACATAACATGAACTCTTTGCACTCGTCCTCAACGATCTCCTCGGTCACGAACTCCTTAGCGACATGAACGACCTCCAAAGCACCACGAATGGCCTCCAGAAAACCTCGACGGTGTTGAGTTGAGTCTAACACCACCAACAAGGCGACCTTGGTATTCTCGATGTGAGAACCCAGATGGTGGGCTCTGTTCGGACTTGGTATGAGGCAGACAAAGGAGGAAACACCGATCGTGTACACGACTGGGTAAGTTGGAGATGGCGGAGACCTATCGTATAGGTCGATGCCCAATCGTTTAGATAAAGCTAAGCGATCGTCTAGCAAAAGCTATGTGATCGTTTAGCTCGTCGTTTAGCTCGATCTGTCGCCTACAGACTCTACACGATCGTTTACTTTGAGCAAGCGATCGTCTAAAAAAACTATGTGATCGTTTAGTAAATATTGCACGATTGTTTAGCTCGCCACTGCACAATCGTTTAGCTCACCCAGCCATCGTTTAGTAAATCCGTATTTACTTGACGACTACGTGAGTTTCTTTTGCGCGAGAGAGAAAACTCAAAAAACTTTTTCAATCGTTTTGTAAAACTCTTCTTTTTGAAAATAGGAAAACTATTTTCCTTTTAAACTCACAGTTACCATGATTCAATAACCACCCACTCACTTGGTTATTAAAGAAAAAGAATTATTTATCCAATAATTAATATTATTATAATATAAATGATAACCAACTTATCATACTATATTTATAACCTATAGTTTTAATATTTCATCTCATGAAACATATAAACCATAGTTCTTTTTCTATTCCATGGTACTTAATGTAAATCTCATTTACATCAATCCTTCACTAGATGTATCTTATACATCACACCGATTATATCATATATAATCAAAATACCTCTTATCAATTTGAACATTTCAAATCAACACCAAGAACTGATCCTCAACTGAATCCATTGAGTTACCAAGGGGATTTCATGGACCTGTAGCTCGAAGCTCCAACGGTACATGAATAACTGACTAAACGCTTTAGTCATGGGATCCACCATTCGTTAACTGCCAGGCACTCCACTAAAAATCGATAGCTAAACTCTCCTTACCACAGATATATTATGTGTCCATCTTAACCAATCAGTAGTGCGATAACCCTTCACAGATCGCTCGTAAGTACAATTGGGCCAATAATCATTATGCCCCTGTAGTTAAATCTGTCTCCTTAAGTACCACTGATCCCTCTAAAGGACATAAGTCATAGTCCTACTATGACTGAGTCTTCTCATCCAAAGAGAAGTTGTGGCCACTATGTTCAAGCCCCAGAATCAGCCCTTAAGGGAGCAATCTTTCTACTTATCCCTGCTTCGGGAAAGGAGTGAATTCCATCTTGTGGATTGAGTTCCTAGCTCCCAGATCAAACAAGTCCCCAAAAAGGTAGGCATGTTGAGTTGGCAATCTGGCCACTCTCACCCATACTAATCAAAGGACCACCCTCAAAGGCAGGAGTTCCCAAAACACTCAAGATTGACGTCGTGTCACCTATAGTCGTTTAGGTGAGATGTAAGTCTCTAGTATCGACGGCATTATATATAGAATCTAGTCATCTCGTGGTTCAGGTCTTATACAAACTCTTTGTATAGGACACCCCCACTCCACGTCTCCACATGAATGGTCAGGATCTACCATCTGTAGTAGTTTACAACACTTGTAAACATCTACAAAGCTGGTTGTATCTATAGTGCCACCAGGATAAGGTTTCCCACCTTAATCCATATACTATAGACCTATTTAGGTTATCACTTAAAGCATGATCCACTTATATATCACATATACATGCTTAAGTTCACATAAGATAACCAAGGAGCTTTGTTTATTTGATATGAGTAAATGTCAGCATTAAATAACACTATTTATTGAACAATGTGTATCTTTACAAAACAACGAGACTTCGGGAGAATTGGGACACCAATCCCAACAGAAACAGTTTTCAAATATCTCAAGACACCTTGAACATAGGTAAGTTATTGCTTCACAAGCAAAATACTGCCTCTCAGTCCAATAGACACCATCTAGGTTAAAACATGGATTTCTCTAAATCCAATATGAAACTGTGTAACTTGTAAAAAAATAAAATCTTAAACTATATACACTGAAGTTTCATTATTCTAAGTTTTAATCCCCAACACTCAATGGTCATACCACCAAATTCCCCGATTAAACCAACCAATTGTATATTAAATGTTAATGAAGTTTCATGTAAAGTTGATGTCCCCTCAACATTTGAGGTTCCTTAGAAAACATTTTCCTTAGACATATCAACATTATTGTAGATTGGTACATCACCATTCCATCTTTAACAATCACATCGAACATTAAACAACTACTTTGTAAACATAAGATGCATGAGACAAATTAAACAACCTGCATCTGCATCTGTATCCGTAAATATTAATATAGAATAGATAAATATCCTATTTTCATTTTATTTCATGTACAAGAATACCATCATTGCTTAAAGTCATTGATTATGATACTATATCAAAATCTTACTTGAAACTATATAGATGCTTTGAACTCCTTTTCATAAATAAAGGTATTCGTTTTTACACATCTCATATATAATAATGAATGCACTAAGATTCTCCTGTAAAACTAGGTAGAAAATTTACTCATAGTCTATTTTCACCCAACAGCTCTAGTGTGGGTTTTCACCTAATGTCAAGAGTTTTATTTTGAATATCTATATCTCCAAATACTACACTTTCAAGATTTCTTTTCGTAGACCCCTGCATATCCTATGAGGTAACCCCATCAATGAAAGTCTACAAAAAGCTTATTGAGATTAAGTACAGTACATCATCTCATAATTATGACGTTAATAACATTTGTCAACTTCTTTCAATACTTGTCATCTAGTATGATAACATTGACTTCCAATAAGTCATAGGGTAGGTTGAGTCACTGCATGACTCTCCCACTACTAAAAGATTCATAAGTTGTCATTTTATCATCTTATATGATAATAAAGACTTCAGGTCAGCCTTGTCATAAAGGTCGAGTTTGTTGAGATTGATGCCCTAAATCTCATAGTACCCTATAGTTTGTAACCATTGAAAAAAAAAACCTCATTATGTGATTAATAAAATATATGATATTTTATTCATTATCTATAAAATATGTGATATTTTAGTTGCGTTAACCACAAACCAGTAAACTAACATCCTAGGTTATCATTGTAACTTAAACACGTATGTGGAGACATACTGGTGGATCATGTTTAAGTGATAACCTAAATGGTCTGTAGTAGATGGATAAGGCTGGGTACCTTATACGGCCTACTTTGTAGGTGTTACAATTGTTGTAAAGTACTATAAATGATCTGATCCTGATCATTCATGTATTAGACATGCGAGCAGGGATATTCTATACAAAGGAGTTTGTATAAGATCAGACCACGAAATGTTTAGTCTCATTATATAACTTCGTTCATAATAGAGACTTATATTTCACTAGGATGACCATAGATAACATGACCTGAATCCTGAGTGAGTTGTGAGCTCCTACCTATAAGAGCGGTCCTTTGATTTGTATGGATGAGAGTGGTCAGATCGCCAACTCAACAAGCCTACCATTTTGGAGATTCGTCTGATTGGGGAGCTGGGAACACAACTACACAAGATGGAATTCACTCCTTCCATGAAGTAGGGGTAAGTAGATAAATTGCTCCCTTAAGAACTGGTTCCAATTCTTGAAAAATGTGGCGCCACATCCTTTCTTGGCTCAAGAGGGGTTTAGTCATAGTAGGACTATGATCTATTTTTCATTAAAGGGATCAGTGGTACTTAAGGAGTTAGATGTAACTACAGGGGTAAAACAGTAATTTCGCCCAACTGTACTTAAGAGCGGTTTGTGAAGGGTCATCATACTGTTGATTGGTTATATCCAATGGACACAGAAATATATTTGTACTGCGAAGTGTGCAGCTGTCGATCTTTAGTGGAGTGTCTGATAGTTAACGGATGGTGAACAATGTAATTAAAGAGTTTAATTAATTATTCATGTACCATTGGAGCTTCAAGCTACAAGTCTATGAGGTCCCCTTGATAGCTCAAAAGGATTTAGTTGAGAATTGGTTTTTGGATTAATTTGAATTGTTCAAATTAATAGAGGGATTTAATTATATGTGATATAATTAAATTATTTCAATTATATATGATATAATTGTCATAATGTATTTGTTACAATATAGTTTAATAGAAGGAAATAAATATTTGAATGAGATTCAAATATATTTTCTATGAATGTGATTCATGATATTTGAATTTAATATAAATATATTAAATTTCATATAATAGAGAAAATTATCTATAATTTATATTGTATGTGATACAATATTAAAACTATATGTTATATGTTATATTTGATATAACATATAATTTAATATAAATATAATATAATGAGTTAGTCATCATATTTATTTATATTATATTATTATTATTATTTGAATAATAAGGAAGGGAGTTTATTCTCTTCCCCATCTTTTCTCTCCACCTACTTTTGTGCGGTGGTTATATTTTTATGGAAAGAAGAATAAAAAGAAAAATAGTTTTTCTCTCTCTACTACAGGACGATTGTTGTTGAACACTTGAGAGTATTGTTATAGAAAATTTCTATGAGTTTGTCTTGTGAGAAAGCTCTCAATCTTCTTCTCCACCTTAAGACTTTTTCCTCATAACAAAAGTAATCACCCACCACTCCTGGGTTCTCACCCTGAGAATAGCGAGGACTCCATTGTGGTTGTATCTGGGTTTCTGTTCGAGGTTATTTTGAATAAGGTCTTCAAAATATTCGTGTCCGTTCAAGGGATGATTCATGAAGAAAAGGGTCTTCAAAGGTGAGATTCTTGAAACCCTTTTCTTGTAAAAGCATGTTGTAATTTAATTTTAAATGCATATCTATTTGTATGTTTACTGTAAACTTTTTATTCGATAATTAATGGAATTTGGTCAATCCGCTTCCGTTCAAGATTCTCCTCAAAAAAGTTCCTTCGATTGGTATCAAAGCTAAGTTGTTGGTTTCTGATTCCAAATTCCATTGTTATATTGAATCGTTTACAATACTGGTGGATTTTATAATCTGCATTCCGTTTATGTGATAAATGTGTGTGGATGATATTGTTGATGGATATTTCAGGATGGAACTCTCGTTTCAAGGCTTTCTTTAAATTTTACAAAGTTGGTTTGTAAAGGGCCCTTGCATTTTTGGGCATTATATTGCAATCGAGTCTATAAACTTGTTAAGTTTTGAGTCGCTCGTGAGGCTTCAAAGAAAGGTTGCAGTGTAATGGTTTCAATGGAGAAGACGAAACAGAGGTTCCGAATCGTGTAGCTAGGGCTAAACGATCGGGTAGCTTTTGTTATGTGGTCGTGTAGAGTTTGCTACACGTTCATGTAGCATTTGCTAACTAATTTCATAGCTAATGCTATGCGATTGTATAGAGTTTGTTACAGATCGTGTTGTGTTGGCTACATGATCGCTTAGGCGCTCGCTTGCTGAACAATTGTGTGGTTACTCGAATGCTCAACATATGCTTGCGTGCTACAAGATCGCATAGACTCTCATGCTCATCACATAGTTATTAGTTACGTGATCACATAGTATTTGATACTCGACACATGGATGCTTACCACACGATCGTGTAGATTTTCGTACTCATCGCATAGTCATTAGCTACGTGATCGCATAGACTCAACACCTAGCTGCTCGATGCATGGTGCGTTTACTACACGATCAACTGCAAGGTGTTCTTTGAGGAGTAGTTCGGGTCGAGCGATTCAAGACCCAGTTCACTTGTTCCGAACCGATGGAATCAAATCTTGTAATAGTTACCCTTTGTTTTTTCTTTTTAGAGAGGTTCTATCCTGGTCTATCAACTTTTAGTTTAAATATACATGTGATGTATTTTTTAATTATATGTCATAATATATGTCATATAGTTTTAAAACCTACCATCAGTTATGCATTTATTTTCATGATTCATTTTATATTATAAGTGTTATAATATATTAGTATGCATGATTTAAATTACATAAAGCATGTGCGTGTACCATATAATATAAGAGTTAAAGTATATATATGCAAGCATTATAGCATATCCATGCATCATTTATATTATAAGTGTTATAATATAAGGTTGAATGGTTGTATGGAATGTATGCTATAGCATGGTTCATTACTTAGTTATATAAAAGTTATATTTTAGTAATGAATGAACATTGCATGAAGCATGATATTACCTTAGGTTAAATTATAATTATTATAATTAACTTATGTATTTCTATCATGTAATGGTTGATTTTAATTGTTTCATTTACTTATAATTGTTATAGTAAATGAAATTAGAATTAAAATCAATAACAAAGAGTTGCATGCAAACCTTAGGCTATATTCTTTTTTTTTTTTTTAATTATTTTAAAATTTTAATGAGATAGACCTAGATCACATTTCTAATGAGATCAAAAATCTAAGTTTAATCTTTTAAATCGGTTTAATAGGATTAAATTGATTCCTAATAAAAGATTAAATATGTAACAAATGTATCTATAAGGGACCTTTTGTCTAAGGTGGGTTCTGGCTAGGATGGGGTGAAGGAACTCTTATCAAAGAGAACCTATGAGCGGAAGCAAGATTGTTCCAAATTCATTGTGACAGAAATACAAGCATTCACAAACAAACATACAAGTTATGTATTTTAGAACAAATTACGACATGCTTCCAACAAATAAATACTAAGGAACGAGAGACTCGCCTTTGAAGAATTCTTCTTTTGTCTTTCTCTCACTCTCATTTGGATTAACACCTCTCAGTGTCACTGCGAATGTATACCCAAATCTCTCGCTATCACTTAGAAAATGAACTGTCTTCTCCGCGAACAAGCAGCAATTGCGACACCACGATTTAGTGACCTTGGTATTCTCGGAGTGAGAATCTAAGAGGTGTGGGCTCTATTGGATTTGGTAGAGGGAAGGAGGAGACGACAATCGTATTCAACAACCAAACAAGTGGAAGAGTTTAAAGTCTATCGTATAGACTGGTGCTTGATTGTTTAGTAAAGGTACATGATCATTTAGGAAAACAACTTTTATCGTTTACACGATTGTTTAGTGAATCTCGCCCAAGCGCGCGATCGCTTAGTAAAAGTTATACAATCGTTTAGGTAGATGTGCGTGTACACGATCGTTTAGGAGACACTTTGAACTGTCGTGCAGGCTCTCATGGCTAAAAGATAGGAAGTGTACAACCAATGAAGCGATACTTTGATTCTTCTCCAAAATGAAAACATTTTTCATTTTATCCTTCAATTATGAAAACTGAATGCAACCTCCCACTTTCACACACAATTATGGAGAAAACCACCAACAATTACTCATAATTGTTTTAATTATAAATAAATATAGTAACTAACTTATCATATTATATTTATATCCTATAGTTTTAATATCATATCATATGCAACATATAAACCATAGTCCTTTTCTACTTTACTTGATATATATCATATTTACATCAAATTCCTCTAATTAATGTATCCCATACATCATGTCAACTATATCATATATAATTGAACCAGTTTAATCATATCATATATAATTAAACTCCCTCTTGTCAATTTGAACACATCAAGCTGACCCAAAAACTGATTCTCTACTTGAATCCATTGAGATAGCAAGGGGATCTTATGGACCTATAGCTTGAAGTTCAAACGATACATGAATAGCTGACTAAACTCTTTAGCCACAAGATCCACCATCTGTTAACTACCAAGCACTCTACTAAAGACCGACAGTTGCACTCTTCTCACCACAGATATATTTTTGTGTCCATCGAATATAACCAGTCAATAGTACGATAACCCTTCACAGATGCTCATAAGTACAGTTGAGCCAACTTACCGTTTTTCCCCTGTAGTTACATCTAACTCCTTAAGTACCATTGATTCCTCTAATGAACAATACATCATAGTCCTACTATGAGTGGACACCTCTCTGGCCTAAGAGGTGTGTGGCGCCACATCGTTCAAGCCCTGGAATCAGCCCTTAATGGAGCAATCTATTTACTTACCCTTGCTTCGGGGAAAGAGTGAATTCCATCTTGTGTAGCTGAGTTCCCAGCTCCAAATCAAACGAATCCCCAAAGTGGAAGGTTTGAGTCGACAATCTGGCCACTCACACCCATGCAAATCAAAGGACTACCCTCAAAGGTAGGAGTTCCCAACTCACTCAGGATTAAGGTCATGTTACCTACGGTCATCCTAGTGAAGTGAAGTCTCTATCATGACGGCATTATATAATGAGACTAATACACGTCGTGGTCCAATCTTATACAAACTTCTTTGTATAGGACACCCCCGCTCGCATGTCTCCACATGAATGATCAGGATAAGACCATTTGTAGCACGTCACAACACTTGTAACTATCTACAAAGCGGGTCGCATCCGTAGTGTCAGCAGGATAAGGTTTCCCTCCTATATCCATATACTACAGATCATTTTGGTTATCATTTAAGGCATGATCCACTTGTATGTCTCCACATACATGCTTAAGTTACAACGACAACCAGGGATCTTAGTTTATTGGTTTATGTTTTATAGACAACAGTGAAGAAAATATCTCATGTTATTACATCACAAGCGTTTGTTCAATACAGGTGTTTACAAACTACAGGACCCAACGAGAGTTTAGGGCATCATCCTCAACATGGGGTACTTAAGTCGATGGAAACGACGCACCTCTATCTGGGAACCTACCTGGAAAGGTGAATTAGATAGATTTGTTACATGCATGCAAATTTGATGGAAGTCTATTAAAGAGTTTAATGGGACTTCAATCAAAATTGTTTAATCATCAAAGACAGGAGTTGTTTTTTAGCAAATTAAACAACATTTAGATAAAATCAGTAGCCGGATTTTCCTAAGTTAATTAACCCGAGGTAGAACACTCAGTGGGAGGAAAATGGGTATATGATACTTCAATTTTGTCTCTATACGTTTCTCCCTAAAAGTTCACACTCGAAGATCTACTCTCAGCCTCGAGGCACCATGGGTGTCCCCCTACGAGTGGCATTTGGGTAGGTCAATACCAAGGTGAATGGAGAGAGTGTTTATAGTAAATAGGAGCAGGACATGTGACAACATATCCCTCGGTCTCTCTCATTAGGTTGGATAAAGTTTCATGCATCGCCTCGAGGCATCATGGATGTCCCCCTAAAGGATGGTTGTATTGCATGACGCTTTATTTGATCTCCAAAAATGGATAGGGTTGCTTTAGTCTCTTGTTCCAATCGGCTTTTTCCTACAGTTGGCTCATTGGCGCAGGACTCTAGAACCTAAAATGAGAGGTTACACTTACACATAATTGTTAAGGATTTTAACAAATTCTAGACTGAACAATGGTGACTATTAGTTATAGTTACAATGAGTTTTTTCTAACACTTACACATAATTGTTAAGGATTTTAACAAATTCTAGACTGAACAATGGTGACTATTAGTTATAGTTACAAGGAGTTTTTTCTATCTAATGGTTGAGAATGTTTCATTTCAGTGAAGGGACACTTGATCACCCTACGGTGACTTTTGTTCTGCCTCACTGAAGCATCATTGCAAAATAGATGTCATTTAAGGTATACTAGACTATTTTGTTAAAACTTGATTGGTTTTCTAAAAGTGGTTTAATGCAAGTAGAATAAATTAAGTTTGTTCTTTTTCAGCAATTTAAAATGGCTACCACGACTCTTAGTTTACTAGTTGCTGATAAATTAACGGGCGAGAACTACGCTAGTTGGAAAAATATGATCAACACTATTTAATCATCGATGACCTGTGTTTTGTCCTGATGAAGGAGTGCCCTCCCATTCCACCTCCTAATTCTCCTCGAAACTTTCGAGAAGCATATGAGCACTAGACAAGGGCAAACGAGAAGGCCCGAGTGTATATCTTGGTAAGCCTTAACGAAGTCTTAGCCAAAAAGCATGAGCCCATGCTCATAACTCGTTAGATCATGGAGTCCTTGAGGGGAATGTTTGGACAACCGTCTGCACAGCTCAGGCACGACGCTCTTAAGTACATCTTCAATGCCTATATGCAAGATGGGGCATCTGTTCAAGAACACGTTCTCAACATAATGATCCACTTCAATGTGGTGGAGATGAATGAGTCAAGCATTGATGAGGACAGCCAAGTTAGCATCATACTGAAATCTTTACCTGAAAGTTTCCTGCACTTCCATAGTAATGATGTTTTGAACATAATTGACTACAATCTGACTACCCTGCTCAACGAGCTGTAGACTTTTCAATCCTTGTTGAAAAGAAAGGAGAAGAAGGGTGAAGCAAATGCTGCTTCATCTTCCACAAAGTTCCACAAAGGTTCGACCTTTGGAACGAAGTCTATACCTTCTTCCTCTGGCATGAAAAAAAGGAAGAAAAAGAAGGGTGGAAAGGGGAAGATTGCTATTAACCTAGGAGTTTCTGCTCCAAGGGGTTGACAAAGGAAAGTGTTTCCATTGCAACTAGGATAGGCACTAGAAGAGGAACTGCCCTAGATATTTGGCAAAAAAGAAGGCCAAACAAGGTAAATGTGATTTGCTTGTCTTAGAAACTTGTTTAGTGGGGAATGATGATTCTGCCTAGATTATTGACTCTAGGGCCACTAACCATGTTTGTTCTTCATTTCAGAGAATTAGTTCCTAGCAGAAACTTAGTGCTAGTGGGATGACGATGCGAGTTGGAACCGGGCACATCGTCTCAACTGTGGCAGTGGGAGGTCTTCGGTTGACTTTATAGAACAAATTTCTCATTTTGAATGATGTATATGTAGTTCCTGATATAAAAAGGAACTTAGTTTTTGTAAAGTGTTTATTAGAACATTATTATCAAATCAACTTTTCTTTCAATAAAGTGTTTATTACAAAGAATGGTGTTGATATATATTCTGCCAAACTGGAAAACAATTTGTATGTGCTAAGGCCGTTAGCAACAAATGCCCTCCATAACATAGAGATGTTTAAAACTAATGTAACTTAACACAAAAGACCTATAATTTCTCCTAAAGAAAATGCCCAACTTTGGCACCTAAGATTAGGACACATTAAACTCAATAGAATTTAGAGGTTGGTAAAGAATGGACTTCTAAGCGAGTTAGAAGAAAATTCTTTATCTGTGTGTGAGTCATGCCTTAAAGGCAAGATGACTAAAAGGCCTTTTACTGTAAAAGATCATAGGGCTAAAGAACCTTTAGAGCTAGTATATTTAGACCTTTATGGTTCGATGAATGTAAAAGCTAGGGGAGGTTATGAATATTTCATCACTCTTATTGATGATTATTCAAGATATGGGTATGTTTATTTAATGCAACATAAGTCGAAATCTTTTGAAAAGTTCAAAAAAATTAAGGCTAAAGTTGAAAATGCATTAAACAGAATGATTAAAACATTTCGATCTGATCAAGGTGGAAAGTTTATGGATTTGACATTCCAGAACTATATGATAAAACATGGAGTTGTATCCAACTCTCAGCACCTGGTACACCTCAACAAAATTTTGTATCATAAAGGACAAATCAAACCCTATTGGACATGGTTCGGTCTATGATGAGTTACGCTTCCTTGCTTGACTCGTTTTGGGGTTATGCAGTGGAGACTGTAGTGTATATCCTGAACTGCGTTCCCTCCAAGAGTGTTGCCATAACACCTTTGGAGTTATGGAATGGTCGTAAAGCTAGTTTACATCATTTCAGAATCTGGGGTTGCCCAACACATATGCTTGAGGCTAATCCTAAGAAACTAGAACCACGTTTATCGTTATGCCTATTTGTAAGCTACCTCAAGGGAATGAGAGGTGGTTATTTCTTTGATCTTAAAGAAAATAAAGTATTTGTATCGACAAATGCTACTTTTCTTGAGGAAGACCACATAAGGGAGCACAGACCATGAAGTAAAATTATGTTGAATGAGATTTTCAAAGAAACTACTAAATCTTTAACAAGAGTTGTTGAAGAGCCTAATACCTCAACAACAGTTGTTGAAGTAGGTTCATCTAGTAGGTCAAATCAACCTCAAGTGTTGAGGGAACCTCGACGTAGTGGGATTGTTGCAAACCCACTTATTCGTTGTACGGGTTTAATTGAAATCCTAGCTATGGTAGCTGATGGCGAAGTTGAGGATCCATTGTCTTACAAGAAGGCAATGGAGGATGTTGACGGAGATGGATGGATCAAAGCCATGGATCTCGGGTTGAAGTCTATGTACTTCAATTCAGTATGGGATCTTGTAGATCAACCTGATGGGGTTAAACCTATAGGTTGTAAATGGATCTACAAGAGGAAACGGGGTTCTGATGGGAAGGTGCAAACCTTCAAGGCTAGATTGGTTACAAAGGGTTATACTCAGGTAGAGGAAGTCGACTATGAGGAGACTTTCTCACCTGTTGCAATGCTTAAGTCTATCTAAATCCTCCTATCCATTACCTCATATTATGAATATGAGATATGGAAAATGGATATCAAGACTGCTTTTCTGAATGGCAATCTTGAGGAGACCATTTATATGGTGCAGCCGGAAGGATTCATAACCCAAGGTTAAGAGCAAAAGATTTGCAAGCTTCATCGATCTATATATGGATTGAAACAAGAATCTCAATCTTAGAACATAAGGTTTGTTACTGCGATCAAATCTTATGACTTTGATCAAAACATTGATGAGCCTTGTGTATACAAGAAGATCATCAACAGTTCAATAGTTTTTCTAGTGTTGTATATAGATGATATCCTATTCATTGGGAATTGTGTAGGTTTACTGACTATAATTAAGAACTGGCTAGCAACCCAATTCCAAATGAAAGATTTGGGAAAGGCTCAGTTTGTTCTGGGTATTCAAATCTTTCGAGATTGAAAGAAAAAAATGCTAGCACTGTCTCAAGGATCATATATTGACAAGATGCTTGTCAAGTATTCGATGTAGAACTCCAAAAAGGGGCTTATTGCCTTTCAGGCACGGAGTTACATTATCTAAGGAATAGTGTCCTAAGACACCTCAAGAGGTTGAGGAGATGAGATGGATCCCCTATGCATTTGTTGTGGGTAGCTTGATGTATGCGATGTTATGTACTAGACCTGACATCTGCTATGTAGTGGGGATAGTCAGTTGATATCAATCTAATCTAGGATTAGATCACTTGACACTCATTAAAAGCATCCTCAAGTATTTACGGAGAATGAGGCACTACATGCTTATGTATGGTTCTAAGGATTTGATCTTTACGGGATATACGAACTCTGATTTTCAGACTGATAAGGATTCTAGGAAATCCACATCAGGATCAATGTTCACTCTTAACGGTGGGGCAGTAGTATGGCAAAACACCAAGCGGAGGTGCATCGCTAGCTCCACCATGGCTGAGTATGTAGCATTTTGTGAAGCTGCTAAGGAAGCCATTTGGCCTAGGAAATTCTTAACTGATCTGGAAGTTGTTCTAGATATGCCAAAGCCCATCACACTTTATTGCAATAATAGCGGTGCTGTGACTAATTCCCGTGAGCCTAGGAGTCATAAGCGCGGCAAGCATATAAAGCAAAAGTATCATCTCATCTGAGAGATTATGCATCGAGGGGACATGATTTTCACTAAGATAGCTTCAGAGCACAACGATGTTTATCCGTTTACAAAGGCCCTCATGGTTATAGTATTTGAGGGTCATCTACAAAGTATGGGTCTATGAGATAGACCATGCCTAGACTAGGGCAAGTGGGAGATATTGTACTAAGCGTGTTATGCCCTAGTTTATTATTTGTATACTTTGTATTTTGACTATATTATACACCCCACTAGCTTTAGGTCAAGTGGGAGATTGTTGGGGTTAATGCCCTAAATCTCGTAGGGTTCTATAGTTTGTAAACATTGTATGAACAAACTCATTATGTGATTAATAAAATATATGAAATTTTATTAATTGTCTATAAAATATGTGATATTTTAGTTGCATTAACAACAAACCAATGAACTAACATCCAATGGTATCATTGTTACTCAAAAATGTATGTGGAGACATATGGGTAGATC